>NW_025727719.1:722635-1445270 GCF_021461385.2 Schistocerca piceifrons | reverse complement strand
CGGAATATATAACTAGTGTCACAGGAATGGTTCAAAACATATGCAGTAAGAAGGTTCAGTCTTCTTGTACTTAAGTCGGCATTGTGCCTTTTCTATTTAATTCCGATGCAATTTCTGTGTTTCATCGTCAATAAGAAGGTCCAAGGGATACATTAGACCTGAATTGAAGCATCGGAATCTATAACTAGTATCACAGGAATGGTTCAAAACATAGACAGTAAGGAGAGTCAGTCGTCTTGTACTTATGTCGGCATTGTGTATTTTGTATTTAATTCCGATGCAATTTCTGTGTTTCATCGTCAATAAGAAGATCAGAGGGATACAGTAAACCTGAAGTGGAGCATCGGAATCTATTACTAGTGTCACAGGAATGGTTCAAAACATAGACAGTAAGAAGAATCAGTCTTCTTGTACTTAAGTCGGTATTGTGCCTTTTGTATTTTCATTCCGATGCAATTTCTGTGTTTCATCGTCAATAAGAAGGTCCAAGGGATACAGTAAACCTGGAGTGAAGCATCGGAAACTATAACTAGTGTCACAGGAATGGTTCACAACATAGACAGTAAGAAGAGTCAGTCTTCTTGTACTTAAGTCGGCATTGTGCATTTTCTATTTAATTCCGATGCAATTTCTGTGTTTCATCGTCAATAGGAAGGTGCAAGGGATACAGTAAACCTGAAGTGAAGCATCGGAATCTATAACTAGTGTCACAGGAATGGTTAAAGACATAAACAGTGTGAAGGGTCAATCTTTTTGTACGTAAGTCGGCATTGAGCCGTTTGTATTTAATTCCGATGCAATTTCTGTGTTTCATCGTCAATAAGAAGGTCCAAGGGATACAGTAGACCTGAATTGAAGCATCGCAATCTATAACTAGTGTCACAGGAATGGTTCAAAAGATAGACAGTAAGAAGAGTCAGTCTTCTTGTACTTAAGTCGGCATTGTGCTTTTTGTATTAATTCCGATGCAATTTGTGTGTTTCATCGTCAATAAGAAGGTCAGGGGGATACAGTAAACCTGAAGTGAAGCATCGGAATATATAACTAGTGTCACAGGAATGGTTCAAAACATAGTCTGTAAGAAGAGTCAGTCTTTTTGTACTTAAAACGGCATTGTGCCTTTTGTGTTTAATTCCGATGCAATTTCTGTGTTTTATCGTCAATAAGATGGTCCAAGGGATACAGTATACCTGAAGTGAAGCATCGGAATCTATAACTAGTGTCACAGGAATGGTTCAAAACATAGAGAGTAAGATGAGTCAGTCGTCTTGTACTTAAGTCGGCATTGTGCCTTTTGTATTTAATTCCGATGCAATTTCTGAGTTTCATCGTCAATAAGAAGGTCCAAGGGATACAGTAACCCTGGAGTGAAGCATCGGAATCTATAACTAGTGTCTCAGGAATGGTTTTAAACAAAGGCAGTAAGAGGTGTCAGTCTTTTTGTACTTAAGTCGGCATTGTGCCTTTTGTATTTAATTCCGATGCAATTTTTGTGATTCATCGTCAATAAGAAGGTCCAAGGGATACAGTAGACCTGAATTGAAGCATCGGAATCTATAACTAGTGTCACATGAATGGTTCAAATCATAGACAGTAAGAAGAGTCAGTCGTCTTGTACTTAAGTCGGCATTGTGCCTTTTGTATTTAATTCCGATGCAATTTCTGTGTTTCATCTTCAATAAGAAGGTCAGAGGGATACAGTAAACCTGAAGTGAAGCATCGGAATCTATAACTAGTGTCGCAGGAATGGTTCAAGACATAGTCTGTTAGAAGAGTCAGTCTTTTGTACTTAAGTAGGCATTGTGCCTTTTGTGTTTAATTCCGGTGCAATTTCTGTGTTTCATCGTCAATAAGAAGGTCCAAGGGATACAGTATACCTGAAGTGAAGCATCGGAATCTATAACTAGTGTCACAGGAATGGATCAAAACATAGACAGTAAGATGAGTCAGTCGTCTTGTACTTAATTCGGCATTGTGCCTTTTGTATTTAATTCCGATGCAATTTCTGTGTTTCATCGTCAATAAGAAGATCAGAGGGATACATTAAACCTGAAGTGAAGCATCGGAGTCTATTACTAGTGTTACAGGAATGGTTCAAAACATAGACAGTAAGAAGAATCAGTCTTCTTGTACTTAAATCGGTATTGTGCCTTTTGTATTTAATTCCGATGCAATTTCTGTGTTTCATCGTCAATAAGAAGGTCCAAAGGATACAGTAAACCTGAAGTGAAGCATCGGAATCTATAACTAGTGTCACAGGAATGATTCAAAACATAAACAGTAAGAAGAGTCAGTCTTCTTGTACTTAAGTCGGCATTGTGCCTTTTCTATTTAATTCCGATGCAATTTCTGTTTTTCATCGTCAATAGGAAGGTCCAAGGGATACAGTAAACCTGAAGTGAAGCATCGGAATATATAACTAGTGTCACAGGAATGGTTAAAAACATAGACAGCGAGAAGGGTCAGTCTTTTTGTACATAAGTCGGCATTGAGTCGTTTGTATTTAATTCCGATGCAATTTCTGTGTTTCTTCGTCAATAAGAAGGTCCAAGGGATACAGTAGACCTGAATTGAAGCATCGGAATCTATAACTAGTGTCACGGGAATGGTTCAAAACATAGATAGTGAGATGAGTCAGTCTTCTTGCACTTAAGTCGGCATTGAGACTTTTGTATTTAATTCCGATGCAATTTCTGTGATTCCTCGTCAATAAGAAGGTCAGAGGGATACAGTAAACCTGAAGTGAAGCATCGGAATCTATAACTAGTGTCACCGGAAAGGTTCAAAACATAGTCTGTAAGAAGAGTCAGTCTTTTTGTACTTAAGACGGCATTGTGCCTTTTGTGTTTAATTCCGATGCAATTTCTGTGTTTTATCGTCAATAAGATGGTCCAAGGGATACAGTATACCTGAAGTGAAGCATCGGAATCTATAACTAGTGTCACAGGAATGGTTAAAAACATAGACAGTAAGATGAGTCAGTCGTCTTGTACTTAAGTCGGCATTGTGCCTTTTGTATTTAATTCCGATGCAATTTCTGTGTTTAATCGTCAATAAGAAGATCAGAGGGATACAGTAAACCTGAAGTATCGGAGTCTATTACTAGTGTCACAGGAATGGTTCAAAACATAGACAGTAAGAAGAATCAGTCATCTTGTACTTAAGTCGGCATTGTGCCTTTTGTATTTATTTCCGATGCAATTTCTGTGTTTCATCGTCAATAAGAAGGTCCAAGGGATACAGTAAACCTGAAGTTAAGCATCGGAATCTATAACTAGTGTCACAGGAATGGTTCAAAACATAGACAGTAAGAAGAGTCAGTCTTTTTGTTCTTAAGTCGGTATTGTGCCTTTTGTATTTAATTCCGATGCAATTTCTGTGTTTCATCGTCAATAAGAAGGACCAAGGGATACAGTAAACCTGAAGTGAAGCATCGGAATCTATAACTAGTGTCACAGGAATGGTTCAAAACATAGTCTGTAAGAAGAGTCAGTCTTTTTGTACTTAAAACGGCAATGTGCCTTTTGTGTTTAATTCCGATGCAATTTCTGTGTTTTATCGTCAATAAGATGGTCCGAGGGATACAGTATACCTGAAGTGAAGCATCGGAATCTATAACTAGTGTCACAGGAATGGTTCAAAACATAGACAGTAAGATGAGTCAGTCGTCTTGTACTTAAGTCGGCATTGTGCCTTTTGTATTTAATTCCGATGCAATTTCTGAGTTTCATCGTCAATAAGAAGGTCCAAGGGATACAGTAACCCTGGAGTGAAGCATCGGAATCTATAACTAGTGTCTCAGGAATGGTTTTAAACAAAGGCAGTAAGAGGTGTCAGTCTTTTTGTACTTAAGTCGGCATTGTGCCTTTTGTATTTAATTCCGATGCAATTTTTGTGTTTCATCGTCAATAAGAAAGTCCAAGGGATACAGTAGACCTGAATTGAAGCTTCGGAATCTATAACTAGTGTCACATGAATGGTTCAAAACATAGACAGTAAGAAGAGTCAGTCGTCTTGTACTTAAGTCGGCATTGTGCCTTTTGTATTTAATTCCGATGCAATTTCTGTGTTTCATCGTCAATAAGAAGGTCAGAGGGATACAGTAAACCTGAAGTGAAGCATCGGAATCTATAACTAGTGTCGCAGGAATGGTTCAAGGCATAGTCTGTTAGAAGAGTCAGTCTTTTGTACTTAAGTAGGCATTGTGCCTTTTGTGTTTAATTCCGGTGCAATTTCTGTGTTTCATCGTCAATAAGAAGGTCCAATGGATACAGTATACCTGAAGTGAAGCATGGGAATCTATAACTAGTGGCACAGGAATGGATCAAAACATAGACAGTAAGATGAGTCATTCGTCTTGTACTTAATTCGGCATTGTGCCTTTTGTATTTAATTCCGATGCAATTTCTGTGTTTCATCGTCAATAAGAAGATCAGAGGGATGCATTAAACCTGAAGTGAAGCATCGGAGTCTATTACTAGTGTTACAGGAATGGTTCAAAACATAGACAGTAAGAAGAATCAGTCTTCTTGTACTTAAGTCGGTATTGTGCCTTTTGTATTTAATTCCAATGCAATTTCTGTGTTTCATCGTCAATAAGAAGGTCCAAAGGATACAGTAAACCTGAAGTGAAGCATCGGAATCTATAACTAGTGTCACAGGTGTGATTCAAAACATAGACAGTAAGAAGAGTCAGTCTTCTTGTACTTAAGTCGGCATTGTGCCTTTCCTATTTAATTCCGATGCAATTTCTGTGTTTCATCGTCAATAGGAAGGTCCAAGGGATACAGTAAACCTGAAGTGAAGCATCGGAATATATAACTAGTGTCACAGGAATGGTTAAAAACATAGACAGTGAGAAGGGTCAGTCTTTTTGTACATAAGTCGGCATTGAGTCGTTTGTATTTAATTCCGATGCAATTTCTGTGTTTCTTCGTCAATAAGAAGGTCCAAGGGATACAGTAGACCTGAATTGAAGCATCGGAATCTATAACTAGTGTCACGGGAATGGTTCAAAACATAGATAGTGAGAAGAGTCAGTCTTCTTGCACTTAAGTCGGCATTGAGACTTTTGTACTTAATTCCGATGCAATTTCTGTGATTCCTCGTCAATAAGAAGGTCAGAGGGAAACAGTAAACCTGAAGTGAAGCATCGGAATCTATAACTAGTGTCACAGGAAAGGTTCAAAACATAGTCTGTAAGAAGAGTCAGTCTTTTTGTACTTAAGACGGCATTGTGCCTTTTGTGTTTAATTCCGATGCAATTTCTGTGTTTTATCGTCAATAAGATGGTCCAAGGGATACAGTATACCTGAAGTGAAGCATCGGAATCTATAACTAGTGTCACAGGAATGGTTCAAAACATAGACAGTAAGATGAGTCAGTCGTCTTGTACTTAAGTCGGCATTGTGCCTTTTGTATTTAATTCCGATGCAATTTCTGTGTTTAATCGTCAATAAGAAGATCAGAGGGATACAGTAAACCTGAAGTATCGGAGTCTATTACTAGTGTCACAGGAATGGTTCAAAACATAGACAGTAAGAAGAATCAGTCATCTTGTACTTAAGTCGGCATTGTGCCTTTTGTATTTATTTCCGATGCAATTTCTGTGTTTCATCGTCAATAAGAAGGTCCAAGGGATACAGTAAACCTGAAGTTAAGCATCGGAATCTATAACTAGTGTCACAGGAATGGTTCAAAACATAGACAGTAAGAAGAGTCAGTCTTTTTGTACTTAAGTCGGTATTGTGCCTTTTGTATTTAATTCCGGTGCAATTTCTGTGTTTCATCGTCAGTAAGAAGGACCAAGGGATACAGTAAACCTGAAGTGAAGCATCGGAATCTATAACTAGTGTCACAGGAATGGTTCAAAACATAGACAGGAAAAAGAATCAGTCTTCTTGTACTTAAGTCGGCATTGTGCCTTTTGTATTTAATTCCGAAGCAACTTCTGTGCTTCATCGTCAATAGGAAGGTCCAAGGGATACAGTAAACCTGAAGTTAAGCATCGGAATCTATAACTAGTGTCGCAGGAATGGTTCAAAACATAGACAGTAAGAAGAGTCAGTCTTCTTGTACTTAAGTCGGTATTGTGCCTTATGTATTTAATTCGGATGCAATTTCTGTGTTTCATCGTCAATAAGAAGGTCCAAGGGATACAGTAAACATGAAGTGAAGCATCGGAATATATAACTAGTGTCACAGGAATGGATCAAAACATATGCAGTAAGAAGGTTCAGTCTTCTTGTACTTAAGTCGGCATTGTGCCTTTTCTATTTAATTCCGATGCAATTTCTGTGTTTCATCGTCAATAAGAAGATCAGAGGGATACAGTAAACCTGAAGTGGAGCATCGGAATCTATTACTAGTGTCACAGGAATGGTTCAAAACATAGACAGTCAGAAGAATCAGTCTTCTTGTACTTAAGTCGGTATTGTGCCTTTTGTATTTTCATTCCGATGCAATTTCTGTGTTTCATCGTCAATAAGAAGGTCCAAGGGATACAGTAAACCTGAAGTGAAGCATCGGAAACTATAACTAGTGTCACAGGAATGGTTCAAAACATAGACAGTAAGAAGAGTCAGTGTTCTTAAACTTAAGTCGGCATTGTGCCTTTTCTATTTAATTCCGATGCAATTTCTGTGTTTCATCGCCAATAGGAAGGTGCAAGGGATACAGTAAACCTGAAGTGAAGCATCGGAATCTATAACTAGTGTCACAGAAATGGTTAAAAACATAAACAGTGAGAAGGGTCATTCTTTTTGTACGTAAGTCGGCATTGAGCCGTTTGTATTTAATTCCGATGCAATTTCTGTGTTTCATCGACAATAAGAAGGTCCAAGGGATACAGTAGACCTGAATTGAAGCATCGGAATCTATAACTAGTGTCACAGGAATGGTTCAAAACATAGACAGTAAGAAGAGTCAGTCTTCTTGTACTTAAGTCGGCATTGTGCTTTTTGTATTAATTCCGATGCAATTTGTGTGTTTCATCGTCAATAAGAAGATCAGGGGGATACAGTAAACCTGAAGTGAAGCATCGGAATATATAACTAGTGTCACAGGAACGGTTCAAAACATAGTCTGTAAGAAGAGTCAGTCTTTTTGTACTTAAAACGGCATTGTGCCTTTTGTGTTTAATTCCGATGCAATTTCTGTGTTTTATCGTCAATAAGATGGTCCAAGGGATACAGTAGACCTGAATTGAAGCATCGGAATCTATAACTAGTGTCACATGAATGGTTCAAAACATAGACAGTAAGAAGAGTCAGTCGTTTTGTACTTAAGTCGGCATTGTGCCTTTTGTATTTAATTCCGCTGCAATTTCTGTGTTTCATCGTCAATAAGAAGGTCAGAGGGATACAGTAAACCTGAAGTGAAGCATCGGAATCTATAACTAGTGTCACAGGAATGGTTCAAGACATAGTCTGTTAGAAGAGTCAGTCTTTTGTACTTAAGTAGGCATTGTGCCTTTTGTGTTTAATTCCGGAGCAATTTCTGTGTTTCATCGTCAATAAGAAGGTCCAAGGGATACAGTTTACCTGAAGTGAAGAATCGGAATCTATAACTAGTGTCACAGGAATGGTTCAAAACATAGACAGTAAGATGAGTCAGTCGTCTAGTACTTAATTCGGCATTGTGCATTTTGTATTTAATTCCGATTCAATTTCTGTGTTTCATCGTCAATAAGAAGATCAGAGGGATACATTAAACCTGAAGTGAAGCATCGGAGTCTATTACTAGTGTTACAGGAATGGTTCAAAACATAGACAGTAAGAAGAATCAGTCTTCTTGTACTTAAGTCGGTATTGTGCCTTTTGTATTTAATTCCGATGCAATATATGAGTTTAATCGTCAATAAGAAGGTACAAGGGATACAGTAAACCTGAAGTGAAGCATCGGAATCTATAACTAGTGTCACAGGAATGGTTCAAAACATAGACAGTAAGAAGAGTCAGTCTTCTTGTACTTAAGTCGGCATTGTGCCTTTTCTATTTAATTCCGATGCAATTTCTGTGTTTCATCGTCAATAGAAAGGTCCAAGGGATACAGTAAACCTCAAGTGAAGCATCGGAATCTATAACTAGTGTCACAGGAATGGTTAAAAAAATAGACAGTGAAAAGGGTCAGTCTTTTTGTACTTAAGTCGGCATTGAGCCGTTTGTATTTAATTCCGATGCAATTTCTGTGTTTCATCGTCAATATGAAGATCCAAGGGATACAGTAGACCTGAATTGAAGCATCGGAATCTAAAACTAGTGTCACAGGAATGGTTCAAAACATAGACAGTAAGAAGAGTCAGTCTTCTTGTACTTCAGTCGGCATTGAGCCTTTCGTATTTAATTCCGATGCAATTTCTGTGATTCCTCGTCAATAAGAAGGTCAGAGGGATACAGTAAACCTGAAGTGAAGCATCGGAATCTATAACTAGTGTCACAGGAATGGTTCAAAACATAGTCTGTAAGAAGAGTCAGTCTTTTTGTACTTAAGACATCATTGTGCCTTTTGTGTTTAATTCCGATGCAATTTCTGTGTTTTATCGTCAATAAGATGGTCCAAGGGATACAGTATAGCTGAAGTGAAGCATCGGAATCTATAACTAGTGTCACAGGAATGGTTCAAAACATAGACAGTAAGATGAGTCAGTCGTCTTGTACTTAAGTCGGCATTGTGCGTTTTGTATTTAATTCCGATGCAATTTCTGTGTTTAATCGCCAAAAAGAAGATCAGAGGGATACAGTAAACCTGAAGTATCGGAGTCTATTACTAGTGTCACAGGAATGGTTCAAAACATAGACAGTAAGAAGAATCAGTCATCTTGTACTTAAGTCGGCATTGTGCTTTTGTATTTATTTCCGATATAATTTCTGTGTTTCATCGTCAATAAGAAGGTCCAAGGGATACAGTAAACCTGAAGTTAAGCATCGGAATCTATAACTAGTGTCACAGGAATGGTTCAAAGCATAGACAGTAAGAAGAATCAGTCTTCTTGTACTTAAGTCGGTATTGTGCCTTTTGTATTTTCATTCCGATGCAATTTCTGTGTTTCATCGTCAATAAGAAGGTCCAAGGGATACAGTAAACCTGAAGTGAAGCATCGGAAACTATAACTAGTGTCACAGGAATGGTTCAAAACATAGACAGTAAGAAGAGTCAGTCTTCTTGTACTTAAGTCGGCATTGTGCCTTTTCTATTTAATTCCGATGCAATTTCTGTGTTTCATCGCCAATAGGAAGGTGCAAGGGATACAGTAAACCTGAAGTGAAGCATCGGAATCTATAACTAGTGTCACAGGAATGGTTAAAAACATAAACAGTGAGAAGGGTCATTCTTTTTGTACGTAAGTCGGCATTGAGCCGTTTGTATTTAATTCCGATGCAATTTCTGTGTTTCATCGTCAATAAGAAGGTCCAAGGGATACAGTAGACCTGAATTGAAGCATCGGAATCTATAACTAGTGTCACAGGATTGGTTCAAAGCATAGACAGTAAGAAGAGTCAGTCTTCTTGTACTTAAGTCTGCATTGTGCTTTTTGTATTAATTCCGATGCAATTTGTGTGTTTCATCGTCAATAAGAAGGTCAGGGGGATACAGTAAACCTGAAGTGAAGCATCGGAATATATAACTAGTGTCACAGGAACGGTTCAAAACATAGTCTGTAAGAAGAGTCAGTCTTTTTGTACTTAAAACGGCATTGTGCCTTTTGTGTTTAATTCCGATGCAATTTCTGTGTTTTATCGTCAATAAGATGGTCCAAGGGATACAGTATACCTGAAGTGAAGCATCGGAATCTATAACTAGTGTCACAGGAATGGTTCAAAACATAGAGAGTAAGATGAGTCAGTCGTCTTGTACTTAAGTCGGCATTGTGCCTTTTGTATTTAATTCCGATGCAATTTCTGAGTTTCATCGTCAATAAGAAGGTCCAAGGGAAACAGTAACCCTGGAGTGAAGCATCGGAATCTATAACTAGTGTCTCAGGAATGGTTTTAAACAAAGGCAGTAAGAGGTGTCAGTCTTTTTGTACTTAAGTCGGCATTGTGCCTTTTGTATTTAATTCCGATGCAATTTTTGTGTTTCATCGCCAATAAGAAGGTCCAAGGGATACAGTAGACCTGAATTGAAGCATCGGAATCTATAACTAGTGTCACATGAATGGTTCAAAACATAGACAGTAAGAAGAGTCAGTCGTCTTGTACTTAAGTCGGCATTGTGCCTTTTGTATTTAATTCCGCTGCAATTTCTGTGTTTCATCGTCAATAAGAAGGTCAGAGGGATACAGTAAACCTGAAGTGAAGCATCGGAATCTATAACTAGTGTCACATGAATGGTTCAAGACATAGTCTGTTAGAAGAGTCAGTCTTTTGTACTTAAGTAGGCATTGTGCCTTTTGTGTTTAATTCCGGAGCAATTTCTGTGTTTCATCGTCAATAAGCAGGTCCAAGGGATACAGTTTACCTGAAGTGAAGAATCGGAATCTATAACTAGTGTCACAGGAATGGTTCAAAACATAGACAGTAAGATGAGTCAGTCGTCTTGTACTTAATTCGGCATTGTGCCTTTTGTATTTAATTCCGATTCAATTTCTGTGTTTCATCGTCAATAAGAAGATCAGAGGGATACATTAAACCTGAAGTGAAGCATCGGAGTCTATTACTAGTGTTACAGGAATGGTTCAAAACATAGACAGTAAGAAGAATCAGTCTTCTTGTACTTAAGTAGGTATTGTGCCTTTTGTATTTAATTCCGATGCAATATATGAGTTTAGTCGTCAATAAGAAGGTACAAGGGATACAGTAAACCTGAAGTGAAGCATCGGAATCTATAACTAGTGTCACAGGAATGGATCAAAACATAGACAGTAAGAAGAGTCAGTCTTCTTGTACTTAAGTCGGCATTGTGCCTTTTCTATTTAATTCCGATGCAATTTCTGTGTTTCATCGTCAAAAGAAAGGTCCAAGGGATACAGTAGACCTGAATTGAAGCATCGGAATCTATAACTAGTGTCACATGAATGGTTCAAAACATAGACAGTAAGAAGAGTCAGTCGTCTTGTACTTAAGTCGGCATTGTGCCTTTTGTATTTAATTCCGCTGCAATTTCTGTGTTTCATCGTCAATAAGAAGGTCAGAGGGATACAGTAAACCTGAAGTGAAGCATCGGAATCTATAACTAGTGTCACAGGAATGGTTCAAGACATAGTCTGTTAGAAGAGTCAGTCTTTTGTACTTAAGTAGGCATTGTGCCTTTTGTGTTTAATTCCGGAGCAATTTCTGTGTTTCATCGTCAATAAGAAGGTCCAAGGGATACAGTTTACCTGAAGTGAAGAATCGGAATCTATAACTAGTGTCACAGGAATGGTTCAAAACATAGACAGTAAGATGAGTCAGTCGTCTTGTACTTAATTCGGCATTGTGCCTTTTGTATTTAATTCCGATTCAATTTCTGTGTTTCATCGTCAATAAGAAGATCAGAGGGATACATTAAACCTGAAGTGAAGCATCGGAGTCTATTACTAGTGTTACAGGAATGGTTCAAAACATAGGCAGTAAGATGAGGCAGTCGTCTTGTACTTAATTCGGAATTGTGCCTTTTGTATTTAATTCCGATTCAATTTCTGTGTTTCATCGTCAATAAGAAGATCAGAGGGATACATTAAACCTGAAGAGAAGCATCGCAGTCTATTACTAGTGTTACAGGAATGGTTCAAAACATAGACAGTAAGAAGAATCAGTCTTCTTGTACTTAAGTCGGTATTGTGCCTTTTGTATTTAATTCCGATGCAATTTCTGAGTTTCATCGTCAATAAGAAGGTACAAGGGATACAGTAAACCTGAAGTGAAGCATCGGAATCTATAACTAGTGTCACAGGAATGGTTCAAAACATAGACAGTAAGAAGAGTCAGTCTTCTTGTACTTAAGTCGGCATTGTGCCTTTTCTATTTAATTCCGATGCAATTTCTGTGTTTCATCGTCAATAGGAAGGTCCAAGGGATACAGTAAACCTCAAGTGAAGCATCGGAATCTATAACTAGTGTCACAGGAATGGTTAAAAGAATAGACAGTGAGAAGGGTCAGTCTTTTTGTACTTAAGTCGGCATTGAGCCGTTTGTATTTAATTCCGATGCAATTTCTGTGTTTCATCGTCAATAAGAAGGTCCAAGGGATACAGTAGACCTGAATTGAAGCATCGGAATCTATAACTAGTGTCACAGGAATGGTTCAAATCATAGACAGTAAGAAGAGTCAGTCTTCTTGTACTTAAGTCGGCATTGAGCCTTTTGTATTTAATTCCGATGCAATTTCTGAGTTTCATCGTCAATAAGAAGGTCCAAGGGATACAGTAACCCTGGAGTGAAGCATCGGAATCTATAACTAGTGTCTCAGGAATGGTTTTAAACAAAGGCAGTAAGAGGTGTCAGTCTTTTTGTACTTAAGTCGGCATTGTGCCTTTTGTATTTAATTCCGATGCAATTTTTGTGTTTCATCGCCAATAAGAAAGTCCAAGGGATACAGTAGACCTGAATTGAAGCATCGGAATCTATAACTAGTGTCACATGAATGGTTCAAAACATAGACAGTAAGAAGAGTGAGTCGTCTTGTACTTAAGTCGGCATTGTGCCTTTTGTATTTAATTCCGCTGCAATTTCTGTGTTTCATCGTCAATAAGAAGGTCAGAGGGATACAGTAAACCTGAAGTGAAGCATCGGAATCTATAACTAGTGTCACAGGAATGGTTCAAGACATAGTCTGTTAGAAGAGTCAGTCTTTTGTACTTAAGTAGGCATTGTGCCTTTTGTGTTTAATTCCGGAGCAATTTCTAAGTTTCATCGTCAATAAGAAGGTCCAAGGGATACAGTTTACCTGAAGTGAAGAATCGGAATCTATAACTAGTGTCACAGGAATGGTTCAAAACATAGACAGTAAGATGAGTCAGTCGTCTTGTACTTAATTCGGCATTGTGCATTTTGTATTTAATTCCGATTCAATTTCTGTGTTTCATCGTCAATAAGAAGATCAGAGGGATACATTAAACCTGAAGTGAAGCATCGGAGTCTATTACTAGTGTTACAGGAATGGTTCAAAACATAGACAGTAAGAAGAATCAGTCTTCTTGCACTTAAGTCGGTGTTGTGCCTTTTGTATTTAATTCCGATGCAATATATGAGTTTAATCGTCAATAAGAAGGTACAAGGGATACAGTAAACCTGAAGTGAAGCATCGGAATCTATAACTAGTGTCACAGGAATGGTTCAAAACATAGACAGAAAGAAGAGTCAGTCTTCTTGTACTTAAGTCGGCATTGTGCCTTTTCTATTTAATTCCGATGCAATTTCTGTGTTTCATCGTCAATAGAAAGGTCCAAGGGATACAGTAAACCTCAAGTGAAGCATCGGAATCTATAACTAGTGTCACAGGAATGGTTAAAAAAATAGACAGTGAAAAGGGTCAGTCTTTTTGTACTTAAGTCGGCATAGAGCCGTTTGTATTTAATTCCGATGCAATTTCTGTGTTTCATCGTCAATATGAAGATCCAAGGGATACAGTAGACCTGAATTGAAGCATCGGAATTTAAAACTAGTGTCACAGGAATGGTTCAAAGCATAGACAGTAAGAAGAGTCAGTCTTCTTGTACTTCAGTCGGCATTGAGCCTTTCGTATTTAATTCCGATGCAATTTCTGTGATTCCTCGTCAATAAGAAGGTCAGAGGGATACAGTAAACCTGAAGTGAAGCATCGGAATCTATAACTAGTGTCACAGGAATGGTTCAAAACATAGTCTGTAAGAAGAGTCAGTCTTTTTGTACTTAAGACATCATTGTGCCTTTTGTGTTTAATTCCGATGCAATTTCTGTGTTTTATCGCCAATAAGATGGTCCAAGGGATACAGTATAGCTGAAGTGAAGCATCGGAATCTATAACTAGTGTCACAGGAATGGTTCAAAACATAGACAGTAAGATGAGTCAGTCGTCTTGTACTTAAGTCGGCATTGTGCCTTTTGTATTTAATTCCGATGCAATTTCTGTGTTTAATCGCCAATAAGAAGATCAGAGGGATACAGTAAACCTGAAGTATCGGAGTCTATTACTAGTGTCACAGGAATGGTTCAAAACATAGACAGTAAGAAGAATCAGTCATCTTGTACTTAAGTCGGCATTGTGCTTTTGTATTTATTTCCGATATAATTTCTGTGTTTCATCGTCAATAAGAAGGTCCAAGGGATACAGTAAACCTGAAGTTAAGCATCGGAATCTATAACTAGTGTCACAGGAATGGTTCAAAACATAGACTGTAAGAAGAATCAGTCTTCTTGTACTTAAGTCGGTATTGTGCCTTTTGTATTTTCATTCCGATGCGATTTCTGTGTTTCATCGTCAATAAGAAGGTCCAAGGGATACAGTAAACCTGAAGTGAAGCATCGGAAACTATAACTAGTGTCACAGGAATGGTTCAAAACATAGACAGTAAGAAGAGTCAGTCTTCTTGTACTTAAGTCGGCATTGTGCCTTTTCTATTTAATTCCGATGCAATTTCTGTGTTTCATCGCCAATAGGAAGGTGCAAGGGATACAGTAAACCTGAAGTGAAGCATCGGAATCTATAACTAGTGTCACAGGAATGGTTAAAAACATAAACAGTGAGAAGGGTCATTCTTTTTGTACGTAAGTCGGCATTGAGCCGTTTGTATTTAATTCCGATGCAATTTCTGTGTTTCATCGTCAATAAGAAGGTCCAAGGGATACAGTAGACCTGAATTGAATCATCGGAATCTATAACTAGTGTCACAGGATTGGTTCAAAGCATAGACAGTAAGAAGAGTCAGTCTTCTTGTACTTCAGTCTGCATTGTGCTTTTTGTATTAATTCCGATGCAATTTGTGTGTTTCATCGTCAATAAGAAGGTCAGGGGGATACAGTAAACCTGAAGTGAAGCATCGGAATATATAACTAGTGTCACAGGAACGGTTCAAAACATAGTCTGTAAGAAGAGTCAGTCTTTTTGTACTTAAAACGGCATTGTGCCTTTTGTGTTTAATTCCGATTCAATTTCTGTGTTTTATCGTCAATAAGATGGTCCAAGGGATACAGTATACCTGAAGTGAAGCATCGGAATCGATAACTAGTGTCACAGGAATGGTTCAAAACATAGAGAGTAAGATGAGTCAGTCGTCTTGTACTTAAGTCGGCATTGTGCCTTTTGTATTTAATTCCGATGCAATTTCTGAGTTTCATCGTCAATAAGAAGGTCCAAGGGATACAGTAACCCTGGAGTGAAGCATCGGAATCTATAACTAGTGTCTCAGGAATGGTTTTAAACAAAGGCAGTAAGAGGTGTCAGTCTTTTTGTACTTAAGTCGGCATTGTGCCTTTTGTATTTAATTCCGATGCAATTTTTGTGTTTCATCGCCAATAAGAAGGTCCAAGGGGTACAGTAGACCTGAATTGAAGCATCGGAATCTATAACTAGTGTCACATGAATGGTTCAAAACATAGACAGTAAGAAGAGTCAGTCGTCTTGTACTTAAGTCGGCATTGTGCCTTTTGTATTTAATTCCGCTGCAATTTCTGTGTTTCATCGTCAATAAGAAGGTCAGAGGGATACAGTAAACCTGAAGTGAAGCATCGGAATCTATAACTAGTGTCACAGGAATGGTTCAAGACATAGTCTGTTAGAAGAGTCAGTCTTTTGTACTTAAGTAGGCATTGTGCCTTTTGTGTTTAATTCCGGAGCAATTTCTGTGTTTCATCGTCAATAAGCAGGTCCAAGGGATACAGTTTACCTGAAGTGAAGAATCGTAATCTATAACTAGTGTCACAGGAATGGTTCAAAACATAGACAGTAAGATGAGTCAGTCGTCTTGTACTTAATTCGGCATTGTGCCTTTTGTATTTAATTCCGATTCAATTTCTGTGTTTCATCGTCAATAAGAAGATCAGAGGGATACATTAAACCTGAAGTGAAGCATCGGAGTCTATTACTAGTGTTACAGGAATGGTTCAAAGCATAGACAGTAAGAAGAATCAGTCTTCTTGTACTTAAGTCGGTATTGTGCCTTTTGTATTTAATTCCGATGCAATATATGAGTTTAATCGTCAATAAGAAGGTACAAGGGATACAGTAAACCTGAAGTGAAGCATCGGAATCTATAACTAGTGTCACAGGAATGGTTCAAAACATAGACAGTAAGAAGAGTCAGTCTTCTTGTACTTAAGTCGGCATTGTGCCTTTTCTATTTAATTCCGATGCAATTTCTGTGTTTCATCGTCAATAGAAAGGTCCAAGGGATACAGTAGACCTGAATTGAAGCATCGGAATCTATAACTAGTGTCACATGAATGGTTCAAAACATAGACAGTAAGAAGAGTCAGTCGTCTTGTACTTAAGTCGGCATTGTGCCTTTTGTATTTAATTCCGCTGCAATTTCTGTGTTTCATCGTCAATAAGAAGGTCAGAGGGATACAGTAAACCTGAAGTGAAGCATCGGAATCTATAACTAGTGTCACAGGAATGGTTCAAGACATAGTCTGTTAGAAGAGTCAGTCTTTTGTACTTAAGTAGGCATTGTGCCTTTTGTGTTTAATTCCGGAGCAATTTCTGTGTTTCATCGTCAATAAGAAGGTCCAAGGGATACAGTTTACCTGAAGTGAAGAATCGGAATCTATAACTAGTGTCACAGGAATGGTTCAAAACATAGACAGTAAGATGAGTCAGTCGTCTTGTACTTAATTCGGCATTGTGCCTTTTGTATTTAATTCCGATTCAATTTCTGTGTTTCATCGTCAATAAGAAGATCAGAGGGATACATTAAACCTGAAGTGAAGCATCGGAGTCTATTACTAGTGTTACAGGAATGGTTCAAAACATAGACAGTAAGAAGAATCAGTCTTCTTGTACTTAAGTCGGCATTGTGCCTTTTGTATTTAATTCCGATGCAATTTTTGTGTTTCATCGTCAATAAGAAGGTCCAAGGGATACAGTAGACCTGAATTGAAGCATCGGAATCTATAACTAGTGTCACATGAATGGTTCAAAACATAGACAGTAAGAAGAGTCAGTCGTCTTGTACTTAAGTCGGCATTGTGCCTTTTGTATTTAATTCCGCTGCAATTTCTGTGTTTCATCGTCAATAAGAAGGTCAGAGGGAAACAGTAAACCTGAAGTGAAGCATCGGAATCTATAACTAGTGTCACAGTTATGGTTCAAGACATAGTCTGTCAGAAGAGTCAGTCTTTTGTACTTAAGTAGGCATTGTGCCTTTTGTGTTTAATTCCGGTGCAATTTCTGTGTTTCATCGTCAATAAGAAGGTCCAAGGGATACAGTATACCTGCAGTGAAGAATCGGAATCTATAACTAGTGTCACAGGAATGGTTCAAAACATAGGCAGTAAGATGAGTCAGTCGTCTTGTACTTAATTCGGAATTGTGCCTTTTGTATTTAATTCCGATTCAATTTCTGTGTTTCATCGTCAATAAGAAGATCAGAGGGATACATTAAACCTGAAGAGAAGCATCGGAGTCTATTACTAGTGTTACAGGAATGGTTCAAAACATAGACAGTAAGAAGAATCAGTCTTCTTGTACTTAAGTCGGTATTGTGCCTTTTGTATTTAATTCCGATGCAATTTCTGAGTTTCATCGTCAATAAGAAGGTACAAGGGATACAGTAAACCTGAAGTGAAGCATCGGAATCTATAACTAGTGTCACAGGAATGGTTCAAAACATAGACAGTAAGAAGAGTCAGTCTTCTTGTACTTAAGTCGGCATTGTGGCTTTTCTATTTAATTCCGATGCAATTTCTGTGTTTCATCGTCAATAGGAAGGTCCAAGGGATACAGTAAACCTCAAGTGAAGCATCGGAATCTATAACTAGTGTCACAGGAATGGTTAAAAGAATAGACAGTGAGAAGGGTCAGTCTTTTTGTACTTAAGTCGGCATTGAGCCGTTTGTATTTAATTCCGATGCAATTTCTGTGTTTCATCGTCAATAAGAAGGTCCAAGGGATACAGTAGACCTGAATTGAAGCATCGGAATCTATAACTAGTGTCACAGGAATGGTTCAAAACATAGACAGTAAGAAGAGTCAGTCTTCTTGTACTTAAGTCGGCATTGAGCCTTTTGTATTTAAATCCGATGCAATTTCTGAGTTTCATCGTCAATAAGAAGGTCCAAGGGATACAGTAACCCTGGAGTGAAGCATCGGAATCTATAACTAGTGTCTCAGGAATGGTTTTAAACAAAGGCAGTAAGAGGTGTCAGTCTTTTTGTACTTAAGTCGGCATTGTGCCTTTTGTATTTAATTCCGATGCAATTTTTGTGTTTCATCGCCAATAAGAAGGTCCAAGGGATACAGTAGACCTGAATTGAAGCATCGGAATCTATAACTAGTGTCACATGAATGGTTCAAAACACAGACAGTAAGAAGAGTCAGTCGTCTTGTACTTAAGTCGGCATTGTGCCTTTTGTATTTAATTCCGCTGCAATTTCTGTGTTTCATCGTCAATAAGAAGGTCAGAGGGATACAGTAAACCTGAAGTGAAGCATCGGAATCTATAACTAGTGTCACAGGAATGGTTCAAGACATAGTCTGTTAGAAGAGTCAGTCTTTTGTACTTAAGTAGGCATTGTGCCTTTTGTGTTTAATTCCGGAGCAATTTCTGTGTTTCATCGTCAATAAGAAGGTCCAAGGGATACAGTTTACCTGAAGTGAAGAATCGGAATCTATAACTAGTGTCACAGGAATGGTTCAAAACATAGACAGTAAGATGAGTCAGTCGTCTTGTACTTAATTCGGCATTGTGCATTTTGTATTTAATTCCGATTCAATTTCTGTGTTTCATCGTCAATAAGAAGATCAGAGGGATACATTAAACCTGAAGTGAAGCATCGGAGTCTATTACTAGTGTTACAGGAATGGTTCAAAACATAGACAGTAAGAAGAATCAGTCTTCTTGCACTTAAGTCGGTATTGTGCCTTTTGTATTTAATTCCGATGCAATATATGAGTTTAATCGTCAATAAGAAGGTACAAGGGATACAGTAAACCTGAAGTGAAGCATCGGAATCTATAACTAGTGTCACAGGAATGGTTCAAAACATAGACAGTAAGAAGAGTCAGTCTTCTTGTACTTAAGTCGGCATTGTGCCTTTTCTATTTAATTCCGATGCAATTTCTGTGTTTCATCGTCAATAGAAAGGTCCAAGGGATACAGTAAACCTCAAGTGAAGCATCGGAATCTATAACTAGTGTCACAGGAATGGTTAAAAAAATAGACAGTGAAAAGGGTCAGTCTTTTTGTACTTAAGTCGGCATTGAGCCGTTTGTATTTAATTCCGATGCAATTTCTGTGTTTCATCGTCAATATGAAGATCCAAGGGATACAGTAGACCTGAATTGAAGCATCGGAATCTAAAACTAGTGTCACAGGAATGGTTCAAAACATAGACAGTAAGAAGAGTCAGTCTTCTTGTACTTCAGTCGGCATTGAGCCTTTCGTATTTAATTCCGATGCAATTTCTGTGATTCCTCGTCAATAAGAAGGTCAGAGGGATACAGTAAACCTGAAGTGAAGCATCGGAATCTATAACTAGTGTCACAGGAATGGTTCAAAACATAGTCTGTAAGAAGAGTCAGTCTTTTTGTACTTAAGACATCATTGTGCCTTTTGTGTTTAATTCCGATGCAATTTCTGTGTTTTATCGTCAATAAGATGGTCCAAGGGATACAGTATAGCTGAAGTGAAGCATCGGAATCTATAACTAGTGTCACAGGAATGGTTCAAAACATAGACAGTAAGATGAGTCAGTCGTCTTGTACTTAAGTCGGCATTGTGCCTTTTGTATTTAATTCCGATGCAATTTCTGTGTTTAATCGCCAATAAGAAGATCAGAGGGATACAGTAAACCTGAAGTATCGGAGTCTATTACTAGTGTCACAGGAATGGTTCAAAACATAGACAGTAAGAAGAATCAGTCATCTTGTACTTAAGTCGGCATTGTGCTTTTGTATTTATTTCCGATATAATTTCTGTGTTTCATCGTCAATAAGAAGGTCCAAGGGATACAGTAAACCTGAAGTTAAGCATCGGAATCTATAACTAGTGTCACAGGAATGGTTCAAAACATAGACTGTAAGAAGAATCAGTCTTCTTGTACTTAAGTCGGTATTGTGCCTTTTGTATTTTCATTCCGATGCAATTTCTGTGTTTCATCGTCAATAAGAAGGTCCAAGGGATACAGTAAACCTGAAGTGAAGCATCGGAAACTATAACTAGTGTCACAGGAATGGTTCAAAACATAGACAGTAAGAAGAGTCAGTCTTCTTGTACTTAAGTCGGCATTGTGCCTTTTCTATTTAATTCCGATGCAATTTCTGTGTTTCATCGCCAATAGGAAGGTGCTAGGGATACAGTAAACCTGAAGTGAAGCATCGGAATCTATAACTAGTGTCACAGGAATGGTTAAAAACATAAACAGTGAGAAGGGTCATTCTTTTTGTACGTAAGTCGGCATTGAGCCGTTTGTATTTAATTCCGATGCAATTTCTGTGTTTCATCGTCAATAAGAAGGTCCAAGGGATACAGTAGACCTGAATTGAAGCATCGGAATCTATAACTAGTGTCACAGGATTGGTTCAAAGCATAGACAGTAAGAAGAGTCAGTCTTCTTGTACTTAAGTCTGCATTGTGCTTTTTGTATTAATTCCGATGCAATTTGTGTGTTTCATCGTCAATAAGAAGGTCAGGGGGATACAGTAAACCTGAAGTGAAGCATTGGAATATATAACTAGTGTCACAGGAACGGTTCAAAACATAGTCTGTAAGAAGAGTCAGTCTTTTTGTACTTAAAACGGCATTGTGCCTTTTGTGTTTAATTCCGATGCAATTTCTGTGTCTTATCGTCAATAAGATGGTCCAAGGGATACAGTATACCTGAAGTGAAGCATCGGAATCTATAACTAGTGTCACAGGAATGGTTCAAAACATAGAGAGTAAGATGAGTCAGTCGTCTTGTACTTAAGTCGGCATTGTGCCTTTTGTATTTAATTCCGATGCAATTTCTGAGTTTCATCGTCAATAAGAAGGTCCAAGGGATAAAGTAACCCTGGAGTGAAGCATCGGAATCTGTAACTAGTGTCTCAGGAATGGTTTTAAACAAAGGCAGTAAGAGGTGTCAGTCTTTTTGTACTTAAGTCGGCATTGTGCCTTTTGTATTTAATTCCGATGCAATTTTTGTGTTTCATCGCCAATAAGAAGGTCCAAGGGATACAGTAGACCTGAATTGAAGCATCGGAATCTATAATTAGTGTCACATGAATGGTTCAAAACATAGACAGTAAGAAGAGTCAGTCGTCTTGTACTTAAGTCGGCATTGTGCCTTTTGTATTTAATTCCGCTGCAATTTCTGTGTTTCATCGTCAATAAGAAGGTCAGAGGGATACAGTAAACCTGAAGTGAAGCATCGGAATCTATAACTAGTGTCACAGGAATGGTTCAAGACATAGTCTGTTAGAAGAGTCAGTCTTTTGTACTTAAGTAGGCATTGTGCCTTTTGTGTTTAATTCCGGAGCAATTTCTGTGTTTCATCGTCAATAAGCAGGTCCAAGGGATACAGTTTACCTGAAGTGAAGAATCGGAATCTATAACTAGTGTCACAGGAATGGTTCAAAACATAGACAGTAAGATGAGTCAGTCGTCTTGTACTTAATTCGGCATTGTGCCTTTTGTATTTAATTCCGATTCAATTTCTGTGTTTCACCGTCAATAAGAAGATCAGAGGGATACATTAAACCTGAAGTGAAGCATCGGAGTCTATTACTAGTGTTACAGGAATGGTTCAAAACATAGACAGTAAGAAGAATCAGTCTTCTTGTACTTAAGTCGGTATTGTGCCTTTTGTATTTAATTCCGATGCAATATATGAGTTTAATCGTCAATAAGAAGGTACAAGGGATACAGTAAACCTGAAGTGAAGCATCGGAATCTATAACTAGTGTCACAGGAATGGTTCAAAACATAGACAGTAAGAAGAGTCAGTCTTCTTGTACTTAAGTCGGCATTGTGCCTTTTCTATTTAATTCCGATGCAATTTCTGTGTTTCATCGTCAATAGAAAGGTCCAAGGGATACAGTAGACCTGAATTGAAGCATCGGAATCTATAACTAGTGTCACATGAATGGTTCAAAACATAGACAGTAAGAAGAGTCAGTCGTCTTGTACTTAAGTCGGCATTGTGCCTTTTGTATTTAATTCCGCTGCAATTTCTGTGTTTTATCGTCAATAAGAAGGTCAGAGGGATACAGTAAACCTGAAGTGAAGCATCGGAATCTATAACTAGTGTCACAGGAATGGTTCAAGACATAGTCTGTTAGAAGAGTCAGTCTTTTGTACTTAAGTAGGCATTGTGCCTTTTGTGTTTAATTCCGGAGCAATTTCTGTGTTTCATCGTCAATAAGAAGGTCCAAGGGATACAGTTTACCTGAAGTGAAGAATCGGAATCTATAACTAGTGTCACAGGAATGGTTCAAAACATAGACAGTAAGATGAGTCAGTCGTCTTGTACTTAATTCGGCATTGTGCCTTTTGTATTTAATTCCGATTCAATTTCTGTGTTTCATCGTCAATAAGAAGATCAGAGGGATACATTAAACCTGAAGTGAAGCATCGGAGTCTATTACTAGTGTTACAGGAATGGTTCAAAACATAGACAGTAAGAAGAATCAGTCTTCTTGTACTTAAGTCGGTATTGTGCCTTTTGTATTTAATTCCGATGCAATATATGAGTTTAATCGTCAATAAGAAGGTACAAGGGATACAGTAAACCTGAAGTGAAGCATCGGAATCTATAACTAGTGTCACAGGAATGGTTCAAAACATAGACAGTAAGAAGAGTCAGTCTTCTTGTACTTAAGTCGGCATTGTGCCTTTTCTATTTAATTCCGATGCAATTTCTGTGTTTCATCGTCAATAGAAAGGTCCAAGGGATACAGTAGACCTGAATTGAAGCATCGGAATCTATAACTAGTGTCACATGAATGGTTCAAAACATAGACAGTAAGAAGAGTCAGTCGTCTTGTACTTAAGTCGGCATTGTGCCTTTTGTATTTAATTCCGCTGCAATTTCTGTGTTTTATCGTCAATAAGAAGGTCAGAGGGATACAGTAAACCTGAAGTGAAGCATCGGAATCTATAACTAGTGTCACAGGAATGGTTCAAGACATAGTCTGTTAGAAGAGTCAGTCTTTTGTACTTAAGTAGGCATTGTGCCTTTTGTGTTTAATTCCGGAGCAATTTCTGTGTTTCATCGTCAATAAGAAGGTCCAAGGGATACAGTTTACCTGAAGTGAAGAATCGGAATCTATAACTAGTGTCACAGGAATGGTTCAAAACATAGACAGTAAGATGAGTCAGTCGTCTTGTACTTAATTCGGCATTGTGCATTTTGTATTTAATTCCGATTCAATTTCTGTGTTTCATCGTCAATAAGAAGATCAGAGCGATACATTAAACCTGAAGTGAAGCATCGGAGTCTATTACTAGTGTTACAGGAATGGTTCAAAACATAGACAGTAAGAAGAATCAGTCTTCTTGTACTTAAGTCGGCATTGTGCCTTTTGTATTTAATTCCGATGCAATTTTTGTGTTTCATCGTCAATAAGAAGGTCCAAGGGATACAGTAGACCTGAATTGAAGCATCGGAATCTATAACTAGTGTCACATGAATGGTTCAAAACATAGACAGTAAGAAGAGTCAGTCGTCTTGTACTTAAGTCGGCATTGTGCCTTTTGTATTTAATTCCGCTGCAATTTCTGTGTTTCATCGTCAATAAGAAGGTCAGAGGGAAACAGTAAACCTGAAGTGAAGCATCGGAATCTATAACTAGTGTCACAGTTATGGTTCAAGACATAGTCTGTCAGAAGAGTCAGTCTTTTGTACTTAAGTAGGCATTGTGCCTTTTGTGTTTAATTCCGGTGCAATTTCTGTGTTTCATCGTCAATAAGAAGGTCCAAGGGATACAGTATGCCTGCAGTGAAGAATCGGAATCTATAACTAGTGTCACAGGAATGGTTCAAAACATAGGCAGTAAGATGAGTCAGTCGTCTTGTACTTAATTCGGAATTGTGCCTTTTGTATTTAATTCCGATTCAATTTCTGTGTTTCATCGTCAATAAGAAGATCAGAGGGATACATTAAACCTGAAGAGAAGCATCGGAGTCTATTACTAGTGTTACAGGAATGGTTCAAAACATAGACAGTAAGAAGAATCAGTCTTCTTGTACTTAAGTCGGTATTGTGCCTTTTGTATTTAATTCCGATGCAATTTCTGAGTTTCATCGTCAATAAGAAGGTACAAGGGATACAGTAAACCTGAAGTGAAGCATCGGAATCTATAACTAGTGTCACAGGAATGGTTCAAAACATAGACAGTAAGAAGAGTCAGTCTTCTTGTACTTAAGTCGGCATTGTGCCTTTTCTATTTAATTCCGATGCAATTTCTGTGTTTCATCGTCAATAGGAAGGTCCAAGGGATACAGTAAACCTCAAGTGAAGCATCGGAATCTATAACTAGTGTCACAGGAATGGTTAAAAGAATAGACAGTGAGAAGGGTCAGTCTTTTTGTACTTAGGTCGGCATTGAGCCGTTTGTATTTAATTCCGATGCAATTTCTGTGTTTCATCGTCAATAAGAAGGTCCAAGGGATACAGTAGACCAGAATTGAAGCATCGGAATCTATAACTAGTGTCACAGGAATGGTTCAAAACATAGAGAGTAAGAAGAGTCAGTCTTCTTGTACTTAAGTCGGCATTTAGCCTTTCGTATTTAATTCCGATGCAATTTCTGTGATTCCTCGTCAATAAGAAGGTCAGAGGGATACAGTAAACCTGAAGTGAAGCGTCGGAATCTATAACTAGTGTCACAGGAATGGTTCAAAACATAGTCTGTAAGAAGAGTCAGTCTTTTTGTACTTAAGACGGCATTGTGCCTTTTGTGTTTAATTCCGATGCAATTTCTGTGTTTTATCGTCAATAAGATGGTCCAAGGGATACAGTATAGCTGAAGTGAAGCATCGGAATCTATAACTAGTGTCACAGGAATGGTTCAAAACATAGACAGTAAGATGAGTCAGTCGTCTTGTACTTAAGTCGGCATTGTGCCTTTTGTATTTAATTCCGATGCAATTTCTGTGTTTAATCGTCAATAAGAAGATCAGAGGGATACAGTAAACCTGAAGTATCGGAGTCTATTACTAGTGTCACAGGAATGGTTCAAAACATAGACAGTAAGAAGAATCAGTCATCTTGTACTTAAGTCGGCATTGTGCTTTTGTATTTATTTCCGATGCAATTTCTGTGTTTCATCGTCAATAAGAAGGTCCAAGGGATACAGTTAACCTGAAGTTAAGCATCGGAATCTATAACTAGTGTCACAGGAATGGTTCAAAACATAGACAGTAAGAAGAGTCATTCTTCTTGTACTTAAGTCGGTATTGTGCCTTTTGTATTTAATTCCGTTGCAATTTCTGTGTTTCATCGTCAATACGAAGGTCCAAGGGATACAGTAAACCTGAAGTGAAGCATCGGAATCTATAACTAGTGTCACAGGAATGGTTCAAAACATAGACAGGAAGAAGAATCAGTCTTCTTATACTTAAGTCGGCATTGTGCCTTTTCTATTTAATTCCGATGCCATTTCTGTGTTTCATCGTCAATAAGAAGGTCCAAGGGATACAATAAACCTGAAGTGAAGCATCGGAATCTATAACTAGTGTCACAGGAATGGTTAAAAACATAGACAGTAAGAAGGGTCAGTCTTCTTGTACTTAAGTCGGCATTGGGCTTTTGTATTTAATTCCGATGCAATTTCTGTGTTTCATCGTCAATAAGAAGGTCCAAGGGATACAGTAAAACTGAAGTCAAGCATCGGAATCTATAACTAGTGTCACAGGAATGGTTCAAAACATAGCCAGTAAGAAGGGTCAGTCTCCTTGTACTTAAGTAGGCATTGTGGCGTTTCCATTTAATTCCGATGCAATTTCTGTGTTTCCTCGTGAATAAGAAGGTCAGAGGGATACAGTAAACCTAAAGTGAAGCATCGGGATCTATAACTAGTGCCACAGGAAAGGTTCAAAACATAGTCAGTAAGAAGAGTCAGTCTTCTTGTACTTAAGTCGGCATTGTGCCCTTTGTATTTAATTCCGAAGCAATTTCTGTGTTTCATCGTCAATAAGAAGGTCCAAGGGATACAGTAAACCTGAAGTTAAGCATCGGAATCTATAACTAGTGTCACAGGAATGGTTCAAAACATAGATAGGAAGAAGAATCAGTCTTCTTGTACTTACGTCGGCATTGTGCCTTTTCTATTTAATTCCGATGCAATTTCTGTGTTTCATCGTCAATAAGAAGGTCCAAGGGATACAATAAACCTGAAGTGAAGCATCGGAATCTATAACTAGTGTCGCAGGAATGGTTAAAAACATAGACAGTAAGAAGGGTCAGTCTTCTTGTACTTAAGTCGGCATTGTGCTTTTGTATTTAATTCCGATTCAATTTCTGTGTTTCATCGTCAATAAGAAGATCAGAGGGATACATTAAACCTGAAGTGAAGCATCGGAGTCTATTACTAGTGTTACAGGAATGGTTCAAAACATAGACAGTAAGAAGAATCAGTCTTCTTGTACTTAAGTCGGCATTGTGCCTTTTGTATTTAATTCCGATGCAATTTTTGTGTTTCATCGTCAATAAGAAGGTCCAAGGGATACAGTAGACCTGAATTGAAGCATCGGAATCTATAACTAGTGTCACATGAATGGTTCAAAACATAGACAGTAAGAAGAGTCAGTCGTCTTGTACTTAAGTCGGCATTGTGCCTTTTGTATTTAATTCCGCTGCAATTTCTGTGTTTCATCGTCAATAAGAAGGTCAGAGGGAAACAGTAAACCTGAAGTGAAGCATCGGAATCTATAACTAGTGTCACAGTTATGGTTCAAGACATAGTCTGTCAGAAGAGTCAGTCTTTTGTACTTAAGTAGGCATTGTGCCTTTTGTGTTTAATTCCGGTGCAATTTCTGTGTTTCATCGTCAATAAGAAGGTCCAAGGGATACAGTATACCTGCAGTGAAGAATCGGAATCTATAACTAGTGTCACAGGAATGGTTCAAACATAGGCAGTAAGATGAGTCAGTCGTCTTGTACTTAATTCGGAATTGTGCCTTTTGTATTTAATTCCGATTCAATTTCTGTGTTTCATCGTCAATAAGAAGATCAGAGGGATACATTAAACCTGAAGAGAAGCATCGGAGTCTATTACTAGTGTTACAGGAATGGTTCAAAACATAGACAGTAAGAAGAATCAGTCTTCTTGTACTTAAGTCGGTATTGTGCCTTTTGTATTTAATTCCGATGCAATTTCTGAGTTTCATCGTCAATAAGAAGGTACAAGGGATACAGTAAACCTGAAGTGAAGCATCGGAATCTATAACTAGTGTCACAGGAATGGTTCAAAACATAGACAGTAAGAAGAGTCAGTCTTCTTGTACTTAAGTCGGCATTGTGCCTTTTCTATTTAATTCCGATGCAATTTCTGTGTTTCATCGTCAATAGGAAGGTCCAAGGGATACAGTAAACCTCAAGTGAAGCATCGGAATCTATAACTAGTGTCACAGGAATGGTTAAAAGAATAGACAGTGAGAAGGGTCAGTCTTTTTGTACTTAGGTCGGCATTGAGCCGTTTGTATTTAATTCCGATGCAATTTCTGTGTTTCATCGTCAATAAGAAGGTCCAAGGGATACAGTAGACCTGAATTGAAGCATCGGAATCTATAACTAGTGTCACAGGAATGGTTCAAAACATAGACAGTAAGAAGAGTCAGTCTTCTTGTACTTAAGTCGGCATTGAGCCTTTCGTATTTAATTCCGATGCAATTTCTGTGATTCCTCGTCAATAAGAAGGTCAGAGGGATACAGTAAACCTGAAGTGAAGCATCGGAATCTATAACTAGTGTCACAGGAATGGTTCAAAACATAGTCTGTAAGAAGAGTCAGTCTTTTTGTACTTAAGACGGCATTGTGCCTTTTGTGTTTAATTCCGATGCAATTTCTGTGTTTTATCGTCAATAAGATGGTCCAAGGGATACAGTATAGCTGAAGTGAAGCATCGGAATCTATAACTAGTGTCACAGGAATGGTTCAAAACATAGACAGTAAGATGAGTCAGTCGTCTTGTACTTAAGTCGGCATTGTGCCTTTTGTATTTAATTCCGATGCAATTTCTGTGTTTAATCGTCAATAAGAAGATCAGAGGGATACAGTAAACCTGAAGTATCGGAGTCTATTACTAGTGTCACAGGAATGGTTCAAAACATAGACAGTAAGAAGAATCAGTCATCTTGTACTTAAGTCGCCATTGTGCTTTTGTATTTATTTCCGATGCAATTTCTGTGTTTCATCGTCAATAAGAAGGTCCAAGGGATACAGTAAACCTGAAGTTAAGCATCGGAATCTATAACTAGTGTCACAGGAATGGTTCAAAACATAGACAGTAAGAAGAGTCATTCTTCTTGTACTTAAGTCGGTATTGTGCCTTTTGTATTTAATTCCGTTGCAATTTCTGTGTTTCATCGTCAATACGAAGGTCCAAGGGATACAGTAAACCTGAAGTGAAGCATCGGAATCTATAACTAGTGTCACAGGAATGGTTCAAAACATAGACAGGAAGAAGAATCAGTCTTCTTATACTTAAGTCGGTATTGTGCCTTTTCTATTTAATTCCGATGCAATTTCTGTGTTTCATCGTCAATAAGAAGGTCCAAGGGATACAATAAACCTGAAGTGAAGCATCGGAATCTATAACTAGTGTCACAGGAATGGTTAAAAACATAGACAGTAAGAAGGGTCAGTCTTCTTGTACTTAAGTCGGCATTGGGCTTTTGTATTTAATTCCGATGCAATTTCTGTGTTTCATCGTCAATAAGAAGGTCCAAGGGATACAGTAAAACTGAAGTCAAGCATCGGAATCTATAACTAGTGTCACAGGAATGGTTCAAAACATAGCCAGTAAGAAGGGTCAGTCTCCTTGTACTTAAGTAGGCATTGTGGCGTTTCCATTTAGTTCCGATGCAATTTCTGTGTTTCCTCGTGAATAAGAAGGTCAGAGGGATACAGTAAACCTAAAGTGAAGCATCGGGATCTATAACTAGTGCCACAGGAAAGGTTCAAAACATAGTCAGTAAGAAGAGTCAGTCTTCTTGTACTTAAGTCGGCATTGTGCCCTTTGTATTTAATTCCGAAGCAATTTCTGTGTTTCATCGTCAATAAGAAGGTCCAAGGGATACAGTAAACCTGAAGTTAAGCATCGGAATCTATAACTAGTGTCACAGGAATGGTTCAAAACATAGATAGGAAGAAGAATCAGTCTTCTTGTACTTACGTCGGCATTGTGCCTTTTCTATTTTATTCCGATGCAATTTCTGTGTTTCATCGTCAATAAGAAGGTCCAAGGGATACAATAAACCTGAAGTGAAGCATCGGAATCTATAACTAGTGTCGCAGGAATGGTTAAAAACATAGACAGTAAGAAGGGTCAGTCTTCTTGTACTTAAGTCGGCATTGTGCTTTTGTATTTAATTCCGATGCAATTTCTGTGTTTCATCGTCAATAAGAAGGTCCAAGGGATACAGTAAAACTGAAGTCAAGCATCGGAATCTATAACTAGTGTCACAGGAATGGTTCAAAACATAGCCAGTAAGAAGAGTCAGTCTTTTTGTACTTAAAACGGCATTGTGCTTTTGTGTTTAATTCCGATGCAATTTCTGTGTTTTATCGTCAATAAGATGGTCCAAGGGATACAGTATACCTGAAGTGAAGCATCGGAATCTATAACTAGTGTCACAGGAATGGTTCAAAGCATAGAGAGTAAGATGAGTCAGTCGTCTTGTACTTAAGTCGGCATTGTGCCTTTTGTATTGAATTCCGATGCAATTTCTGAGTTTCATCGTCAATAAGAAGGTCCAAGGGATACAGTAACCCTGGAGTGAAGCATCGGAATCTATAACTAGTGTCTCAGGAATGGTTTTAAACAAAGGCAGTAAGAGGTGTCAGTCTTTTTGTACTTAAGTCGGCATTGTGCCTTTTGTATTTAATTCCGATGCAATTTTCGTGTTTCATCGTCAATAAGAAGGCCCAAGGGATACAGTAGACCTGAATTGAAGCATCGGAATCTATAACTAGTGTCACATGAATGTTTCAAAACATAGACAGTAAGAAGAGTCAGTCGTCTTGTACTTAAGTCGGCATTGTGCCTTTTGTATTTAATTCCGATTCAATTTCTGTGTTTCATCGTCAATAAGAAGATCAGAGGGATACATTAAACCTGAAGTGAAGCATCGGAGTCTATTACTAGTGTTACAGGAATGGTTCAAAACATAGACAGTAAGAAGAATCAGTCTTCTTGTACTTATGTCGGTATTGTGCCTTTTGTATTTAATTCCGATGCAATTTCTGAGTTTCATCGTCAATAAGAAGGTACAAGGGATACAGTAAACCAGAAGTGAAGCATCGGAATCTATAACTAGTGTCACAGGAATGGTTCAAAACATAGACAGTAAGAAGAGTCAGTCTTCTTGTACTTAAGTCGGCATTGTGCCTTTTCTATTTAATTCCGATGCAATTTCTGTGTTTCATCGTCAATAGGAAGGTCCAAGGGATACAGTAAACCTCAAGTGAAGCATCGGAATCTATAACTAGTTTCACAGGAATGGTTAAAAGAATAGACAGTGAGAAGGGTCAGTCTTTTTGTACTTAAGTCGGCATTGAGCCGTTTGTATTTAATTCCGATGCAATTTCTGTGTTTCATCGTCAATAAGAAGGTCCAAGGGATACAGTAGACCTGAATTGAAGCATCGGAATCTATAACTAGTGTCACAGGAATGGTTCAAACCATAGACAGTAAGAAGAGTCAGTCTTCTTGTACTTAAGTCGGCATTGAGCCTTTCGTATTTAATTCCGATGCAATTTCTGTGATTCCTCGTCAATAAGAAGAGGGATACAGTGAACCTGAAGTGATGCATCGGAATCTATAACTAGTGTCACAGGAATGGTTCAAAACATAGTCTGTAAGAAGAGTCAGTCTTTTTGTACTTAAGACGGCATTGTGCCTTTTGTGTTTAATTCCGATGCAATTTCTGTGTTTTATCGTCAATAAGATGGTCCAAGGGATACAGTATAGCTGAAGTGAAGCATCGCAATCTATAACTAGTGTCACAGGAATGGTTCAAAACATAGACAGTAAGATGAGTCAGTCGTCTTGTACTTAAGACGGCATTGTGCCTTTTGTATTTAATTTCGATGCAATTTCTGTGTTTAATCGTCAATAAGAAGATCAGAGGGATACAGTAAACCTGAAGATCCGGAGTCTATTACTAGTGTCACAGGAATGGTTCAAAACATAGACAGTAAGAAGAATCAGTCATCTTGTACTTAAGTCGGCATTGTGCTTTTGTATTTATTTCCGATGCAATTTCTGTGTTTCATCGTCAATAAGAAGGTCCAAGGGATACAGTAAACCTGAAGTTAAGCATCGGAATCTATAACTAGTGTCACAGGAATGGTTCAAAACATAGACAGTAAGAAGACTCATTCTTCTTGTACTTAAGTCGGTATTGTGCCTTTTGTATTTAATTCCGATGCAATTTCTGTGTTTCATCGTCAATAAGAAGGTCCGAGGGATACAGTAAACCTGAAGTGAAGCATCGGAATCTATAACTAGTGTCACAGGAATGGTTCAAAACATAGACAGGAAGAAGAATCAGTCTTCTTGTACTTAAGTCGGCATTGTGCCTTTTCTATTTAATTCCGATGCAATTTCTGTGTTTCATCGTCAATAAGAAGGTCCAAGGGATACAATAAACCTGAAGTGAAGCATCGGAATCTATAACTAGTGTCGCAGGAATGGTTAAAAACATAGACAGTAAGAAGGGTCAGTCTTCTTGTACTTAAGTCGGCATTGTGCTTTTGTATTTAATTCCGATGCAATTTCTGTGTTTCATCGTCAATAAGAAGGTCCAAGGTATACAGTAAAACTGAAGTCAAGCATCGGAATCTATAACTAGTGTCACAGGAATGGTTCAAAACATAGCCAGTAAGAAGAGTCAGTCTCCTTGTACTTAAGTAGGCATTGTGGCGTTTCCTTTTAATTCCGATGCAATTTCTGTGTTTCCTCGTGAATAAGAATGTCAGAGGGATACAGTAAACCTGAAGTGAAGCATCGGGATCTATAACTAGTGCCACAGGAATGGTTCAAAACATAGTCAGTAAGAAGAGTCAGTCTTCTTGTACTTAAGTCGGCATTGTGCCTTTTGTAATTAATTCCGAATCAATTTCTGTGTTTCATCGTCAATAAGAAGGTCCAAGGGATACAGTAAACCTGAAGTTAAGCATCGGAATCTATAACTAGTGTCACAGGAATGGTTCAAAGCATAGACAGTAAGAAGAGTCAGTCTTCTTGTACTTAAGTCGGTATTGTGCCTTATGTATTTAATTCCGATGGAATTTCTGTGTTTCATCGTCAATAAGAAGGTCCAAGGGATACAGTAAACCTGAAGTGAAGCATCGGAATCTATAACTAGTGTCACAGGAATGGTTCAAACCATAGACAGTAAGAAGGTTCAGTCTTCTTGTACTTAAGTCGGCATTGTGCCTTTTCTATTTCATTCCGATGCAATTTCTGTGTTTCATCGTCAATAGGAAGGTCCAAGGGATACAGTAAACCTGAAGTGAAGCATCGGAATCTATAACTAGTGTCGCAGGAATGGTTAAAAACATAGACAGTAAGAAGGGTCAGTCTTCTTGTACTTAAGTCGGCATTGTGCTTTTGTATTTAATTCCGATGCAATTTCTGTGTTCCATCGTCAATAAGAAGGTCCAAGGGATACAGTAAACCTGAAGTGAAGCATCGGAGTCATTTACTAGTGTCACAGGAATGGTTCAAAACATAGACAGTAAGAAGAATCAGTCTTCTTGTACTTAAGTCTGTATTGTGCCATTTGTATTTTCATTCCGATGCAATTTCTGTGTTTCATCGTCAATAAGAAGGTCCAAGGGATACAGTAAACCTGAAGTGAAGCATCGGAATCTATAACTAGTGTCACAGGAATGGTTCAAAACATAGACAGTAAGAAGAGTCAGTCTTCTTGTACTTAAGTCGGCATTGTGCCTTTTCTATTTAATTCCGATGCAATTTCTGTGTTTCATCGTTAATAGGAAGGTCCAAGGGATATAGAAAACCTGAAGTGAAGCATCGGAATCTATAACTAGTGTCACAGGAATGGTCAAAAACATAAACAGTGAGAAGGGTCGTTCTTTTTGTACTTAAGTCGGCATTGAGCCGTTTGTATTTAATTCCGATGCAATTTCTGTGTTTCATCGTCAATAAGAAGGTCCAAGGGATACGGTAGACCTGAATTGAAGAACGGAATCTATAACTAGTGTCACAGGAATGGTTCAGAACATAGACAGTAAGAACAGTCAGTCTTCTTGTACTTAAGTCGGTATTGTGCCTTTTGTATTTTCATTCCGATGCAATTTCTGTGTTTCATCGTCAATAAGAAGGTCCAAGGGATACAGTAAACCTGAAGTGAAGCATCGGAATCTATAACTAGTGTCACAGGAATGGTTCAAAACATAGACAGTAAGAAGAGTCAGTCTTCTTGTACTTAAGTCGGCATTGTGCCTTTTCTATTCAATTCCGATGCAATTTCTGTGCTTCATCGTCAATAGGAAGGTGCAAGGGATACAGTAAACCTGAAGTGAAGCATCGGAATCTATAACTAGTGCCACAGGAATGGTTAAAAACATAAACAGTGAGAAGGGTCATTCTTTTTGTACGTATGTCGGCATTGAGCCGTTTGTATTTAATTCCAATGCAATTTCTGTGTTTCATCGTCAATAAGAAGGTCCAAGGGATACAGTAGACCTGAATTGAAGCATCGGAATCTATAACTTGTGTCACATGAATGGTTCAAAACATAGACAGTAAGAAGAGTCAGTCGTCTTGTACTTAAGTCGGTATTGTGCCTTTTGTATTTAATTCCGCTGCAATTTCTGTGTTTCATCGTCAATAAGAAGGTCAGAGGGATACAGTAAACCTAAAGTGAAGCATCGGAATCTATAACTAGTGTCACAGGAATGGTTCAAGACATAGTCTGTTAGAAGAGTCAGTCTTTTTGTACTTAAGACGGCATTGTGCCTTTTGTGTTTAATTCCGATGCAATTTCTGTGTTTTATCGTCAATAAGATGGTCCAAGGGATACAGTATACCTGAAGTGAAGCATCGGAATCTATAACTAGTGTCACAGGAATGGTTCAAAACATAGACAGTAAGATGAGTCAGTCGTCTTGTACTTAAGTCGGCATTGTGCCTTTTGTATTTAATTCCGATGCAATTTCTGTGTTTAATCGTCAATAAGAAGATCAGAGGGATACAGTAAACCTGAAGTATCGGAGTCTATTACTAGTGTCACAGGAATGGTTCAAAACATAGACAGTAAGAAGAATCAGTCATCTTGTACTTAAGTCGGCATTGTGCTTTTGTATTTATTTCCGATGCAATTTCTGTGTTTCATCGTCAATAAGAAGGTCCAAGGGATACAGTAAACCTGAAGTTAAGCATCGGAATCTATAACTAGTGTCACAGGAATGGTTCAAACATAGACAGTAAGAAGAGTCAGTCTTCTTGTACTTAAGTCGGTATTGTGCCTTTTGTATTTAATTCCGATGCAATTTCTGTGTTTTATCGTCAATAAGAAGGTCCAAGGGATACAATAAACCTGAAGTAAAGCATCGGAATCTATAACTAGTGTCACAGAAATGGATCAAAACATAGTCTGTAAGAAGAGTCAGTCTTTTGTACTTAAGACGGCATTGTGCCTTTTGTGTTGAATTCCGATGCAATTTCTGTGTTTCATCGTCAATAAGAAGGTCCAAGGGATACAGTATACCTGAAGTGAAGCATCGGAATCTATAACTAGTGTCACAGGAATGGTTCAAAACATAGACAGTAAGATGAGTCAGTCGTCTTGTACTTAAGTCGGCATTGTGCATTTTGTATTTAATTCCGATGCAATTTCTGTGTTTCATCGTCAATTAGAAGGTCAGAGGGATACAGTAAACCTGAAGTGAAGCATCGGAGTCTTTGACTAGTGTCACAGGAATGGTTCAAAACATAGACAGTATGAAGAATCAGTCTTCTTGTACTTAAGTCGGTATTGTGCCTTTTGTATTTTCATTCCGATGCAATTTCTGTGTTTCATCGTCAATAAGAAGGTCCAAGGGATACAGTAAACCTGAGGTGAAGCATCGGAATCTATAACTAGTGTCACAAAAATGGTTCAAAACATAGACAGTAAGAAGAGTCAGTCTTCTTGTACTTAAGTCGGCATTGTGCCTTTTCTATTTAATTCCGATGCAATTTCTGTGTTTCATCGTCAATAGGAAGGTCCAAGGGATATAGAAAACCTGACGTGAGGCATCGGAATCTATAACTAGTGTCACAGGAATGGTTAAAAACATAAACAGTGGGAAGGGTCATTCTTTCTGTACTTAAGTCGGCATTGAGCCGTTTGTATTTAATTCCGATGCAATTTCTGTGTTTTATCGTCAATACGAAGGTCCAAGGGATACAGTAGACCTGAATTGAAGCATCGGAATCTATAACTAGTGTCACAGGAATGGTTCAAAACATAGAAAGTAAGAAGAGTCAGTCTTCTTGTACTTAAGTCGGCATTGTGCTTTTTGTATTTAATTCCGATGCAATTTCTGTGTTTCATCGTCAATAAGAAGGTCAGAGAGATACAGTAAACCTGAAGTGAAGCATCGGAATCTATAACTAGTGTCACAGGAATGGTTCAAAACATAGTCTGTAAGAAGAGTCAGTCTTTTTGTACTTAAGACGGCATTGTGCCTTTTGTGTTTAATTCCGATGCAATTTCTGTGTTTTATCCTCAATAAGATGGTCCAAGGGATACAGTATACCTGAAGTGAAGCATCGGAATCTATAACTAGTGTCACAGGAATGGTTCAAAACATAGAGAGTAAGATGAGTCAGTCGTCTTGTACTTAAGTCGGCATTGTGCCTTTTGTATTTAATTCCGATGCAATTTCTGAGTTTCATCGTCAATAAGAAGATCAGACGGAAACAGTAAACCTGAAGTGAAGCATCGGAGTCTATTACTAGTGTCACAAAAATGGTTCAAAGCATAGACAGTAAGAAGAATCAGTCTTCTAGTACTTAAGTCGGCATTGTGCCTTTTGTATTTATTTCCGATGCAATTTTTGTGTTTCATCGTCAATAAGAAGGTCCAAGGGATACTGTAAACCTGAAGTTATGCATCGGAATCTATAACTAGTGTCACAGGAATGGTTCAAAACATAGACAGTAAGAAGAGTCAGTCTTCTTGTACTTAAGTCGGTATTGTGCCTTTTGTATTTAATTCCGATGCAATTTCTGTGTTTCATCGTCAATAAGAAGGTCCAAGGGATACAGTAAACCTGAAGTGAAGCATCGGAATCTATAACTAGTGTCACAAGAATGGTTCAAAACATAGACAGGAAGAAGAATCAGTCTTCTTGTACATAAGTCGGCATTGTGCCTTTTCTATTTAATTCCGATGCAATTTCTGTGTTTCATCGTCAATAGGAAAGTTTAAGGGATACAATAAACCTGAAGTGAAGCATCGGAATCTATAACTAGTGTCACAGGAATGGTTAAAAACATAGACAGTAAGAAGGGTCAGCCTTTTTGTACTTAAGTCGGCATTGTGCTTTTGTATTTACTTCCGATGCAATTTCTGTGTTTCATCGTCAATAAAAAGGTCCAAGGGATACAGTAAAACTGAAGTCAAGCATCGGAATCTATAACTAGTGTCACAGGAATGGTTCAAAACATAGCCAGTAAGAAGAGTCAGTCTCCTTGTACTTAAGTAGGCATTGTGGCGTTTCCATTTAATTCCGATGCAATTTCTGTGTTTCCTCGTAAATAAGAAGGTCGGAGGGATACAGTAAACCTGAAGTGAAGCATCGGGATCTATAACTAGCGCCACAGGAATGGTTCAAAACATAGTCAGTAAGAAGAGTCAGTCTTCTTGTACTTAAGTCGGCATTGTGCCTTTTGTATTTAATTCCGAAGCAATTTCTGTGTTTCATCGTCAATAAGAAGGTCCAAGGGATACAGTAAACCTGAAGTTAAGCATCGGAATCTACAACTAGTGTCACAGGAATGGTTCAAAACATAGACAGTAAGAAGAGTCAGCCTTCTTGTACTTAAGTCGGTATTGTGCCTTATGTATTTAATTCCGATGCAATTTCTGTGTTTCATCGTCAATAAGAAGGTCCAAGGGACACAGTAAACCTGAAGTGAAGCATCGGAATCTATTACTAGTGTCACAGGAATGGTTCAAAAACATAGACAGTAAGAAGGTTCAGTCTTCTTGTACTTAAGTCGGCATTGTGCCTTTTCTATTTAATTCCGATGCAATTTCTGTGTTCCATCGTCAATAGGAAGGTCCAAGGGATACAGTAAACCTGAAGTGAAGCATCGGAATCTATTACTAGGGTCACAGGAATGGTTAATAACATAGACAGTGAGAAGGGTCAGTCTTTTTGTACTTAAGTCGGCATTGTGCCTTTTGTATTTAATTCCGATGCAATTTCTGTGTTTCATCGTCAATAAGAAGGTCCAAGGGATACATTAGACCTGAATTGAAGCATCGGAATCTGTAACTAGTGTCACAGGAATGGTTCAAAACATAGACAGTAAGAAGAGTCAGTCTTCTTGTACTTAAGTCGGCATTGAGCCTTTTGTATTTAATTCCGATGCAATTTCTGTGTTTCATCGTCAATAAGGAGGTCAGAGGGATACAGTAAACCTGAAGTGAAGCATCGGAATCTATAACTAGTGACACAGGAATGGTTCAAGGCATAGTCTGTAAGAAGAGTCAGTCTTTTGTACTTAAGTGGGCATTGTGCCTTTTGTGTTTAATTCCGATGCAATTTCTGTGTTTCATCGTCAATAAGAAGGTCCAAGGGATACAGTATACCTGAAGTGAAGCATCGGAATCTATAACTAATGTCACAGGAATGGTTCAAAACATAGACAGTAAGATGAGTCAGTCGTCTTGTACTTAAGTCGGTATTGTGCCTTTTGTATTTTCATTCCGATGCAATTTCTGTGTTTCATCGTCAATAAGAAGGTCCAAGGGACACAGTAAACCTGAAGTGAAGCATCGGAATCTGTAACTAGTGTCACAAGAATGGTTCGAAGCATAGACAGTAAGAAGAGTCAGTCTTCTTGTACTTAAGTCGGCATTGTGCCTTTTCTATTTAATTCCGATGCAATTTCTGTGTTTCATTGTCAATAGGAAGGTCCAAGCGATATAGAAAACCTGAAGTGAAGCATCGGAATCTATAACTAGTGTCACAGGAATGGTTAAAAACATAAACAGTGAGAAGGGTCATACTTTTTGTACTTAAGTCGGCATTGAGCCGTTTGTATTTAATTCCGATGCAAATTCTGTGTTTCATCGTCAATAAGAAGGTCCAAGGGATACAGTAGACCTGAATTGAAGCATCGGAATCTATAACTAGTGTCACAGGAATGGTTCAAAACATAGACAGTAAGAAGAGTCAGTCTTCTTGTACTTAAGTCGGCATTGTGCTTTTTGTATTTAATTCCGATGCAATTTCTGTGTTTCATCGTCAATAAGAAGGTCCAAGGGATACAGTAAAACTGAAGTCAAGCATCGGAATCTATAACTAGTGTCACAGGAATGGTTCAAAGCATAGCCAGTAATAAGAGTCTGTCTCCTTGTACTTAAGTAGGCATTGTGGCGTTTCCATTTAATTCCGATACAATTTCTGTCTTTCCTCGTGAATAAGAAGGTCAGAGGGATACAGTAAACCTGAAGTGAAGCATCGGGATCTATAACTAGTGCCACAGGAATGGTTCAAAACATAGTCAGTAAGAAGAGTCAGTCTTCTTGTACTTAAGTCGGCATTGTGCCTTGTACATTTATTTCCGATGCAATTTCTGTGTTTCATCGTCAATAAGAAGGTCCAAGGGATACAGTAAACCTGAAGTGAAGCATCGGAATCTATAACTAGTGTCACAGGAATGGTTCAAAACATAGACAACAAGAAGGTTCAGTCTTCTTGTACTTAAGTCGACTTTGTGCCTTTTCTATTTAATTCCGATGCAATTTCTGTGTTTCATCGTCAATAGGAAGGTCCAAGGGATACATTAGACCTGAATTGAAGCATCGGAATCTATTACTAGGGTCACAGGAATGGTTAAAAACATAGACAGTGAGAAGGGTCAGTCTTTTTGTACTTAAGTCGGCATTGTGCCTTTTGTATTTAATTCCGATGCAATTTCTGTGTTTCTTCGTCAATACTAAGGTCCAAGGGATACAGTATACCTGAAGTGAAGCATCGGAATCTATAACTAGTGTCACAGGAATGGTTCAAAACATAGACAGTAAGAAGAGTCAGTCTTCTTGTACTTAAGTCGGCATTGAGCCTTTTGTATTTAATTCCGATGCAATTTTTGTGTTTCATCGTCAATAAGAAGGTCAGAGAGATACAGTAAACCTGAAGTGAAGCATCGGAATCTATAACTAGTGTCACAGAAATGGTTCAAAACATAGTCTGTAAGAAGAGTCAGTCTTTTTGTACTTAAGACGGCATTGTGCCTTTTGTGTTGAATTCCGATGCAATTTCTGTGTTTCATCGTCAATACGATGGTCCAAGGGATACAGTATACCTGAAGTGAAGCATCGGAATCTATAACTAGTGTCACAGGAATGGTTCAAAACATAGAGAGTAAGATGAGTCAGTCGTCTTGTACTTAAGTCGGCATTGTGCCTTTTGTATTTAATTCCGATGCAATTTCTGAGTTTCATCGTCAATAAGAAGATCAGAGGGATACAGTAAACCGAAGTGAAGCATCGGAGTCTATTACTAGTGTCACAGGAATGGTTCAAAACATAGACAGTAAGAAGAATCAGTCTTCTTGTACTTAAGTCGGCATTGTGCCTTGTATATTTATTTCCGATGCAATTTCTGTGTTTCATCGTCAATAAGAAGGTCCAAGGGATACAGTAAAACTGAAGTCAAGCATCGGAATCTATAACTAGTGTCACAGGAATGGTTCAAAGCATAGCCAGTAATAAGAGTCTGTCTCCTTGTACTTAAGTAGGCATTGTGGCGTTTCCATTTAATTCCGATACAATTTCTGTCTTTCCTCGTGAATAAGAAGGTCCAAGGGATACAGTAAACCTGAAGTGAAGCATCGGAATCTATTACTAGGGTCACAGGAATGGTTAAAAACATAGACAGTGAGAAGGGTCAGTCTTTTTGTACTTAAGTCGGCATTGTGCCTTTTGTATTTAATTCCGATGCAATTTCTGTGTTTCTTCGTCAATAAGAAGGTCCAAGGGATACATTAGACCTGAATTGAAGCATCGGAATGTATAACTAGTGTCACAGGAATGGTTCAAAATATAGACAGTAAGAAGAGTCAGTCTTCTTGTACTTAAGTCGGCATTGAGCCTTTTGTATTTAATTCCGATGCAATTTTTGTGTTTCATCGTCAATAAGAAGGTCAGAGAGATACAGTAAACCTGAAGTGAAGCATCGGAATCTATAACTAGTGTCACAGAAATGGTTCAAAACATAGTCTGTAAGAAGAGTCAGTCTTTTTGTACTTAAGACGGCATTGTGCCTTTTGTGTTGAATTCCGATGCAATTTCTGTGTTTCATCGTCAATACGATGGTCCAAGGGATACAGTATACCTGAAGTGAAGCATCGGAATCTATAACTAGTGTCACAGGATGGTTCAAAACATAGACAGTAAGATGAGTCAGTCTGCTTGTACTTAAGTCGGCATTGTGCCTTTTGTATTTAATTCCGATGCAATTTCTGTGTTTCATCGTCAATAAGGAGGTCAGAGGGATACAGTAAACCTGAAGTGAAGCATCGGAATCTATAACTAGTGACACAGGAATGGTTCAAGGCATAGTCTGTAAGAAGAGTCAGTCTTTTGTACTTAAGTAGGCATTGTGCATTTTGTGTTTAATTCCGATGCAATTTCTGTGTTTCATCGTCAATAAGAAGGTCCAAGGGATACAGTATACCTGAAGTGAAGCATCGGAATCTATAACTAGTGTCACAGGAATGGTTCAAAACATAGACAGTAAGATGAGTCAGTCGTCTTGTGCTTAAGTCGGCATTGTGCATTTTGTATTTAATTCCGATGCAATTTCTGTGTTACATCGTCAATAAGAAGGTCAGAGGGATACAGTAAACCTGAAGTGAAGCATCGGAGTCTATTACTAGTGTCACAGGAATGGTTCAAAACATAGACAGTAAGAAGTATCAGTCTTCTTGTACTTAAGTCGGTATTGTGCCTTTTGTATTTTCATTCCGATGCAATTTCTGTGTTTCATCGTCAATAAGAAGGTCAAAGGGATACAGTAAACCTGAAGTGAAGCATCGGAATCTATAACTAGTGTCACAGGAATGGTTCAAAGCATAGACAGTAAGAAGAGTCGGTCTTCTTGTACTTAAGTCGGCATTGTGCCTTTTCTATTTAATTCCGATGCAATTTCTGTGTTTCATCGTCAATAAGAAGGTTTAAGTGATACAGTAAACCTGAACTGAAGCATCGGAATCCATAACTAGTGTCACAGGAATGGTTCAAAACATAGACAGTAAGAAGGGTTAGTCTTCTTGTACTTAAGTCGGCATTGTGCTTTTGTATTTGATTCCGATGCAATTTCTGTGTTTAATCGTCAATAAGGAGGTCCAAGGGATACAGTAAACCTGAAGTGATGCATCGGAATCTATATCTAGAGTCACAGGAATGGTTCAAAACATAGACCGTAAGAAGAGTCAGTCTTCTTGTACTTAAGTCGGCATTATGCCTTTTGTATTTAATTCCGATGCAATTTCTGTGTTTCATCGTCAATAAGAAGGTCCGAGGGATACAGTAAACCTGAAGTGAAGCATCGGAATCCATAACTAGAGTCACAGGAATGCTTCAAGACATAGACAGTATGAAGAGTCAGTCTTCTTGTACTTAAGTCGGCATTGTGCCTTTTGTATTTAATTCCGATGCAATTTCTGTGTTTCATCGTCAATAAGAAGGTTTAAGGGATGAAGTAAACCTGAACTGAAGCATCGGAATCCATAACTAATGCCTCAGGAATAATTCAAAACATAGCCAGTAAGAAGAGTCAGTCTCCTTGTACTTGAGTAGGCATTGTGGCGTTTCCATTTAATTCCGATGCAATTTCTGTGTTTCCTCGCGAATAAGAAGGTCAGAGGGAGACAGGAAACCAGAAGTGAAGCATCCGAATCTATAACTAGTGTCACAGGAATGGTTCAAACATAGTCAGTAAAACGAGTCAGTCTTCTTGTACTTAAGTCGGCATTGTGCCTTTTGTATTTAATTCCGATGCATTTTTGTGTTTCATCGTCAATAAGAAGGTCAGAGGGATACAGTAAACCTGAAAAGAAGCATCGGAATCTATAACTAGTGTCACAGGAATGGTTCAAAACATAGACAGTAAGAAGAGTCAGTCTTCTTGTACTTATGTCGGCATCGTGCCTTTTGTATTTAATTCCGATGCAATTTCTGTGTTTCATCGTTAATACGAAGATGCGAGGGATACAGTAAACCTGAAGTGAAGCATCGGAATCTATTACAAGTGTCACAATAATGGTTCAAAACATTGACAGTAGGAAGAGTCAGTCTTCTTGTACTTAAGTCGGCATTGTGATTTTTGTATTTTATTGCGATGCTATTTCTGTGTTTCATCGTCAATAAGAAGGTCCAAGGGATACAGTAAACCTGAAGTGAAGCATCGGAATCTATAACTAGTGTCACAGGAATGGTTCAAAACATAGACAGTAAGAAGAGTCAGTCTTCTTGTACTTAAGTCGGTATTGTGCTTTTTGTGTTTTATTCCGATGCAATTTCTGTGCTTCATCGTCAATAAGAAGGGCCAAGGGATACAGTAAACCTGAAGTGAAGCATCGGAATATATACCTAGCGTCACAGGAATGCTTCAAAGCATAGACAGTAAGAAGAGTCAGTCTTCTTGTACTTAAGTCGGTATTGTGATTTTGTATTTATTTTCGATGCAATTTCTGTGTTTTATCGTCAATAAGAAGGTCCAAGGGATACAGTAAACCTGAAGTGAAGCATCGGAATCTATAACTAGTGTCACAGAAATGGTTCAAAACATAGACAGTAAGAAGAGTTAGTCTTCTTGTACTTAAGTCGGCATTGTGCAATTTCTATTTAATTCCGATGCAATTTCTGTGTTTCATCGTCAATAAGAAGGTCCAAGGGATACAGTAACCCTGGAGTGAAGCATCGGAATCTATAACTAGTGTCTCAGGAATGGTTTTAAACATAGACAGTAAGAAGGGTCAGTCATCTTGTACTTAAGTCGCATTGTGCCTTTTGTATTTAATTCCGATGAAATTTCTGTGTTTCATCGTCAATAAGAAGGTCAGAGGGATACAGTAAACCTGATGTGAAGCATCGGAATCTATAACTAGAGTCACAGGAATGCTTCAAAACATAGACAGTAAGAAGAGTCAGTCTTCTTGTACTTAAGTCGGCATGTGCCTTTTGTGTTTGATTCCGATGCAATTTCTGTGTTTCATCGTCAATGCGAAGGTCCAAGGGATAGAGTAAAGCTGAAGTGAAGCGTGGGAGTCTATAACTAGTGTCACAGGAATGGTTCAAAGCATAGACAGTAAGAAGAGTCAGTCTTCTTGTACTTAATTCGGCATTGTGCCTTTTGTATTTAATTCCGATGCAATTTCTGTGTTTCATCGTCAATAAGAAGGTCAGAGGCATACAGTAAACCTGAAGTGAAGCATCAGAATCTATAACTAGTGACACAGGAATGGTTCAAAACATAATCAGTAAGAAGAGTCAGTCTTCTTGTACTTAAGTCGGCATTGTGCCTTTTGTATTTAATTCCGATGCAATTTCTGTGTTTCATCGTCAATAAGAAGGTCCAAGGGATACAGTAAAACTGAAGTCAAGCATCGGAATCTATAACTAGTGTCACAGGAATGGTTCAAAGCATAGCCAGTAATAAGAGTCTGTCTCCTTGTACTTAAGTAGGCATTGTGGCGTTTCCATTTAATTCCGATACAATTTCTGTCTTTCCTCGTGAATAAGAAGGTCAGAGGGATACAGTAAACCTGAAGTGAAGCATCGGGATCTATAACTAGTGCCACAGGAATGGTTCAAAACATAGTCAGTAAGAAGAGTCAGTCTTCTTGTACTTAAGTCGGCATTGTGCCTTGTACATTTATTTCCGATGCAATTTCTGTGTTTCATCGTCAATAAGAAGGTCAGAGAGATACAGTAAACCTGAAGTGAAGCATCGGAATCTATAACTAGTGTCACAGGAATGGTTCAAAACATAGACAACAAGAAGGTTCAGTCTTCTTGTACTTAAGTCGACTTTGTGCCTTTTCTATTTAATTCCGATGCAATTTCTGTGTTTCATCGTCAATAGGAAGGTCCAAGGGATACATTAGACCTGAATTGAAGCATCGGAATCTATTACTAGGGTCACAGGAATGGTTAAAAACATAGACAGTGAGAAGGGTCAGTCTTTTTGTACTTAAGTCGGCATTGTGCCTTTTGTATTTAATTCCGATGCAATTTCTGTGTTTCTTCGTCAATACTAAGGTCCAAGGGATACAGTATACCTGAAGTGAAGCATCGGTATCTATAACTAGTGTCACAGGAATGGTTCAAAACATAGACAGTAAGAAGAGTCAGTCTTCTTGTACTTAAGTCGGCATTGAGCCTTTTGTATTTAATTCCGATGCAATTTTTGTGTTTCATCGTCAATAAGAAGGTCAGAGAGATACAGTAAACCTGAAGTGAAGCATCGGAATCTATAACTAGTGTCACAGAAATGGTTCAAAACATAGTCTGTAAGAAGAGTCAGTCTTTTTGTACTTAAGACGGCATTGTGCCTTTTGTGTTGAATTCCGATGCAATTTCTGTGTTTCATCGTCAATACGATGGTCCAAGGGATACAGTATACCTGAAGTGAAGCATCGGAATCTATAACTAGTGTCACAGGAATGGTTCAAAACATAGAGAGTAAGATGAGTCAGTCGTCTTGTACTTAAGTCGGCATTGTGCCTTTTGTATTTAATTCCGATGCAATTTCTGAGTTTCATCGTCAATAAGAAGATCAGAGGGATACAGTAAACCGAAGTGAAGCATCGGAGTCTATTACTAGTGTCACAGGAATGGTTCAAAACATAGACAGTAAGAAGAATCAGTCTTCTTGTACTTAAGTCGGCATTGTGCCTTGTATATTTATTTCCGATGCAATTTCTGTGTTTCATCGTCAATAAGAAGGTCCAAGGGATACAGTAAAACTGAAGTCAAGCATCGGAATCTATAACTAGTGTCACAGGAATGGTTCAAAGCATAGCCAGTAATAAGAGTCTGTCTCCTTGTACTTAAGTAGGCATTGTGGCGTTTCCATTTAATTCCGATACAATTTCTGTCTTTCCTCGTGAATAAGAAGGTCTAAGGGATACAGTAAACCTGAAGTGAAGCATCGGAATCTATTACTAGGGTCACAGGAATGGTTAAAAACATAGACAGTGAGAAGGGTCAGTCTTTTTGTACTTAAGTCGGCATTGTGCCTTTTGTATTTAATTCCAATGCAATTTCTGTGTTTCTTCGTCAATAAGAAGGTCCAAGGGATACATTAGACCTGAATTGAAGCATCGGAATGTATAACTAGTGTCACAGGAATGGTTCAAAATATAGACAGTAAGAAGAGTCAGTCTTCTTGTACTTAAGTCGGCATTGAGCCTTTTGTATTTAATTCCGATGCAATTTTTGTGTTTCATCGTCAATAAGAAGGTCAGAGAGATACAGTAAACCTGAAGTGAAGCATCGGAATCTATAACTAGTGTCACAGAAATGGTTCAAAACGTAGTCTGTAAGAAGAGTCAGTCTTTTTGTACTTAAGACGGCATTGTGCCTTTTTTGTTGAATTCCGATGCAATTTCTGTGTTTCATCGTCAATACGATGGTCCAAGGGATACAGTATACCTGAAGTGAAGCATCGGAATCTATAACTAGTGTCACAGGATGGTTCAAAACATAGACAGTAAGATGAGTCAGTCTGCTTGTACTTAAGTCGGCATTGTGCCTTTTGTATTTAATTCCGATGCAATTTCTGTGTTTCATCGTCAATAAGGAGGTCAGAGGGATACAGTAAACCTGAAGTGAAGCATCGGAATCTATAACTAGTGACACAGGAATGGTTCAAGGCATAGTCTGTAAGAAGAGTCAGTCTTTTGTACTTAAGTAGGCATTGTGCATTTTGTGTTTAATTCCGATGCAATTTCTGTGTTTCATCGTCAATAAGAAGGTCCAAGGGATACAGTATACCTGAAGTGAAGCATCGGAATCTATAACTAGTGTCACAGGAATGGTTCAAAACATAGACAGTAAGATGAGTCAGTCGTCTTGTACTTAAGTCGGCATTGTGCATTTTGTATTTAATTCCGATGCAATTTCTGTGTTACATCGTCAATAAGAAGGTCAGAGGGATACAGTAAACCTGAAGTGAAGCATCGGAGTCTATTACTAGTGTCACAGGAATGGTTCAAAACATAGACAGTAAGAAGAATCAGTCTTCTTGTACTTAAGTCGGTATTGTGCCTTTTGTATTTTCATTCCGATGCAATTTCTGTGTTTCATCGTCAATAAGAAGGTCAAAGGGATACAGTAAACCTGAAGTGAAGCATCAGAATCTATAACTAGTGTCACAGGAATGGTTCAAAGCATAGACAGTAAGAAGAGTCGGTCTTCTTGTACTTAAGTCGGCATTGTGCCTTTTCTATTTAATTCCGATGCAATTTCTGTGTTTCATCGTCAATAAGAAGGTTTAAGTGATACAGTAAACCTGAACTGAAGCATCGGAATCCATAACTAGTGTCACAGGAATGGTTCAAAACATAGACAGTAAGAAGGGTTAGTCTTCTTGTACTTAAGTCGGCATTGTGCTTTTGTATTTGATTCCGATGCAATTTCTGTGTTTAATCGTCAATAAGGAGGTCCAAGGGATACAGTAAACCTGAAGTGATGCATCGGAATCTATATCTAGAGTCACAGGAATGGTTCAAAACATAGACCGTAAGAAGAGTCAGTCTTCTTGTACTTAAGTCGGCATTATGCCTTTTGTATTTAATTCCGATGCAATTTCTGTGTTTCATCGTCAATAAGAAGGTCCGAGGGATACAGTAAACCTGAAGTGAAGCATCGGAATCCATAACTAGAGTCACAGGAATGCTTCAAGACATAGACAGTATGAAGAGTCAGTCTTCTTGTACTTAAGTCGGCATTGTGCCTTTTGTATTTAATTCCGATGCAATTTCTGTGTTTCATCGTCAATAAGAAGGTTTAAGGGATGAAGTAAACCTGAACTGAAGCATCGGAATCCATAACTAATGCCTCAGGAATAATTCAAAACATAGCCAGTAAGAAGAGTCAGTCTCCTTGTACTTGAGTAGGCATTGTGGCGTTTCCATTTAATTCCGATGCAATTTCTGTGTTTCCTCGCGAATAAGAAGGTCAGAGGGAGACAGGAAACCAGAAGTGAAGCATCCGAATCTATAACTAGTGTCACAGGAATGGTTCAAACATAGTCAGTAAAACGGGACAGTCTTCTTGTACTTAAGTCGGCATTGTGCCTTTTGTATTTAATTCCGATGCATTTTTGTGTTTCATCGTCAATAAGAAGGTCAGAGGGATACAGTAAACCTGAAAAGAAGCATCGGAATCTATTACTAGGGTCACAGGAATGGTTAAAAACATAGACAGTGAGAAGGGTCAGTCTTTTTGTACATAAGTCGGCATTGTGCCTTTTGTATTTAATTCCGATGCAATTTCTGTGTTTCTTCGTCAATAATAAGGTCCAAGGGATACATTAGACCTGAATTGAAGCATCGGAATGTATAACTAGTGTCACAGGAATGGTTCAAAATATAGACAGTAAGAAGAGTCAGTCTTCTTGTACTTAAGTCGGCATTGAGCCTTTTGTATTTAATTCCGATGCAATTTTTGTGTTTCATCGTCAATAAGAAGGTCAGAGAGATACAGTAAACCTGAAGTGAAGCATCGGAATCTATAACTAGTGTCACAGAAATGGTTCAAAACATAGTCTGTAAGAAGAGTCAGTCTTTTTGTACTTAAGACGGCATTGTGCCTTTTGTGTTGAATTCCGATGCAATTTCTGTGTTTCATCGTCAATACGATGGTCCAAGGGATACAGTATACCTGAAGTGAAGCATCGGAATCTATAACTAGTGTCACAGGATGGTTCAAAACATAGACAGTAAGATGAGTCAGTCTGCTTGTACTTAAGTCGGCATTGTGCCTTTTGTATTTAATTCCGATGCAATTTCTGTGTTTCATCGTCAATAAGGAGGTCAGAGGGATACAGTAAACCTGAAGTGAAGCATCGGATTCTATAACTAGTGACACAGGAATGGTTCAAGGCATAGTCTGTAAGAAGAGTCAGTCTTTTGTACTTAAGTAGGCATTGTGCATTTTGTGTTTAATTCCGATGCAATTTCTGTGTTTCATCGTCAATAAGAAGGTCCAAGGGATACAGTATACCTGAAGTGAAGCATCGGAATCTATAACTAGTGTCACAGGAATGGTTCAAAACATAGACAGTAAGATGAGTCAGTCGTCTTGTACTTAAGTCGGCATTGTGCATTTTGTATTTAATTCCGATGCAATTTCTGTGTTACATCGTCAATAAGAAGGTCAGAGGGATACAGTAAACCTGAAGTGAAGCATCGGAGTCTATTACTAGTGTCACAGGAATGGTTCAAAACATAGACAGTAAGAAGAATCAGTCTTCTTGTACTTAAGTCGGTATTGTGCCTTTTGTATTTTCATTCCGATGCAATTTCTGTGTTTCATCGTCAATAAGAAGGTCAAAGGGATACAGTAAACCTGAAGTGAAGCATCGGAATCTATAACTAGTGTCACAGGAATGGTTCAAAGCATAGACAGTAAGAAGAGTCGGTCTTCTTGTACTTAAGTCGGCATTGTGCCTTTTCTATTTAATTCCGATGCAATTTCTGTGTTTCATCGTCAATAAGAAGGTTTAAGTGATACAGTAAACCTGAACTGAAGCATCGGAATCCATAACTAGTGTCACAGGAATGGTTCAAAACATAGACAGTAAGAAGGGTTAGTCTTCTTGTACTTAAGTCGGCATTGTGCTTTTGTATTTGATTCCGATGCAATTTCTGTGTTTAATCGTCAATAAGGAGGTCCAAGGGATACAGTAAACCTGAAGTGATGCATCGGAATCTATATCTAGAGTCACAGGAATGGTTCAAAACATAGACCGTAAGAAGAGTCAGTCTTCTTGTACTTAAGTCGGCATTATGCCTTTTGTATTTAATTCCGATGCAATTTCTGTGTTTCATCGTCAATAAGAAGGTCCGAGGGATACAGTAAACCTGAAGTGAAGCATCGGAATCCATAACTAGAGTCACAGGAATGCTTCAAGACATAGACAGTATGAAGAGTCAGTCTTCTTGTACTTAAGTCGGCATTGTGCCTTTTGTATTTAATTCCGATGCAATTTCTGTGTTTCATCGTCAATAAGAAGGTTTAAGGGATGAAGTAAACCTGAACTGAAACATCGGAATCCATAACTAATGCCTCAGGAATAATTCAAAACATAGCCAGTAAGAGGAGTCAGTCTCCTTGTACTTGAGTAGGCATTGTGGCGTTTCCATTTAATTCCGATGCAATTTCTGTGTTTCCTCGCGAATAAGAAGGTCAGAGGGAGACAGGAAACCAGAAGTGAAGCATCCGAATCTATAACTAGTGTCACAGGAATGGTTCAAACATAGTCAGTAAAACGAGTCAGTCTTCTTGTACTTAAGTCGGCATTGTGCCTTTTGTATTTAATTCCGATGCATTTTTGTGTTTCATCGTCAATAAGAAGGTCAGAGGGATACAGTAAACCTGAAAAGAAGCATCGGAATCTATAACTAGTGTCACAGGAATGGTTCAAAACATAGACAGTAAGAAGAGTCAGTCTTCTTGTACTTATGTCGGCATCGTGCCTTTTGTATTTAATTCCGATGCAATTTCTGTGTTTCATCGTTAATACGAAGATGCGAGGGATACAGTAAACCTGAAGTGAAGCATCGGAATCTATTACAAGTGTCACAATAATGGTTCAAAACATTGACAGTAGGAAGAGTCAGTCTTCTTGTACTTAAGTCGGCATTGTGATTTTTGTATTTTATTGCGATGCTATTTCTGTGTTTCATCGTCAATAAGAAGGTCCAAGGGATACAGTAAACCTGAAGTGAAGCATCGGAATCTATAACTAGTGTCACAGGAATGGTTCAAAACATAGACAGTAAGAAGAGTCAGTCTTCTTGTACTTAAGTCGGTATTGTGCTTTTTGTGTTTTATTCCGATGCAATTTCTGTGCTTCATCGTCAATAAGAAGGGCCAAGGGATACAGTAAACCTGAAGTGAAGCATCGGAATATATACCTAGCGTCACAGGAATGCTTCAAAGCATAGACAGTAAGAAGAGTCAGTCTTCTTGTACTTAAGTCGGTATTGTGATTTTGTATTTATTTTCGATGCAATTTCTGTGTTTTATCGTCAATAAGAAGGTCCAAGGGATACAGTAAACCTGAAGTGAAGCATCGGAATCTATAACTAGTGTCACAGAAATGGTTCAAAAGATAGACAGTAAGAAGAGTTAGTCTTCTTGTACTTAAGTCGGCATTGTGCCTTTTCTATTTAATTCCGATGCAATTTCTGTGTTTCATCGTCAATAAGAAGGTCCAAGGGATACAGTAACCCTGGAGTGAAGCATCGGAATCTATAACTAGTGTCTCAGGAATGGTTTTAAACATAGACAGTAAGAAGGGTCAGTCATCTTGTACTTAAGTCGCATTGTGCCTTTTGTATTTAATTCCGATGAAATTTCTGTGTTTCATCGTCAATAAGAAGGTCAGAGGGATACAGTAAACCTGATGTGAAGCATCGGAATCTATAACTAGAGTCACAGGAATGCTTCAAAACATAGACAGTAAGAAGAGTCAGTCTTCTTGTACTTAAGTCGGCATTGTGCCTTTTGTGTTTGATTCCGATGCAATTTCTGTGTTTCATCGTCAATGCGAAGGTCCAAGGGATAGAGTAAAGCTGAAGTGAAGCGTGGGAGTCTATAACTAGTGTCACAGGAATGGTTCAAAGCATAGACAGTAAGAAGAGTCAGTCTTCTTGTACTTAATTCGGCATTGTGCCTTTTGTATTTAATTCCGATGCAATTTCTGTGTTTCATCGTCAATACGAAGGTCAGAGGCATACAGTAAACCTGAAGTGAAGCATCACAATCTATAACTAGTGACACAGGAATGGTTCAAAACATAATCAGTAAGAAGAGTCAGTCTTCTTGTACTTAAGTCGGCATTGTGCCTTTTGTATTTAATTCCGATGCAATTTCTGTGTTTCATCGTCAATAAGAAGGTCCAAGGGATACAGTAAACCTGGAGTGAAGTATCGGATTCTATAACTAGTGTCTCAGGGACGGTTCAAAACATAGACAGTAAGATGAGTCTGTATTCTTGTACTTAAGTCGGCAATGTGCTTCTTGTATTTAATTCCGATGCAATTTCTGTGTTTCATCGTCAATAGGAGGGTCAGAGGGATTCAGTAAACCTGAAGTGAAGCATCGGAATCTGTAACTAGTGTCACAGGAATGATTCAAGCATAGTCAGGAAGAAGCGTCAGTCTTCTTCTACTTATGTCGGCATTGTGCCTTTTCTATTTATTTCTGATGCAATTTCTGTGTTTCATCGTCAATAAGAAGGTCCAAGGGATACAGTAAACCTGGAGTGAAGCACCGGAATCTATAACTAGTGTCACAGGAAAGGTTCAAATCATAGAGTGTAAGATGAGTCAGCCTTCTTGTACTTTAGTCGCCATTGTTCCTTTTGTATTTAATTCCGATGCAATTTCTGTGTTTCATCGTCAATGAGAAGGTCCAAGGGATACAGTAAACCTGGAGTGAAGCTTCGGAATCTATAACTAGTGTCACAGGAATAGTTCAAAACATAGGCAGTAAGAATAGTCAGTCTTCTTGTACTTACGTCGACATTGTGCCTTTTGTATTTAATTCCGATGCAATTTCTGTGTTTCATCGTCAAAAGAAGGACCAAGGTATACAGTAAACCTGGAGTGAAGCATCGGAATCTATAACTAGTGTCACAGGGATGGTTCAAATCATAGACAGTAAGGTGAGTCAGTCTTCTTGTACTTAAGTCGGCATCGTGCCTTTTGTATTTAATTCCGATGAAATATCTGTGTTTCATCGTCAATAAGAAGGTCCAAGGGATTCAGTAAACCTGGAGTGAAGTATTGGAGTCTATAACTATTGTCACAGGAATGGTTCAAAACATAAGCAGTAAGAAGAGTCAGTCTTCTTGTACTTAATTCGGCATTGTGCATTTTGTATTTAATTCCGATGCAATCTCTGTGTTTCATCGTCAATAAGAAGGTCAGAGGGATACAGTAAACTTGAAGTGATGCATCGGAATCGATAACTAGAGTCTCAGCAATGGTTCAAATAATAGTCAGTAAGAAGGGTCAGTCTTCTTGTACTTAAGTCGGCATTGTGCCTTTTGTATTTATTTCCGATGCAATTTCTGTGTTTCATCGTCAATAAGAAGGTCCAAGGGATACAGTAAACCTGGAGTGAAGCATCGGAATCTATAACTAGTGTCACAGGGACAGTTCAAAGAGTAGACAGTAAGATGAGTCAGTATCCTTGTACTTAAGTCGGCATTGTGCCTTTTCTATTTAATTCCAATGCAATATCTGTGTTTCATCGTCTATAAGAAGGTCCAAGGGATACAGTAAACCTGAAGTGAAGCATCGTAATCTATAACTAGTGTCACAGGAATGGTTCAAAGCATAGTCAGTAAGTAGAGTCAGTCTTCTTGTACTCAAGTCATCATTGTGCATTTTCTATTTAATTCTGATGCAATGTCTATGTTTCATCGTCAATAAGAAGGTCCAAGGGATACAGTAAACCTGGAGTGAAGCATCGGAATCTATAACTAGTGTCACATTAATGGTTTAAAACATAGACAGTAAGAAGAGTCAGGCCTCTTTTACTTAAGTCGTCATTGTGCCTTTTGTATTTAATTCCGATGCAATTTCTGTGTTTTAACGTCAATAAGAAGGTCCTTGGGATACAGTAAACCTGAAGTTATGCATCGGAGTCTATAACTAGTGTCACAGGAATGGTTCAAAGCATAGACAGTAAGAAGAGTCAGTCTTCTTGTACTTAATTCGGCATTGTGCCTTTTGTATTTAATTCCGATGCAATTTCTGTGTTTCATCGTCATTAAGAAGGTCAGAGGGATACAGTAAACCTGAAGTGAAGCATCGGAATCTATAACTAGTGTCACAGGAATGGTTCAAAACATAGTCAGTAGGAAGAGTCAGTCTTCTTGTACTTAAGTCGGCATTGTGCCTTTTGTATTTAATTCCGATGCAATTTCTGTGTCTCATCGTCAATAAGAAGGTCCAAGGGATACAGTAAACCTGGAGTGAAGCATCGGAATCTGTAACTAGTGTCACAGGGACGTTTCAAACCATAGACTGTAAAATGAGTCAGTATTCTTGTACTTAATTCGGCAATGTGCTTTTTGTATTTAATTCCGATGCAATTTCTGTGTTTCATCGTCACTAAGAAGGTCAGAGGGATACAGTAATCCTGAAGTTAAGCATCGGAATCTATAATTAGTGTCACAGGAATGGTTCAAGGCATAGTCAGTAAGAAGAGTCAGTCTTCTTGTAGTTAAGTCGGCATTGTGCCTTTTGGATTTAATTCCGATGAAATTTCTGTGTTTCATCGACAATAAGAAGGTCCAAAGGATACAGTAAACCTGAAGTGAAGCATCGGAATCTATAACATGTGTCACAGGAGTGCTTCAAAACATAGACAGTAAGAAGAGTCAGTCTTCTTGTACTTAAGTCGGTATTGTGATTTTGTATTCAATTCCGATGCAATTTCTGTGTTTTATCGTCAATAAGAAGGTCCAAGGGATACAGTAAACCTGAAGTGAAGCATCGGAATCTATAACTAGTGTCACAGAAATGGTTCAAAACATAGACAGTAAGAAGAGTTAGTCTTCTTGTACTTAAGTCCGCATTGTGCCTTTTCTATTTAATTCCGATGCAATTTCTGTGTTTCATCGTCAATAAGAAGGTCCAAGGGATACAGTAACCCTGGAGTGAAGCATCGGAATCTATAACTAGTGTCTCAGGAATGGTTTTAAACATAGACAGTAAGAAGGGTCAGTCATCTTGTACTTAAGTCGCATTGTGCCTTTTGTATTTAATTCCGATGCAATTTCTGTGTTTCATCGTCTATAAGAAGGTCAGAGGGATACAGTAAACCTGATGTGAAGCATCGGAATCTATAACTAGAGTCACAGGAATGCTTCAAACATAGACAGTAAGAAGAGTCAGTCTTCTTGTACTTAAGTCGGCATTGTGCCTTTTGTATTTAATTCCGATGCAATTTCTGTGTTTCATCGTCAATAAGAAGGTTTATTTGATACAGTAAACCTGAACTGAAGCATCGGAATCCATAACGAGTGTCACAGGAATGGTTCAAAACATAGACAGTAAGAAGAGTCAGACCTATTTTACTTAAGTCGTCATTGTGCCATTTGTATTTGATTCCGATGCAATTTCTGTGTTTCATCGTCAATGCGAAGGTCCAAGGGATAGAGTAAACCTGAAGTGAAGCATCGGAGTCTACAACTAGTGTCACAGGAATGGTTCAAAGCATAGACAGTAAGAAGAGTCAGTCTTCTTGTACTTAATTCGGCATTGTGCCTTTTGTATTTAATTCCGATGCAATTTCTGTGTTTCACCGTCAATACGAAGGTCAGAGGCATACAGTAAACCTGACGTGAAGCATCAGAATCTATAACTAGTGACACAGGAATGGTTTAAAACATAATCAGTAAGAAGAGTCAGTCTTCTTGTACTTAAGTTGGCATTGTGCCTTTTGTATTTAATTCCGATGCAATTTCTGTGTTTCATCGTCAATAAGAAGGTCTAAGGGATACAGTAAACCTGGAGTGAAGCATCGGATTCTATAACTAGTGTCACAGGGACGGTTCAAAACATAGACAGTAAGATGAGTCTGTATTCTTGTACTTAAGTCGGCAATGTGCTCTCCGTATTTAATTCCGATGCAATTTCTGTGTTTCATCGTCAATAGGAGGGTCAGTGGGATACAGTAAACCTGAAGTGAAGCATCGGAATCTGTAACTAGTGTCACAGGAATGATTCAAACATAGTCAGGAAGAAGCGTTAGTCTTCTTCTACTTATGTCGGCATTGTGCCTTTTCTATTTATTTCTGATGCAATTTTTGTGTTTCATCGTCAATAAGAAGGTCCAAATGAGACAGTAAACCTTTAGTGAAGCACCGGAATCTATAACTAGTGTCAAAGGAAAGGTTCAAATCATAGAGTGTAAGATGAGTCAGTCTTCTTGTACTTTAGTCGGCATTGTTCTTTTTGTATTTAATTCCGATGCAATTTCTGTGTTTCGTCGTCAATAAGAAGGTCCAAGGGATACAGTAAACCTGGAGTGAAGCATCGGAATCTATAACTAGTGTCACAGGAATGGTTCAAAACATAGACAGTAAGAATAGTCAGTCTTCTTGTACTTGATTCTCCATTGTGCCTTTTGTATTTAATTCCGATGCAATTTCTGTGCTTTATCGTCAATAAGAAGGTCCAAGGGATACAGTAAAACTGAACTAAAGCATCGGTATTGATAACTAGTGTCACAGGAAAATGTCAAACATAGTCAGTAAGAAGAGTCAGTCTTCTTGTACTTACGTCGGCATTGTGCCTTTTGTATTTAATTCCGATGCAATTTCTGTGTTTCATCGTCAAAACAAGGACCAAAGTATACAGTAAACCTGGAGTGAAGCGTCGGAATCTATAACGAGTGTCACAGGGATGGTTCAAAACATAGACAGTAAGGTGAGTCAGTCTTCTTGTACTTAAGTCGGCATCGTGCCTTTTGTATTTAATTCCGATGAAATATCTGTGTTTCATCGTCAATAAGAAGGTCCAAGGGATTCAGTAAACCTGGAGTGAAGTATTGGAGTCTATAACTATAGTCACAGGAATGGTTCAAAGCTTAAGCAGTAAGAAGAGTCAGTCTTCTTGTACTTAATTCGGCATTGTGCATTTTGTATTTAATTCCGATGCAATTTCTGTGTTTCATCGGCAATAAGAAGGTCAGAGGGATACAGTAAACTTGAAGTGATGCATATGAATCGATAACTAGAGTCTCAGGAATGGTTCAAATCATAGTCAGTAAAAAAGGTCAGTCTTCTTGTACTTAAGTCGGCATTGTGCCTTTTGTATTTATTTCCGATGCAATTTCTGAGTTTCATCGTCAATAAGAAGGTCCAAGGGATACAGTAAACCTGGAGTGAAGCATCGGAATCTATAACTAGTGTCACAGGGACAGTTCAAAGAGTAGACAGTAAGATGAGTCAGTATCCTTGTACTTAAGTCGGCATTGTGCCTTTTCTATTTAATTCCGATGCAATATCTGTGTTTCATCGTCAATAAGAACGTCCAAGGGATACAGTAAACCTGAAGTGAAGCATCGTAATCTATAACTAGTGTCACATTAATGGTTTAAAACATAGACAGTAAGAAGAGTCAGACCTCTTTTACTTAAGTCGTGATTGTGCCTTTTGTATTTAATTCCGATGCAATTTCTGTGTTTTATCGTCAATACGAAGGTCCTAGGGATACAGTAAACCTGAAGTTATGCATCGGAGTCTATAACTAGTGTCACAGGAATGGTTCAAAGCATAGACAGTAAGAAGAGTCAGTCTTCTTGTACTTAATTCGGCATTGTGCCTTTTGTATTTAATTCCGATGCAATTTCTGTGTTTCATCGTCAATAAGAAAGTCAGAGGGATACAGTAAACCTGAAGTGAAGCATCGGAATCTATAACTAGTGTCACATTAATGGTTCAAAACATAGACAGTAAGAAGAGTCAGACCTCTTTTACTTAAGTCGTCATTGTGCCATTTGTATTTGATTCCGATGCAATTTCTGTGTTTCATCGTCAATGCGAAGGTCCAAGGGATAGAGTAAACCTGAAGTGAAGCGTCGGAGTTTATAACTAGTGTCACAGGAATGGTTCAAAGCATAGACAGTAGGAAGAGTCAGTATCTTGTACTTAATTCGGCATTGTGCCTTTTGTATTTAATTCCGATGCAATTTCTGTGTTTCATCGTCAATAAGAAGGTCTGAGGCATACAGTAAACCTGAAGTGAAGCATCAGAATCTGTTACTAGTGACACAGGAATGGTTCAAAACTTAATCAGTAAGAAGAGTCAGTCTTCTTGTACTTAAGTCGGCATTGTGCCTTTTGTATTTAATTCCGATGCAATTTCTGTGTTTCATCGTCAATAAGAAGGTCCAAGGGATACAGTAAACCTGGAGTGAAGCATCGGATTCTATAACTAGTGTCACAGGGACGGTTCAAAACATAGACAGTAAGGTGAGTCTGTATTCTTGTACTTAAGTCGGCAATGTGCTTTTTGTATTCAATTCCGATGCAATTTCTGTATTTCATCGTCACTAAGAAGGTCAGAGGGATACAGTAATCCTGAAGTTAAGCATCGGAATCTATAACTAGTGTCACAGGAATGGTTCAAGGCATAGTCAGTAAGAAGAGTCAGTGTTCTTATAGTTATGTCGCCATTGTGCCTTTTGTATTTAATTCCGATGCAATTTCTGTGTTTCATCGTCAACAAGAAGGTCCAAGGGATACAATAAACCTGAAGTGAAGCATCAGAATCTATAACATGTGTCACAGGAATGGTTCAAACATTCACAGTAGGAAGAGTCAGTCTACATGTACTTAAGTCGGCATTGGGCCTTTAGTATTTAATTACGAAACAATTTCTGTGTTTCATCGTCAATGAGAAGGTCAGAGGGATACTGTAAACCTGAAGTGAAGCATCGGAATCTATAACTAGTGGCACAGGAATGGTTCAAAACATAGACAGTAGGAAGAGTCATTCTTCTTGTACTTAAGTCGGCATTGTGCCTTTTGTATTTAGTTCGGATGCAATTTCTGTGCTTCATCGTCAATAGGAAGGTCAGAGGGATACAGTAAACCTGAAGTGAAGCATCGGAATCTATAACTAGTGTCACAGGAATGGTTCAAAACATAAACAGTGAGAAGAGTCAGTCTTCTTGTACTTAAGTCGGCATTGTGCTTTTCCATTTAATTCCGATGCAATATCTGTGTTTCATCGTCAATAAGAAGGTCCAAGCGATACAGTAAACCTGAAGTGAAGCATCGGAATCTATAACTAGTGTCATCGGAATGGTTCAAGGCATAGTTAGTAAGAAGAGTCAGTGTTCTTGTAGTTAAGTCGGCATTGTGCCTTTTGTATTTAATTCCGATGCAATTTCTGTGTTTCATCGTCAATAAGAAGGTCCAAGGGATCCAGTAATCCTAAGGTTAAGCATCGGAATCTATTACGTGTGTCACAGGAATGGTTCAAAACATTCACAGTAGGAAGAGTCAGTCTACATGTTCTTAAGTCGGCATTGGGCCTTTTGTATTTAATTCCGATGCAATTTCGGTGTTCATCGTCAATAAGAAGGTCAGAGGGATACAGTAAACCTGATGCAAAGCATCGGAATCTATAACTAGTGTCAAAGGAATGGTTCAAAACATAGTCAGTAAGAAGAGTCAGTCTTCAAGTAATTAATTCGGCATTGTGCTTTTTGTATTTAATTCCGATGCAATTTCTGTGTTTCATCGTCAATAAGAAGGTGAGAGGGATACAGTAAACCTGATGCAAAGCATCGGAATCTATAACTAGTGTCACAGGAATGGTTAAAAACATAGACAGTAGGAAGAGTCAGTCTTCTTGTACATATGTCGGCATTGTGCCTTTTTTTTTTAATTCGGATGCAATTTCTGTGTTTCCTCGTCAATAGGAGGGTCAGAGGGATACAGTAAACCTGAAGTGAAGCATCGGAATCTGTAACTAGTGTCACAGGAATGTTTCAAACATAGTCAGGAAGAAGCGTCAGTCTTCTTCTACTTATGTCGGCATTGTGCCTTTTCTATTTATTTCTGATGCAATTTCTGTGTTTCATCGTCAATAAGAAGGTCCAAGGGATACAGTACACCTGGAGCCAAGCACCGGAATCTATAACTAGTGTCACAGGAATGGTTCAAAACATAGACGGTAAGAATAGTCAGTATTCTTGTACTTGATTCTCCATTGTGCCTTTTGTATTTAATTCCGATGCAATTTCTGTGTTTTATCGTCAATAAGAAGGTCCAAGGGATACAGTAAAACTGAACTAAAGCATCGGTAATTATAACTAGTGTCACAGGAAAATGTCAAACATAGTCAGTAAGAAGAGTCAGTCTTCTTGTACTTACGTCGGCATTGTGTCTTTTGTATTTAATTCCGATAAAATATCTGTGTTTCATCGTCAATAAGAAAGTCAGAGGGATATAGTAAACCTGAAGTGAAGCATCGGAATCTATAACTAGTGTCACAGGAATGGTTCAAAACATAGTCAACAGGAAGTGTCAGTCTTCTTGTACTTAAGTCGGCATTGTGCCTTTTGTATTTAATTCCGATGCAATTTCTGTGTCTCATCGTCAATAAGAAGGTCCAAGGGATACAGTAAACCTGGAGTGAAGCATCGGAATCTGTAACTAGTGTCACAGGGACGGTTCAAAACATAGACAGTAAGATGAGTCAGTATTCTTGTACTTAAGTCGGCAATGTGCTTTTTGTATTTAATTCCGATGCAATTTCTGTGTTTCATCGTCACTAAGAAGGTCAGAGGGATACAGTAATCCTGAAGTTAAGCATCGGAATCTATAATTAGCGTCACAGGAATGGTTCAAGGCATAGTCAGTAAGAAGAGTCAGTCTTCTTGTAGTTAAGTCGGCATTGTGCCTTTTGGATTTAATTCCGATGCAATTTCTGTGTTTCATCGACAATAAGAAGGTCCAAGGCATACAGTAAACCTGAAGTGAAGCATTTGAATCTATAACATGTGTCACAGGAATGCTTCAAAACATAGACAGTAAGAAGGGTCAGTCTTCTTGAACTTAAGTCGGTATTGTGATTTTGTATTTAATTGCGATGCAATTTCTGTGTTTTATCGTCAATAAGTAGGTCCAAGGGATACAGTAAACCTGAAGTGAAGCATCAGAATCTATAACTAGTGTCACAGAAATGGATCAAAACATAGACAGTAAGAAGAGTTAGTCTTCTTGTACTTAAGTCGGCATTGTGCCTTTTCTATTTGATTCCGATGCAATTTCTGTGTTTCATCGTCAATAAGAAGGTCCAAGGGATACAGTAACCCAGGAGTGAAGCATCGGAATCTATAACTAGTGTCTCAGGAATGGTTTTAAACATAGACAGTAAGAAGGGTCAGTCATCTTGTACTTAAGTCGCATTGTGCCTTTTGTATTTAATTCCGATGCAATTACTGTGTTTCATCGTCAATAAGAAGGTCAGAGGGATACAGTAAACCTGATGTGAAGCATCAGCATCTATAACTAGAGTCACAGGAATGGTTCAAAACATAGACAGTAAGAAGAGTCAGACCTCTTTTACTTAAGTCGACATTGTGCCATTTGTATTTGATTCCGATGCAATTTCTGTGTTTCATCGTCAATGCGAAGGTCCAAGGGATAGAGTAAACCTGGGTGAAGCATCGGATTCTGTAACTAGTGTCACAGGTACGGTTCAAAACATAGACAGTAAGATGAGTCTGTATTCTTGTACTTAAGTCGGCAATGTGCTTTTTGTATTTAATTCCGATGCAATTTCTGTATTTCATCGTCACCAAGAAGGTCAGAGGGATACAGTAATCCTGAAGTTAAGCATCGGAATCTATAACTAGTGTCACAGGAATGGTTCAAGGCATAGTCAGTAAGAAGAGTCAGTGTTCTTATAGTTATGTCGCCATTGTGCCTTTTGTATTTAATTCCGATGCAATTTCTGTGTTTCATCGTCAACAAGAAGGTCCAAGGGATACAATAAACCTAAAGTGAAGCATCAGAATCTATAACATGTGTCACAGGAATGGTTAAAAGCATTCACAGTAGGAAGAGTCAGTCTACATGTACTTAAGTCGGCATTGGGCCTTTAGTATTTAATTACGAAACAATTTCTGTGTTTCATCGTCAATGAGGTCAGAGGGATACTGCAAACCTGAAGTGAAGCATCGGAATCTATAACTAGTGGCAGAGGAATGGTTGAAAACATAGACAGTAGGAAGAGTCAGTCTTCTTGTACTTAAGTCGGCATTGTGCCTTTTGTATTTAGTTCGGATGCAATTTCTGTGCTTCATCGTCAATAGGAAGGTCAGAGGGATACAGTAAACCTGAAGTGAAGCATCGGATTCTATAACTAGTGTCACAGGAATGGTTCAAAACATAAACAGTGAGAAGAGTCAGTCTTCTTGTACTTAAGTCGGCATTGTGCTTTTCAATTTAATTCCGATGCAATATCTGTGTTTCATCGTCAATAAGAAGGTCCAAGCGATACAGTAAACCTGAAGTGAAGCATCGGAATCTATAACTAGTGTCATCGGAATGGTTCAAGGCATAGTTAGTAAGAAGAGTCAGTGTTCTTGTAGTTAAGTCGGCATTGTGCCTTTTGTATTTAATTCCGATGCAATTTCTGTGTTTCATCGTCAATAAGAAGGTCCAAGGGATACAGTAAACCTGAAGTTAAGCAACGGAATCTGTTACATGTGTCACAGGAATGGTTCAAAACATTCACAGTAGGAAGAGTCAGTCTACATGTTCTTAAGTCGGCATTGGGCCTTTTGTATTTAATTCCGATGCAATTTCCGTGTTTCATCGTCAATAAGAAGGTCAGAGGGATACAGTAAACCTGATCAAAGCATCGGAATCTATAACTAGTGTCACAGGAATGGTTCAAAACATAGTCAGTAAGAAGAGTCAGTCTTCAAGTACTTAATTCGGCATTGTGCTTTTTGTATTTAATTCCGATGCAATTTATGTGTTTCATCGTCAATAAGAAGGTCAGAGGGATATAGTAAACCTGATGCAAAGCATCGGAATCTATAACTAGTGTCACAGGAATGGTTAAAAATATAGACAGTAGGAAGAGTCAGTCTTCTTGTACATATGTCGGCATTGTGCCTTTTGTATTTAATTCGGATGCAATTTCTGTGTTTCCTCGTCAATAGGAGGGTCAGAGGGATACAGTAAACCTGAAGTGAAGCATCGGAATCTGTAACTAGTGTCACAGGAATGATTCAAACATAGTCAGGAAGAAGCGTCAGTCTTCTTCTACTTATGTCGGCATTGTGCCTTTTCTTTTTATTTCTGATGCAATTTCTGTGTTTCATCGTCAATAAAAAGGTCCAAGGGATACAGTAAACCTGGAATGAAGCACCGGAATCTATAACTAGTGTCACAGGAAAGGTTCAAAACAAAGAGTGTAAGATGAGTCAGTCTTCTTGTACTTTAGTCGGCATTGTTCCGTTTGTATTTAATTCCGATGCAATTTCTGTGTTTCATCGTCAATAAGAAGGTCCAAGGGATACAGTAAACCTGGAGTGAAGCATCGGAATCTATAACTAGTGTCACAGGAATGGTTCAAAGCATAGACAGTAAGAATAGTCAGTATTCTTGTACTTGATTCTCCATTGTGCCTTTTGTATTTAATTCCGATGCAATTTCTGTGTTTTTTCGTCAGTAAGAAGGTCCAAGGGATACAGTAAAACTGAACTAAAGCATCGGTATTTATAACTAGTGTCACAGGAAAATGTCAAACATAGTCAGTAAGTAGAGTCAGTCTTCTTGAACTTACGTCGGCATTGTGTCTTTTGTATTTAATTCCGATAAAATATCTGTGTTTCATCGTCAATAAGAAGATCCAAGGGATTCAGTAAACCTGGAGTGAAGTGTTGGAGTCTACAACTATTGTCACAGGAATGGTTCAAAACATAAGCAGTAAGAAGAGTCAGTCTTCTTGTACTTAAATCGGCATTGTGCATTTTGTATATAATTCCGATGCAATTTCTGTGTTTCATCGTCAATAAGAAGGTCAGAGGGATACAGTAAACTTGAAGTGATGCATCGGAATCGGTAACTAGAGTCTCAGGAATGGTTCAAATCATAGTCAGTAAGAAGGGTCAGTCTTCTTGTACTTAAGTCGGCATTGTGCCTTTTGTATTTATTTCCGATGCAATTTCTGTGTTTCATCGTCAATAAGAAGGTCCAAGGGATACAGTAAACCTGGAGTGAAGCATCGGAATCTATAACTAGTGTCACAGGGACAGTTCAAAGAGTAGACAGTAAGATGAGTCAGTATCCTTGTACTTAAGTCGGCATTGTGCCTTTTCTATTTAATTCCGATGCAATATCTGTCTTTCGTCGTCAATAAGAAGGTCCCAGGGATACAGTAAACCTGAAGTGAAGCATCGGAATCTGTAACTAGTTTCACAGGAATGGTTCAAACCATAGTCAGTAAGAAGAGTCAGTCTTCTTGTACTTAAGTCATCATTGTGCATTTTCTGTTTAATTCTGATACAATGTCTATGTTTCATCGTCAATAAGAAGGTCCAAGGGATACAGTAAACCTGGAGTGAAGCATCGGAATCTATAACTAGTGTCACATTAATGGTTTAAAACATAGACAGTAAGAAGAGTCAGACCTCTTTTACTTAAGTCGTCATTGTGCCTTTTGTATTTAATTCCGATGCAATTTCTGTGTTTTATCGTCAATAAGAAGGTTCTAATGATACAGTAAACCTGAAGTTATGCATCGGAGTCTATAACTAGTGTCACAGGAATGGTTCAAAGCATAGACAGTAAGAAGAGTCAGTCTTCTTGTACTTAATTCGGCATTGTGCCTTTTGTATTTAATTCCGATGCAATTTCTGTGTTTCATCGTCAATAAGAAGGTCATAGGGATACAGTAAACCTGAAGTGAAGCATCGGAATCTATATCTAGTGTCACAGGAATGGTTCAAATCATAGTCAGTAGGAAGAGTCAGTCTTCTTGTACTTAAGTTGGCATTGTACATTTTGTATTTAATTCCGATGCAATTTCTGTGTCTCATCGTCAATAAGAAGGTCCAAGGGATACAGTAACCCAGGAGTGAAGCATCGGAATCTATAACTAGTGTCACATTAATGGTTTAAAACATAGACAGTAAGAAGAGTCAGACCTCTTTTACTTAAGTCGTGATTGTGCCTTTTGTATTTAATTCCGATGCAATTTCTGTGTTTTATCGTCAATAAGAAGGTCCTAGGGATACAGTAAACCTGAAGTTATGCATCGGAGTCTATAACTAGTGTCACAGGAATGGTTCAAAGCATAGACAGTAAGAAGAGTCAGTCTTCTTGTACTTAATTCGGCATTGTGCCTTTTGTATTTAATTCCGATGCAATTTCTGTGTTTCATCGTCAATAAGAAAGTCAGAGGGATACAGTAAACCTGAAGTGAAGCATCGGAATCTATAACTAGTGTCACATTAATGGTTCAAAACATAGACAGTAAGAAGAGTCAGACCTCTTTTACTTAAGTCGTCATTGTGCCATTTGTATTTGATTCCGATGCAATTTCTGTGTTTCATCGTCAATGCGAAGGTCCAAGGGATAGAGTAAACCTGAAGTGAAGCGTCGGAGTTTATAACTAGTGTCACAGGAATGGTTCAAAGCATAGACAGTAGGAAGAGTCAGTATCTTGTACTTAATTCGGCATTGTGCCTTTTGTATTTAATTCCGATGCAATTTCTGTGTTTCATCGTCAATAAGAAGGTCTGAGGCATACAGTAAACCTGAAGTGAAGCATCAGAATCTATAACTAGTGACACAGGAATGGTTCAAAACTTAATCAGTAAGAAGAGTCAGTCTTCTTGTACTTAAGTCGGCATTGTGCCTTTTGTATTTAATTCCGATGCAATTTCTGTGTTTCATCGTCAATAAGAAGGTCCAAGGGATACAGTAAACCTGGAGTGAAGCATCGGATTCTATAACTAGTGTCACAGGGACGGTTCAAAACATAGACAGTAAGATGAGTCTGTATTCTTGTACTTAAGTCGGCAATGTGCTTTTTGTAATCAATTCCGATGCAATTTCTGTATTTCATCGTCACTAAGAAGGTCAGAGGGATACAGTAATCCTGAAGTTAAGCATCGGAATCTATAACTAGTGTCACAGGAATGGTTCAAGGCATAGTCAGTAAGAAGAGTCAGTGTTCTTATAGTTATGTCGCCATTGTGCCTTTTGTATTTAATTCCGATGCAATTTCTGTGTTTCATCGTCAACAAGAAGGTCCAAGGGATACAATAAACCTGAAGTGAAGCATCAGAATCTATAACATGTGTCACAGGAATGGTTCAAACATTCACAGTAGGAAGAGTCAGTCTACATGTACTTAAGTCGGCATTGGGCCTTTAGTATTTAATTACGAAATAATTTCTGTGTTTCATCGTCAATGAGAAGGTCAGAGGGATACTGTAAACCTGAAGTGAAGCATCGGAATCTATAACTAGTGGCACAGGAATGGTTCAAAACATAGACAGTAGGAAGAGTCATTCTTCTTGTACTTAAGTCGGCATTGTGCCTTTTGTATTTAGTTCGGATGCAATTTCTGTGCTTCATCGTCAATAGGAAGGTCAGAGGGATACAGTAAACCTGAAGTGAAGCATCGGAATCTATAACTAGTGTCACAGGAATGGTTCAAAACATAAACAGTGAGAAGAGTCAGTCTTCTTGTACTTAAGTCGGCATTGTGCTTTTCCATTTAATTCCGATGCAATATCTGTGTTTCATCGTCAATAAGAAGGTCCAAGCGATACAGTAAACCTGAAGTGAAGCATCGGAATCTATAACTAGTGTCATCGGAATGGTTCAAGGCATAGTTAGTAAGAAGAGTCAGTGTTCTTGTAGTTAAGTCGGCATTGTGCCTTTTGTATTTAATTCCGATGCAATTTCTGTGTTTCATCGTCAATAAGAAGGTCCAAGGGATCCAGTAATCCTAAGGTTAAGCATCGGAATCTATTACGTGTGTCACAGGAATGGTTCAAAACATTCACAGTAGGAAGAGTCAGTCTACATGTTCTTAAGTCGGCATTGGGCCTTTTGTATTTAATTCCGATGCAATTTCGGTGTTCATCGTCAATAAGAAGGTCAGAGGGATACAGTAAACCTGATGCAAAGCATCGGAATCTATAACTAGTGTCACAGGAATGGTTCAAAACATAGTCAGTAAGAAGAGTCAGTCTTGAAGTACTTAATTCGGCATTGTGCTTTTTGTATTTAATTCCGATGCAATTTCTGTGTTTCATCGTCAATAAGAAGGTGAGAGGGATACAGTAAACCTGATGCAAAGCATCGGAATCTATAACTAGTGTCACAGGAATGGTTAAAAACATAGACAGTAGGAAGAGTCAGTCTTCTTGTACATATGTCGGCATTGTGCCTTTTTTTTTTAATTCGGATGCAATTTCTGTGTTTCCTCGTCAATAGGAGGGTCAGAGGGATACAGTAAACCTGAAGTGAAGCATCGGAATCTGTAACTAGTGTCACAGGAATGTTTCAAACATAGTCAGGAAGAAGCGTCAGTCTTCTTCTACTTATGTCGGCATTGTGCCTTTTCTATTTATTTCTGATGCAATTTCTGTGTTTCATCGTCAATAAGAAGGTCCAAGGGATACAGTACACCTGGAGCGAAGCACCGGAATCTATAACTAGTGTCACAGGAATGGTTCAAAACATAGACGGTAAGAATAGTCAGTATTCTTGTACTTGATTCTCCATTGTGCCTTTTGTATTTAATTCCGATGCAATTTCTGTGTTTTATCGTCAATAAGAAGGTCCAAGGGATACAGTAAAACTGAACTAAAGCATCGCTAATTATAACTAGTGTCACAGGAAAATGTCAAACATAGTCAGTAAGAAGAGTGAGTCTTCTTGTACTTACGTCGGCATTGTGTCTTTTGTATTTAATTCCGATAAAATATCTGTGTTTCAACGTCAATAAGAAAGTCAGAGGGATACAGTAAACCTGAAGTGAAGCATCGGAATCTATAACTAGTGTCACAGGAATGGTTCAAAACATAGTCAATAGGAAGTGTCAGTCTTCTTGTACTTAAGTCGGCATTGTGCCTTTTGTATTTAATTCCGATGCAATTTCTGTGTCTCATCGTCAATAAGAAGGTCCAAGGGATACAGTAAACCTGGAGTGAAGCATCGGAATCTGTAACTAGTGTCACAGGGACGGTTCAAAACATAGACAGTAAGATGAGTCAGTATTCTTGTACTTAAGTCGGCAATGTGCTTTTTGTATTTAATTCCGATGCAATTTCTGTGTTTCATCGTCACTAAGAAGGTCAGAGGGATACAGTAATCCTGAAGTTAAGCATCGGAATCTATAATTAGCGTCACAGGAATGGTTCAAGGCATAGTCAGTAAGAAGAGTCAGTCTTCTTGTAGTTAAGTCGGCATTGTGCCTTTTGGATTTAATTCCGATGCAATTTCTGTGTTTCATCGACAATAAGAAGGTCCAAGGCATACAGTAAACCTGAAGTGAAGCATCGGAATCTATAACATGTGTCACAGGAATGCTTCAAAACATAGACAGTAAGAAGGGTCAGTCTTCTTGTACTTAAGTCGGTATTGTGATTTTGTATTTAATTGCGATGCAATTTCTGTGTTTTATCGTCAATAAGTAGGTCCAATGGATACAGTAAACCTGAAGTGAAGCATCAGAATCTATAACTAGTGTCACAGAAATGGATCAAAACATAGACAGTAAGAAGAGTTAGTCTTCTTGTACTTAAGTCGGCATTGTGCCTTTTCTATTTGATTCCGATGCAATTTCTGTGTTTCATCGTCAATAAGAAGGTCCAAGGGATACAGTAACCCAGGAGTGAAGCATCGGAATCTATAACTAGTGTCTCAGGAATGGTTTTAAACATAGACAGTAAGAAGGGTCAGTCATCTTGTACTTAAGTCGCATTGTGCCTTTTGTATTTAATTCCGATGCAATTACTGTGTTTCATCGTCAATAAGAAGGTCAGAGGGATACAGTAAACCTGATGTGAAGCATCAGAATCTATAACTAGAGTCACAGGAATGGTTCAAAACATAGACAGTAAGAAGAGTCAGACCTCTTTTACTTAAGTCGACATTGTGCCATTTGTATTTGATTCCGATGCAATTTCTGTGTTTCATCGTCAATGCGAAGGTCCAAGGGATAGAGTAAACCTGGGTGAAGCATCGGATTCTGTAACTAGTGTCACAGGTACGGTTCAAAACATAGACAGTAAGATGAGTCTGTATTCTTGTACTTAAGTCGGCAATGTGCTTTTTGTATTTAATTCCGATGCAATTTCTGTATTTCATCGTCACCAAGAAGGTCAGAGGGATACAGTAATCCTGAAGTTAAGCATCGGAATCTATAACTAGTGTCACAGGAATGGTTCAAGGCATAGTCAGTAAGAAGAGTCAGTGTTCTTATAGTTATGTCGCCATTGTGCCTTTTGTATTTAATTCCGATGCAATTTTTGTGTTTCATCGTCAACAAGAAGGTCCAAGGGATACAATAAACCTAAAGTGAAGCATCAGAATCTATAACATGTGTCACAGGAATGGTTAAAAGCATTCACAGTAGGAAGAGTCAGTCTACATGTACTTAAGTCGGCATTGGGCCTTTAGTATTTAATTACGAAACAATTTCTGTGTTTCATCGTCAATGAGGTCAGAGGGATACTGCAAACCTGAAGTGAAGCATCGGAATCTATAACTAGTGGCAGAGGAATGGTTGAAAACATAGACAGTAGGAAGAGTCAGTCTTCTTGTACTTAAGTCGGCATTGTGCCTTTTGTATTTAGTTCGGATGCAATTTCTGTGCTTCATCGTCAATAGGAAGGTCAGAGGGATACAGTAAACCTGAAGTGAAGCATCGGATTCTATAACTAGTGTCACAGGAATGGTTCAAAACATAAACAGTGAGAAGAGTCAGTCTTCTTGTACTTAAGTCGGCATTGTGCTTTTCAATTTAATTCCGATGCAATATCTGTGTTTCATCGTCAATAAGAAGGTCCAAGCGATACAGTAAACCTGAAGTGAAGCATCGGAATCTATAACTAGTGTCATCGGAATGGTTCAAGGCATAGTTAGTAAGAAGAGTCAGTGTTCTTGTAGTTAAGTCGGCATTGTGCCTTTTGTATTTAATTCCGATGCAATTTCTGTGTTTCATCGTCAATAAGAAGGTCCAAGGGATACAGTAAACCTGAAGTTAAGCAACGGAATCTGTTACATGTGTCACAGGAATGGTTCAAAACATTCACAGTAGGAAGAGTCAGTCTACATGTTCTTAAGTCGGCATTGGGCCTTTTGTATTTAATTCCGAATCAATTTCTGTGTTTCATCGTCAATAAGAAGATCCAAGGGATACAGTAAACCTGAAGTTAAGCATCGGAATCTATAACTAGTGTCACAGGAATGGTTCAAACCATAGACAGTAAGAAGGTTCAGTCTTCTTGTACTTAAGTCGGCATTGTGCCTTTTCTATTTCATTCCGATGCAATTTCTGTGTTTCATCGTCAATAGGAAGGTCCAAGGGATACGGTAAACCTGAAGTGAAGCATCGGAATCTATAACTAGTGTCGCAGGAATGGTTAAAAACATAGACAGTAAGAAGGGTCAGTCTTCTTGTACTTAAGTCGGCATTGTGCTTTTGTATTTAATTCCGATGCAATTTCTGTGTTTCATCGTCAATAAGAAGGTCCAAGGGATACAGTAAACCTGAAGTGAAGCATCGGAATCTATAACTAGTGTCACAGGAATGGTTCAAAACATAGACAGTAAGAAGAGTCAGTCTTCTTGTACTTAAGTCGGCATTGTGCCTTTTCTATTTAATTCCGATGCAATTTCTGTGTTTCATCGTTAATAGGAAGGTCCAAGGGATATAGAAAACCTGAAGTGAAGCATCGGAATCTATAACTAGTGTCACAGGAATGGTCAAAAACATAAACAGTGAGAAGGGTCGTTCTTTTTGTACTTAAGTCGGCATTGAGCCGTTTGTATTTAATTCCGATGCAATTTCTGTGTTTCATCGTCAATAAGAAGGTCCAAGGGATACGGTAGACCTGAATTGAAGAACGGAATCTATAACTAGTGTCACAGGAATGGTTCAGAACGTAGACAGTAAGAACAGTCAGTCTTCTTGTACTTAAGTCGGTATTGTGCCTTTTGTATTTTCATTCCGATGCAATTTCTGTGTTTCATCGTCAATAAGAAGGTCCAAGGGATACAGTAAACCTGAAGTGAAGCATCGGAATCTATAACTAGTGTCACAGGAATGGTTCAAAACATAGACAGTAAGAAGAGTCAGTCTTCTTGTACTTAAGTCGGCATTGTGCCTTTTCTATTCAATTCCGATGCAATTTCTGTGCTTCATCGTCAATAGGAAGGTGCAAGGGATACAGTAAACCTGAAGTGAAGCATCGGAATCTATAACTAGTGCCACAGGAATGGTTAAAAACATAAACAGTGAGAAGGGTCATTCTTTTTGTACGTAAGTCGGCATTGAGCCGTTTGTATTTAATTCCAATGCAATTTCTGTGTTTCATCGTCAATAAGAAGGTCCAAGGGATACAGTAGACCTGAATTGAAGCATCGGAATCTATAACTTGTGTCACATGAATGGTTCAAAACATAGACAGTAAGAAGAGTCAGTCGTCTTGTACTTAAGTCGGTATTGTGCCTTTTGTATTTAATTCCGCTGCAATTTCTGTGTTTCATCGTCAATAAGAAGGTCAGAGGGATACAGTAAACCTAAAGTGAAGCATCGGAATCTATAACTAGTGTCACAGGAATGGTTCAAGACATAGTCTGTTAGAAGAGTCAGTCTTTTTGTACTTAAGACGGCATTGTGCCTTTTGTGTTTAATTCCGATGCAATTTCTGTGTTTTATCGTCAATAAGATGGTCCAAGGGATACAGTATACCTGAAGTGAAGCATCGGAATCTATAACTAGTGTCACAGGAATGGTTCAAAACATAGACAGTAAGATGAGTCAGTCGTCTTGTACTTAAGTCGGCATTGTGCCTTTTGTATTTAATTCCGATGCAATTTCTGTGTTTAATCGTCAATAAGAAGATCAGAGGGATACAGTAAACCTGAAGTATCGGAGTCTATTACTAGTGTCACAGGAATGGTTCAAAACATAGACAGTAAGAAGAATCAGTCATCTTGTACTTAAGTCGGCATTGTGCTTTTGTATTTATTTCCGATGCAATTTCTGTGTTTCATCGTCAATAAGAAGGTCCAAGGGATACAGTAAACCTGAAGTTAAGCATCGGAATCTATAACTAGTGTCACAGGAATGGTTCAAACATAGACAGTAAGAAGAGTCAGTCTTCTTGTACTTAAGTCGGTATTGTGCCTTTTGTATTTAATTCCGATGCAATTTCTGTGTTTTATCGTCAATAAGAAGGTCCAAGGGATACAATAAACCTGAAGTAAAGCATCGGAATCTATAACTAGTGTCACAGAAATGGATCAAAACATAGTCTGTAAGAAGAGTCAGTCTTTTGTACTTAAGACGGCATTGTGCCTTTTGTGTTGAATTCCGATGCAATTTCTGTGTTTCATCGTCAATAAGAAGGTCCAAGGGATACAGTATACCTGAAGTGAAGCATCGGAATCTATAACTAGTGTCACAGGAATGGTTCAAAACATAGACAGTAAGATGAGTCAGTCGTCTTGTACTTAAGTCGGCATTGTGCATTTTGTATTTAATTCCGATGCAATTTCTGTGTTTCATCGTCAATTAGAAGGTCAGAGGGATACAGTAAACCTGAAGTGAAGCATCGGAGTCTTTGACTAGTGTCACAGGAATGGTTCAAAACATAGACAGTATGAAGAATCAGTCTTCTTGTACTTAAGTCGGTATTGTGCCTTTTGTATTTTCATTCCGATGCAATTTCTGTGTTTCATCGTCAATAAGAAGGTCCAAGGGATACAGTAAACCTGAGGTGAAGCATCGGAATCTATAACTAGTGTCACAAAAATGGTTCAAAACATAGACAGTAAGAAGAGTCAGTCTTCTTGTACTTAAGTCGGCATTGTGCCTTTTCTATTTAATTCCGATGCAATTTCTGTGTTTCATCGTCAATAGGAAGGTCCAAGGGATATAGAAAACCTGACGTGAGGCATCGGAATCTATAACTAGTGTCACAGGAATGGTTAAAAACATAAACAGTGGGAAGGGTAATTCTTTCTGTACTTAAGTCGGCATTGAGCCGTTTGTATTTAATTCCGATGCAATTTCTGTGTTTTATCGTCAATACGAAGGTCCAAGGGATACAGTAGACCTGAATTGAAGCATCGGAATCTATAACTAGTGTCACAGGAATGGTTCAAAACATAGACAGTAAGAAGAGTCAGACTTCTTGTACTTAAGTCGGCATTGTGCTTTTTGTATTTAATTCCGATGCAATTTCTGTGTTTCATCGTCAATAAGAAGGTCAGAGAGATACAGTAAACCTGAAGTGAAGCATCGGAATCTATAACTAGTGTCACAGGAATGGTTCAAAACATAGTCTGTAAGAAGAGTCAGTCTTTTTGTACTTAAGACGGCATTGTGCCTTTTGTGTTTAATTCCGATGCAATTTCTGTGTTTTATCCTCAATAAGATGGTCCAAGGGATACAGTATACCTGAAGTGAAGCATCGGAATCTATAACTAGTGTCACAGGAATGGTTCAAAACATAGAGAGTAAGATGAGTCAGTCGTCTTGTACTTAAGTCGGCATTGTGCCTTTTGTATTTAATTCCGATGCAAATTCTGAGTTTCATCGTCAATAAGAAGATCAGACGGAAACAGTAAACCTGAAGTGAAGCATCGGAGTCTATTACTAGTGTCACAAAAATGGTTCAAAACATAGACAGTAAGAAGGGTCAGCCTTTTTGTACTTAAGTCGGCATTGTGCTTTTGTATTTACTTCCGATGCAATTTCTGTGTTTCATCGTCAATAAAAAGGTCCAAGGGATACAGTAAAACTGAAGTCAAGCATCGGAATCTATAACTAGTGTCACAGGAATGGTTCAAAACATAGCCAGTAAGAAGAGTCAGTCTCCTTGTACTTAAGTAGGCATTGTGGCGTTTCCATTTAATTCCGATGCAATTTCTGTGTTTCCTCGTAAATAAGAAGGTCGGAGGGATACAGTAAACCTGAAGTGAAGCATCGGGATCTATAACTAGCGCCACAGGAATGGTTCAAAACATAGTCAGTAAGAAGAGTCAGTCTTCTTGTACTTAAGTCGGCATTGTGCCTTTTGTATTTAATTCCGAAGCAATTTCTGTGTTTCATCGTCAATAAGAAGGTCCAAGGGATACAGTAAACCTGAAGTTAAGCATCGGAATCTACAACTAGTGTCACAGGAATGGTTCAAAACATAGACAGTAAGAAGAGTCAGCCTTCTTGTACTTAAGTCGGTATTGTGCCTTATGTATTTAATTCCGATGCAATTTCTGTGTTTCATCGTCAATAAGAAGGTCCAAGGGACACAGTAAACCTGAAGTGAAGCATCGGAATCTATTACTAGTGTCACAGGAATGGTTCAAAAACATAGACAGTAAGAAGGTTCAGTCTTCTTGTACTTAAGTCGGCATTGTGCCTTTTCTATTTAATTCCGATGCAATTTCTGTGTTCCATCGTCAATAGGAAGGTCCAAGGGATACAGTAAACCTGAAGTGAAGCATCGGAATCTATTACTAGGGTCACAGGAATGGTTAATAACATAGACAGTAAGAAGGGTCAGTCTTTTTGTACTTAAGTCGGCATTGTGCCTTTTGTATTTAATTCCGATGCAATTTCTGTGTTTCATCGTCAATAAGAAGGTCCAAGGGATACATTAGACCTGAATTGAAGCATCGGAATCTGTAACTAGTGTCACAGGAATGGTTCAAAACATAGACAGTAAGAAGAGTCAGTCTTCTTGTACTTAAGTCGGCATTGAGCCTTTTGTATTTAATTCCGATGCAATTTCTGTGTTTCATCGTCAATAAGGAGGTCAGAGGGATACAGTAAACCTGAAGTGAAGCATCGGAATCTATAACTAGTGACACAGGAATGGTTCAAGGCATAGTCTGTAAGAAGAGTCAGTCTTTTGTACTTAAGTGGGCATTGTGCCTTTTGTGTTTAATTCCGATGCAATTTCTGTGTTTCATCGTCAATAAGAAGGTCCAAGGGATACAGTATACCTGAAGTGAAGCATCGGAATCTATAACTAATGTCACAGGAATGGTTCAAAACATAGACAGTAAGATGAGTCAGTCGTCTTGTACTTAAGTCGGTATTGTGCCTTTTGTATTTTCATTCCGATGCAATTTCTGTGTTTCATCGTCAATAAGAAGGTCCAAGGGACACAGTAAACCTGAAGTGAAGCATCGGAATCTGTAACTAGTGTCATAAGAATGGTTCGAAGCATAGACAGTAAGAAGAGTCAGTCTTCTTGTACTTAAGTCGGCATTGTGCCTTTTCTATTTAATTCCGATGCAATTTCTGTGTTTCATTGTCAATAGGAAGGTCCAAGCGATATAGAAAACCTGAAGTGAAGCATCGGAATCTATAACTAGTGTCACAGGAATGGTTAAAAACATAAACAGTGAGAAGGGTCATACTTTTTGTACTTAAGTCGGCATTGAGCCGTTTGTATTTAATTCCGATGCAAATTCTGTGTTTCATCGTCAATAAGAAGGTCCAAGGGATACAGTAGACCTGAATTGAAGCATCGGAATCTATAACTAGTGTCACAGGAATGGTTCAAAACATAGACAGTAAGAAGAGTCAGTCTTCTTGTACTTAAGTCGGCATTGTGCTTTTTGTATTTAATTCCGATGCAATTTCTGTGTTTCATCGTCAATAAGATGGTCCAAGGGATACAGTAAAACTGAAGTCAAGCATCGGAATCTATAACTAGTGTCACAGGAATGGTTCAAAGCATAGCCAGTAATAAGAGTCTGTCTCCTTGTACTTAAGTAGGCATTGTGGCGTTTCCATTTAATTCCGATACAATTTCTGTCTTTCCTCGTGAATAAGAAGGTCAGAGGGATACAGTAAACCTGAAGTGAAGCATCGGGATCTATAACTAGTGCCACAGGAATGGTTCAAAACATAGTCAGTAAGAAGAGTCAGTCTTCTTGTACTTAAGTCGGCATTGTGCCTTGTACATTTATTTCCGATGCAATTTCTGTGTTTCATCGTCAATAAGAAGGTCCAAGGGATACAGTAAACCTGAAGTGAAGCATCGGAATCTATAACTAGTGTCACAGGAATGGTTCAAAACATAGACAACAAGAAGGTTCAGTCTTCTTGTACTTAAGTCGACTTTGTGCCTTTTCTATTTAATTCCGATGCAATTTCTGTGTTTCATCGTCAATAGGAAGGTCCAAGGGATACATTAGACCTGAATTGAAGCATCGGAATCTATTACTAGGGTCACAGGAATGGTTAAAAACATAGACAGTGAGAAGGGTCAGTCTTTTTGTACTTAAGTCGGCATTGTGCCTTTTGTATTTAATTCCGATGCAATTTCTGTGTTTCTTCGTCAATACTAAGGTCCAAGGGATACAGTATACCTGAAGTGAAGCATCGGAATCTATAACTAGTGTCACAGGAATGGTTCAAAACATAGACAGTAAGAAGAGTCAGTCTTCTTGTACTTAAGTCGGCATTGAGCCTTTTGTATTTAATTCCGATGCAATTTTTGTGTTTCATCGTCAATAAGAAGGTCAGAGAGATACAGTAAACCTGAAGTGAAGCATCGGAATCTATAACTAGTGTCACAGAAATGGTTCAAAACATAGTCTGTAAGAAGAGTCAGTCTTTTTGTACTTAAGACGGCATTGTGCCTTTTGTGTTGAATTCCGATGCAATTTCTGTGTTTCATCGTCAATACGATGGTCCAAGGGATACAGTATACCTGAAGTGAAGCATCGGAATCTATAACTAGTGTCACAGGAATGGTTCAAAACATAGAGAGTAAGATGAGTCAGTCGTCTTGTACTTAAGTCGGCATTGTGCCTTTTGTATTTAATTCCGATGCAATTTCTGAGTTTCATCGTCAATAAGAAGATCAGAGGGATACAGTAAACCGAAGTGAAGCATCGGAGTCTATTACTAGTGTCACAGGAATGGTTCAAAACATAGACAGTAAGAAGAATCAGTCTTCTTGTACTTAAGTCGGCATTGTGCCTTGTATATTTATTTCTGATGCAATTTCTGTGTTTCATCGTCAATAAGAAGGTCCAAGGGATACAGTAAAACTGAAGTCAAGCATCGGAATCTATAACTAGTGTCACAGGAATGGTTCAAAGCATAGCCAGTAATAAGAGTCTGTCTCCTTGTACTTAAGTAGGCATTGTGGCGTTTCCATTTAATTCCGATACAATTTCTGTCTTTCCTCGTGAATAAGAAGGTCCAAGGGATACAGTAAACCTGAAGTGAAGCATCGGAATCTATTACTAGGGTCACAGGAATGGTTAAAAACATAGACAGTGAGAAGGGTCAGTCTTTTTGTACTTAAGTCGGCATTGTGCCTTTTGTATTTAATTCCGATGCAATTTCTGTGTTTCTTCGTCAATAAGAAGGTCCAAGGGATACATTAGACCTGAATTGAAGCATCGGAATGTATAACTAGTGTCACAGGAATGGTTCAAAATATAGACAGTAAGAAGAGTCAGTCTTCTTGTACTTAAGTCGGCATTGAGCCTTTTGTATTTAATTCCGATGCAATTTTTGTGTTTCATCGTCAATAAGAAGGTCAGAGAGATACAGTAAACCTGAAGTGAAGCATCGGAATCTATAACTAGTGTCACAGAAATGGTTCAAAACATAGTCTGTAAGAAGAGTCAGTCTTTTTGTACTTAAGGCGGCATTGTGCCTTTTGTGTTGAATTCCGATGCAATTTCTGTGTTTCATCGTCAATACGATGGTCCAAGGGATACAGTATACCTGAAGTGAAGCATCGGAATCTATAACTAGTGTCACAGGATGGTTCAAAACATAGACAGTAAGATGAGTCAGTCTGCTTGTACTTAAGTCGGCATTGTGCCTTTTGTATTTAATTCCGATGCAATTTCTGTGTTTCATCGTCAATAAGGAGGTCAGAGGGATACAGTAAACCTGAAGTGAAGCATCGGAATCTATAACTAGTGACACAGGAATGGTTCAAGGCATAGTCTGTAAGAAGAGTCAGTCTTTTGTACTTAAGTAGGCATTGTGCATTTTGTGTTTAATTCCGATGCAATTTCTGTGTTTCATCGTCAATAAGAAGGTCCAAGGGATACAGTATACCTGAAGTGAAGCATCGGAATCTATAACTAGTGTCACAGGAATGGTTCAAAACATAGACCGTAAGAAGAGTCAGTCTTCTTGTACTTAAGTCGGCATTATGCCTTTTGTATTTAATTCCGATGCAATTTCTGTGTTTCATCGTCAATAAGAAGGTCCGAGGGATACAGTAAACCTGAAGTGAAGCATCGGAATCCATAACTAGAGTCACAGGAATGCTTCAAGACATAGACAGTATGAAGAGTCAGTCTTCTTGTACTTAAGTCGGCATTGTGCCTTTTGTATTTAATTCCGATGCAATTTCTGTGTTTCATCGTCAATAAGAAGGTTTAAGGGATGAAGTAAACCTGAACTGAAGCATCGGAATCCATAACTAATGCCTCAGGAATAATTCAAAACATAGCCAGTAAGAAGAGTCAGTCTCCTTGTACTTGAGTAGGCATTGTGGCGTTTCCATTTAATTCCGATGCAATTTCTGTGTTTCCTCGCGAATAAGAAGGTCAGAGGGAGACAGGAAACCAGAAGTGAAGCATCCGAATCTATAACTAGTGTCACAGGAATGGTTCAAACATAGTCAGTAAAACGAGTCAGTCTTCTTGTACTTAAGTCGGCATTGTGCCTTTTGTATTTAATTCCGATGCATTTTTGTGTTTCATCGTCAATAAGAAGGTCAGAGGGATACAGTAAACCTGAAAAGAAGCATCGGAATCTATAACTAGTGTCACAGGAATGGTTCAAAACATAGACAGTAAGAAGAGTCAGTCTTCTTGTACTTATGTCGGCATCGTGCCTTTTGTATTTAATTCCGATGCAATTTCTGTGTTTCATCGTTAATACGAAGATGCGAGGGATACAGTAAACCTGAAGTGAAGCATCGGAATCTATTACAAGTGTCACAATAATGGTTCAAAACATTGACAGTAGGAAGAGTCAGTCTTCTTGTACTTAAGTCGGCATTGTGATTTTTGTATTTTATTGCGATGCTATTTCTGTGTTTCATCGTCAATAAGAAGGTCCAAGGGATACAGTAAACCTGAAGTGAAGCATCGGAATCTATAACTAGTGTCACAGGAATGGTTCAAAACATAGACAGTAAGAAGAGTCAGTCTTTTTGTACTTAAGACGGCATTGTGCCTTTTGTGTTGAATTCCGATGCAATTTCTGTGTTTCATCGTCAATACGATGGTCCAAGGGATACAGTATACCTGAAGTGAAGCATCGGAATCTATAACTAGTGTCACAGGAATGGTTCAAAACATAGAGAGTAAGATGAGTCAGTCGTCTTGTACTTAAGTCGGCATTGTGCCTTTTGTATTTAATTCCGATGCAATTTCTGAGTTTCATCGTCAATAAGAAGATCAGAGGGATACAGTAAACCGAAGTGAAGCATCGGAGTCTATTACTAGTGTCACAGGAATGGTTCAAAACATAGACAGTAAGAAGAATCAGTCTTCTTGTACTTAAGTCGGCATTGTGCCTTGTATATTTATTTCCGATGCAATTTCTGTGTTTCATCGTCAATAAGAAGGTCCAAGGGATACAGTAAAACTGAAGTCAAGCATCGGAATCTATAACTAGTGTCACAGGAATGGTTCAAAACATAGCCAGTAATAAGAGTCTGTCTCCTTGTACTTAAGTAGGCATTGTGGCGTTTCCATTTAATTCCGATACAATTTCTGTCTTTCCTCGTGAATAAGAAGGTCCAAGGGATACAGTAAACCTGAAGTGAAGCATCGGAATCTATTACTAGGGTCACAGGAATGGTTAAAAACATAGACAGTGAGAAGGGTCAGTCTTTTTGTACTTAAGTCGGCATTGTGCCTTTTGTATTTAATTCCGATGCAATTTCTGTGTTTCTTCGTCAATAAGAAGGTCCAAGGGATACATTAGACCTGAATTGAAGCATCGGAATGTATAACTAGTGTCACAGGAATGGTTCAAAATATAGACAGTAAGAAGAGTCAGTCTTCTTGTACTTAAGTCGGCATTGAGCCTTTTGTATTTAATTCCGATGCAATTTTTGTGTTTCATCGTCAATAAGAAGGTCAGAGAGATACAGTAAACCTGAAGTGAAGCATCGGAATCTATAACTAGTGTCACAGAAATGGTTCAAAACATAGTCTGTAAGAAGAGTCAGTCTTTTTGTACTTAAGGCGGCATTGTGCCTTTTGTGTTGAATTCCGATGCAATTTCTGTGTTTCATCGTCAATACGATGGTCCAAGGGATACAGTATACCTGAAGTGAAGCATCGGAATCTATAACTAGTGTCACAGGATGGTTCAAAACATAGACAGTAAGATGAGTCAGTCTGCTTGTACTTAAGTCGGCATTGTGCCTTTTGTATTTAATTCCGATGCAATTTCTGTGTTTCATCGTCAATAAGGAGGTCAGAGGGATACAGTAAACCTGAAGTGAAGCATCGGAATCTATAACTAGTGACACAGGAATGGTTCAAGGCATAGTCTGTAAGAAGAGTCAGTCTTTTGTACTTAAGTAGGCATTGTGCATTTTGTGTTTAATTCCGATGCAATTTCTGTGTTTCATCGTCAATAAGAAGGTCCAAGGGATACAGTATACCTGAAGTGAAGCATCGGAATCTATAACTAGTGTCACAGGAATGGTTCAAAACATAGACCGTAAGAAGAGTCAGTCTTCTTGTACTTAAGTCGGCATTATGCCTTTTGTATTTAATTCCGATGCAATTTCTGTGTTTCATCGTCAATAAGAAGGTCCGAGGGATACAGTAAACCTGAAGTGAAGCATCGGAATCCATAACTAGAGTCACAGGAATGCTTCAAGACATAGACAGTATGAAGAGTCAGTCTTCTTGTACTTAAGTCGGCATTGTGCCTTTTGTATTTAATTCCGATGCAATTTCTGTGTTTCATCGTCAATAAGAAGGTTTAAGGGATGAAGTAAACCTGAACTGAAGCATCGGAATCCATAACTAATGCCTCAGGAATAATTCAAAACATAGCCAGTAAGAAGAGTCAGTCTCCTTGTACTTGAGTAGGCATTGTGGCGTTTCCATTTAATTCCGATGCAATTTCTGTGTTTCCTCGCGAATAAGAAGGTCAGAGGGAGACAGGAAACCAGAAGTGAAGCATCCGAATCTATAACTAGTGTCACAGGAATGGTTCAAACATAGTCAGTAAAACGAGTCAGTCTTCTTGTACTTAAGTCGGCATTGTGCCTTTTGTATTTAATTCCGATGCATTTTTGTGTTTCATCGTCAATAAGAAGGTCAGAGGGATACAGTAAACCTGAAAAGAAGCATCGGAATCTATAACTAGTGTCACAGGAATGGTTCAAAACATAGACAGTAAGAAGAGTCAGTCTTCTTGTACTTATGTCGGCATCGTGCCTTTTGTATTTAATTCCGATGCAATTTCTGTGTTTCATCGTTAATACGAAGATGCGAGGGATACAGTAAACCTGAAGTGAAGCATCGGAATCTATTACAAGTGTCACAATAATGGTTCAAAACATTGACAGTAGGAAGAGTCAGTCTTCTTGTACTTAAGTCGGCATTGTGATTTTTGTATTTTATTGCGATGCTATTTCTGTGTTTCATCGTCAATAAGAAGGTCCAAGGGATACAGTAAACCTGAAGTGAAGCATCGGAATCTATAACTAGTGTCACAGGAATGGTTCAAAACATAGACAGTAAGAAGAGTCAGTCTTCTTGTACTTAAGTCGGTATTGTGCTTTTTGTGTTTTATTCCGATGCAATTTCTGTGCTTCATCGTCAATAAGAAGGGCCAAGGGATACAGTAAACCTGAAGTGAAGCATCGGAATATATACCTAGCGTCACAGGAATGCTTCAAAGCATAGACAGTAAGAAGAGTCAGTCTTCTTGTACTTAAGTCGGTATTGTGATTTTGTATTTATTTTCGATGCAATTTCTGTGTTTTATCGTCAATAAGAAGGTCCAAGGGATACAGTAAACCTGAAGTGAAGCATCGGAATCTATAACTAGTGTCACAGAAATGGTTCAAAACATAGACAGTAAGAAGAGTTAGTCTTCTTGTACTTAAGTCGGCATTGTGCCTTTTCTATTTAATTCCGATGCAATTTCTGTGTTTCATCGTCAATAAGAAGGTCCAAGGGATACAGTAACCCTGGAGTGAAGCATCGGAATCTATAACTAGTGTCTCAGGAATGGTTTTAAACATAGACAGTAAGAAGGGTCAGTCATCTTGTACTTAAGTCGCATTGTGCCTTTTGTATTTAATTCCGATGAAATTTCTGTGTTTCATCGTCAATAAGAAGGTCAGAGGGATACAGTAAACCTGATGTGAAGCATCGGAATCTATAACTAGAGTCACAGGAATGCTTCAAAACATAGACAGTAAGAAGAGTCAGTCTTCTTGTACTTAAGTCGGCATGTGCCTTTTGTGTTTGATTCCGATGCAATTTCTGTGTTTCATCGTCAATGCGAAGGTCCAAGGGATAGAGTAAAGCTGAAGTGAAGCGTGGGAGTCTATAACTAGTGTCACAGGAATGGTTCAAAGCATAGACAGTAAGAAGAGTCAGTCTTCTTGTACTTAATTCGGCATTGTGCCTTTTGTATTTAATTCCGATGCAATTTCTGTGTTTCATCGTCAATAAGAAGGTCAGAGGCATACAGTAAACCTGAAGTGAAGCATCAGAATCTATAACTAGTGACACAGGAATGGTTCAAAACATAATCAGTAAGAAGAGTCAGTCTTCTTGTACTTAAGTCGGCATTGTGCCTTTTGTATTTAATTCCGATGCAATTTCTGTGTTTCATCGTCAATAAGAAGGTCCAAGGGATACAGTAAAACTGAAGTCAAGCATCGGAATCTATAACTAGTGTCACAGGAATGGTTCAAAGCATAGCCAGTAATAAGAGTCTGTCTCCTTGTACTTAAGTAGGCATTGTGGCGTTTCCATTTAATTCCGATACAATTTCTGTCTTTCCTCGTGAATAAGAAGGTCAGAGGGATACAGTAAACCTGAAGTGAAGCATCGGGATCTATAACTAGTGCCACAGGAATGGTTCAAAACATAGTCAGTAAGAAGAGTCAGTCTTCTTGTACTTAAGTCGGCATTGTGCCTTGTACATTTATTTCCGATGCAATTTCTGTGTTTCATCGTCAATAAGAAGGTCCAAGGGATACAGTAAACCTGAAGTGAAGCATCGGAATCTATAACTAGTGTCACAGGAATGGTTCAAAACATAGACAACAAGAAGGTTCAGTCTTCTTGTACTTAAGTCGACTTTGTGCCTTTTCAATTTAATTCCGATGCAATTTCTGTGTTTCATCGTCAATAGGAAGGTCCAAGGGATACATTAGACCTGAATTGAAGCATCGGAATCTATTACTAGGGTCACAGGAATGGTTAAAAACATAGACAGTGAGAAGGGTCAGTCTTTTTGTACTTAAGTCGGCATTGTGCCTTTTGTATTTAATTCCGATGCAATTTCTGTGTTTCTTCGTCAATACTAAGGTCCAAGGGATACAGTATACCTGAAGTGAAGCATCGGTATCTATAACTAGTGTCACAGGAATGGGTCAAAACATAGACAGTAAGAAGAGTCAGTCTTCTTGTACTTAAGTCGGCATTGAGCCTTTTGTATTTAATTCCGATGCAATTTTTGTGTTTCATCGTCAATAAGAAGGTCAGAGAGATACAGTAAACCTGAAGTGAAGCATCGGAATCTATAACTAGTGTCACAGAAATGGTTCAAAACATAGTCTGTAAGAAGAGTCAGTCTTTTTGTACTCAAGACGGCATTGTGCCTTTTGTGTTGAATTCCGATGCAATTTCTGTGTTTCATCGTCAATACGATGGTCCAAGGGATACAGTATACCTGAAGTGAAGCATCGGAATCTATAACTAGTGTCACAGGAATGGTTCAAAACATAGAGAGTAAGATGAGTCAGTCGTCTTGTACTTAAGTCGGCATTGTGCCTTTTGTATTTAATTCCGATGCAATTTCTGAGTTTCATCGTCAATAAGAAGATCAGAGGGATACAGTAAACCGAAGTGAAGCATCGGAGTCTATTACTAGTGTCACAGGAATGGTTCAAAACATAGACAGTAAGAAGAATCAGTCTTCTTGTACTTAAGTCGGCATTGTGCCTTGTATATTTATTTCCGATGCAATTTCTGTGTTTCATCGTCAATAAGAAGGTCCAAGGGATACAGTAAAACTGAAGTCAAGCATCGGAATCTATAACTAGTGTCACAGGAATGGTTCAAAGCATAGCCAGTAATAAGAGTCTGTCTCCTTGTACTTAAGTAGGCATTGTGGCGTTTCCATTTAATTCCGATACAATTTCTGTCTTTCCTCGTGAATAAGAAGGTCTAAGGGATACAGTAAACCTGAAGTGAAGCATCGGAATCTATTACTAGGGTCACAGGAATGGTTAAAAACATAGACAGTGAGAAGGGTCAGTCTTTTTGTACTTAAGTCGGCATTGTGCCTTTTGTATTTAATTCCGATGCAATTTCTGTGTTTCTTCGTCAATAAGAAGGTCCAAGGGATACATTAGACCTGAATTGAAGCATCGGAATGTATAACTAGTGTCACAGGAATGGTTCAAAATATAGACAGTAAGAAGAGTCAGTCTTCTTGTACTTAAGTCGGCATTGAGCCTTTTGTATTTAATTCCGATGCAATTTTTGTGTTTCATCGTCAATAAGAAGGTCAGAGAGATACAGTAAACCTGAAGTGAAGCATCGGAATCTATAACTAGTGTCACAGAAATGGTTCAAAACGTAGTCTGTAAGAAGAGTCAGTCTTTTTGTACTTAAGACGGCATTGTGCCTTTTTTGTTGAATTCCGATGCAATTTCTGTGTTTCATCGTCAATACGATGGTCCAAGGGATACAGTATACCTGAAGTGAAGCATCGGAATCTATAACTAGTGTCACAGGATGGTTCAAAACATAGACAGTAAGATGAGTCAGTCTGCTTGTACTTAAGTCGGCATTGTGCCTTTTGTATTTAATTCCGATGCAATTTCTGTGTTTCATCGTCAATAAGGAGGTCAGAGGGATACAGTAAACCTGAAGTGAAGCATCGGAATCTATAACTAGTGACACAGGAATGGTTCAAGGCATAGTCTGTAAGAAGAGTCAGTCTTTTGTACTTAAGTAGGCATTGTGCATTTTGTGTTTAATTCCGATGCAATTTCTGTGTTTCATCGTCAATAAGAAGGTCCAAGGGATACAGTATACCTGAAGTGAAGCATCGGAATCTATAACTAGTGTCACAGGAATGGTTCAAAACATAGACAGTAAGATGAGTCAGTCGTCTTGTACTTAAGTCGGCATTGTGCATTTTGTATTTAATTCCGATGCAATTTCTGTGTTACATCGTCAATAAGAAGGTCAGAGGGATACAGTAAACCTGAAGTGAAGCATCGGAGTCTATTACTAGTGTCACAGGAATGGTTCAAAACATAGACAGTAAGAAGAATCAGTCTTCTTGTACTTAAGTCGGTATTGTGCCTTTTGTATTTTCATTCCGATGCAATTTCTGTGTTTCATCGTCAATAAGAAGGTCAAAGGGATACAGTAAACCTGAAGTGAAGCATCAGAATCTATAACTAGTGTCACAGGAATGGTTCAAAGCATAGACAGTAAGAAGAGTCGGTCTTCTTGTACTTAAGTCGGCATTGTGCCTTTTCTATTTAATTCCGATGCAATTTCTGTGTTTCATCGTCAATAAGAAGGTTTAAGTGATACAGTAAACCTGAACTGAAGCATCGGAATCCATAACTAGTGTCACAGGAATGGTTCAAAACATAGACAGTAAGAAGGGTTAGTCTTCTTGTACTTAAGTCGGCATTGTGCTTTTGTATTTGATTCCGATGCAATTTCTGTGTTTAATCGTCAATAAGGAGGTCCAAGGGATACAGTAAACCTGAAGTGATGCATCGGAATCTATATCTAGAGTCACAGGAATGGTTCAAAACATAGACCGTAAGAAGAGTCAGTCTTCTTGTACTTAAGTCGGCATTATGCCTTTTGTATTTAATTCCGATGCAATTTCTGTGTTTCATCGTCAATAAGAAGGTCCGAGGGATACAGTAAACCTGAAGTGAAGCATCGGAATCCATAACTAGAGTCACAGGAATGCTTCAAGACATAGACAGTATGAAGAGTCAGTCTTCTTGTACTTAAGTCGGCATTGTGCCTTTTGTATTTAATTCCGATGCAATTTCTGTGTTTCATCGTCAATAAGAAGGTTTAAGGGATGAAGTAAACCTGAACTGAAGCATCGGAATCCATAACTAATGCCTCAGGAATAATTCAAAACATAGCCAGTAAGAAGAGTCAGTCTCCTTGTACTTGAGTAGGCATTGTGGCGTTTCCATTTAATTCCGATGCAATTTCTGTGTTTCTTCGCGAATAAGAAGGTCAGAGGGAGACAGGAAACCAGAAGTGAAGCATCCGAATCTATAACTAGTGTCACAGGAATGGTTCAAACATAGTCAGTAAAACGGGTCAGTCTTCTTGTACTTAAGTCGGCATTGTGCCTTTTGTATTTAATTCCGATGCATTTTTGTGTTTCATCGTCAATAAGAAGGTCAGAGGGATACAGTAAACCTGAAAAGAAGCATCGGAATCTATTACTAGGGTCACAGGAATGGTTAAAAACATAGACAGTGAGAAGGGTCAGTCTTTTTGTACATAAGTCGGCATTGTGCCTTTTGTATTTAATTCCGATGCAATTTCTGTGTTTCTTCGTCAATAATAAGGTCCAAGGGATACATTAGACCTGAATTGAAGCATCGGAATGTATAACTAGTGTCACAGGAATGGTTCAAAATATAGACAGTAAGAAGAGTCAGTCTTCTTGTACTTAAGTCGGCATTGAGCCTTTTGTATTTAATTCCGATGCAATTTTTGTGTTTCATCGTCAATAAGAAGGTCAGAGAGATACAGTAAACCTGAAGTGAAGCATCGGAATCTATAACTAGTGTCACAGAAATGGTTCAAAACATAGTCTGTAAGAAGAGTCAGTCTTTTTGTACTTAAGACGGCATTGTGCCTTTTGTGTTGAATTCCGATGCAATTTCTGTGTCTCATCGTCAATACGATGGTCCAAGGGATACAGTATACCTGAAGTGAAGCATCGGAATCTATAACTAGTGTCACAGGATGGTTCAAAACATAGACAGTAAGATGAGTCAGTCTGCTTGTACTTAAGTCGGCATTGTGCCTTTTGTATTTAATTCCGATGCAATTTCTGTGTTTCATCGTCAATAAGGAGGTCAGAGGGATACAGTAAACCTGAAGTGAAGCATCGGATTCTATAACTAGTGACACAGGAATGGTTCAAGGCATAGTCTGTAAGAAGAGTCAGTCTTTTGTACTTAAGTAGGCATTGTGCATTTTGTGTTTAATTCCGATGCAATTTCTGTGTTTCATCGTCAATAAGAAGGTCCAAGGGATACAGTATACCTGAAGTGAAGCATCGGAATCTATAACTAGTGTCACAGGAATGGTTCAAAACATAGACAGTAAGATGAGTCAGTCGTCTTGTACTTAAGTCGGCATTGTGCATTTTGTATTTAATTCCGATGCAATTTCTGTGTTACATCGTCAATAAGAAGGTCAGAGGGATACAGTAAACCTGAAGTGAAGCATCGGAGTCTATTACTAGTGTCACAGGAATGGTTCAAAACATAGACAGTAAGAAGAATCAGTCTTCTTGTACTTAAGTCGGTATTGTGCCTTTTGTATTTTCATTCCGATGCAATTTCTGTGTTTCATCGTCAATAAGAAGGTCAAAGGGATACAGTAAACCTGAAGTGAAGCATCGGAATCTATAACTAGTGTCACAGGAATGGTTCAAAGCATAGACAGTAAGAAGAGTCGGTCTTCTTGTACTTAAGTCGGCATTGTGCCTTTTCTATTTAATTCCGATGCAATTTCTGTGTTTCATCGTCAATAAGAAGGTTTAAGTGATACAGTAAACCTGAACTGAAGCATCGGAATCCATAACTAGTGTCACAGGAATGGTTCAAAACATAGACAGTAAGAAGGGTTAGTCTTCTTGTACTTAAGTCGGCATTGTGCTTTTGTATTTGATTCCGATGCAATTTCTGTGTTTAATCGTCAATAAGGAGGTCCAAGGGATACAGTAAACCTTAAGTGATGCATCGGAATCTATATCTAGAGTCACAGGAATGGTTCAAAACATAGACCGTAAGAAGAGTCAGTCTTCTTGTACTTAAGTCGGCATTATGCCTTTTGTATTTAATTCCGATGCAATTTCTGTGTTTCATCGTCAATAAGAAGGTCCGAGGGATACAGTAAACCTGAAGTGAAGCATCGGAATCCATAACTAGAGTCACAGGAATGCTTCAAGACATAGACAGTATGAAGAGTCAGTCTTCTTGTACTTAAGTCGGCATTGTGCCTTTTGTATTTAATTCCGATGCAATTTCTGTGTTTCATCGTCAATAAGAAGGTTTAAGGGATGAAGTAAACCTGAACTGAAACATCGGAATCCATAACTAATGCCTCAGGAATAATTCAAAACATAGCCAGTAAGAGGAGTCAGTCTCCTTGTACTTGAGTAGGCATTGTGGCGTTTCCATTTAATTCCGATGCAATTTCTGTGTTTCCTCGCGAATAAGAAGGTCAGAGGGAGACAGGAAACCAGAAGTGAAGCATCCGAATCTATAACTAGTGTCACAGGAATGGTTCAAACATAGTCAGTAAAACGAGTCAGTCTTCTTGTACTTAAGTCGGCATTGTGCCTTTTGTATTTAATTCCGATGCATTTTTGTGTTTCATCGTCAATAAGAAGGTCAGAGGGATACAGTAAACCTGAAAAGAAGCATCGGAATCTATAACTAGTGTCACAGGAATGGTTCAAAACATAGACAGTAAGAAGAGTCAGTCTTCTTGTACTTATGTCGGCATCGTGCCTTTTGTATTTAATTCCGATGCAATTTCTGTGTTTCATCGTTAATACGAAGATGCGAGGGATACAGTAAACCTGAAGTGAAGCATCGGAATCTATTACAAGTGTCACAATAATGGTTCAAAACATTGACAGTAGGAAGAGTCAGTCTTCTTGTACTTAAGTCGGCATTGTGATTTTTGTATTTTATTGCGATGCTATTTCTGTGTTTCATCGTCAATAAGAAGGTCCAAGGGATACAGTAAACCTGAAGTGAAGCATCGGAATCTATAACTAGTGTCACAGGAATGGTTCAAAACATAGACAGTAAGAAGAGTCAGTCTTCTTGTACTTAAGTCGGTATTGTGCTTTTTGTGTTTTATTCCGATGCAATTTCTGTGCTTCATCGTCAATAAGAAGGGCCAAGGGATACAGTAAACCTGAAGTGAAGCATCGGAATATATACCTAGCGTCACAGGAATGCTTCAAAGCATAGACAGTAAGAAGAGTCAGTCTTCTTGTACTTAAGTCGGTATTGTGATTTTGTATTTATTTTCGATGCAATTTCTGTGTTTTATCGTCAATAAGAAGGTCCAAGGGATACAGTAAACCTGAAGTGAAGCATCGGAATCTATAACTAGTGTCACAGAAATGGTTCAAAACATAGACAGTAAGAAGAGTTAGTCTTCTTGTACTTAAGTCGGCATTGTGCCTTTTCTATTTAATTCCGATGCAATTTCTGTGTTTCATCGTCAATAAGAAGGTCCAAGGGATACAGTAACCCTGGAGTGAAGCATCGGAATCTATAACTAGTGTCTCAGGAATGGTTTTAAACATAGACAGTAAGAAGGGTCAGTCATCTTGTACTTAAGTCGCATTGTGCCTTTTGTATTTAATTCCGAGAAATTTCTGTGTTTCATCGTCAATAAGAAGGTCAGAGGGATACAGTAAACCTGATGTGAAGCATCGGAATCTATAACTAGAGTCACAGGAATGCTTCAAAACATAGACAGTAAGAAGAGTCAGTCTTCTTGTACTTAAGTCGGCATTGTGCCTTTTGTGTTTGATTCCGATGCAATTTCTGTGTTTCATCGTCAATGCGAAGGTCCAAGGGATAGAGTAAAGCTGAAGTGAAGCGTGGGAGTCTATAACTAGTGTCACAGGAATGGTTCAAAGCATAGACAGTAAGAAGAGTCAGTCTTCTTGTACTTAATTCGGCATTGTGCCTTTTGTATTTAATTCCGATGCAATTTCTGTGTTTCATCGTCAATAAGAAGGTCAGAGGCATACAGTAAACCTGAAGTGAAGCATCAGAATCTATAACTAGTGACACAGGAATGGTTCAAAACATAATCAGTAAGAAGAGTCAGTCTTCTTGTACTTAAGTCGGCATTGTGCCTTTTGTATTTAATTCCGATGCAATTTCTGTGTTTCATCGTCAATAAGAAGGTCCAAGGGATACAGTAAACCTGGAGTGAAGTATCGGATTCTATAACTAGTGTCTCAGGGACGGTTCAAAACATAGACAGTAAGATGAGTCTGTATTCTTGTACTTAAGTCGGCAATGTGCTTCTTGTATTTAATTCCGATGCAATTTCTGTGTTTCATCGTCAATAGGAGGGTCAGAGGGATTCAGTAAACCTGAAGTGAAGCATCGGAATCTGTAACTAGTGTCACAGGAATGATTCAAGCATAGTCAGGAAGAAGCGTCAGTCTTCTTCTACTTATGTCGGCATTGTGCCTTTTCTATTTATTTCTGATGCAATTTCTGTGTTTCATCGTCAATAAGAAGGTCCAAGGGATACAGTAAACCTGGAGTGAAGCACCGGAATCTATAACTAGTGTCACAGGAAAGGTTCAAATCATAGAGTGTAAGATGAGTCAGCCTTCTTGTACTTTAGTCGCCATTGTTCCTTTTGTATTTAATTCCGATGCAATTTCTGTGTTTCATCGTCAATGAGAAGGTCCAAGGGATACAGTAAACCTGGAGTGAAGCTTCGGAATCTATAACTAGTGTCACAGGAATAGTTCAAAACATAGGCAGTAAGAATAGTCAGTCTTCTTGTACTTACGTCGACATTGTGCCTTTTGTATTTAATTCCGATGCAATTTCTGTGTTTCATCGTCAAAAGAAGGACCAAGGTATACAGTAAACCTGGAGTGAAGCATCGGAATCTATAACTAGTGTCACAGGGATGGTTCAAATCATAGACAGTAAGGTGAGTCAGTCTTCTTGTACTTAAGTCGGCATCGTGCCTTTTGTATTTAATTCCGATGAAATATCTGTGTTTCATCGTCAATAAGAAGGTCCAAGGGATTCAGTAATCCTGGAGTGAAGTATTGGAGTCTATAACTATTGTCACAGGAATGGTTCAAAACATAAGCAGTAAGAAGAGTCAGTCTTCTTGTACTTAATTCGGCATTGTGCATTTTGTATTTAATTCCGATGCAATCTCTGTGTTTCATCGTCAATAAGAAGGTCAGAGGGATACAGTAAACTTGAAGTGATGCATCGGAATCGATAACTAGAGTCTCAGCAATGGTTCAAATAATAGTCAGTAAGAAGGGTCAGTCTTCTTGTACTTAAGTCGGCATTGTGCCTTTTGTATTTATTTCCGATGCAATTTCTGTGTTTCATCGTCAATAAGAAGGTCCAAGGGATACAGTAAACCTGGAGCGAAGCATCGGAATCTATAACTAGTGTCACAGGGACAGTTCAAAGAGTAGACAGTAAGATGAGTCAGTATCCTTGTACTTAAGTCGGCATTGTGCCTTTTCTATTTAATTCCAATGCAATATCTGTGTTTCATCGTCTATAAGAAGGTCCAAGGGATACAGTAAACCTGAAGTGAAGCATCGTAATCTATAACTAGTGTCACAGGAATGGTTCAAAGCATAGTCAGTAAGTAGAGTCAGTCTTCTTGTACTCAAGTCATCATTGTGCATTTTCTATTTAATTCTGATGCAATGTCTATGTTTCATCGTCAATAAGAAGGTCCAAGGGATACAGTAAACCTGGAGTGAAGCATCGGAATCTATAACTAGTGTCACATTAATGGTTTAAAACATAGACAGTAAGAAGAGTCAGGCCTCTTTTACTTAAGTCGTCATTGTGCCTTTTGTATTTAATTCCGATGCAATTTCTGTGTTTTAACGTCAATAAGAAGGTCCTTGGGATACAGTAAACCTGAAGTTATGCATCGGAGTCTATAACTAGTGTCACAGGAATGGTTCAAAGCATAGACAGTAAGAAGAGTCAGTCTTCTTGTACTTAATTCGGCATTGTGCCTTTTGTATTTAATTCCGATGCAATTTCTGTGTTTCATCGTCATTAAGAAGGTCAGAGGGATACAGTAAACCTGAAGTGAAGCATCGGAATCTATAACTAGTGTCACAGGAATGGTTCAAAACATAGTCAGTAGGAAGAGTCAGTCTTCTTGTACTTAAGTCGGCATTGTGCCTTTTGTATTTAATTCCGATGCAATTTCTGTGTCTCATCGTCAATAAGAAGGTCCAAGGGATACAGTAAACCTGGAGTGAAGCATCGGAATCTGTAACTAGTGTCACAGGGACGTTTCAAACCATAGACTGTAAAATGAGTCAGTATTCTTGTACTTAATTCGGCAATGTGCTTTTTGTATTTAATTCCGATGCAATTTCTGTGTTTCATCGTCACTAAGAAGGTCAGAGGGATACAGTAATCCTGAAGTTAAGCATCGGAATCTATAATTAGTGTCACAGGAATGGTTCAAGGCATAGTCAGTAAGAAGAGTCAGTCTTCTTGTAGTTAAGTCGGCATTGTGCCTTTTGGATTTAATTCCGATGAAATTTCTGTGTTTCATCGACAATAAGAAGGTCCAAAGGATACAGTAAACCTGAAGTGAAGCATCGGAATCTATAACATGTGTCACAGGAGTGCTTCAAAACATAGACAGTAAGAAGAGTCAGTCTTCTTGTACTTAAGTCGGTATTGTGATTTTGTATTCAATTCCGATGCAATTTCTGTGTTTTATCGTCAATAAGAAGGTCCAAGGGATACAGTAAACCTGAAGTGAAGCATCGGAATCTATAACTAGTGTCACAGAAATGGTTCAAAACATAGACAGTAAGAAGAGTTAGTCTTCTTGTACTTAAGTCCGCATTGTGCCTTTTCTATTTAATTCCGATGCAATTTCTGTGTTTCATCGTCAATAAGAAGGTCCAAGGGATACAGTAACCCTGGAGTGAAGCATCGGAATCTATAACTAGTGTCTCAGGAATGGTTTTAAACATAGACAGTAAGAAGGGTCAGTCATCTTGTACTTAAGTCGCATTGTGCCTTTTGTATTTAATTCCGATGCAATTTCTGTGTTTCATCGTCTATAAGAAGGTCAGAGGGATACAGTAAACCTGATGTGAAGCATCGGAATCTATAACTAGAGTCACAGGAATGCTTCAAACATAGACAGTAAGAAGAGTCAGTCTTCTTGTACTTAAGTCGGCATTGTGCCTTTTGTATTTAATTCCGATGCAATTTCTGTGTTTCATCGTCAATAAGAAGGTTTATTTGATACAGTAAACCTGAACTGAAGCATCGGAATCCATAACGAGTGTCACAGGAATGGTTCAAAACATAGACAGTAAGAAGAGTCAGACCTATTTTACTTAAGTCGTCATTGTGCCATTTGTATTTGATTCCGATGCAATTTCTGTGTTTCATTGTCAATGCGAAGGTCCAAGGGATAGAGTAAACCTGAAGTGAAGCATCGGAGTCTACAACTAGTGTCACAGGAATGGTTCAAAGCATAGACAGTAAGAAGAGTCAGTCTTCTTGTACTTAATTCGGCATTGTGCCTTTTGTATTTAATTCCGATGCAATTTCTGTGTTTCACCGTCAATACGAAGGTCAGAGGCATACAGTAAACCTGACGTGAAGCATCAGAATCTATAACTAGTGACACAGGAATGGTTTAAAACATAATCAGTAAGAAGAGTCAGTCTTCTTGTACTTAAGTTGGCATTGTGCCTTTTGTATTTAATTCCGATGCAATTTCTGTGTTTCATCGTCAATAAGAAGGTCTAAGGGATACAGTAAACCTGGAGTGAAGCATCGGATTCTATAACTAGTGTCACAGGGACGGTTCAAAACATAGACAGTAAGATGAGTCTGTATTCTTGTACTTAAGTCGGCAATGTGCTCTTCGTATTTAATTCCGATGCAATTTCTGTGTTTCATCGTCAATAGGAGGGTCAGTGGGATACAGTAAACCTGAAGTGAAGCATCGGAATCTGTAACTAGTGTCACAGGAATGATTCAAACATAGTCAGGAAGAAGCGTTACTCTTCTTCTACTTATGTCGGCATTGTGCCTTTTCTATTTATTTCTGATGCAATTTTTGTGTTTCATCGTCAATAAGAAGGTCCAAGGGAGACAGTAAACCTTTAGTGAAGCACCGGAATCTATAACTAGTGTCAAAGGAAAGGTTCAAATCATAGAGTGTAAGATGAGTCAGTCTTCTTGTACTTTAGTCGGCATTGTTCTTTTTGTATTTAATTCCGATGCAATTTCTGTGTTTCGTCGTCAATAAGAAGGTCCAAGGGATACAGTAAACCTGGAGTGAAGCATCGGAATCTATAACTAGTGTCACAGGAATGGTTCAAAACATAGACAGTAAGAATAGTCAGTCTTCTTGTACTTGATTCTCCATTGTGCCTTTTGTATTTAATTCCGATGCAATTTCTGTGCTTTATCGTCAATAAGAAGGTCCAAGGGATACAGTAAAACTGAACTAAAGCATCGGTATTGATAACTAGTGTCACAGGAAAATGTCAAACATAGTCAGTAAGAAGAGTCAGTCTTCTTGTACTTACGTCGGCATTGTGCCTTTTGTATTTAATTCCGATGCAATTTCTGTGTTTCATCGTCAAAACAAGGACCAAAGTATACAGTAAACCTGGAGTGAAGCGTCGGAATCTATAACGAGTGTCACAGGGATGGTTCAAAACATAGACAGTAAGGTGAGTCAGTCTTCTTGTACTTAAGTCGGCATCGTGCCTTTTGTATTTAATTCCGATGAAATATCTGTGTTTCATCGTCAATAAGAAGGTCCAAGGGATTCAGTAAACCTGGAGTGAAGTATTGGAGTCTATAACTATAGTCACAGGAATTGTTCAAAGCTTAAGCAGTAAGAAGAGTCAGTCTTCTTGTACTTAATTCGGCATTGTGCATTTTGTATTTAATTCCGATGCAATTTCTGTGTTTCATCGGCAATAAGAAGGTCAGAGGGATACAGTAAACTTGAAGTGATGCATATGAATCGATAACTAGAGTCTCAGGAATGGTTCAAATCATAGTCAGTAAAAAAGGTCAGTCTTCTTGTACTTAAGTCGGCATTGTGCCTTTTGTATTTATTTCCGATGCAATTTCTGAGTTTCATCGTCAATAAGAAGGTCCAAGGGATACAGTAAACCTGGAGTGAAGCATCGGAATCTATAACTAGTGTCACAGGGACAGTTCAAAGAGTAGACAGTAAGATGAGTCAGTATCCTTGTACTTAAGTCGGCATTGTGCCTTTTCTATTTAATTCCGATGCAATATCTGTGTTTCATCGTCAATAAGAACGTCCAAGGGATACAGTAAACCTGAAGTGAAGCATCGTAATCTATAACTAGTGTCACATTAATGGTTTAAAACATAGACAGTAAGAAGAGTCAGACCTCTTTTACTTAAGTCGTGATTGTGCCTTTTGTATTTAATTCCGATGCAATTTCTGTGTTTTATCGTCAATACGAAGGTCCTAGGGATACAGTAAACCTGAAGTTATGCATCGGAGTCTATAACTAGTGTCACAGGAATGGTTCAAAGCATAGACAGTAAGAAGAGTCAGTCTTCTTGTACTTAATTCGGCATTGTGCCTTTTGTATTTAATTCCGATGCAATTTCTGTGTTTCATCGTCAATAAGAAAGTCAGAGGGATACAGTAAACCTGAAGTGAAGCATCGGAATCTATAACTAGTGTCACATTAATGGTTCAAAACATAGACAGTAAGAAGAGTCAGACCTCTTTTACTTAAGTCGTCATTGTGCCATTTGTATTTGATTCCGATGCAATTTCTGTGTTTCATCGTCAATGCGAAGGTCCAAGGGATAGAGTAAACCTGAAGTGAAGCGTCGGAGTTTATAACTAGTGTCACAGGAATGGTTCAAAGCATAGACAGTAGGAAGAGTCAGTATCTTGTACTTAATTCGGCATTGTGCCTTTTGTATTTAATTCCGATGCAATTTCTGTGTTTCATCGTCAATAAGAAGGTCTGAGGCATACAGTAAACCTGAAGTGAAGCATCAGAATCTGTTACTAGTGACACAGGAATGGTTCAAAACTTAATCAGTAAGAAGAGTCAGTCTTCTTGTACTTAAGTCGGCATTGTGCCTTTTGTATTTAATTCCGATGCAATTTCTGTGTTTCATCGTCAATAAGAAGGTCCAAGGGATACAGTAAACCTGGAGTGAAGCATCGGATTCTATAACTAGTGTCACAGGGACGGTTCAAAACATAGACAGTAAGGTGAGTCTGTATTCTTGTACTTAAGTCGGCAATGTGCTTTTTGTATTCAATTCCGATGCAATTTCTGTATTTCATCGTCACTAAGAAGGTCAGAGGGATACAGTAATCCTGAAGTTAAGCATCGGAATCTATAACTAGTGTCACAGGAATGGTTCAAGGCATAGTCAGTAAGAAGAGTCAGTGTTCTTATAGTTATGTCGCCATTGTGCCTTTTGTATTTAATTCCGATGCAATTTCTGTGTTTCATCGTCAACAAGAAGGTCCAAGGGATACAATAAACCTGAAGTGAAGCATCAGAATCTATAACATGTGTCACAGGAATGGTTCAAACATTCACAGTAGGAAGAGTCAGTCCACATGTACTTAAGTCGGCATTGGGCCTTTAGTATTTAATTACGAAACAATTTCTGTGTTTCATCGTCAATGAGAAGGTCAGAGGGATACTGTAAACCTGAAGTGAAGCATCGGAATCTATAACTAGTGGCACAGGAATGGTTCAAAACATAGACAGTAGGAAGAGTCATTCTTCTTGTACTTAAGTCGGCATTGTGCCTTTTGTATTTAGTTCGGATGCAATTTCTGTGCTTCATCGTCAATAGGAAGGTCAGAGGGATACAGTAAACCTGAAGTGAAGCATCGGAATCTATAACTAGTGTCACAGGAATGGTTCAAAACATAAACAGTGAGAAGAGTCAGTCTTCTTGTACTTAAGTCGGCATTGTGCTTTTCCATTTAATTCCGATGCAATATCTGTGTTTCATCGTCAATAAGAAGGTCCAAGCGATACAGTAAACCTGAAGTGAAGCATCGGAATCTATAACTAGTGTCATCGGAATGGTTCAAGGCATAGTTAGTAAGAAGAGTCAGTGTTCTTGTAGTTAAGTCGGCATTGTGCCTTTTGTATTTAATTCCGATGCAATTTCTGTGTTTCATCGTCAATAAGAAGGTCCAAGGGATCCAGTAATCCTAAGGTTAAGCATCGGAATCTATTACGTGTGTCACAGGAATGGCTCAAAACATTCACAGTAGGAAGAGTCAGTCTACATGTTCTTAAGTCGGCATTGGGCCTTTTGTATTTAATTCCGATGCAATTTCGGTGTTCATCGTCAATAAGAAGGTCAGAGGGATACAGTAAACCTGATGCAAAGCATCGGAATCTATAACTAGTGTCAAAGGAATGGTTCAAAACATAGTCAGTAAGAAGAGTCAGTCTTCAAGTACTTAATTCGGCATTGTGCTTTTTGTATTTAATTCCGATGCAATTTCTGTGTTTCATCGTCAATAAGAAGGTGAGAGGGATACAGTAAACCTGATGCAAAGCATCGGAATCTATAACTAGTGTCACAGGAATGGTTAAAAACATAGACAGTAGGAAGAGTCAGTCTTCTTGTACATATGTCGGCATTGTGCCTTTTTTTTTAATTCGGATGCAATTTCTGTGTTTCCTCGTCAATAGGAGGGTCAGAGGGATACAGTAAACCTGAAGTGAAGCATCGGAATCTGTAACTAGTGTCACAGGAATGTTTCAAACATAGTCAGGAAGAAGCGTCAGTCTTCTTCTACTTATGTCGGCATTGTGCCTTTTCTATTTATTTCTGATGCAATTTCTGTGTTTCATCGTCAATAAGAAGGTCCAAGGGATACAGTACACCTGGAGCGAAGCACCGGAATCTATATCTAGTGTCACAGGAATGGTTCAAAACATAGACGGTAAGAATAGTCAGTATTCTTGTACTTGATTCTCCATTGTGCCTTTTGTATTTAATTCCGATGCAATTTCTGTGTTTTATCGTCAATAAGAAGGTCCAAGGGATACAGTAAAACTGAACTAAAGCATCGGTAATTATAACTAGTGTCACAGGAAAATGTCAAACATAGTCAGTAAGAAGAGTCAGTCTTCTTGTACTTACGTCGGCATTGTGTCTTTTGTATTTAATTCCGATAAAATATCTGTGTTTCATCGTCAATAAGAAAGTCAGAGGGATATAGTAAACCTGAAGTGAAGCATCGGAATCTATAACTAGTGTCACAGGAATGGTTCAAAACATAGTCAACAGGAAGTGTCAGTCTTCTTGTACTTAAGTCGGCATTGTGCCTTTTGTATTTAATTCCGATGCAATTTCTGTGTCTCATCGTCAATAAGAAGGTCCAAGGGATACAGTAAACCTGGAGTGAAGCATCGGAATCTGTAACTAGTGTCACAGGGACGGTTCAAAACATAGACAGTAAGATGAGTCAGTATTCTTGTACTTAAGTCGGCAATGTGCTTTTTGTATTTAATTCCGATGCAATTTCTGTGTTTCATCGTCACTAAGAAGGTCAGAGGGATACAGTAATCCTGAAGTTAAGCATCGGAATCTATAATTAGCGTCACAGGAATGGTTCAAGGCATAGTCAGTAAGAAGAGTCAGTCTTCTTGTAGTTAAGTCGGCATTGTGCTTTTTGGATTTAATTCCGATGCAATTTCTGTGTTTCATCGACAATAAGAAGGTCCAAGGCATACAGTAAACCTGAAGTGAAGCATTTGAATCTATAACATGTGTCACAGGAATGCTTCAAAACATAGACAGTAAGAAGGGTCAGTCTTCTTGTACTTAAGTCGGTATTGTGATTTTGTATTTAATTGCGATGCAATTTCTGTGTTTTATCGTCAATAAGTAGGTCCAAGGGATACAGTAAACCTGAAGTGAAGCATCAGAATCTATAACTAGTGTCACAGAAATGGATCAAAACATAGACAGTAAGAAGAGTTAGTCTTCTTGTACTTAAGTCGGCATTGTGCCTTTTCTATTTGATTCCGATGCAATTTCTGTGTTTCATCGTCAATAAGAAGGTCCAAGGGATACAGTAACCCAGGAGTGAAGCATCGGAATCTATAACTAGTGTCTCAGGAATGGTTTTAAACATAGACAGTAAGAAGGGTCAGTCATCTTGTACTTAAGTCGCATTGTGCCTTTTGTATTTAATTCCGATGCAATTACTGTGTTTCATCGTCAATAAGAAGGTCAGAGGGATACAGTAAACCTGATGTGAAGCATCAGCATCTATAACTAGAGTCACAGGAATGGTTCAAAACATAGACAGTAAGAAGAGTCAGACCTCTTTTACTTAAGTCGACATTGTGCCATTTGTATTTGATTCCGATGCAATTTCTGTGTTTCATCGTCAATGCGAAGGTCCAAGGGATAGAGTAAACCTGGGTGAAGCATCGGATTCTGTAACTAGTGTCACAGGTACGGTTCAAAACATAGACAGTAAGATGAGTCTGTATTCTTGTACTTAAGTCGGCAATGTGCTTTTTGTATTTAATTCCGATGCAATTTCTGTATTTCATCGTCACCAAGAAGGTCAGAGGGATACAGTAATCCTGAAGTTAAGCATCGGAATCTATAACTAGTGTCACAGGAATGGTTCAAGGCATAGTCAGTAAGAAGAGTCAGTGTTCTTATAGTTATGTCGCCATTGTGCCTTTTGTATTTAATTCCGATGCAATTTCTGTGTTTCATCGTCAACAAGAAGGTCCAAGGGATACAATAAACCTAAAGTGAAGCATCAGAATCTATAACATGTGTCACAGGAATGGTTAAAAGCATTCACAGTAGGAAGAGTCAGTCTACATGTACTTAAGTCGGCATTGGGCCTTTAGTATTTAATTACGAAACAATTTCTGTGTTTCATCGTCAATGAGGTCAGAGGGATACTGCAAACCTGAAGTGAAGCATCGGAATCTATAACTAGTGGCAGAGGAATGGTTGAAAACATAGACAGTAGGAAGAGTCAGTCTTCTTGTACTTAAGTCGGCATTGTGCCTTTTGTATTTAGTTCGGATGCAATTTCTGTGCTTCATCGTCAATAGGAAGGTCAGAGGGATACAGTAAACCTGAAGTGAAGCATCGGATTCTATAACTAGTGTCACAGGAATGGTTCAAAACATAAACAGTGAGAAGAGTCAGTCTTCTTGTACTTAAGTCGGCATTGTGCTTTTCAATTTAATTCCGATGCAATATCTGTGTTTCATCGTCAATAAGAAGGTCCAAGCGATACAGTAAACCTGAAGTGAAGCATCGGAATCTATAACTAGTGTCATCGGAATGGTTCAAGGCATAGTTAGTAAGAAGAGTCAGTGTTCTTGTAGTTAAGTCGGCATTGTGCCTTTTGTATTTAATTCCGATGCAATTTCTGTGTTTCATCGTCAATAAGAAGGTCCAAGGGATACAGTAAACCTGAAGTTAAGCAACGGAATCTGTTACATGTGTCACAGGAATGGTTCAAAACATTCACAGTAGGAAGAGTCAGTCTACATGTTCTTAAGTCGGCATTGGGCCTTTTGTATTTAATTCCGATGCAATTTCCGTGTTTCATCGTCAATAAGAAGGTCAGAGGGATACAGTAAACCTGATCAAAGCATCGGAATCTATAACTAGTGTCACAGGAATGGTTCAAAACATAGTCAGTAAGAAGAGTCAGTCTTCAAGTACTTAATTCGGCATTGTGCTTTTTGTATTTAATTCGGATGCAATTTCTGTGTTTCATCGTCAATAAGAAGGTCAGAGGGATATAGTAAACCTGATGCAAAGCATCGGAATCTATAACTAGTGTCACAGGAATGGTTAAAAATATAGACAGTAGGAAGAGTCAGTCTTCTTGTACATATGTCGGCATTGTGCCTTTTGTATTTAATTCGGATGCAATTTCTGTGTTTCCTCGTCAATAGGAGGGTCAGAGGGATACAGTAAACCTGAAGTGAAGCATCGGAATCTGTAACTAGTGTCACAGGAATGATTCAGACATAGTCAGGAAGAAGCGTCAGTCTTCTTCTACTTATGTCGGCATTGTGCCTTTTCTTTTTATTTCTGATGCAATTTCTGTGTTTCATCGTCAATAAAAAGGTCCAAGGGATACAGTAAACCTGGAATGAAGCACCGGAATCTATAACTAGTGTCACAGGAAAGGTTCAAAACAAAGAGTGTAAGATGAGTCAGTCTTCTTGTACTTTAGTCGGCATTGTTCCGTTTGTATTTAATTCCGATGCAATTTCTGTGTTTCATCGTCAATAAGAAGGTCCAAGGGATACAGTAAACCTGGAGTGAAGCATCGGAATCTATAACTAGTGTCACAGGAATGGTTCAAAGCATAGACAGTAAGAATAGTCAGTATTCTTGTACTTGATTCTCCATTGTGCCTTTTGTATTTAATTCCGATGCAATTTCTGTGTTTTTTCGTCAGTAAGAAGGTCCAAGGGATACAGTAAAACTGAACTAAAGCATCGGTATTTATAACTAGTGTCACAGGAAAATGTCAAACATAGTCAGTAAGTAGAGTCAGTCTTCTTGAACTTACGTCGGCATTGTGTCTTTTGTATTTAATTCCGATAAAATATCTGTGTTTCATCGTCAATAAGAAGATCCAAGGGATTCAGTAAACCTGGAGTGAAGTGTTGGAGTCTACAACTATTGTCACAGGAATGGTTCAAAACATAAGCAGTAAGAAGAGTCAGTCTTCTTGTACTTAAATCGGCATTGTGCATTTTGTATATAATTCCGATGCAATTTCTGTGTTTCATCGTCAATAAGAAGGTCAGAGGGATACAGTAAACTTGAAGTGATGCATCGGAATCGGTAACTAGAGTCTCAGGAATGGTTCAAATCATAGTCAGTAAGAAGGGTCAGTCTTCTTGTACTTAAGTCGGCATTGTGCCTTTTGTATTTATTTCCGATGCAATTTCTGTGTTTCATCGTCAATAAGAAGGTCCAAGGGATACAGTAAACCTGGAGTGAAGCATCGGAATCTATAACTAGTGTCACAGGGACAGTTCAAAGAGTAGACAGTAAGATGAGTCAGTATCCTTGTACTTAAGTCGGCATTGTGCCTTTTCTATTTAATTCCGATGCAATATCTGTCTTTCGTCGTCAATAAGAAGGTCCCAGGGATACAGTAAACCTGAAGTGAAGCATCGGAATCTGTAACTAGTTTCACAGGAATGGTTCAAACCATAGTCAGTAAGAAGAGTCAGTCTTCTTGTACTTAAGTCATCATTGTGCATTTTCTGTTTAATTCTGATACAATGTCTATGTTTCATCGTCAATAAGAAGGTCCAAGGGATACAGTAAACCTGGAGTGAAGCATCGGAATCTATAACTAGTGTCACATTAATGGTTTAAAACATAGACAGTAAGAAGAGTCAGACCTCTTTTACTTAAGTCGTCATTGTGCCTTTTGTATTTAATTCCGATGCAATTTCTGTGTTTTATCGTCAATAAGAAGGTTCTAATGATACAGTAAACCTGAAGTTATGCATCGGAGTCTATAACTAGTGTCACAGGAATGGTTCAAAGCATAGACAGTAAGAAGAGTCAGTCTTCTTGTACTTAATTCGGCATTGTGCCTTTTGTATTTAATTCCGATGCAATTTCTGTGTTTCATCGTCAATAAGAAGGTCATAGGGATACAGTAAACCTGAAGTGAAGCATCGGAATCTATATCTAGTGTCACAGGAATGGTTCAAATCATAGTCAGTAGGAAGAGTCAGTCTTCTTGTACTTAAGTTGGCATTGTACATTTTGTATTTAATTCCGATGCAATTTCTGTGTCTCATCGTCAAAAAGAAGGTCCAAGGGATACAGTAACCCAGGAGTGAAGCATCGGAATCTATAACTAGTGTCACATTAATGGTTTAAAACATAGACAGTAAGAAGAGTCAGACCTCTTTTACTTAAGTCGTGATTGTGCCTTTTGTATTTAATTCCGATGCAATTTCTGTGTTTTATCGTCAATAAGAAGGTCCTAGGGATACAGTAAACCTGAAGTTATGCATCGGAGTCTATAACTAGTGTCACAGGAATGGTTCAAAGCATAGACAGTAAGAAGAGTCAGTCTTCTTGTACTTAATTCGGCATTGTGCCTTTTGTATTTAATTCCGATGCAATTTCTGTGTTTCATCGTCAATAAGAAAGTCAGAGGGATACAGTAAACCTGAAGTGAAGCATCGGAATCTATAACTAGTGTCACATTAATGGTTCAAAACATAGACAGTAAGAAGAGTCAGACCTCTTTTACTTAAGTCGTCATTGTGCCATTTGTATTTGATTCCGATGCAATTTCTGTGTTTCATCGTCAATGCGAAGGTCCAAGGGATAGAGTAAACCTGAAGTGAAGCGTCGGAGTTTATAACTAGTGTCACAGGAATGGTTCAAAGCATAGACAGTAGGAAGAGTCAGTATCTTGTACTTAATTCGGCATTGTGCCTTTTGTATTTAATTCCGATGCAATTTCTGTGTTTCATCGTCAATAAGAAGGTCTGAGGCATACAGTAAACCTGAAGTGAAGCATCAGAATCTATAACTAGTGACACAGGAATGGTTCAAAACTTAATCAGTAAGAAGAGTCAGTCTTCTTGTACTTAAGTCGGCATTGTGCCTTTTGTATTTAATTCCGATGCAATTTCTGTGTTTCATCGTCAATAAGAAGGTCCAAGGGATACAGTAAACCTGGAGTGAAGCATCGGATTCTATAACTAGTGTCACAGGGACGGTTCAAAACATAGACAGTAAGATGAGTCTGTATTCTTGTACTTAAGTCGGCAATGTGCTTTTTGTAATCAATTCCGATGCAATTTCTGTATTTCATCGTCACTAAGAAGGTCAGAGGGATACAGTAATCCTCAAGTTAAGCATCGGAATCTATAACTAGTGTCACAGGAATGGTTCAAGGCATAGTCAGTAAGAAGAGTCAGTGTTCTTATAGTTATGTCGCCATTGTGCCTTTTGTATTTAATTCCGATGCAATTTCTGTGTTTCATCGTCAACAAGAAGGTCCAAGGGATACAATAAACCTGAAGTGAAGCATCAGAATCTATAACATGTGTCACAGGAATGGTTCAAACATTCACAGTAGGAAGAGTCAGTCTACATGTACTTAAGTCGGCATGGGGCCTTTAGTATTTAATTACGAAATAATTTCTGTGTTTCATCGTCAATGAGAAGGTCAGAGGGATACTGTAAACCTGAAGTGAAGCATCGGAATCTATAACTAGTGGCACAGGAATGGTTCAAAACATAGACAGTAGGAAGAGTCATTCTTCTTGTACTTAAGTCGGCATTGTGCCTTTTGTATTTAGTTCGGATGCAATTTCTGTGCTTCATCGTCAATAGGAAGGTCAGAGGGATACAGTAAACCTGAAGTGAAGCATCGGAATCCATAACTAGTGTCACAGGAATGGTTCAAAACATAAACAGTGAGAAGAGTCAGTCTTCTTGTACTTAAGTCGGCATTGTGCTTTTCCATTTAATTCCGATGCAATATCTGTGTTTCATCGTCAATAAGAAGGTCCAAGCGATACAGTAAACCTGAAGTGAAGCATCGGAATCTATAACTAGTGTCATCGGAATGGTTCAAGGCATAGTTAGTAAGAAGAGTCAGTGTTCTTGTAGTTAAGTCGGCATTGTGCCTTTTGTATTTAATTCCGATGCAATTTCTGTGTTTCATCGTCAATAAGAAGGTCCAAGGGATCCAGTAATCCTAAGGTTAAGCATCGGAATCTATTACGTGTGTCACAGGAATGGTTCAAAACATTCACAGTAGGAAGAGTCAGTCTACATGTTCTTAAGTCGGCATTGGGCCTTTTGTATTTAATTCCGATGCAATTTCGGTGTTCATCGTCAATAAGAAGGTCAGAGGGATACAGTAAACCTGATGCAAAGCATCGGAATCTATAACTAGTGTCACAGGAATGGTTCAAAACATAGTCAGTAAGAAGAGTCAATCTTCAAGTACTTAATTCGGCATTGTGCTTTTTGTATTTAATTCCGATGCAATTTCTGTGTTTCATCGTCAATAAGAAGGTGAGAGGGATACAGTAAACCTGATGCAAAGCATCGGAATCTATAACTAGTGTCACAGGAATGGTTAAAAACATAGACAGTAGGAAGAGTCAGTCTTCTTGTACATATGTCGGCATTGTGCCTTTTTTTTTTAATTCGGATGCAATTTCTGTGTTTCCTCGTCAATAGGAGGGTCAGAGGGATACAGTAAACCTGAAGTGAAGCATCGGAATCTGTAACTAGTGTCACAGGAATGTTTCAAACATAGTCAGGAAGAAGCGTCAGTCTTCTTCTACTTATGTCGGCATTGTGCCTTTTCTATTTATTTCTGATGCAATTTCTGTGTTTCATCGTCAATAAGAAGGTCCTAGGGATACAGTACACCTGGAGCGAAGCACCGGAATCTATAACTAGTGTCACAGGAATGGTTCAAAACATAGACGGTAAGAATAGTCAGTATTCTTGTACTTGATTCTCCATTGTGCCTTTTGTATTTAATTCCGATGCAATTTCTGTGTTTTATCGTCAATAAGAAGGTCCAAGGGATACAGTAAAACTGAACTAAAGCATCGCTAATTATAACTAGTGTCACAGGAAAATGTCAAACATAGTCAGTAAGAAGAGTCAGTCTTCTTGTACTTACGTCGGCATTGTGTCTTTTGTATTTAATTCCGATAAAATATCTGTGTTTCAACGTCAATAAGAAAGTCAGAGGGATACAGTAAACCTGAAGTGAAGCATCGGAATCTATAACTAGTGTCACAGGAATGGTTCAAAACATAGTCAATAGGAAGTGTCAGTCTTCTTGTACTTAAGTCGGCATTGTGCCTTTTGTATTTAATTCCGATGCAATTTCTGTGTCTCATCGTCAATAAGAAGGTCCAAGGGATACAGTAAACCTGGAGTGAAGCATCGGAATCTGTAACTAGTGTCACAGGGACGGTTCAAAACATAGACAGTAAGATGAGTCAGTATTCTTGTACTTAAGTCGGCAATGTGCTTTTTGTATTTAATTCCGATGCAATTTCTGTGTTTCATCGTCACTAAGAAGGTCAGAGGGATACAGTAATCCTGAAGTTAAGCATCGGAATCTATAATTAGCGTCACAGGAATGGTTCAAGGCATAGTCAGTAAGAAGAGTCAGTCTTCTTGTAGTTAAGTCGGCATTGTGCCTTTTGGATTTAATTCCGATGCAATTTCTGTGTTTCATCGACAATAAGAAGGTCCAAGGCATACAGTAAACCTGAAGTGAAGCATCGGAATCTATAACATGTGTCACAGGAATGCTTCAAAACATAGACAGTAAGAAGGGACAGTCTTCTTGTACTTAAGTCGGTATTGTGATTTTGTATTTAATTGCGATGCAATTTCTGTGTTTTATCGTCAATAAGTAGGTCCAATGGATACAGTAAACCTGAAGTGAAGCATCAGAATCTATAACTAGTGTCACAGAAATGGATCAAAACATAGACAGTAAGAAGAGTTAGTCTTCTTGTACTTAAGTCGGCATTGTGCCTTTTCTATTTGATTCCGATGCAATTTCTGTGTTTCATCGTCAATAAGAAGGTCCAAGGGATACAGTAACCCAGGAGTGAAGCATCGGAATCTATAACTAGTGTCTCAGGAATGGTTTTAAACATAGACAGTAAGAAGGGTCAGTCATCTTGTACTTAAGTCGCATTGTGCCTTTTGTATTTAATTCCGATGCAATTACTGTGTTTCATCGTCAATAAGAAGGTCAGAGGGATACAGTAAACCTGATGTGAAGCATCAGAATCTATAACTAAAGTCACAGGAATGGTTCAAAACATAGACAGTAAGAAGAGTCAGACCTCTTTTACTTAAGTCGACATTGTGCCATTTGTATTTGATTCCGATGCAATTTCTGTGTTTCATCGTCAATGCGAAGGTCCAAGGGATAGAGTAAACCTGGGTGAAGCATCGGATTCTGTAACTAGTGTCACAGGTACGGTTCAAAACATAGACAGTAAGATGAGTCTGTATTCTTGTACTTAAGTCGGCAATGTGCTTTTTGTATTTAATTCCGATGCAATTTCTGTATTTCATCGTCACCAAGAAGGTCAGAGGGATACAGTAATCCTGAAGTTAAGCATCGGAATCTATAACTAGTGTCACAGGAATGGTTCAAGGCATAGTCAGTAAGAAGAGTCAGTGTTCTTATAGTTATGTCGCCATTGTGCCTTTTGTATTTAATTCCGATGCAATTTCTGTGTTTCATCGTCAACAAGAAGGTCCAAGGGATACAATAAACCTAAAGTGAAGCATCAGAATCTATAACATGTGTCACAGGAATGGTTAAAAGCATTCACAGTAGGAAGAGTCAGTCTACATGTACTTAAGTCGGCATTGGGCCTTTAGTATTTAATTACGAAACAATTTCTGTGTTTCATCGTCAATGAGGTCAGAGGGATACTGCAAACCTGAAGTGAAGCATCGGAATCTATAACTAGTGGCAGAGGAATGGTTGAAAACATAGACAGTAGGAAGAGTCAGTCTTCTTGTACTTAAGTCGGCATTGTGCCTTTTGTATTTAGTTCGGATGCAATTTCTGTGCTTCATCGTCAATAGGAAGGTCAGAGGGATACAGTAAACCTGAAGTGAAGCATCGGATTCTATAACTAGTGTCACAGGAATGGTTCAAAACATAAACAGTGAGAAGAGTCAGTCTTCTTGTACTTAAGTCGGCATTGTGCTTTTCAATTTAATTCCGATGCAATATCTGTGTTTCATCGTCAATAAGAAGGTCCAAGCGATACAGTAAACCTGAAGTGAAGCATCGGAATCTATAACTAGTGTCATCGGAATGGTTCAAGGCATAGTTAGTAAGAAGAGTCAGTGTTCTTGTAGTTAAGTCGGCATTGTGCCTTTTGTATTTAATTCCGATGCAATTTCTGTGTTTCATCGTCAATAAGAAGGTCCAAGGGATACAGTAAACCTGAAGTTAAGCAACGGAATCTGTTACATGTGTCACAGGAATGGTTCAAAACATTCACAGTAGGAAGAGTCAGTCTACATGTTCTTAAGTCGGCATTGGGCCTTTTGTATTTAATTCCGATGCAATTTCCGTGTTTCATCGTCAATAAGAAGGTCAGAGGGATACAGTAAACCTGATCAAAGCATCGGAATCTATAACTAGTGTCACAGGAATGGTTCAAAACATAGTCAGTAAGAAGAGTCAGTCTTCAAGTACTTAATTCGGCATTGTGTTTTGTGTATTTAATTCCGAAGCAATTTCTGTGTTTCATCGTCAATAAGAAGGTCAGAGGGATATAGTAAACCTGATGCAAAGCATCGGAATATATAACTAGTGTCACAGGAATGGTTAAAAATATAGACAGTAGGAAGAGTCAGTCTTCTTGTACATATGTCGGCATTGTGCCTTTTGTATTTAATTCGGATGCAATTTCTGTGTTTCCTCGTCAATAGGAGGGTCAGAGGGATACAGTAAACCTGAAGTGAAGCATCGGAATCTGTAACTAGTGTCACAGGAATGATTCAAACATAGTCAGGAAGAAGCGTCAGTCTTCTTCTACTTATGTCGGCATTGTGCCTTTTCTTTTTATTTCTGATGCAATTTCTGTGTTTCATCGTCAATAAAAAGGTCCAAGGGATACAGTAAACCTGGAATGAAGCACCGGAATCTATAACTAGTGTCACAGGAAAGGTTCAAAACATAGAGTGTAAGATGAGTCAGTCTTCTTGTACTTTAGTCGGCATTGTTCCTTTTGTATTTAATTCCGATGCAATTCCTGTGTTTCATCGTCAATAAGAAGGTCCAAGGGATACAGTAAACCTGGAGTGAAGAATCGGAATCTATAACTAGTGTCACAGGAATGGTTCAAAGCATAGACAGTAAGAATAGTCAGTATTCTTGTACTTGATTCTCCATTGTGCCTTTTGTATTTAATTCCGATGCAATTTCTGTGTTTTTTCGTCAGTAAGAAGGTCCAAGGGATACAGTAAAACTGAACTAAAGCATCGGTATTTATAACTAGTGTCACAGGAAAATGTCAAACATAGTCAGTAAGAAGAGTCAGTCTTCTTGAACTTACGTCGGCATTGTGTCTTTTGTATTTAATTCCGATAAAATATCTGTGTTTCATCGTCAATAAGAAGTTCCAAGGGATTCAGTAAACCTGGAGTGAAGTGTTGGAGTCTATAACTATTGTCACAGGAATGGTTCAAAACATAAGCAGTAAGAAGAGTCAGTCTTCTTGTACTTAAATCGGCATTGTGCATTTTGTATATAATTCCGATGCAATTTCTGTGTTTCATCGTCAATAAGAAGGTCAGAGGGATACAGTAAACTTGAAGTGATGCATCGGAATCGGTAACTAGAGTCTCAGGAATGGTTCAAATCATAGTCAGTAAGAAGGGTCAGTCTTCTTGTACTTAAGTCGGCATTGTGCCTTTTGTATTTATTTCCGATGCAATTTCTGTGTTTCATCGTCAATAAGAAGGTCCAAGGGATACAGTAAACCTGGAGTGAAGCATCGGAATCTATAACTAGTGTCACAGGGACAGTTCAAAGAGTAGACAGTAAGATGAGTCAGTATCCTTGTACTTAAGTCGGCATTGTGCCTTTTCTATTTAATTCCGATGCAATATCTGTCTTTCGTCGTCAATAAGAAGGTCCCAGGGATACAGTAATCCTGAAGTGAAGCATCGGAATCTGTAACTAGTTTCACAGGAATGGTTCAAACCATAGTCAGTAAGAAGAGTCAGTCTTCTTGTACTTAAGTCATCATTGTGCATTTTCTGTTTAATTCTGACACAATGTCTATGTTTCATCGTCAATAAGAAGGTCCAAGGGATACAGTAAACCTGGAGTGAAGCATCGGAATCTATAACTAGTGTCACATTAATGGTTTAAAACATAGACAGTAAGAAGAGTCAGACCTCTTTTACTTAAGTCGTCATTGTGCCTTTTGTATTTAATTCCGATGCAATTTCTGTGTTTTATCGTCAATAAGAAGGTTCTAATGATACAGTAAACCTGAAGTTATGCATCGGAGTCTATAACTAGTGTCACAGGAATGGTTCAAAGCATAGACAGTAAGAAGAGTCAGTCTTCTTGTACTTAATTCGGCATTGTGCCTTTTGTATTTAATTCCGATGCAATTTCTGTGTTTCATCGTCAATAAGAAGGTCATAGGGATACAGTAAACCTGAAGTGAAGCATCGGAATCTATATCTAGTGTCACAGGAATGGTTCAAATCATAGTCAGTAGGAAGAGTCAGTCTTCTTGTACTTAAGTTGGCATTGTACATTTTGTATTTAATTCCGATGCAATTTCTGTGTCTCATCGTCAATAAGAAGGTCCAAGGGATACAGTAACCCAGGAGTGAAGCATCGGAATCTATAACTAGTGTCTCAGGGATGGTTTTAAACATAGACAGTAAGAAAGGTCAGTCATCTTGTACTTAAGTCGCATTGTGCCTTTTGTATTTAATTCCGATGCAATTACTGTGTTTCATCGTCAATAAGAAGGTCAGAGGGATAAAGTAAACCTGATGTGAAGCATCGGAATCTATAACTAGAGTCACAGGAATGCTTCAAAACATAGACAGTAAGAAGAGTCAGTCTTCTTGCACTAAAGTCGGCATTGTGCCTTTTGTATTTAATTTCGATGCAATTTCTGTGTTTCATCGTCAATAAGAAGGTTTAAGGGATACAGTAAACCTGAACTGAAGCATCGGAATCCATAACTAGTGTCACAGGAATGGTTCAAAACATAGACAGTAAGAAGAGTCAGACCTCTTTTACTTAAGTCGTCATTGTGCCATTTGTATTTGCTCCGATGCAATTTCTGTGTTTCATCGTCAATGCGAAGGTCCAAGGGATAGAGTAAACCTGAAGTGAAGCGTCAGAGTCTATAACTAGTGTCACAGGAATGGTTCAAAGCATAGACAGTAAGAAGAGTCAGTCTTCTTGTACTTAATTCGGCATTGTGCCTTTTGTATTTAATTCCGATGCAATTTCTGTGTTTCATCGTCAATAAGAAGGTCCAAGGGATACAGTAAACCTGGAGTGAAGCATCGGATTCTATAACTAGTGTCACAGGGACGGTTCAAAGCATAGACAGTAAGAAGAGTCAGTCTTCTTGTACTTAATTCGGCATTGTGCCTTTTGTATTTAATTCCGATGCAATTTCTGTGTTTCATCGTCAATAAGAAGGTCCAAGGGATACAGTAAACCTGGAGTTAAGCATCGGAATCTATAACTAGTGTCACAGGAATGGTTCAAGGCATAGTCAGTAAGAAGAGTCAGTGTTCCTATAGTTATGTCGGCATTGTGCCTTTTGTATTTAATTCCGATGCCATTTCTGTGTTTCATCGTCAACAAGAAGGTCCAAGGGATACAATAAACCTGAAGTGAAGCATCAGAATCTATAACATGTGTCACAGGAATGTTTCAAAACATTCACAGTAGGAAGAATCAGTCCACATGTACTTAAGTCGGCATTGGGCCTTTAGTATTTAATTACGAAACAATTACTGTGTTTCATCGTCAATGAGAAGGTCAGAGGGATACTGTAAACCTGAAGTGAAGCATCGGAATCTATAACTAGTGTCACAGGAATGGTTCAAAACATAAACAGTGAGAAGAGTCAGTCTTCTTGTACTTAAGTCGGCATTGTGCTTTTCCATTTAATTCCGATGCAATATCTGTGTTTCATCGTCAATAAGAAGGTCCAAGCGATACAGTAAACCTGAAGTGAAGCATCGGAATCTATAACTAGTGTCATCGGAATGGTTCAAGGCATAGTTAGTAAGAAGAGTCAGTGTTCTTGTAGTTATGTCGGCATTGTGCCTTTTGTATTTAATTCCGATGCAATTTCTGTGTTTCATCGTCTATACGAAGGTCCAAGGGATACAGTAAACCTGAAGTTAAGCATCGGAATCTATTACATGTGTCACAGGAATGGTTCAAAACATTCACAGTAGGAAGAGTCAGTCTACATGTCCTTAAGTCGGCATTGGGCCTTTTGTATTTAATTCCGATGCAATTTCGGTGTTTCATCGTCAATAAGAAGGTCAGAGGGATACAGTAAACCTGATGCAAAGCATCGGAATCTATAACTAGTGTCACAGGAATGGTTCAAAACATAGTCAGTAAGAAGAGTCAGTCTTCAAGTACTTAATTCGGCATTGTGCTTTTTGTATTTAATTCCGATGCAATTTCTGTGGTTCATCGTCAATAAGAAGGTCAGAGGGATACAGTAAACCTGATGCAAAGCATCGGAATCTATAACTAGTGTCACAGGAATGGTTAAAAACATAGACTGTAGGAAGAGTCAGTCTTCTTGTACATTTGTCGGCATTGTGCCTTTTGTATTTAATTCGGATGCAATTTCTGTGTTTCCTCGTCAATAGGAGGGTCAGAGGGATACAGTAAACCTGAAGTGAAGCATCGGAATCTGTAACTAGTGTCACAGGAATGATTCAAACATAGTCAGGAAGAAGCGTCAGTCTACTTCTACTTATGTCGGCATTGTGCCTTTTCTATTTATTTCTGATGCTATTTCTGTGTTTCATCGTCAATAAAAAGGTCCAAGGGATACAGTAAACCTGGTGTGAAGCACCGGAATCTATAACTAGTGTCACAGGAAAGGTTCAAAACATAGAGTGTAAGATGAGTCAGTCTTCTTGTACTTTAGTCGGCATTGTTCCTTTTATATTTAATTCCGATGCAATATCTGTGTTTCATCGTCAATAAGAAGGTCCAAATGATACAGTAAACCTGGAGTGAAGCATCGGAATCTATAACTAGTGTCACAGGAATGGTTCAAAAAATAGACAGTAAGAATAGTCAGTATTCTTGTACTTGATTCTCCATTGTGCTTTTTGTATTTAATTCCGATGCAATTTCTGTGTGTTATCGTCAATAAGAAGGTCCAAGGGATACAGTAAAACTGAACTAAAGCATCGGTATTTATAACTAGTGTCACAGGAAAATGTCAAACATAGTCAGTAAGAAGAGTCAGTCTTCTTGTACTTACGTCGGCATTGTGTCTTTTGTATTTAATTCCGATAAAATATCTGTGTTTCATCGTCAATAAGAAGGTCTAAGGGATTCAGTAAACCTGGAGTGAAGTATTGGAGTCTATAACTATTGTCACAGGAATGGTTCAAAACATAAGCAGTAAGAAGAGTCAGTCTTCTTGTACTTAATTCGGCATTGTGCATTTTGTATTTAATTCCGATGCAATTTCTGTGTTTCATCGTCAATAAGAAGGTCAGAGGGATACAGTAAACTTGAAGTGATGCATCGGAATCGATAACTAGAGTCTCAGGAATGGTTCAAATCATACTCAGTAAGAAGGGTCAGTCTTGTTGTACTTAAGTCGGCATTGTGCCTTTTGTATTCATTTCCGATGCAATTTCTGTGTTTCATCGTCAATAAGAAGTTCCAAGGGATACAGTAAACCTGGAGTGAAGCATCGGAATCTATAACTAGTGTCACAGGGACGGTTCAAAGAGTAGACAGTAAGATGAGTCAGTATCCTTGTACTTAAGTCGGCATTGTGCCTTTTCTATTTAATTCCGATGCAATATCTGTGTTTCGTCGTCAATAAGAAGGTCCCAGGGATACAGTAAACCTGAATTGAAGCATCGGAATCTATAACTAGTGTCACAGGAATGGTTCAAACCATAGTCAGTAAGAAGAGTCAGTCTTCTTGTACTTAAGTCATCATTGTGCATTTTCTATTTAATTCTGATGCAATGTCTATGTTTCATCGTCAATAAGAAGGTCCAAGGGATACAGTAAACCTGGAGTGAAGCATCGGAATCTATAACTAGTGTCACATTAATGGTTTAAAACATAGACAGTAAGAAGAGTCAGACCTCTTTTACTTAAGTCGTCATTGTGCCTTTTGTATTTAATTCCGATGCAATTTCTGTGTTTTATCGTCAATAAGAAGGTTCTAGGGATACAGTAAACCTGAAGTTATGCATCGGAGTCTATAACTAGTGTCACAGGAATGGTTCAAAGCATAGACAGTAAGAAGAGTCAGTCCTCTTGTACTTAATTCGGCATTGTGCCTTTTGTATTTAATTCCGATGCAATTTCTGTGTTTCATCGTCAATAAGAAGGTCAGAGGGATACAGTAAACCTGAAATGAAGCATCGGAATCTATAACTAGTGACACAGGAATGGTTCAAAACATAGTCAGTAGGAAGAGTCAGTCTTCTTGTACTTAAGTCGGCATTGTGCATTTTGTATTTAATTCCGATGCAATTTCTGTGTCTCATCGTCAGTAAGAAGTTCCAAGGGATTCAGTGAACCAGGAGTGAAGCATCGGAATTTGTAACTAGTGTCGCAGGGACGGTTCAAAACATAGACAGTAAGATGAGTCAGTATTCTTGTACTTAAGTCGGCAATATGCTTTTTGTATTTGATTCCGATGCAATTTCTGTGTTTCATCGTCACTAAGAAGGTCAGAGGGATACAGTAATCCTGAAGTTAAGCATCGGAATCTATAATTAGTGTCACAGGAATGGTTCAAGGCATAGTCAGTAAGAAGAGACAGTCTTCTTGTAGTTAAGTCGGCATTGTGCCTTTTGGAGTTAATTCCGATGCAATTTCTGTGTTTCATCGATAATAAGAAGGTCCAAGGGATACAGTAAACCTGAAGTGAAGCATCGGAATCTATAACATGTGTCACAGGAATGGTTCAAAACATTCACAGAAGGAAGAGTCGGTCTACATGTACTTAAGTCGGCATTGTGCCTTTTGTATTTAATTCCGATGCAATTTCTGTGTTTTATCGTCAATAAGAAGGTCGGAGGGATACAGTAAACCTGATGTGAAGCATCGGAATCTATAACTAGTGTCACAGGAATGGTTCAAAACATTCACAGTAGGAAGAGTCAGTCTACATGTCCTTAAGTCGGCATTGGGCCTTTTGTATTTAATTCCGATGCAATTTCGGTGTTTCATCGTCAATAAGAAGGTCAGAGGGATACAGTAAACCTGATGCAAAGCATCGGAATCTATAACTAGTGTCACAGGAGTGGTTCAAAACATAGTCAGTAAGAAGAGTCAGTCTTCTTGTACTTAATTCGGCATTGTGCATTTTGTATTTAATTCCGATGCAATTTCTGTGTTTCATCGTCAATAAGAAGGTCAGAGGGATACAGTAAACTTGAAGTGATGCATCGGAATCGATAACTAGAGTCTCAGGAATGGTTCAAATCATACTCAGTAAGAAGGGTCAGTCTTGTTGTACTTAAGTCGGCATTGTGCCTTTTGTATTCATTTCCGATGCAATTTCTGCGTTTCATCGTCAATAAGAAGTTCCAAGGGATACAGAAAACCTGGAGTGAAGCATCGGAATCTATAACTAGTGTCACAGGGACGGTTCAAAGAGTAAACAGTAAGATGAGTCAGTATCCTTGTACTTAAGTCGGCATTGTGCCTTTTCTATTTAATTCCGATGCAATATCTGTGTTTCGTCGTCAATAAGAAGGTCCCAGGGATACAGTAAACCTGAGGTGAAGCATCGGAATCTATAACTAGTGTCACAGGAATGGTTCAAAGCATAGACAGTAAGAAGAGTCAGTCCTCTTGTACTTAATTCGGCATTGTGCCTTTTGTATTTAATTCCGATACAATTTCTGTGTTTCATCGTCAATAAGAAGGTCAGAGGGATACAGTAAACCTGAAATGAAGCATCGGAATCTATAACTAGTGACACAGGAATGGTTCAAAGCATAATCAGTAGGAAGAGTCAGTCTTCTTGTACTTAAGTCGGCATTGTGCATTTTGTATTTAATTCCGATGCAATTTCTGTGTCTCATCGTCAATAAGAAGGTCCAAGGGATACAGTAAACCAGGAGTGAAGCATCGGAATTTGTAACTAGTGTCGCAGGGACGGTTCAAAACATAGACAGTAAGATGAGTCAGTATTCTTGTACTTAAGTCGGCAATGTGCTTTTTGTATTTGATTCCGATGCAATTTCTGTGTTTCATCGTCACTAAGAAGGTCAGAGGGATACAGTAATCCTGAAGTTAAGCATCGGAATCTATAATTAGTGTCACAGGAATGGTTCAAGGCATAGTCAGTAAGAAGAGACAGTCTTCTTGTAGTTAAGTCGGCATTGTGCCTTTTGGAGTTAATTCCGATGCAATTTCTGTGTTTCATCGATAATATGAAGGTCCAAGGGATACAGTAAACCTGAAGTGAAGCATCGGAATCTATAACATGTGTCACAGGAATGGTTCAAAACAATTATAGAAGGAAGAGTCGGTCTACATGTACTTAAGTCGGCATTGTGCCTTTTGTATTTAATTCCGATGCAATTTATGTGTTTTATCGTCAATAAGAAGGTCAGAGGGATACAGTAAACCTGATGTGAAGCATCGGAATCTATATCTAGTGTCACAGGAATGGTTCAAAACATAGTCAGTAAGAAGAGTCAGTCTTCTTGTACTTAAGTCGGCATTGTGCTTTTTGTATTTAATTCCGATGCAATTTCTGTGTTTCATCGTCAATAAGAAGGTCAGAGGGATACTGTAAACCTGAGGTGAAGCATCGGAATCTATAACTAGTGGCACAGGAATGGTTCAAAACATAGACAGTAGGAAGTGTCAGTCTTCTTGTACTTAAATCGGCATTGTGCCTATTGTATTTAATTCAAATGGAATTTCTGTGTTTCATCGTCAATAGGAAGGTCAGAGGGACACAGTAAACCTGAAGTGAAGCATCGGAAACTATAACTAGTGTCACAGGAATGGTTCAAATTATAAACAGTGAGAACAGTTAGTCTTCTTGTACTTAAGACGGTATTGTGCCTTTTCTATTTAATTCGGATGCAATTTCTGTGTTTCATCGTCAATAGGAAGGTCAGAGGGATACAGTAAACCTGAAGTGAAGCATCGGAATCTATAACTAGTGTCACAGGAAAAGGTTAAAAACATAGACAGTAAGAAGGGACAGTCTTCTTGTACTTAAGTCGGCAATGTGCTTTTGTATTTAATTCCGATGCAATTTCTGTGTTTCATCGTCAATAAGAAGGTCAATGGGATACAGTAAATGTGAAGTGAAGCATCGGAATCTATATCTAGAGTCACAGGAATGGTTCAAAACATAGACCGTAAGTAAAGTCTGTCGTCTTGTACTTAAGTCGGCATGGTGCCTTTTCTATTTAATTCCGATGCAATTTCTGTCTTTCATCGTCAATAAGAAGGTCAGAGGGAGACAGTAAACCAGAAGTGAAGCATCCGAATCTATAACTAGTGTCACAGGAATGGTTCAAAACATAGTCAGTAAAACGAGTCAGTCTTCTTCTACTTAAGTCGGCATTGTGCCTTTTGTATTTAATTCCGATGCATTTTTGTGTTTCATCGTCAATAAGAAGGTCAGAGGGATACAGTAATCCTGAAGTTAAGCATCGGAATCTATAGTTAGTGTCACAGGAATGGTTCAAGGCATAGTCAGTAAGAAGAGTCAGTCTTCTTGTAGTTAAGTCGGCATTGTGCCTTTTGGATTTAATTCCGATGCAATTTCTGTGTTTCATCGACAATAAGAAGGTCCAAGGGATACAGTAAACCTGAAGTGAAGCATCGGAATCTATAACATGTGTCACAGGAATGCTTCAAAACATAGACAGTAAGAAGAGTCAGTCTTCTTGTACTTAAGTCGGTATTGTGATTTTGTATTTAATTGCGATGCAATTTCTGTGTTTTATCGTCAATAAGTAGGTCCAAGGGATACAGTAAACCTGAAGTGAAGCATCGGAATCTATAACTAGTGTCATAGAAATGGATCAAGACATAGACAGTAAGAAGAGTTAGTCTTCTTGTACTTAAGTCGGCATTGTGCCTTTTCTATTTGATTCCGATGCAATTTCTGTGTTTCATCATCAATAAGAAGGTCCAAGGGATACAGTAACCCAGGAGTGAAGCATCGGAATCTATAACTAGTGTCTCAGGAATGGTTTTAAACATAGACAGTAAGAAGGGTCAGTCATCTTGTAATTAAGTCGCATTGTGCCTTTTGTATTTAATTCCGATGCAATTACTGTGTTTTATCGTCAATAAGAAGGTCAGAGGGATACAGTAACCTGATGTGAAGCATCGGAATCTATAACTAGAGTCACAGGAATGGTTCAAAACATAGACAGTAAGAAGAGTCAGACCTCTTTTACTTAAGTCGACATTGTGCCATTTGTATTTGTTTCCGATGTAATTTCTGTGTTTCATCGTCAATGCGAAGGTCCAAGGGATAGAGTAAACCTGAAGTGAAGCGTCGGAGTCTATAACTAGTGTCACAGGAATGGTTCAAAGCATAGACAGTAAGAAGAGTCAGTCTTCTTGTACTTAATTCGGCATTGTGCCTTTTGTATTTAGTTCGGATGCAATTTCTGTGTTTCATCGTCAATAAGAAGGTCAGAGGCAAACAGTAAACCTGAAGTGAAGCATCAGAATCTATAACTGGTGACACAGGAATGGTTCAAAACATAATCAGTAAGAAGAGTCAGTCTTCTTGTACTTAAGTCGGCATTGTGCCTTTTGTATTTAATTCCGATGCAATTTCTGTGTTTCGTCGTCAATAAGAAGGTCCAAGGGATACAGTAAACCTGGAGTGAACCATCGGATTCTATAACTAGTGTCACAGGGACGGTTCAAAACATAGACAGTAAGATGAGTCTGTATTCTTGTACTTAAGTCGGCAATGTGCTTTTTGTATTTAATTCCGATGCAATTTCTGTATTTCATCGTCACTAAGAAGGTCAGAGGGATACAGTAATCCTGAAGTTAAGCATGGGAATTTATAACTAGTGTCACAGGAATGGTTCAAGGCATAGTCAGTAAGAAGAGTCAGTGTTCTTATAGTTATGTCGCCATTGTGCCTTTTGTATTTAATTCCGATGCAATTTCTGTGTTTCATCGTCAACAAGAAGGTCCAAGGGATACAATAAACCTGAAGTGAAGCATCAGAATCTATAACATGTGTCACAGGAATGGTAAAAAGCATTCACAGTAGGAAGAGTCAGTCTACATGTACTTAATTCGGCATTGGGCCTTTAGTATTTAATTACGAAACAATTTCTGTGTTTCATCGTCAATGTGGTCAGAGGGATACTGCAAACCTGAAGTGAAGCATCGGAATCTATAACTAGTGGCACAGGAATGGTTCAAAACATAGACAGTAGGAAGAGTCAGTCTTCTTGTACTTAAGTCGGCATTGTGCCTTTTGTATTTAGTTCGGATGCAATTTCTGTGCTTCATCGTCAATAGGAAGGTCAGAGGGATACAGTAAACCTGAAGTGAAGCATCGGAATCTATAACTAGTGTCACAGGAATGGTTCAAAACATAAACAGTGAGAAGAGTCAGTCTTCTTGTACTTAAGTCGGCATTGTGCTTTTCCATTTAATTCCGATGCAATATCTGTGTTTCATCGTCAATAAGAAGGTCCAAGCGATACAGTAAACCTGAAGTGAAGCATCGGAATCTACAACTAGTGTCATCGGAATGGTTCAAGGCATAGTTAGGAGAATAGTCAGTGTTCTTGTAGTTAAGTCGGCATTGTGCCTTTTGTATTTAATTCCGATGCAATTTCTGTGTTTCATCGTCAATAAGAAGGTTCAAGTGACACAGTAAACCTGAAGTTAAGCATCGGAATCTGTTACATGTGTCACAGGAATGGTTCAAAACATACACAGTAGGAAGAGTCAGTCTACATGTTCTTAAGTCGGCATTGGGCCTTTTGTATTTAATTCCGATGCAATTTCCGTGTTTCATCGTCAATAAGAAGGTCAGAGGGATACAGTAAACCTGATCAAAGCATCGGAATCTATAACTAGTGTCACAGGAATGGTTCAAAACATAGTCAGTAAGAAGAGTCAGTCTTCAAGTACTTAATTCGGCATTGTGCTTTTTGTATTTAATTCCGATGCAATTTCTGTGTTTCATCGTCAATAAGAAGGTCAGAGGGATATAATAAACCTGATGCAAAGCATCGGAATCTATAACTAGTGTCACAGGAATGGTTAAAAACATAGACAGTAGGAAGAGTCAGTCTTCTTGTACATATGTCGGCATTGTGCCTTTTGTATTTAATTCGGATGCAATTTCTGTGTTTCCTCGTCAATTGGAGGGTCAGAGGGATACAGTAAACCTGAAGTGAAGCATCGGAATCTGTAACTAGTGTCACAGGAATGATTCAAACATAGTCAGGAAGAAGCGTCAGTCTTCTTCTACTTATGTCGGCATTGTGCCTTTTCTTTTTATTTCTGATGCAATTTCTGTGTTTCATCGTCAATAAAAAGGTCCAAGGGATACAGTAAACCTGGAGTGAAGCACCGGAATCTATAACTAGTGTCACAGGAAAGGTTCAAAACATAGAGTGTAAGATGAGTTAGTCTTCTTGTACTTTAGTCGGAATTGTTCCTTTTGTATTTAATTCCGATGCAATTTCTGTGTTTCATCGTCAATAAGAAGGTCCAAGGGATACAGTAAACCTGGAGTGAAGCATCGGAATCTATAACTAGTGTCACAGGAATGGTTCAAAACATAGACAGTAAGAATAGTCAGTATTCTAGTACTTGATTCTCCATTGTGCTTTTTGTATTTAATTCCGATGCAATTTCTGTGTTTTTTCGTCCATAAGAAGGTCCAAGGGATACAGTAAAACTGAACTAAAGCATCGGTATTTATAACTAGTGTCACAGGAAAATGTCAAACATAGTCAGTAAGAAGAGTCAGTCTTCTTGTACTTACGTCGGCATTGAGTCTTTTGTATTTAATTCCGATAAAATATCTGTGTTTCATCGTCTATAAGAAGGTCCAAGGGATTCAGTAAACCTGGAGTGAAGCATTGGAGTCTATAACTATTGTCACAGGAATGGTTCAAAACATAAGCAGTAAGAAGAGTCAGTCTTCTTGTACTTAAGTCGGCATTGTGCCTTTTGTATTTATTTCCGATGCAATTTCTGTGTTTCATCGTCAATAAGAAGGTCCAAGGGATACAGTAAACCTGGAGTGAAGCATCGGAATCTATAACTTGTGTCACAGGGACAGTTCAAAGAGTAGACAGTAAGATGAGTCAGTATCCTTGTACTTAAGTCGGCATTGTGCCTTTTCTATTTAATTCCGATGCAATATCTGTCTTTCGTCGTCAATAAGAAGGTCCCAGGGATACAGTAAACCTGAAGTGAAGCATCGGAATCTGTAACTAGTTTCACAGGAATGGTTCAAACCATAGTCAGTAAGAAGAGTCAGTCTTCTTGTACTTAAGTCATCATTGTGCATTTTCTGTTTAATTCTGATACAATGTCTATGTTTCATCGTCAATAAGAAGGTCCAAGGGATACAGTAAACCTGGAGTGAAGCATCGGAATCTATAACTAGTGTCACATTAATGGTTTAAAACATAGACAGCAAGAAGAGTCAGACCTCTTTTACTTAAGTCGTCATTGTGCCTTTTGTATTTAATTCCGACGCAATTTCTGTGTTTTATCGTCAATAAGAAGGTTCTAATGATACAGTAAACCTGAAGTTATGCATCGGAGTCTATAACTAGTGTCACAGGAATGGTTCAAAGCATAGACAGTAAGAAGAGTCAGTCTTCTTGTACTTAATTAGGCATTGTGCCTTTTGTATTTAATTCCGATGCAATTTCTGTGTTTCATCGTAAATAAGAAGGTCAGAGGGATACAGTAAACTTGAAGTGATGCATCGGAATCGGTAACTAGAGTCTCAGGAATGGTTCAAATCATAGTCAGTAAGAAGGGTCAGTCTTCTTGTACTTAAGACGGCATTGTGCCTTTTGTATTTATTTCCGATGCAATTTCTGTGTTTCATCGTCAATAAGAAGGTCCAAGGGATACAGTAAACCTGGAGTGAAGCATCGGAATCTATAACTTGTGTCACAGGGACAGTTCAAAGAGTAGACAGTAAGATGAGTCAGTATCCTTGTACTTAAGTCGGCATTGTGCCTTTTCTATTTAATTCCGATGCAATATCTGTCTTTCGTCGTCAATAAGAAGGTCCCAGGGATACAGTAAACCTGAAGTGAAGCATCGGAATCTGTAACTAGTTTCACAGGAATGGTTCAAACCATAGTCAGTAAGAAGAGTCAGTCTTCTTGTACTTAAGTCATCATTGTGCATTTTCTGTTTAATTCTGATACAATGTCTATGTTTCATCGTCAATAAGAAGGTCCAAGGGATACAGTAAACCTGGAGTGAAGCATCGGAATCTATAACTAGTGTCACATTAATGGTTTAAAACATAGACAGTAAGAAGAGTCAGACCTCTTTTACTTAAGTCGTCATTGTGCCTTTTGTATTTAATTCCGACGCAATTTCTGTGTTTTATCGTCAATAAGAAGGTTCTAATGATACAGTAAACCTGAAGTTATGCATCGGAGTCTATAACTAGTGTCACAGGAATGGTTCAAAGCATAGACAGTAAGAAGAGTCAGTCTGCTTGTACTTAAGTCGGCATTGTGCATTTTGTATTTAATTCCGATGCAATTTCTGTGTCTCATCGTCAATAAGAAGGTCCAAGGGATACAGTAACCCAGGAGTGAAGCATCGGAATCTATAACTAGTGCCTCAGGAATGGTTTTAAACATAGACAGTAAGAAAGGTCAGTCATCTTGTACTTAAGTCGCATTGTGCCTTTTGTATTTAATTCCGATGCAATTACTGTGTTTCATCGTCAATAAGAAGGTTTAAGGGATACAGTAAACCTGAACTGAAGCATCGGAATCCATAACTAGTGTCACAGGAATGGTTCAAAACATAGACAGTAAGAAGAGTCAGACCTCTTTTACTTCAGTCGTCATTGTGCCATTTGTATTTGCTCCGATGCAATTTCTGTGTTTCATCGTCAATGCGAAGGTCCAAGGGATAGAGTAAACCTGAAGTGAAGCGTCGGAGTCTATAACTAGTGTCACAGGAATGGTTCAAAGCATAGACAGTAAGAAGAGTCAGTCTTCTTGTACTTAATTCGGCATTGTGCCTTTTGTATTTAATTCCGATGCAATTTCCGTGTTTCATCATCAATAAGAAGGTCAGAGGGATACAGTAAACCTGATCAAAGCATCGGAATCTATAACTAGTGTCACAGGAATGGTTCAAAACATAGTCAGTAAGAAGAGTCAGTCTTCAAGTACTTAATTCGGCATTGTGCTTTTTGTATTTAATTCCGATGCAATTTCTGTGTTTCATCGTCAATAAGAAGGTCAGAGGGATATAATAAACCTGATGCAAAGCATCGGAATCTATAACTAGTGTCACAGGAATGGTTAAAAACATAGACAGTAGGAAGAGTCAGTCTTCTTGTACATATGTCGGCATTGTGCCTTTTGTATTTAATTCGGATGCAATTTCTGTGTTTCCTCGTCAATTGGAGGGTCAGAGGGATACAGTAAACCTGAAGTGAAGCATCGGAATCTGTAACTAGTGTCACAGGAATGATTCAAACATAGTCAGGAAGAAGCGTCAGTCTTCTTCTACTTATGTCGGCATTGTGCCTTTTCTTTTTATTTCTGATGCAATTTCTGTGTTTCATCGTCAATAAAAAGGTCCAAGGGATACAGTAAACCTGGAGTGAAGCACCGGAATCTACAACTAGTGTCACAGGAAAGGTTCAAAACATAGAGTGTAAGATGAGTTAGTCTTCTTGTACTTTAGTCGGAATTGTTCCTTTTGTATTTAATTCCGATGCAATTTCTGTGTTTCATCGTCAATAAGAAGGTCCAAGGGATACAGTAAACCTGGAGTGAAGCATCGGAATCTATAACTAGTGTCACAGGAATGGTTCAAAACATAGACAGTAAGAATAGTCAGTATTCTAGTACTTGATTCTCCATTGTGCTTTTTGTATTTAATTCCGATGCAATTTCTGTGTTTTTTCGTCCATAAGAAGGTCCAAGGGATACAGTAAAACTGAACTAAAGCATCGGTATTTATAACTAGTGTCACAGGAAAATGTCAAACATAGTCAGTAAGAAGAGTCAGTCTTCTTGTACTTACGTCGGCATTGAGTCTTTTGTATTTAATTCCGATAAAATATCTGTGTTTCATCGTCTATAAGAAGGTCCAAGGGATTCAGTAAACCTGGAGTGAAGCATTGGAGTCTATAACTATTGTCACAGGAATGGTTCAAAACATAAGCAGTAAGAAGAGTCAGTCTTCTTGTACTTAATTCGGCATTGTGCATTTTGTATTTAATTCCGATGCAATTTCTGTGTTTCATCGTAAATAAGAAGGTCAGAGGGATACAGTAAACTTGAAGTGATGCATCGGAATCGCTAACTAGAGTCTCAGGAATGGTTCAAATCATAGTCAGTAAGAAGGGTCAGTCTTCTTGTACTTAAGTCGGCATTGTGCCTTTTGTATTTATTTCCGATGCAATTTCTGTGTTTCATCGTCAATAAGAAGGTCCAAGGGATACAGTAAACCTGGAGTGAAGCATCGGAATCTATAACTTGTGTCACAGGGACAGTTCAAGGAGTAGACAGTAAGATGAGTCAGTATCCTTGTACTTAAGTCGGCATTGTGCCTTTTCTATTTAATTCCGATGCAATATCTGTCTTTCGTCGTCAATAAGAAGGTCCCAGGGATACAGTAAACCTGAAGTGAAGCATCGGAATCTGTAACTAGTTTCACAGGAATGGTTCAAACCATAGTCAGTAAGAAGAGTCAGTCTTCTTGTACTTAAGTCATCATTGTGCATTTTCTGTTTAATTCTGATACAATGTCTATGTTTCATCGTCAATAAGAAGGTCCAAGGGATACAGTAAACCTATAGTGAAGCATCGGAATCTATAACTAGTGTCACATTAATGGTTTAAAACATAGACAGTAAGAAGAGTCAGACCTCTTTTACTTAAGTCGTCATTGTGCCTTTTGTATTTAATTCCGACGCAATTTCTGTGTTTTATCGTCAATAAGAAGGTTCTAATGATACAGTAAACCTGAAGTTATGCATCGGAGTCTATAACTAGTGTCACAGGAATGGTTCAAAGCATAGACAGTAAGAAGAGTCAGTCTTCTTGTACTTAATTCGGCATTGTGCCTTTTGTATTTAATTCCGATGCAATTTCTGTGTTTCATCGTCAATAAGAAGGTCAGAGGGATACAGTAAACCTGAAGTGAAGCATCGGAATCTATATCTAGTGTCACAGGAATGGTTCAAATCATAGTCAGTAGGAAGAGTCAGTCTGCTTGTACTTAAGTCGGCATTGTGCATTTTGTATTTAATTCCGATGCAATTTCTGTGTCTCATCGTCAATAAGAAGGTCCAAGGGATACAGTAACCCAGGAGTGAAGCATCGGAATCTATAACTAGTGCCTCAGGAATGGTTTTAAACATAGACAGTAAGAAAGGTCAGTCATCTTGTACTTAAGTCGCATTGTGCCTTTTGTATTTAATTCCGATGCAATTACTGTGTTTCATCGTCAATAAGAAGGTCAGAGGGATACAGTAAACCTGATGTGAAGCATCGGAATCTATAACTAGAGTCACAGGAATGCTTCAAAACATAGACAGTAAGTAGAGTCAGACTTCTTGCACTAAAGTCGGCATTGTGCCTTTTGTATTTAATTTCGATGCAATTTCTGTGTTTCATCGTCAATAAGAAGGTTTAAGGGATACAGTAAACCTGAACTGAAGCATCGGAATCCATAACTAGTGTCACAGGAATGGTTCAAAACATAGACAGTAAGAAGAGTCAGACCTCTTTTACATCAGTCGTCATTGTGCCATTTGTATTTGCTCCGATGCAATTTCTGTGTTTCATCGTCAATGCGAAGGTCCAAGGGATAGAGTAAACCTGAAGTGAAGCGTCGGAGTCTATAACTAGTGTCACAGGAATGGTTCAAAGCATAGACAGCAAGAAGAGTCAGTCTTCTTGTACTTAATTCGGCATTGTGCCTTCTGTATTTAATTCCGATGCAATTTCTGTGTTTCATCGTCAATAAGAAGGTCAGAGGCATACAGTAATGCTGAAGTGAAGCATCAGAATCTATAACTAGTGACACAGGAATGGTTCAAAACATAATCAGTAAGAAGAGTCAGTCTTCTTGTACTTAAGTCGGCATTGTGCCTTTTGTATTTAATTCCGATGCCATTTCTGTGTTTCATCGTCAATAAGAAGGTCCAAGGGATACAGTAAACCTGGAGTGAAGCAACGGATTCTATAACTAGTGTCACAGGGACGGTTCAAAACATAGACAGTAAGATGAGTCTGTATTCTTGTACTTAAGTCGGCAATGTGCTTTTTGCATTTAATTCCGATGCAATTTCTGTATTTCATCGTCACTAAGGAGGTCAGAGGGATACAATAAACCTGAAGTGAAGCATCAGAATCTATAACATGTGTCACAGGAATGTTTCAAAACATTCACAGTACGAAGAGCCAGTCTACATGTACTTAAGTCGGCATTGGGCCTTTAGTATTTAATTACGAAACAATTTAAGTGTTTCATCGTCAATGAGAAGGTCAGAGGGATACTGTAAACTTGAAGTGAAGCATCGGAATCTATAACTAGTTGCACAGGAATGGTTCAAAACATAGACAGTAGGAAGAGTCAGTCTTCTTGTACTTAAGTCGGCATTGTGCCTTTTGTATTTAGTTCGGATGCAATTTCTGTGCTTCATCGTCAATAGGAAGGTCAGTGGGATACAGTAAACCTGAAGTGAAGCAACGGAATCTATAACTAGTGTCACAGGAATGGTTCAAAACATAAACAGTGAGAAGAGTCAGTCTTCTTGTACTTAAGTCTTCATTGTGCTTTTCCATTTAATTCCGATGCAATATCTGTGTTTCATCGTCAATAAGAAGGTCCAAGCGATACAGTAAACCTGAAGTGAAGCATCGGAATCTATAACTAGTGTCATCGGAGTGGTTCAAGGCATAGTTAGTAAGAAGAGTCAGTGTTCTTGTAGTTAAGTCGGCATTGTGCCGTTTGTATTTAATTCCGATGCAATTTCTGTGTTTCATCGTCAATAAGAAGGTCCAAGGGATACAGTAAACCTGAAGTTAAGCATCGGAATCTATTACATGTGTCACAGGAATGGTTCAAAACATTCACAGTAGGAAGAGTCAGTCTACATGTCCTTAAGTCGGCATTGGGCCTTTTGTATTTAATTCCGATGCAATTTCGGTGTTTCATCGTCAATAAGAAGGTCAGAGGGATACAGTAAACCTGATGCAAAGCATCGGAATCAATAACTAGTGTCACAGGAATGGTTAAAAACATAGACAGTAGGAAGAGTCAGTCTTCTTGTACATATGTCGGCATTGTGCGTTTTGTATTTAATTCGGATGCAATTTCTGTGTTTCCTCGTCAATAGGAGGGTCAGAGGGATACAGTAAACCTGAAGTGAAGCATCGGAATCTGTAACTAGTGTCACAGGAATGATTCAAACATAGTCAGGAAGAAGCGTCAGTCTTCTTCTACTTATGTCGGCTTTGTGCCTTTTCTATTTATTTCTGATGCAATTTCTGTGTTTCATCGTCAATAAGAAGGTCCAAGGGATACAGTAAACCTGGTGTGAAGCACCGGAATCTATAACTAGTGTCACAGGAAAGGTTCAAAACATAGAGTGTAAGATGAGTCAGTCTTCTTGTACTTTAGTCGGCATTGTTCCTTTTGTATTTAATTCCGATGCAATTTCTGTGTTTCATCGTCAATAAGAAGGTCCAAATGATACAGTAAACCTGGAGTGAAGCATCGGAATCTGTAACTAGTGTCACAGGAATGGTTCAAAACATAGACAGTAAGAATAGTCAGTATTCTTGTACTTGATTCTCCATTGTGCCTTTTGTATTTAATTCCGATGCAATTTCTGCGTTTTATCGTCAATAAGAAGGTCCAAGGGATACAGTAAAACTGAACTAAAGCATCGGTATTTATAACTAGTGTCACAGGAAAATGTCAAACATAGTCAGTAAGAAGAGTCAGTCTTCTTGTACTTACGTCGGCATTGTGTCTTTTGTATTTAATTCCGATAAAATATCTGTGTTTCATCGTCAATAAGAAGGTCCAAGGGATTCAGTAAACCTGGAGTGAAGTATTGGAGTCTATAACTATTGTCACAGGAATGGTTCAAAACATAAGCAGTAAGAAGAGTCAGTCTTCTTGTACTTAATTCGGCATTGTGCATTTTGTATTTTATTCCGATGCAATTTCTGTGTTTCATCGTCAATAAGAAGGTCAGAGGGATACAGTAAACTTGAAGTGATGCAACGGAATCGATAACTAGAGTCTCAGGAATGGTTCAAAACATAGTCAGTAAGAAGGGTCAGTCTTCTTGTACTTAAGTCGGCATTGTGCCTTTTGTATTCATTTCCGATGCAATTTCTGTGTTTCATCGTCAATAAGAAGTTCCAAGGGATACAGTAAACCTGGAGTGAAGCATCGGAATCTATAACTAGTGTCACAGGGACAGTTCAAAGAGTAGACAGTAAGATGAGTCAGTATCCTTGTACTTAAGTCGGCATTGTGCCTTTTCTATTTAATTCCGATGCAATATCTGTGTTTCGTCGGCAATACGAAGGTCCCAGGGATACAGTAAACCTGAAGTGAAGCATCGGAATCTATAACTAGTGTCACAGGAATGGTTCAAACCATAGTCAGTAAGAAGAGTCAGTCTTCTTGTACTTAAGTCATCATTGTGCATTTTCTATTTAATTCTGATGCAATGTCTATGTTTCATCGTCAATAAGAAGGTCCAAGGGATACAGTAAACCTGGAGTGAAGCATCGGAATCTATAACTAGTGTCACATTAATGGTTTAAAACATAGACAGTAAGAAGAGTCAGACCTCTTTTACTTAAGTCGTCATTGTGCCTTTTGTATTTAATTCCGATGCAATTTCTGTGTTTTATCGTCAATAAGAAGGTTCTAGGGATACAGTAAACCTGAAGTTATGCATCGGAGTCTATAACTAGTGTCACAGGAATGGTTCAAAGCATAGACAGTAAGAAGAGTCAGTCCTCTTGTACTTAATTCGGCATTGTGCCTTTTGTATTTAATTCCGATGCAATTTCTGTGTTTCATCGTCAATAAGAAGGTCAGAGGGATACAGTAAACCTGAAATGAAGCATCGGAATCTATAATTAGTGACACAGGAATGGTTCAAAACATAGTCAGTAGGAAGAGTCAGTCTTCTTGTACTTAAGTCGGCATTGTGCATTTTGTATTTAATTCCGATGCAATTTCTGTGTCTCATCGTCAATAAGAAGGTCCAAGGGATACAGTAAACCTGGAGTGAAGCATCGGAATTTGTGACTAGTGTCGCAGGGACGGTTCAAAACATAGACAGTAAGATGAGTCAGTATTCTTGTACTTAAGTCGGCAATGTGCTTTTTGTATTTGATTCCGATGCAATTTCTGTGTTTCATCGTCACTAAGAAGGTCAGAGGGATACAGTAATCCTGAAGTTAAGCATCGGAATCTATAATTAGTGTCACAGGAATGGTTCAAGGCATAGTCAGTAAGAAGAGACAGTCTTCTTGTAGTTAAGTCGGCATTGTGCCTTTTGGAGTTAATTCCGATGCAATTTCTGTGTTTCATCGATAATAAGAAGGTCCAAGGGATACAGTAAACCTGAAGTGAAGCATCGGAATCTATAACATGTGTCACAGGAATGGTTCAAAACATTCACAGAAGGAAGAGTCGGTCTACATGTACTTAAGTCGGCATTGTGCCTTTTGTATTTAATTCCGATGCAATTTCTGTGTTTTATCGTCAATAAGAAGGTCAGAGGGATACAGTAAACCTGATGTGAAGCATCGGAATCTATAACTAGTGTCACAGGAATGGTTCAAAACATAGTCAGTAAGAATAGTCAGTCTTCTTGTACTTAAGTCATCATTGTGCTTTTTGTATTTAATTCCGATGCAATTTCTGTGTTTCATCGTCAATAAGAAGGTCAGAGGGATACTGTAAACCTGAAGTGAAGCATCGGAATCTATAACTAGTGGCACAGGAATGGTTCAAAACATAGACTGTAGGAAGTGTCAGTCTTCTTGTACTTAAATCGGCATTGTGCCTATTGTATTTAATTCGGATGGAATTTCTGTGTTTCATCGTCAATAGGAAGGTCAGAGGGACACAGTAAACCTGAAGTGAAGCATCGGAATCTATAACTAGTGTCACAGGAATGGTTCAAATTATAAACAGTGAGAAGAGTTAGTCTTCTTGTACTTAAGACGGTATTGTGCCTTTTGTATTTAATTCGGATGCAATTTCTGTGTTTCATCGTCAATAGGAAGGTCAGAGGGATACAGTTAACCTGAAGTGAAGCATCGGAATCTATAACTAGTGTCACAGGAATGGTTAAAAACATAGACAGTAAGAAGGGTCAGTCTTCTTGTACTTAAGTCGGCATTGTGCTTTTGTATTTAATTCAGATGCAATTTCTGTGTTTCATCGTCAATAAGAAGGTCCAAGGGATACAGTAAAACTGAAGTCAAGCATCGGAATCTGTAACTAGTGTCACAGGAATGGTTCAAAACATAGCCAGTAAGAAGAGTCAGTCTCCTCGTACTTAAGTAGGCCTTGTGGCGTTTCCATTTAATTCCGATGCCATTTCTGTGTTTCCTCGTGAATAAGAAGGTCAGAGGGATACAGTAAACCTGAAGTGAAGCATCGGGATCTATAACTAGTGTCACAGGAATGGTTCAGAACATAGTCAGTAAGAAGAGTCAGTCTTCTTGTACTTAAGTCGGCATTGTGCCTTTTGTATTTAATTCCGATGCAATTTCTGTGTTTCATCGTCAATAAGAAGGTCAATGGGATACAGTAAACCTGAAGTGAAGCATCGGAATCTATATCTAGAGTCACAGGAATGGTTCAAAACATAGACCGTAAGTAAAGTCTGTCGTCTTGTACTTAAGTCGGCATGGTGCCTTTTCTATTTAATTCCGATGCAATTTCTGTCTTTCATCGTCAATAAGAAGGTCAGAGGGAGACAGTAAACCAGAAGTGAAGCATCCGAATCTATAACTAGTGTCACAGGAATGGTTCAAACATAGTCAGTAAAACGAGTCAGTCTTCTTCTACTTAAGTCGGCATTGTGCCTTTTGTATTTAATTCCGATGCATTTTTGTGTTTCATCGTCAATAAGAAGGTCAGAGGGATACAGTAAACCTGAAAAGAAGCATCGGACTCTATAACTAGTGTCACAGGAATGGTTCAAAACATAGACAGTAGGAAGAGTCAGTCTTTTTGTACTTAAGTCGGCATTGTGCCTTTTGTATTTAATTCCGATGCAATTTCTGTGTTTCATCGTCAATAAGAAGGTCAGAGGGATACAGTAAACATGAAGTGAAGCATCGGAATCCATAACTAGAGTCACAGGAATGCTTCAAATCGAAGACAGTAAGACGAGTCAGTCTTCTTGTACTTAAGTTGGCATTGTGCCTTTTGTATTTAATTCCGTTGCAATTTCTGTGTTTCATCGTCAATAAGAAGGTTTAAGGGATACAGTAAACCTGAACTGAAGCATCGGAATCCATAACTAGTGTCTCAGGAATGGTTCAAATCATAGCCAGTAAGAAGAGTCAGACTCCTTGTACTTAAGTAGGCATTGTGGCGTTTCCATTTAATTCCGATGCAATTTCTGTGTTTCCTCGTGAATAAGAAGGTGAGAGGGATCCAGTAAATCTGAAGAGAAGCATCGGGATCTATAACTAGTGTCACAGGAATGGTTCAAAACATAGTCAGTAAGAAGAGTCAGTCTTTTTGTACTTAAGTCGGCATTGTGCCTTTTGTATTTAATTCCGATGCAATTTCTGTGTTTCATCGTCAATAAAAAGGTCAGAGGGATACAGTAAACATGAAGCATCGGATGCCATAACTAGAGTCACAGGAATGCTTCAAATCGAAGACAGTAAGAAGAGTCAGTCTTCTTGTACTTAAGTCGGCATTGTGCCTTTTGTATTTAATTCCGATGCAATTTCTGTGTTTCATCGTCAATAAGAAGGGCCAAGGGATACAGTAAAGCTGAAGTGAAGCATCGGAATCTATAACTAGTGTCACAGGAATGGTTCAAAACATAGACAGTAAGAAGAGTCAGTCTCCTTGTACTTAAGTCGGCATTGTGCCTTTTGTATTTAATTCCGATGGAATTTCTGTGTTTCATCGTTAATAAGAAGATGAGAGGCATACAGTAAACCTGAAGTGAAGGATCGGAATCTATTACAAGTGTCACAGGAATGGTTCAAAACATTGACAGTAGGAAGAGTCAGTCTTCTTGTACTGAAGTCGGCATTGTGCTTTTTGTATTTTATTGCGATGCTATTTCTGTGTTTCATCGTCAATAAGAAGGGCCAAGGGATACAGTAAACCTGAAGTGAAGCATCGGAATCTATAACTAGTGTCACAGGAATGCTTCAAAACCATAGACAGTAAGAAGAGTCAGTCTTCTTGTACTTAAGTAGGTATTGCAATTTTGTATTTAATTCCGATGCAATTTCAGTGTTTCATCGTCAATAAGATGGTCCAAGGGATACAGTAAACCTGAAGTGAAGCATCGGAATCTATAACTAGTGTCACAGGAATGGTTCAAAACATAGACAGTAAGATGAGTCAGTCTTCTTGTACTTATTTAGGCATTGTGCTTTTTCTATTCAATTCCGATGCAATTTCTGTGTTTCATCGTCAATAACAAGGTCCACGGGATACAGTAACCCTGGAGTGAAGCATCGGAATCTATAACTTGTGTCTCAGGAATGGTTTTAAACATAGACAGTAACATGGGGCAGATTTCTTGTACTTAAGTCGGCAATGTGCCTTTTATAATGAATTCCGATGCAATTTCTGTGTTTCATCATCAATAAGAAGGCCCAATGGATACAGTAGACCTTAATTGAAGCATTGGAATCTATAACTAGTGTCACAGGAATGGTTCAAAACATAGACAGTATGAAGAATCAGTCTTCTTGTACTTAAGTCGGCATTGAGCATTTTGTATTTAATTCCGATGCAATTTCTGTGTTTCATCGTTAATAAGAAGGTCAGAGGGATACAGTATATCTGAAGTGAAGCATCGGAATCTATAACTAGAGTCACAGGTATGGTTCAAATCATAGACAGTAGGAAGAGTCAGTCTTCTTGTACTTAAGTCGGTAATGTGCTTTTTGTGTTTTATTCCGATGCAATTTCTGTGCTTCATCGTCAATAAGAAGGGCCAAGGGATACAGTAAACCTGAAGTGAAACATCGGAATCTATAACTAGTGTCACAGGATGCTTCAAAACATAGACAGTAAGAAGAGTCAGTCTTCTTGTACATAAGTCGGTATTGTGATTTTGTATTTAATTCCGATGCAATTTCTGTGTTTTATCGTCAATAAGAAGGTCCAAGAGATACAGTAACCCTGGAGTGAAGCATCGGAATCTATAACTAGTGTCTCAGGAATGGTTTTAAACATAGACAGTAAGAAGGGTCAGTCATCTTGTACTTAAGTCGCATTGTGCCTTTTGTATTTAATTCCGATGCAATTTCTGTGTTTCATCGTCAATAAGAAGGTCCAAGGGATACAGTAAACCTGATGTGAAGCATCGGAATCTATAACTAGAGTCACAGGAATGCTTCAAAACATAGACAGTAAGAAGAGTCAGTCTTCTTGTACTTAAGTCGGCATTGTGCCTTTTGTATTTAATTCCGATGCAATTTCTGTGTTTCATGGTCAATGAGAAGGTCCAAGGGATAGAGTAAACCTGAAGTGAAGCATCGGAGTCTATAACTAGTGTCACAGGAATGGTTCAAAGCATAGACAGTAAGAAGAGTCAGTCTTCTTGTACTTAATTCGGCATTGTGCCTTTTGTATTTAATTCCGATGCAATTTCTGTGTTTCATCGTCAATAAGAAGGTCAGAGGCATACAGTAAACCTGAAGTGAAGCATCAGAATCTATAACTAGTGACACAGGAATGGTTCAAAACATAATCAGTAAGAAGAGTCAGTCTTCTTGTACTTAAGTCGGCATTGTGCCTTTTGTATTTAATTCCGATGCAATTTCTGTGTTTCATCGTCAATAAGAAGGTCCAAGGGATACAGTAAACCTGGAGTGAAGCATCGGATTCTATAACTAGTGTCACTGGGACGGTTCAAAGCATTGACAGTAAGATGAATCTGTATTCTCGTACTTAAGTCGGCAATGTGCTTTTTGTATTTAATTCCGATGCAATTTCTGTGTTTCATCGTCACTAAGAAGGTCAGAGGGATACAGTAATCCTGAAGTTAAGCATCGGAATCTATAACTAGTGTCACAGGAATGGTTCAAGGCATAGTCTGTAAGAAGAGTCAGTGTTCTTGTAGTTAAGTCGGCATTGTGCCTTTTGTATTTAATTCCGATGAAATTTCTGTCTTTCATCGTCAATAAGAAGGTCCAAGGGATACAGTAAACCTGAAGTGAAGCATCAGAATCTATAACATGTGTCACAGGAATGGTTCAAAGCATTCACAGTAGGAAGAGTCAGTCTACATGTACTTAAGTCGGCATTGAGCCTTTCGTATTTAAATACGAAGCAATTTCTGTGTTTCATCGTCAATAAGAAGGTCAGAGGGATACTGTAAACCTGAAGTGAAGCATCGGAATCTATAACTAGTGGCATAGGAATGGTTCAAAACATAGACAGTAGGAAGAGTCAGTCTTCTTGTACTTAAGTCGGCATTGTGCCTTTTGTATTTAGTGCGGATGCAATTTGTGTGTTTCATCGTTAATAGGAAGGTCAGAGGCATACAGTAAACCTGAAGTGAAGTATCGGAATCTATAACTAGTGTCACAGGAATGGTTCAATCATAAACAGTGAGAAGAGTCAGTCTTCTTGTACTTAAGTCGGCATTGTGCTTTTCCATTTAATTCCGATGCAACATCTGTGTTTCATTGTCAATATGAAGGTCCAAGCGATACAGTAAACCTGAAGTGAAGCATCGGAATCTTTAACTAGTGTCACAGGAATGGTTCAAGGCATAGTTAGTAAGAAGAGTCAGTGTTCTTGTAATAAAGTCGGCATTGTGCCTTTTGTATTTAATTCCGATGCAATTTCTGTGTTTCATCGTCAATAAGAAGGTCCAAGGGATACAGTAAGCCTGAAGTTAAGCATGGGAATCTATAACATGTGTCACAGGAATGGTTCAAAGCATTCACAGTAGGAAGAGTCAGTCTACATATTCTTAAGTCGGCATTGGGCCTTTTGTATTTAATTCCGATGCAATTTCTGTGTTTCATCGTCAAAAGAAGGACCAAGGTATACAGTAAAACTGATGTGAAGCATCGGAATCTATATCTAGAGTCACAGGAATGCTTCAAAACATAGACAGTAAGAAGAGTCAGTCTTCTTGTACTTAAGTCGGCATTGTGCCTTCTGCATTTAATTCCGATGCAATTTCTGTGTTTCATCGTCAATAAGAAGGTTTAAGGGATACAGTAAAATTGAACTGAAGCATCGGAATCCATAACTAGTGTCACAGGAATGGTTCAAAACATAGACAGTAAGAAGAGTCAGACCTCTTTTACTTAAGTCGTCATTGTGCTTTTTGTATTTAATTCCGATGCAATTTCTGTGTTTCATCGTCAATGAGAAGGTCCAAGGGATAGAGTAAACCTGAAGTGAAGCATCGGAGTCCATAACTAGTGTCACAGGAATGGTTCAAAATATAGTCAGTAAGAAGAGTCAGTCTTCTTGTACTTACGTTGGCATTGTGCCTTTTGTATTTAATTCCGATGCAATTTCTGTGTTTCATCGTCAAAGAAGGACCAAGGTATACAGTAAACCTGGACTGAAGCATCGGAATCTATAACTAGTATCACAGAAATGGTTCAAAACATAGACAGTAAGGTGAGTCAGTCTTCTTGTACTTAAGTCGCCATTGTGCCTTTTGTATTTAATTCCGATGAAATATCAGTGTTTCATCGTCAATAAGAAGGTCCAAGGGATTAAGTAAACCTGGAGGGAAGTATTGGAGTCTATAACTATTGTCACAGGAATGGTTCAAAACATAGGCAGTAGGAAGAGTCAGTCTTCTTGTACTTAATTCGGCATTGTGCATTTTGTATTTAATTCCGATGCAATTTCTGTGTTTCATCGTCAATAAGTAGGTCGGAGGGATACAGTAAACTTGAAGTGATGCATCGGAATCGATAACTAGAGTCTCAGGAATGGTTAAAATCATAGTCAGTAAGAAGGGTCAGTCTTCTTGTACTTAAGTCGGCATTGTGCCTTTGGATTTATTTCCGATGCAATTTCTGTGTTTCATCGTCAATAAGAAGGTCCAAGGGATACAGTAAACCTGGAGTGTAGCATCGGAATCTATAACTAGTGTCACAGGGACAGTTCAAATCGTAGACAGTAAGATGAGTCAGTAACCTTGTACTTAAGTCGGCATTGTGCTTTTCTATTTAATTCCGATGCAATATCTGTGTTTCATCGTCAATAAGAAGGTCCAAGGGATACAGTAAACCTGGAGTGAAGCATCGGAATCTATAACAAGTGTCACATTAATGGTTTAAAACATAGACAGTAAGAAGAGTCAGACCTCTTGTACTTAAGTCGGCATTGTGCCTTTTGTATTTATTTCCGATGCAATTTCTGTGTTTCATCGTCAATAAGAAGGTCCAAGGGATACAGTAAACCTGAAGTGAAGCATCGGAATCTATAACTATTGTCACAGGAATGGTTCAAACCATAGTCAGTATGAAGAGTCAGTCTTCTTGTACCTAAGTCATCATTGTGCATTTTCTATTTAATTCTGACGCAATGTCTATGTTTCATCGTTAATAAGAAGGTCCAAAGGATACAGTAAACCTGGAGTGAAGCATCGGAATCTATAACTAGTGTCACATTAATGGTTTAAAACATAGACAGTAAGAAGAGTCAGACCTCTTTTACTTAAGTCGTCATTGTGCCTTTTGTATTTAATTCCGATGCAATTTCTGTGTTTTATCGTCAATAAGAAGGTCCTAGGGATACAGTAAACCTGAAGTTATGCATCGGAGTCTATAACTAGTGTCACAGGAATGGTTCAAAGCATAGACAGTAAGAAGAGTCAGTCTTCTTGTACTTAATTCGGCATTGTGCCTTTTGTATTTAATTCCGATGCAATTTCTGTGTTTCATCGTCAATAAGAAGGTCGGAGGGATACAGTAAACCTGAAGTGAAGCATCGGAATCTATAACATGTGTCACAGGAATGGTTCAAATCATTCACAGGAGGAAGACTCAGTCTACATGTACTTAAGTCGGCATTGTGCCTTTTGTATTTAATTCCGATGCAATTTATGTGCTTTATCGTCAATAAGAAGGTCAGAGGGATACAGTAAACCTGATGTGAAGCATCGGAATGTATAACTAGTGTCACGGGAATGGTTCAAAACATAGTCAGTAAGTAGAGTCAGTCTTCTTGTACTTAAGTCGGCAATGTGCTTTTTGTATTTAATTCCGATGCAATTTCTGTGTTTCATTGTCAATAAGAAGGTCCAAGGGATACAGTAGACCTGAATTGAAGCATCGGAATCTATAACTAGTGTAACAGGAATGGTTCATATCATAGTCAGTAAGAAGAGTCAGTCTTCTTGTGCTTATGTCGGTATTGTGCATTTTCTATTAAATTCTGATGTAATTTCTGTGTTTCATCGTCAATAAGAAGGTCCAATGGATACAGTAAACCTGGAGTGAAGCATCGGAATCTATAACTAGTGTCACAGGAATTGTTCAAGACATTGACAGTAAGAAGAGTCAGACTTCTTTTGCTTAAGTCGGCATTGTGCTTTTTGTAATTAATTCCGATGCAATATCTGTGTTTCATCGTCAATAAGAAGGTCAGAAGGATACAGTAGACCTGAATTGAAGCATCGGAATCTATAACTAGTGTCACAGGAATGGTTCAGAACATAGTCAGTAAGAAGAGTCAGTATTCTTGTACTTATGTCGGTATTGTGCCTTTTGTATTTAATTCCGATGCAATTTCTGTGTTTCATCGTCAATAAGAAGGTCAGAGGGATACAGTAATCCCGGAGTGAAGTATTGGAGTCTATAACTAGTGTCACAGGAATGGTTCAAAACATAGACAGTAAGAAGAGTCAGTCTTCTTGTACTTAATTTGGCATTGTGCCTTTTATATTTAATTCCGATGCCATTTCTGTGTTTCATCGTCAATAAGAAGGTCAGAGGGATACAGTAAACCTGAAGCGAAGCATCGGAATCTATAACTAGTGTAACAGGAATGGTTCATATCATAGTCAGTAAGAAGAGTCAGTCTTCTTGTACTTATGTCGGCATTGTGCATTTTCTATTAAGTTCTGATGTAATTTCTGTGCTTCATCGTCAATAAGAAGGTCCAATGGATACAGTAAACCCGGAGTGAAGCATCGAAATCTATAACTAGTGTCACAGGAATGGTTCAAAAAATTGACAGTAAGAGGAGTCAGACTTCTTTTACTTAAGTCGGCATTGTGCCTTTTGTAATTAATTCCGATGCAATTTCTGTGTTTCATCGTCAATGAGAAGGTCAGAGGGATACAGTAAACTTGAAGTGAAGCATCGGAATCTACAACTTGTGTCACAGGAATGGTTCAAAACATTCACAGTAGGAAAAGTCAGTCTACATGTACTTAAGTCGGCATTGTGCCTTTTGTATTTAATTCCGATGCAATTTCTGTGTTTCATCGTCAATACGAAGGTCTGAGGGATACAGTAAACCTGATGTGAAGCTTCGGAATCTATAACTAGTGTCACAGGAATGGTTCATATCATAGTCAGTATGAAGAGTCAGTCTTCTTGTACTTAAGTCATCATTGTGCATTTTCTATTTAATTCTGATGCAATGTCTATGTTTCATCGTCAATTAGAAGGTCCAAGGGATACAGTAAACCTGGAGTGAAGCATCGGAATCTATAACTAGTGTCACATTAATGGTTTAAAACATAGACAATAAGAAGGGTCAGACCTCTTTTACTTAAGTCGTCATTGTGCCTTTTGTATTTAATTCCGATGCAATTTCTGTGTTTAATCGTCAATAAGAAGGTCCTAGGGATACAGTGAACCTGAAGTTATGCATCGGAGTCTATAACTAGTGTCACAGGAATGGTTCAAAGCATAGACAGTAAGAGAAGTCAGTCTTCTTGTACTTAATTCGGCATTGTGCTTTTTGTATTTAATTCCGATGCAACTTCTGTGCTTCATCGTCAATAAGAAGGTCCAAGGGATACAGTAATCCTGAAGTTAAGCATCGGAATCTATTACATGTGTCACAGGAATGGTTCAAAACATTCACAGTAGGAAGAGTCAGTCTACATGTCCTTAAGTCGGCATTGGGCCTTTTGTATTTAATTACGAAACAATTTCAGTGTTTCATCGTCAATGAGAAGGTCAGAGGGATACTGTAAACTTGAAGTGAAGCATCGGAATCTATAACTAGTTGCACAGGAATGGTTCAAAACATAGACAGTAGGAAGAGTCAGTCTTCTTGTACTTAAGTCGGCATTGTGCCTTTTGTATTTAGTTCGGATGCAATTTCTGTGCTTCATCGTCAATAGGAAGGTCAGTGGGATACAGTAAACCTGAAGTGATGCATCGGAATCTATAACTAGTGTCACAGGAATGGTTCAAAACATAAACAGTGAGAAGAGTCAGTCTTCTTGTACTTAAGTCGGCATTGTGCTTTTCCATTTAATTCCGATGCAATATCTGTGTTTCATCGTCAATAAGAAGGTCCAAGCGATACAGTAAACCTGAAGTGAAGCATCGGAATCTATAACTAGTGTCATCGGAATGGTTCAAGGCATAGTTAGTAAGAAGAGTCAGTGTTCTTGTAGTTAAGTCGGCATTGTGCCGTTTGTATTTAATTCCGATGCAATTTCTGTGTTTCATCGTCAATAAGAAGGTCCAAGGGATACAGTAAACCTGAAGTTAAGCATCGAAATCTATTACATGTGTCACAGGAATGGTTCAAAACATTCACAGTAGGAAGAGTCAGTCTACATGTCCTTAAGTCGGCATTGGGCCTTTTGTATTTAATTCCGATGCAATTTCGGTGTTTCATCGTCAATAAGAAGGTCAGAGGGATACAGTAAACCTGATGCAAAGCATCGGAATCTATAACTAGTGTCACAGGAATGGTTAAAAACATAGACAGTAGGAAGAGTCAGTCTTCTTGTACATATGTCGGCATTGTGCCTTTTGTATTTAATTCGGATGCAATTTCTGTGTTTCCTCGTCAATAGGAGGGTCAGAGGGATACAGTAAACCTGAAGTGAAGCATCGGAATCTGTAACTAGTGTCACAGGAATGATTCAAACATAGTCAGGAAGAAGCGTCAGTCTTCTTCTACTTATGTCGGCATTGTGAATTTCTATTCATTTCTGATGCAATTTCTGTGTTTCATCGTCAATAAGAAGGTCCAAGGGATACAGTAAACCTGGTGTGAAGCACCGGAATCTATAACTAGTGTCACAGGAAATGTTCAAAACATAGAGTGTAAGATGAGTCAGTCTTCTTGTACTTTAGTCGGCATTGTCCCTTTTGTATTTAATTCCGATGCAATTTCTGTGTTTCATCGTCAATAAGAAGGTCCAAATGATACAGTAAACCTGGAGTGAAGCATCGGAATCTATAACTAGTGTCACAGGAAAGGTTCAAAACGTAGACAGTAAGAATAGTCAGTATTCTTGTACTTGATTCTCCATTGTGCCTTTTGTATTTAATTCCGATGCAATTTCTGCGTTTTATCGTCAATAAGAAGGTCCAAGGGATACAGTAAAACTGAACTAAAGCATCGGTATTTATAACTAGTGTCACAGGAAAATGTCAAACATAGTCAGTAAGAAGAGTCAGTCTTCTTGTACTTACGTCGGCATTGTGTCTTTTGTATTTAATTCCGATAAAATATCTGTGTTTCATCGTCAATAAGAAGGTCCAAGGGATTCAGTAAAACTGGAGTGAAGTATTGGAGTCTATAACTATTGTCACAGGAATGGTTCAAAACATAAGCAGTAAGAAGAGTCAGTCTTCTTGTACTTAATTCGGCATTGTGCATTTTGTATTTTATTCCGATGCAATTTCTGTGCTTCATCGTCAATAAGAAGGTCAGAGGGATACAGTAAACTTGAAGTGATGCATCGCAATCGATAACTAGAGTCTCAGGAATGGTTCAAATCATAGTCAGTAAGAAGGGTCAGTCTTCTTGTACTTAAGTCGGCATTGTGCCTTTTGTATTCATTTCCGATGCAATTTCTGTGTTTCATCGTCAATAAGAAGTTCCAAGGGATACAGTAAACCTGGAGTGAAGCATCGGAATCTATAACTAGTGTCACAGGGACAGTTCAAAGAGTAGACAGTAAGATGAGTCAGTATCCATGTACTTAAGTCGGCATTGTGCCTTTTCTATTTAATTCCGATGCAATATCTGTGTTTCGTCGGCAATAAGAAGGTCCCAGGGATACAGTAAACCTGAAGTGAAGCATCGGAATCTATAACTAGTGTCACAGGAATGGTTCAAACCATAGTCAGTAAGAAGAGTCAGTCTTCTTGTACTTAAGTCATCATTGTGCATTTTCTATTTAATTCTGATGCAATGTCTATGTTTCATCGTCAATAAGAAGGTCCAAGGGATACAGTAAACCTGGAGTGAAGCATCGGAATCTATAACTAGTGTCACATTAATGGTTTAAAACATAGACAGTAAGAAGAGTCAGACCTCTTTTACTTAAGTCGTCATTGTGCCTTTTGTATTTAATTCCGATGCAATTTCTGTGTTTTATCGTCAATAAGAAGGTTCTAGGGATACAGTAAACCTGAAGTTATGCATCGGAGTCTATAACTAGTGTCACAGGAATGGTTCAAAGCATAGACAGTAAGAAGAGTCAGTCCTCTTGTACTTAATTCGGCATTGTGCCTTTTGTATTTAATTCCGATGCAATTTCTGTGTTTCATCGTCAATAAGAAGGTCAGAGGGATACAGTAAACCTGAAATGAAGCATCGGAATCTATAACTAGTGACACAGAAATGGTTCAAAACATAGTCAGTAGGAAGAGTCAGTCTTCTTGTACTTATGTCGGCATTGTGCATTTTGTATTTAATTCCGATGCAATTTGTGTGTCTCATCGTCAATCAGAAGGTCCAAGTGATACAGTAAACCTGGAGTGAAGCATCGGAATTTGTGACTAGTGTCGCAGGGACGGTTCAAAACATAGACAGTAAGATGAGTCAGTATTCTTGTACTTAAGTCGGCAATGTGCTTTTTGTATTTGATTCCGATGCAATTTCTGTGTTTCATCGTCACTAAGAAGGTCAGAGGGATACAGTAATCCTGAAGTTAAGCATCGGAATCTATAATTAGTGTCACAGGAATGGTTCAAGGCATAGTCAGTAAGAAGAGACAGTCTTCTTGTAGTTAAGTCGGCATTGTGCCTTTTGGAGTTAATTCCGATGCAATTTCTGTGTTTCATCGATAATAAGAAGGTCCAAGGGATACAGTAAACCTGAAGTGAAGCATCGGAATCTATAACATGTGTCACAGGAATGGTTCAAAACATTCACAGAAGGAAGAGTTGGTCTACATGTACTTAAGTCGGCATTGTGCCTTTTGTATTTAATTCCGATGCAATTTCTGTGTTTTATCGTCAATAAGAAGGTCAGAGGGATACAGTAAACATGATGTGAAGCATCGGAATCTATAACTAGTGTCACAGGAATGGTTCAAAACATAGTCAGTAAGAAGAGTCAGTCTTCTTGTACTTAAGTCGGCATTGTGCTTTTTGTATTTAATTCCGATGCAATTTCTGTGTTTCATCGTCAATAAGAAGGTCAGAGGGATACTGTAAACCTGAAGTGAAGCATCGGAATCTATAACTAGTGGCACAGGAATGGTTCAAAACATAGACAGTAGGAAGTGTCAGTCTTCTTGTACTTAAATCGGCATTGTGCCTATTGTATTTAATTCGGATGGAATTTCTGTGTTTCATCGTCAATAGGAAGGTCAGAGGGACACAGTAAACCTGAAGTGAAGCATCGGAATCTATAACTAGTGTCACAGGAATGGTTCAAATTATAAACAGTGAGAAGAGTTAGTCTTCTTGTACTTAAGACGGTATTGTGCCTTTTGTATTTAATTCGGATGCAATTTCTGTGTTTCATCGTCAATAGGAAGGTCAGAGGGATACAGTTAACCTGAAGTGAAGCATCAGAATCTATAACTAGTGTCACAGGAATGGTTAAAAACATAGACAGTAAGAAGGGTCAGTATTCTTGTACTTAAGTCGGCATTGTGCTTTTGTATTTAATTCCGATGCAATTTCTGTGTTTCATCGTCAATAAGAAGGTCCAAGGGATACAGTAAAACTGAAGTCAAGCATCGGAATCTATAACTAGTGTCACAGGAATGGTTCAAAACATAGCCAGTAAGAAGAGTCAGTCTCCTTGTACTTAAGTAGGCCTTGTGGCGTTTCCATTTAATTCCGATGCCATTTCTGTGTTTCCTCGTGAATAAGAAGGTCAGAGGGATACAGTAAACCTGAAGTGAAGCATCGGGATCTATAACTAGTGTCACAGGAATGGTTCAGAACATAGTCAGTAAGAAGAGTCAGTCTTCTTGTACTTAAGTCGGCATTGTGCCTTTTGTATTTAATTCCGATGCAATTTCTGTGTTTCATCGTCAATAAGAAGGTCAATGGGATACAGTAAACCTGAAGTGAAGCATCGGAATCTATATCTAGAGTCACAGGAATGGTTCAAATCATAGACCGTAAGTAAAGTCTGTCGTCTTGTACTTAAGTCGGCATGGTGCCTTTTCTATTTAATTCCGATGCAATTTCTGTCTTTCATCGTCAATAAGAAGGTCAGAGGGAGACAGTAAACCAGAAGTGAAGCATCCGAATCTATAACTAGTGTCACAGGAATGGTTCAAAACATAGTCAGTAAAACGAGTCAGTCTTCTTCTACTTAAGTCGGCATTGTGCCTTTTGTATTTAATTCCGATGCATTTTTGTGTTTCATCGTCAATAAGAAGGTCAGAGGGATACAGTAAACCTGAAAAGAAGCATCGGAATCTATAACTAGTGTCACAGGAATGGTTCAAAACATAGACAGTAGGAAGAGTAAGTCTTTTTGTACTTAAGTCGGCATTGTGCCTTTTGTATTTAATTCCGATGCAATTTCTGTGTTTCATCGTCAATAAGAAGGTCAGAGGGATACAGTAAACATGAAGTGAAGCATCGGAATCCATAACTAGAGTCACAGGAATGCTTCAAATCGAAGACAGTAAGAAGAGTCAGTCTTATTGTACTTAAGTAGGCATTGTGGCGTTTCCATTTAATTCCGATGCAATTTCTGTGTTTCCTCGTGAATAAGAAGGTGAGAGGGATCCAGTAAACCTGAAGAGAAGCATCGGAATCTATAACTAGTGTCACAGGAATGGTTCAAGGCATAATCTGTAAGAAGAGTCAGTGTTCTTGTAGTTAAGTCGGCATTGTGCCTTTTGTATTTAATTCCGATGAAATTTCTGTGTTTCATCGTCAATAAGAAGGTCCAAGGGATACAGTAAACCTGAAGTGAAGCATCAGAATCTATAACATGTGTCACAGGAATGGTTCAAAGCATTCACAGTAGGAAGAGTCAGTCTACATGTACTTAAGTCGGCATTGAGCCTTTCGTATTTAAATACGAAGCAATTTCTGTGTTTCATCGTCAATAAGAAGGTCAGAGGGATACTGTAAACCTGAAGTGAAGCATCGGAATCTATAACTAGTGGCATAGGAATGGTTCAAAACATAGACAGTAGGAAGAGTCAGTCTTCTTGTACTTAAGTCGGCATTGTGCCTTTTGTATTTAGTGCGGATGCAATTTGTGTGTTTCATCGTTAATAGGAAGGTCAGAGGGATACAGTAAACCTGAAGTGAAGTATCGGAATCTATAACTAGTGTCACAGGAATGGTTCAAACATAAACAGTGAGAAGAGTCAGTCTTCTTGTACTTAAGTCGGCATTGTGCTTTTCCATTTAATTCCGATGCAACATCTGTGTTTCATTGTCAATAAGAAGGTCCAAGCGATACAGTAAACCTGAAGTGAAGCATCGGAATCTTTAACTAGTGTCACAGGAATGGTTCAAGGCATAGTTAGTAAGAAGAGTCAGTGTTCTTGTAATAAAGTCGGCATTGTGCCTTTTGTATTTTATTCCGATGCAATTTCTATGTTTCATCGTCAATAAGAAGGTCCAAGGGATACAGTAAGCCTGAAGTTAAGCATGGGAATCTATAACATGTGTCACAGGAATGGTTCAAAGCATTCACAGTAGGAAGAGTCAGTCTACATATTCTTAAGTCGGCATTGGGCCTTTTGTATTTAATTCCGATGCAATTTCTGTGTTTCATCGTCAAAAGAAGGACCAAGGTATACTGTAAAACTGATGTGAAGCATCGGAATCTATATCTAGAGTCACAGGAATGCTTCAAAACATAGACAGTAAGAAGAGTCAGTCTTCTTGTACTTAAGTCGGCATTGTGCCTTTTGCATTTAATTCCGATGCAATTTCTGTGTTTCATCGTCAATAAGAAGGCTTAAGGGATACAGTAAAATTGAACTGAAGCATCGGAATCCATAACTAGTGTCACAGGAATGGTTCAAAACATAGACAGTAAGAAGAGTCAGACCTCTTTTACTTAAGTCGTCATTGTGCCTTTTGTATTTAATTCCGATGCAATTTCTGTGTTTCATCGTCAATGAGAAGGACCAAGGGATAGAGTAAACCTGAAGTGAAGCATCGGAGTCCATAACTAGTGTCACAGGAATGGTTCAAAACATAGTCAGTAAGAAGAGTCAGTCTTCTTGTACTTACGTTGGCATTGTGCCTTTTGTATTTAATTCCGATGCAATTTCTGTGTTTCATCGTCAAAGAAGGACCAAGGTATACAGTAAACCTGGACTGAAGCATCGGAATCTATAACTAGTGTCACAGGGATGGTTCAAAACATAGACAGTAAGGTGAGTCAGTCTTCTTGTACTTAAGTCACCATTGTGCCTTTTGTATTTAATTCCGATGAAATATCAGTGTTTAATCGTCAATAAGAAGGTCCAAGGGATTAAGTAAACCTGGAGGGAAGTATTGGAGTCTATAACTATTGTCACAGGAATGGTTCAAAACATAGGCAGTAGGAAGAGTCAGTCTTCTTGTACTTAATTCGGCATTGTGCATTTTGTATTTAATTCCGATGCAATTTCTGTGTTTCATCGTCAATAAGAAGGTCGGAGGGATACAGTAAACTTGAAGTGATGCATCGGAATCGATAACTAGAGTCTCAGGAATGGTTAAAATCATAGTCAGTAAGAAGGGTCAGTCTTCTTGTACTTAAGTCGGCATTGTGCCTTTTGTATTTATTTCCGATGCAATTTCTGTGTTTCATCGTCAATAAGAAGGTCCAAGGGATACAGTAAACCTGGAGTGTAGCATCGGAATCTATAACTAGTGTCACAGGGACAGTTCAAAGCGTAGACAGTAAGATGAGTCAGTAACCTTGTACTTAAGTCGGCATTGTGCCTTTTCTATTTAATTCCGATGCAATATCTGTGTTTCATCGTCAATAAGAAGGTCCAAGGGATACAGTAAACCTGATGTGAAGCATCGGAATCTATAACTAGTGTCACAGGAATGGTTCAAAACATAGTCAGTAAGAAGAGTCAGTCTTCTTGTACTTAAGTCGGCATTGTGCTTTTTGTATTTAATTCCGATGCAATTTCTGTGTTTCATCGTCAATAAGAAGGTCAGAGGGATACTGTAAACCTGAAGTGAAGCATCGGAATCTATAACTAGTGGCACAGGAATGGTTCAAAACATAGACAGTAGGAAGTGTCAGTCTTCTTGTACTTAAATCGGCATTGTGCCTATTGTATTTAATTCGGATGGAATTTCTGTGTTTCATCGTCAATAGGAAGGTCAGAGGGACACAGTAAACCTGAAGTGAAGCATCGGAATCTATAACTAGTGTCACAGGAATGGTTCAAATTATAAACAGTGAGAAGAGTTAGTCTTCTTGTACTTAAGACGGTATTGTGCCTTTTGTATTTAATTCGGATGCAATTTCTGTGTTTCATCGTCAATAGGAAGGTCAGAGGGATACAGTTAACCTGAAGTGAAGCATCGGAATCTATAACTAGTGTCACAGGAATGGTTAAAAACATAGACAGTAAGAAGGGTCAGTATTCTTGTACTTAAGTCGGCATTGTGCTTTTGTATTTAATTCCGATGCAATTTCTGTGTTTCATCGTCAATAAGAAGGTCCAAGGGATACAGTAAAACTGAAGTCAAGCATCGGAATCTATAACTAGTGTCACAGGAATGGTTCAAAACATAGCCAGTAAGAAGAGTCAGTCTCCTTGTACTTAAGTAGGCCTTGTGGCGTTTCCATTTAATTCCGATGCCATTTCTGTGTTTCCTCGTGAATAAGAAGGTCAGAGGGATACAGTAAACCTGAAGTGAAGCATCGGGATCTATAACTAGTGTCACAGGAATGGTTCAGAACATAGTCAGTAAGAAGAGTCAGTCTTCTTGTACTTAAGTCGGCATTGTGCCTTTTGTATTTAATTCCGATGCAATTTCTGTGTTTCATCGTCAATAAGAAGGTCAATGGGATACAGTAAACCTGAAGTGAAGCATCGGAATCTATATCTAGAGTCACAGGAATGGTTCAAAACATAGACCGTAAGTAAAGTCTGTCGTCTTGTACTTAAGTCGGCATGGTGCCTTTTCTATTTAATTCCGATGCAATTTCTGTCTTTCATCGTCAATAAGAAGGTCAGAGGGAGACAGTAAACCAGAAGTGAAGCATCCGAATCTATAACTAGTGTCACAGGAATGGTTCAAAACATAGTCAGTAAAACGAGTCAGTCTTCTTCTACTTAAGTCGGCATTGTGCCTTTTGTATTTAATTCCGATGCATTTTTGTGTTTCATCGTCAATAAGAAGGTCAGAGGGATACAGTAAACCTGAAAAGAAGCATCGGAATCTATAACTAGTGTCACAGGAATGGTTCAAAACATAGACAGTAGGAAGAGTAAGTCTTTTTGTACTTAAGTCGGCATTGTGCCTTTTGTATTTAATTCCGATGCAATTTCTGTGTTTCATCGTCAATAAGAAGGTCAGAGGGATACAGTAAACATGAAGTGAAGCATCGGAATCCATAACTAGAGTCACAGGAATGCTTCAAATCGAAGACAGTAAGAAGAGTCAGTCTTATTGTACTTAAGTAGGCATTGTGGCGTTTCCATTTAATTCCGATGCAATTTCTGTGTTTCCTCGTGAATAAGAAGGTGAGAGGGATCCAGTAAACCTGAAGAGAAGCATCGGAATCTATAACTAGTGTCACAGGAATGGTTCAAGGCATAATCTGTAAGAAGAGTCAGTGTTCTTGTAGTTAAGTCGGCATTGTGCCTTTTGTATTTAATTCCGATGAAATTTCTGTGTTTCATCGTCAATAAGAAGGTCCAAGGGATACAGTAAACCTGAAGTGAAGCATCAGAATCTATAACATGTGTCACAGGAATGGTTCAAAGCATTCACAGTAGGAAGAGTCAGTCTACATGTACTTAAGTCGGCATTGAGCCTTTCGTATTTAAATACGAAGCAATTTCTGTGTTTCATCGTCAATAAGAAGGTCAGAGGGATACTGTAAACCTGAAGTGAAGCATCGGAATCTATAACTAGTGGCATAGGAATGGTTCAAAACATAGACAGTAGGAAGAGTCAGTCTTCTTGTACTTAAGTCGGCATTGTGCCTTTTGTATTTAGTGCGGATGCAATTTGTGTGTTTCATCGTTAATAGGAAGGTCAGAGGGATACAGTAAACCTGAAGTGAAGTATCGGAATCTATAACTAGTGTCACAGGAATGGTTCAAACATAAACAGTGAGAAGAGTCAGTCTTCTTGTACTTAAGTCGGCATTGTGCTTTTCCATTTAATTCCGATGCAACATCTGTGTTTCATTGTCAATAAGAAGGTCCAAGCGATACAGTAAACCTGAAGTGAAGCATCGGAATCTTTAACTAGTGTCACAGGAATGGTTCAAGGCATAGTTAGTAAGAAGAGTCAGTGTTCTTGTAATAAAGTCGGCATTGTGCCTTTTGTATTTTATTCCGATGCAATTTCTGTGTTTCATCGTCAATAAGAAGGTCCAAGGGATACAGTAAGCCTGAAGTTAAGCATGGGAATCTATAACATGTGTCACAGGAATGGTTCAAAGCATTCACAGTAGGAAGAGTCAGTCTACATATTCTTAAGTCGGCATTGGGCCTTTTGTATTTAATTCCGATGCAATTTCTGTGTTTCATCGTCAAAAGAAGGACCAAGGTATACTGTAAAACTGATGTGAAGCATCGGAATCTATATCTAGAGTCACAGGAATGCTTCAAAACATAGACAGTAAGAAGAGTCAGTCTTCTTGTACTTAAGTCGGCATTGTGCCTTTTGCATTTAATTCCGATGCAATTTCTGTGTTTCATCGTCAATAAGAAGGCTTAAGGGATACAGTAAAATTGAACTGAAGCATCGGAATCCATAACTAGTGTCACAGGAATGGTTCAAAACATAGACAGTAAGAAGAGTCAGACCTCTTTTACTTAAGTCGTCATTGTGCCTTTTGTATTTAATTCCGATGCAATTTCTGTGTTTCATCGTCAATGAGAAGGACCAAGGGATAGAGTAAACCTGAAGTGAAGCATCGGAGTCCATAACTAGTGTCACAGGAATGGTTCAAAACATAGTCAGTAAGAAGAGTCAGTCTTCTTGTACTTACGTTGGCATTGTGCCTTTTGTATTTAATTCCGATGCAATTTCTGTGTTTCATCGTCAAAGAAGGACCAAGGTATACAGTAAACCTGGACTGAAGCATCGGAATCTATAACTAGTGTCACAGGGATGGTTCAAAACATAGACAGTAAGGTGAGTCAGTCTTCTTGTACTTAAGTCACCATTGTGCCTTTTGTATTTAATTCCGATGAAATATCAGTGTTTAATCGTCAATAAGAAGGTCCAAGGGATTAAGTAAACCTGGAGGGAAGTATTGGAGTCTATAACTATTGTCACAGGAATGGTTCAAAACATAGGCAGTAGGAAGAGTCAGTCTTCTTGTACTTAATTCGGCATTGTGCATTTTGTATTTAATTCCGATGCAATTTCTGTGTTTCATCGTCAATAAGAAGGTCGGAGGGATACAGTAAACTTGAAGTGATGCATCGGAATCGATAACTAGAGTCTCAGGAATGGTTAAAATCATAGTCAGTAAGAAGGGTCAGTCTTCTTGTACTTAAGTCGGCATTGTGCCTTTTGTATTTATTTCCGATGCAATTTCTGTGTTTCATCGTCAATAAGAAGGTCCAAGGGATACAGTAAACCTGGAGTGTAGCATCGGAATCTATAACTAGTGTCACAGGGACAGTTCAAAGCGTAGACAGTAAGATGAGTCAGTAACCTTGTACTTAAGTCGGCATTGTGCCTTTTCTATTTAATTCCGATGCAATATCTGTGTTTCATCGTCAATAAGAAGGTCCAAGGGATACAGTAAACCTGGAGTGAAGCATCGGAATCTATAACAAGTGTCACATTAATGGTTTAAAACATAGACAGTAAGAAGAGTCAGACCTCTTGTACTTAAGTCGGCATTGTGCCTTTTGTATTTATTTCCGATGCAATTTCTGTGTTTCATCGTCAATAAGAAGGTCCAAGGGATACAGTAAACCTGAAGTGAAGCATCGGAATCTATAACTATTGTCACAGGAATGGTTCAAACCATAGTCAGTAAGAAGAGTCAGACTTCTTGTACCTAAGTCATCATTGTGCATTCTCTATTTAATTCTGACGCAATGTCTATGTTTCATCGTTAATAAGAAGGTCCAAAGGATACAGTAAACCTGGAGTGAAGCATCGGAATCTATAACTAGTGTCACATTAATGGTTTAAAACATAGACAGTAAGAAGAGTCAGACCTCTTTTACTTAAGTCGTCATTGTGCCTTTTGTATTTAATTCCGATGCAATTTCTGTGTTTTATCGTCAATAAGAAGGTCCTAGGGATACAGTAAACCTGAAGTTATGCATCGGAGTCTATAACTAGTGTCACAGGAATGGTTCAAAGCATAGACAGTAAGAAGAGTCAGTCTTCTTGTACTTAATTCGGCATTGTGCCTTTTGTATTTAATTCCGATGCAATTTCTGTGTTTCATCGTCAATAAGAAGGTCAGAGGGATACAGTAAACCTGAAGTGAAGCATCGGAATCTATAACATGTGTCACAGGAATGGTTCAAATCATTCACAGGAGGAAGACTCAGTCTACATGTACTTAAGTCGGCATTGTGCCTTTTGTATTTAATTCCGATGCAATTTATGTGCTTTATCGTCAATAAGAAGGTCAGAGGGATACAGTAAACCTGAAGTGAAGCATCGGAATCTATAACTAGTGTCACGGGAATGGTTCAAAACATAGTCAGTAAGTAGAGTCAGTCTTCTTGTACTTAAGTCGGCAATGTGCTTTTTGTATTTAATTCCGATGCAATTTCTGTGTTTCATTGTCAATAAGAAGGTCCAAGGGATACAGTAGACCTGAATTGAAGCATCGGAATCTATAACTAGTGTCACAGGAATGGTTCAAAACATAGTAAGTAAGAAGAGACAGTATTCTTGTACTTATGTCGGTATTGTGCCTTTTGTATCTAATTCCGATGCAATTTCTGAGTTTCATCGTCAATAAGAAGGTCAGAGGGATACAGTAATCCCGGAGTGAAGTATTGGAGTCTATAACTAGTGTCACAGGAATGGTTCAAAACATAGACAGTAAGAAGAGTCAGTCTTCTTGTACTTAATTTGGCATTGTGCCTTTTGTATTTAATTCCGATGCCATTTCTGTGTTTCATCGTCAATAAGAAGGTCAGAGGGATACATTAAACCTGAAGCGAAGCATCGGAATCTATAACTAGTGTAACAGGAATGGTTCATATCATAGTCAGTAAGAAGAGTCAGTCTTCTTGTACTTATGTCGGCAGTGTGCATTTTCTATTAAGTTCTGATGTAATTTCTGTGTTTCATCGTCAATAAGAAGGTCCAATGGATACAGTAAACCTGGAGTGAAGCATCGAAATCTATAACTAGTGTCACAGGAATGGTTCAAAAAATTGACAGTAAGAGGAGTCAGACTTCTTTTACTTAAGTCGGCATTGTGCCTTTTGTAATTAATTCCGATGCAATTTCTGTGTTTCATCGTCAATGAGAAGGTCAGAGGGATACAGTAAACTTGAAGTGAAGCATCGGAATCTATAACTTGTGTCACAGGAATGGTTCAAAACATTCACAGTAGGAAAAGTCAGTCTACATGTACTTAAGTCGGCATTGTGCCTTTTGTATTTAATTCCGATGCAATTTCTGTGTTTCATCGTCAATACGAAGGTCTGAGGGATACAGTAAACCTGATGTGAAGCTTCGGAATCTATAACTAGTGTCACAGGAATGGTTCATATCATAGTCAGTATGAAGAGTCAGTCTTCTTGTACTTAAGTCATCATTATGCATTTTCTATTTAATTCTGATGCAATGTCTATGTTTCATCGTCAATAAGAAGGTCCAAGGGATACAGTAAACCTGGAGTGAAGCGTCGGAATCTATAACTAGTGCCACATTAATGGTTTAAAACATAGACAATAAGAAGAGTCAGACCTCTTTTACTTAAGTCGTCATTGTGCCTTTTGTATTTAATTCCGATGCAATTTCTGTGTTTAATCGTCAATAAGAAGGTCCTAGGGATACAGTGAACCTGAAGTTATGCATCGGAGTCTATAACTAGTGTCACAGGAATGGTTCAAAGCATAGACAGTAAGAAAAGTCAGTCTTCTTGTACTTAATTCGGCATTGTGCTTTTTGTATTTAATTCCGATGCAACTTCTGTGCTTCATCGTCAATAAGAAGGTCCAAGGGATACAGTAATCCTGAAGTTAAGCATCGGAATCTATGACTAGTGTCACAGGAATGGTTCAAAACATAGTCAGTAAGAAGAGTCAGTATTCTTGTACTTATGTCGGTATTGTGCCTTTTGTATTTAATTCCGATGCAATATCTGTGTTTCATCGTCAATAAGAAGGTCAGAAGGATAAAGTAGACCTGAATTGAAGCATCGGAATCTATAACTAGTGTCACAGGAATGGTTCAAAACATAGACAGTAAGAAGAGTCAGTCTTCTTGAACTTAAGTCGGCATTATGCCCTTTGTATTTAATTCCGATGCAACTTCTGTGCTTCATCGTCAATAAGAAGGTCCAAGGGATACAGTAATCCTGAAGTTAAGCATCGGAATCTATGACTAGTGTCACAGGAATGGTTCAAAACATAGTCAGTACGAAGAGTCAGTATTCTTGTACTTATGCCGGTATTGTGCCTTTTGTATTTAATTCCGATGCAATTTCTGTGTTTCATCGTCAATAAGAAAGTCAGAGGGATACAGTAAACCCGGAATGAAGCATTGCAGTCTATAACTAGTATCACAGGAGTGGTTCAAAATATAGACAGTAAGAAGAGTCAGTCTTCTTGTACTTAATTTGGCATTGTGCCTTTTGTATTTATTACCGATGCCATTTCTGTGTTTCATCGTCAATAAGAAGGTGAGAGGGATACAGTAAACCTGAAGCGAAGCATCGGAATCTATAACTAGTGTAACAGGAATGGTTCAAGACATTGACAGTAAGAAGAGTCAGACTTCTTTTGCTTAAGTCGGCATTGTGCATTTTGTAATTAATTCCGATGCCATTTCTGTGTTTCATCGTCAATAAGAAGGTGAGAGGGATACAGTAAACCTGAGGCGAAGCATCGGAATCTATAACTAGTGTAACAGGAATGGTTCATATCATAGTCAGTAAGAAGAGTCAGTCTTCTTGTGCTTATGTCGGTATTGTGCATTTTCTATGAAATTCTGATGTAATTTCTGTGTTTCATCGTCAATAAGAAGGTCCAATGGATACAGTAAATTTCTGTGTTTCATCGTCAATGAGAAGGTCAGAGGGATACAGTAAACCTGAAGTGAAGCATCGGAATCTATAACTTGTGTCACAGGAATGGTTCAAAACATTCACAGTAGGAAAAGGCAGTCTACATGTACTTAAGTCGGCATTGTGCCTTTTGTATTTAATTCCGATGCAATTTCTGTGTTTCATCGTCAATACGAAGGTCTGAGGGATACAGTAAACTTGATGTGAAGCATCGGAATCTATGACTAGTGTCACAGGAATGGTTCAAAACATAGTTAGTATGAAGAGTCAGTATTCTTGTACTTATGTCGGTATTGGGCCTTTTGTATTTAATTCCGATGCAATTTCTGTGTTTCATCGTCAATAAGAAGGGCATAGGGATACAGTAAACCTGGAGTGAAGCATCGGAGTGTATAACTAGTGTCACAGGAATGGTTCATATCATAGTCAGTATGAAGAGTCAGTCTTCTTGTACTTAAGTCATCATTGTGCATTTTCTATTTAATTCTGATGCAATGTCTATGTTTCATCGTCAATAAGAAGGTCCAAGGGATACAGTAAACCTGGGGTGAAGCATCGGAATCAAGAACTAGTGTCACATTAATGGTTTAAAACATAGACAATAAGAAGAGTCAGACCTCTTTTACTTAAGTCGTCATTGTGCCTTTTGTATTTAATTCCGATGCAATTTCTGTGTTTAATCGTCAATAAGAAGGTCCTAGGGATACAGTGAACCTGAAGTTATGCATCGGAGTCTATAACTAGTGTCACAGGAATGGTTCAAAGCAAAGACAGTAAGAAGAGTCAGTCTTCTTGTACTTAATTCAACATTGTGCCTTTTGTACTTAATTCCGGTGCAATTTCAGTGTTTCATCGTCAATAAGAAGGTCAGAGGGATACAGTAAACCTGAAGTGAAGCATCGGAATCTATAACTAGTGTCACAGGAATGGTTCAAAAGATAGTCAGTTGGAAGAGTCAGTCTTCTTGTACTTAAGTCGGCATAGTGCTTTTTGTATTTAATTCCGATGCAATTTCTGTGTCTCATCGTCAATAAGAAGGTCCAAGGGATACAGTAAACCTGGAGTAAAGCATCGGAATCTATAACTAGTGTCACAGGGACGGTTCAAAACATAGACAGTAAGATAAGTCAGTATTCTTGTACTTAAGTTGGCAATGTGCTTTTTGTATTTAATTCCGATGCAATTTCTGTGTTCCATCGTCACTAAGAAGGTCAGAGGTATACAGTAATCCTGAAGTTAAGCATCGGAATCTATAACTAGTGTCACAGGAATGGTTCAAGGCATAGTCAGTAAGAAGTGTCAGTCTTCTTGTAGTTAAGTCGGCATTGTGCCTTTTGGATTTAATTCCGATGCAATTTCTGTGTTTCATCGACAATAAGAAGGTCCAAGGGATACAGTAAACCTGAAGTGAAGCATCGGAATCTATAACATGTGTCACAGGAATGGTTCAAAACATTCACAGAAGGAAGACTCAGTCTACATGTACTTATGTCGGCATTGTGCCTTTTGTATTTAATTCCGATGCAATATCTGTGTTTCATCGTCAATAAGAAGGTCCAAGGGATACAGTAGACCTGAATTGAAGCATCGGAATCTATAACTAGTGTCACAGGAATGGTTCAAAACATAGAGAGTAAGAAGAGTCAGTCTTCTTGTACTTAGGTCGGCATTGTGCCTTTTGTATTTAATTCCGATGCAACTTCTGTGTTTCATCGTCAATAAGAAGGTGAGAGGGATACAGTAAACCTGAAGCGAAGCATCTGAATCTATAACAAGTGTAACAGGAATGGTTCAAGACATTGACAGTAAGAAGAGTCAGACTTCTTTTGCTTAAGTCGGCATTGTGCCTTTTGTAATTAATTCCGATGCAATTTCTTTGTTTCATCGCCAATAAGAAGGTCAGAGGGATACAGTAGACCTGAATTGAAGCACCGGAATCTATAACTCTTGTCACAGGAATGGTTCAAAACATAGACAGTAAGAAGAGTCACTCTTCTTGTACTTAAGTCGGCATTGTGCCTTTTGTATTTAATTCCGATGCAACTTCTGTGCTTCATCGTCAATAAGAAGGGCCAAGGGATACAGTAATCCTGAAGTTAAGCATCGGAATCTATGACTAGTGTCACAGGAATGGTTCAAAACATAGTCAGTAAGAAGAGTCAGTATTCTTGTACTTATGTCGGTACTGTGCCTTTTGTATTTAATTCCGATGCAATTTCTGTGTTTCATCGTCAATAAGAAGGACATAGGGATACAGTAAACCTGGAGTGAAGCATCGGAGTCTATAACTAGTGTCACAGGAATGGTTCAAACATAGACAGTAAGAAGATTCAGTCTTCTTGTACTTAATTCGGCATTGTGCTTTTGTATTTAATTTCGATTCAATTTCTGTGTTTCATCGTCAATAAGAAGGTCAGAGGGATACAGTAAACCCGAAGCGAAGCATCGGAATCTATAACTTGTGTCACAGGAATGGTTCATATCATAGTCAGTATGAAGAGTCAGTCTTCTTTTACTTATGTCGGTATTCTGCATTTTCTATTAAATTCTGATGCAATTTCTGTGTTTCATCGTCAATAAGAAGGTCCAAGGGATACAGTAAACCTGTAGTGAAGCATCGGAATCTATAACCAGTGTCACAGGAATGGTTCAAAACATTGACAGTAAGAAGAGTCAGCCTTCTTTTACTTAAGTCGGCATTGTGCCTTTTGTAATTAATTCCGATGCAATTTCTGTGTTTCATCGTCAATAAGAAGGTCAGAGGTATACAGTAAACCTGAAGTGAAGCATCGGAATCTATAACTTATGTCACAGGAATGGTTCGAAACATTCACAGTAGGAAGAGTCAGTCTACATGTACTTAAGTCGGAATTGTGCATTTTGTAATTAATTCCGATGCATTTTCTGTGTTTCATCGTCAATACGAAGGTCAGAGAGATACAGTAAACCAGATGTGAAGCATCGGAATCTATAACTAGTGTCACAGGAATGGTTCTAAACATAGACAGTTAGAAGAGTCAGTCTTCTTGTACTTAAGTCGGCATTGTGCCTTTTGTATTTAATTCCGATGCAACTTCTGTGTTTCATCGTCAATAAGAAGGTCAGAGGGATACAGTAAACCTGAAGTGAAGCATCAGAATCTATAACTAGAGTCACAGGAATGGTTCAAATCATAGACAGTAAGAAGAGTCAGTCTTCTTGTACTTAAGTCGGCATTGTGCCTTTTGTATTTAATTCCGATGCAATTTCTGTGTTACATCGTCAATAAAAAGGTCCAAGGGATACAGTAAACCCGGAGTGAAGCACCGGAATCTATAACTAGTGTCACAGGAAAGGTTCAAAACATAGAGTGTAAGAAGAGTCAGTCTTCTTGTACTTAAGTCGGCATTGTGCCTTTTGTATTTAATTCCGATGCAACTTCTGTGTTTCATCGTCAATAAGAAGGTCAGAGGGATACAGTAAACCTGAAGTGAAGCATCGGAATCTATAACTAGAGTCACAGGAATGGTTCAAATCATAGACAGTAAGAAGAGTCAGTCTTCTTGTACTTAAGTCGGCATTGTGCCTTTTGTATTTAATTCCGATGCAATTTCTGTGTTACATCGGCAATAAGAAGGTTTAAGGGATACAGTAAACCTGGAGTGAAGCATCGGAGTCTTTAACTAGTGTCACAGGAATGGTTCAAAACATAGACAGTAAGAAGAGTCAGTCTTCTTGTACTTAATTCGGCATTGTGCCTTTTGTATTTAATTCCGATGCAATTTCTGTGTTTCATCGTCAATATGAAGGTCCAAGGTGTGATATTCGCTATTTTTGGCTTAATTAAAACAGCAAATTCAGCCAGAAGGCAAATACTTGTTTGTAAAGAATGATTAATATATAATACGGCGTCGCATGGCGACGGTGGAATTTTCTAGATAGTGTAATTCGTCGTCTTTGGGCGGTAATATAAACAGAAAAGTACGGATGGATATGCGTTTCTTCACTTTTTTGTTCGCTGGAGAACAAATGAAGCCTTGAGCGCTGAAAAGACTTTTACTGTTTTTCTCGAGTAAGACGGACGCAGATTTGTGGCGGTCTGATCTAATTATTTTTACTAAATAAATAAAAACGTGTTCCGTCTAAGTTTTGAGTGAAGTGTAGGAAGAAGAACTGTTGTAACTTACCGTGACGAAGCACGAGCGACTCAAGAGGACAATGGCTATATAAAAGAGCGCTCAATGGACATGATATGGACAAAAAAATCTACCGTCATTGTAGTATTAAGCTTAAGGTACGATATATGTTTTAGTTTATAATAAATATTTGTTCTGGGAATACTGAATCATTTTGCAGTGCTCATTCCTATTATCTCCTCAGTATTATTTTCATTTTAATTATGCATTTTGCTAATATTACAGACACCAAGATCAGCAGTCTAATGTGCATGTTACATTGATAAAAAGAAAACTGTTTTATCGTCTTCTTGCATCAGCTTTAATATCGAATTTCCCTTTTGTGTGATGTTACAGTTGTTTTTGCGCCCTTAAGAACTTTCTGGTCCCTTAGGAAATTGTTTTGTCATAACAATAACTTCACAACCGGGTATGATCGTATCTACGATCATGAAGTAATTAGAAAGACGATAATGCGATTTCTTAATCCACGGCACGCTAGTTGTGACTGCCTCAAGCCACGCGAAACTGCAAGTAAAAACTAATCACATCTCATAATGCAATATTTTATGACAATGGTCAATCCATGATTCTTACGCCAATTGTGATTGATAAAACAGTAAGCTAAATCTTAATTTCCAACTTTCCATTGAATAACAACATCTTTTCAATTTTGTAACATCACACTGGGCGCCCGAACAGGGACATGACCAAAAATTAGTTCAAATTCTTGGAAAATTTTCTATGTGCTTGTGTTAATATATGTTCTGTCGTTTCATGTACACATCGTCTCTCTGTGAGAATAACGGTCAATAACGTAGTTTAATTACCGAGAGAAAAGAAAAGAAAAGAGACGTGAATTTGCTGAGACAACATAGCGGTATTCAAGCCATCAAAAAGTAAGTCAGAATTTTGCATACGCAGTGTAGTGCTTCAGTAGCAACGTTGCTTTTCCAAGTCGATCCACATCCTTTCTATCTCCTTCCCGCTATAGAAAATCTGCTTTATTTTATCTTTCAAAGTAAAATCATTCGTAGTCTGATAATAGAAATTGTTTCTCCCCATTGTTAGTATAGCTGTATTACATTTTCAACATGGAGGATAGTGTGTGCAATTTGCAGTGAAGAGCATCTTGATTCATTTGTCTGAAACGGTTAGGTTCCATCTTGTCTTCTCGCCAGATAGAATTTCATTTGTTGCTCACGCGAGGGCGGTGCTCTTAGCGGACTCACCACATCACTGACAAACGACGAAAGCCTTGCGTAGCACCTGATTTACTGACGAAAATGGCAGATAGTAAACAGAGACAGGTGACAACAGGAGACGGGAGTGAAGACGTTAATAGTATTCCATACCCTTTACGATCGCGAACGGTAGGTTCCCGTGTGGAAACTGAACTAACCATGTCTGTAACAGGGGAAAGTGACCCTGAAGTCCAAACTCGTCCCGCTGCAGCTACAAATGACCTCGGTGCGTTAATGGAAATGCTGAAACAACAGTTTGACGCAGTAAATGAGAATATAAAAAACACAAAATGAGACTATAAAAACACAAAATGAGACTGTTAACGCCCGACTAGATGCTGTAAGCGAATCATTAAAAACAGAGCTAGGCACAATCAAAACAGATCTGCATAAAGAAATTACGGCTGAATTAAATATCCATTTGGGTGAGGTGCAAACTAAGATCAGTGATCAAATTCAGAAAATGCAGAAACAGGTGAAAAGTGAAATAGCTGAAGTATCTGGAACATTAAACATAAAACTTCAGGCAGCTACCAAAGAAATAAACTCGTTAGACATGCAGTATCTGACATTGAAGGTGTAGTGGAGGATCTGTCGAGGCAGATAGACTCAATCAATATTGAAGAACAGGTTAAGAGCACCGTGAAAGCACACGCGGAGGCATTGTCGGAACACTACAGTAAATGGATAAAGGGTAAAGATATTTTTATCGAAAAGAAGGTCAGGGAGGAGCTTAGGGAGACTGTCAAGGATGTAACTTATGAAATCTTAGCTGCTCCTGGTAAGTCGGGAGACACAGTAGTTTCTGAATTGGGACAGATTCGGAGGACACTTACACGGGATCTTCCCGAGTGGAAGTAGCAAGTAGTGGACGAAGTCAGAATGCTGAGAAACTGGGTAGAAAATCCGCACACACATACGCAAACTATAGGGAACAACTCTTTAGACGGTGACGAATGTCAGTCAACTCCTTATCGTTCACCGCCTGATTACATGCAAAACAACAGTCCTGTTGAGTCCCGAGTAGGGAAACTAAATGATCCGCCCACAATCGTGAGTTTAATGCAAGAGGAAAGTGTGATTAAGCACCGCACTTTTCCTGTTTTTCATCCGCAGAAGCGAGAAATACACCCCATCGTGTTCCTAAAGAATTTTTCCGGCATATTTCCCAGGATCTGGACAGACAGACAGCGTATTCAGTTCGTCACTGGCTTTATTTCTGGTGATGCAGCATTATGGGGAACGGAAATGGTAGACACGTGTAGGAATTATGAAGAGTTTGAGAAAATGTTCTTGGCAAAATTTTGGAGTAATGGGGTACAGCAAAGATTAAGGAAGGAGGTGTATGGTGCGGAAATTTTCAATGAGAAGCGTGGAAGTCTCCGGCGATACTTTGAGAAGTATCTAGCAAAAATTAAATTCTGGGATTCTCCGATTTCTTCCAAGGACGTAATTATGATTCTCAAAAGCAAACTCCCTGTGTCTATTAGAGAGAAATTAGTAAATGTGTCCGAAGAAGACACGGATGTATTCCTTTCTGTGCTGGATTCCTTAGATTTAATTAGCGAGGATGTGCGCTCCAAGGTTGGCAGCGGCAAATTCTTCCCTGGCAGCCAGCAGAATGCATCGCACGCGGACAACAATGCGCCCAAGGAGAGAGCGAGCTACTGCGACCGCTGTTACCAACCTGCCAGCGGTTGTCAAAACGCAAACGGCAATAACTTTAAACGGAAGCAGAAAACCAATTACAGTAATCAGCAGAGACACCACCCAATTTACAACCACCAGGTACAACATCAGTACGGAAACCCACCCTTTAATTCTGCGCCTGAGCAGTATGGAAATTCTCCACAAACTAGTGGTAATTTTTCAAATGGACCAGTGTACAATCAAAGTTATAGGTCGAAATATAGCAAGTGGCATGGGCAAGGCGGAGGCCACCCAGCACAACATAAGAACAACTTTTCACAGAATAGAGGACCGCGGAACAATTTTCAAATGGCACCAAATGCGAACTTTCCTTCACAAGGAAATGGTTTTGCCGGCAACCAAAAGATCAGGCGACATCAGCCTTCTCAAGTATTCTATTCACAAGTGAATGCACCCAGTGGATTTTACCCCTCTACACCGGCATTTGTACCACATAACCAGCACCAATATGAAACGGAACAAACACTTAAGTCCATGAATGACAAACAGGTTAAACATCCTGCGGAAAATTAGAGGCAGCGCCTTTCAGCCTCCTAGAGGTCGCTGCCGGTTCCAGTGGGGGTACTAACGAATACTCTGATTCTGAGTATGTTAATGCGATACGGTACGACCATGAGACCGACTTACGAGATGACCTTGCACCTGACCTAGAAGCTCAAGACATTAATGACATTTATGATGAACAGGTCCAGGCTTCGATTAAGATTTCTATTACTAACATTCCTGTCACAGCAGTTGTTGATACAGGAGCAAACATCAATGTGATGTCATAATGTCTCTTCAGACAGGTGTCTTCTGTTTCAAAAGTTTTATCATTGCCGATTCAGGGCTGCTCCATATCGGGAGCGATTGGTCCATTGAAACAGAGAGTTAGTTTACAGACACAGCCTCAACTGCAGATAGCATCTGTTTTTGTTTCTTACCTCTTGCGTACTGGAAATTTCCTTGTGTGAACTGTTAATGATAAGTATTGTGTTGAACAGCGCACTGACTACATGGTAACGGCTACTACATGCAAACTTTAAGTATTAAATGCTATGTATGGAAAAATTGTTTATAGTGATGGACATTGAACTGATATTTCTTCAACAAGCTGAAGCAGGAAATAGGGGTTGCACCAAGAACTTCAATTTAATTTTAAGTTAGTATTAAGAAAAAAAAGTGCTTGCGAGGTGATTGCCCGGAGCTAAATAAAATATGTAAAGGTGAGAAATGGGGGAGGATGCGTAAATAAGCACTTCTCTCAAGGTACAAGAATATTTATAGATTTATTTTTAGTAATGTAAGTACTTGAAGTTCTGTAGTAAAAGCCCAAATTACCTGCTTAAAAAAAAGGGTACATGTTCAAACAGTCCAGACAATGGACAGGAGTAGAAGAAATAGCTTAAAGTTCAGTTAAAGCGTGCTGTTAAATGGAAAAACAAGTGGTAACCCACATGTGTTCACGCAAGGAGACAATAAGCTGTAGTAAACTAAGTTAGGTGAAATACAGTACAAATAGAGGCAAACCATGAAGCATCAATAATGTAGCGTAAGTACTCCACGAGGCCACTAATTGCTATGAAAGTAAACTATTTCCCTGTGATCTGAGCCCAAGGTAAAGAGTATATGAGGAATGTTAGCTGACGAATTGATTTCAGTAGAATCGAGGTACTAAATAACCACACAGCAAGCCACCTGTATCATAAATAAGTCCAAGTAAAGATCTTCAGAAGATCTGTAGTGTAATCTAGCGACCATTCAATACCCTAATTGAAGGCTAATCTAAAGAACAAGCAATGCAGTGATATTTAAACTTAATATTGACTATAACCTGAGTAAGACGTAGAAGTAGCAAAGCATGCTGTAAGGAAGGAGGTTGAAGTTTATATATGTGCCTATGTTTATTAAGACAATTTTATTTACATGCAGATTTTATTGCAAAAATGTCTCCTAAGACACTCCTCTTATGAAATCCATTTTCCTTGTGCCCGTTCCTTTTGATCCTGGTTCATTAACCCAGACCAAGGGTCGACTTGTAAAAGGCACGTGTGCTTCGAAGCAAAGCAGTGCTTATGAGAAATGAGACACGTAGCGTGATGAACTTCGCTAGCTTTGGTAATGTTTGTTATGGACCGGTTGCGTAAACCCAGTGAACTGTCGGTAATTCCATTCATGCAAAAAAATAGTAGACACGCGTTACCCTATTTTTTTTTAACAGAGAACGATTGCTGAGTACATGAAGCAAAGAGGGAGAACTATTGTTATCCAGTCTGCCCTCAAATATAAAAAAAATTTGGCAAGCACAAAGGAAAGCACAAAAAGAAAAAAAAAAGATTCAGCGTTAAATGTGTACTCGTTAAGTAGTAGATATGCTGCGTGGCAGTAGAAATTGATCTTGGGTGGACTAAAGAATAAATGCAACGAGTGTTGCGAAACCTGTAGTTTTCATAATGAGGAGATGAGCACTTAAAAGAAAGTTTGAAAGAATATTTTTAGGTTCACTAGTGAAAGCAAATCTTGAGATATAAAGAGTCCATTCATAAAGCAGTTGTTCACTGGACTTAACAAAAGGAGTGACCATTAATTGTAAATATTAGCTCGTAAGTGATATTTTGTAAATTGTAGAATATAAGTCTTTCTATACCAGTGGAGGAAACGTGCAAAATGGATTGTTTTGTAAATGAACTCCATCGGCGAAGGAACTAAGCACGAATGCTGTGTGAAGATGCACACTAAAGTGCGACGTGCATAATAAAAATAACTGTTCACTGTATACTAGTGGTAGTGTTGTACTGCATGTGTGAAAAAGGAAGTCAAGGCTACGACAACAGGTGCAACGCAAAGTTCAGTGTTGTTCTAAGTGCAGCGACAGCTAAAACATTCGTCGTCACTTACCTGTGAGCCTCATGGGAGGCAGTTGACAGAAGTATGGAGGCAACTTCAGTGTCCGGCTCCTCCGATGGGAAACGCGCGCGAGGTGTTTGTATCGATACACTCGTGTGATACGAAGTTCACAAAAAAAAAAAAAGGGAGCAATCGACGACCAGCAGCTCTGTTACAGCCTGAGCGCGAACGGATACTAAGTATTGGAGCTCACGCAACACTGTGCAGCCGCTGTGAGTGGCTGACGTGTGGGTGACGAAACAATCCAAACTTTAAACTGCTAACCGCCATGACTTCAGTCGTACATACTGGAGGAAAGACATTTGTACACTTGTGTGACTACATTTTCATATGTAAATTAAGCAATTTTCTTGAGTTGAAGTTAAGATGAGTGAGAAGTAGATTGTTAGATTACTCAGGCCTTAAAGCCATTAATACCGGCACTCCTGAACACTGCTAAAATGAATTATAATCCTGTCTCTTGATGGACAAAGAAAATGAATGTGCACTATAGGAAGACCCTAAACTCCAGACCAGTCCCGATCCTTAACAAATGTATCCAGTAGCTTGTAAGTCATACTAATAATTTTCCACTTCTTCTGTATCATATTGTAAATAAAAACCCGGGAAGCCACTTGAATTCCTGGCACCACAGTGGAAAGGACAGATGTACTGCATGATGAACGCCGTAGACAGCTAACACAGAAAGTGAAAGCATCACGAAGTGTAGTGCTACGTTATTAAACTGTAATTGAACCACAATGAGTCAACAGATGCTCGAACATTGTCCACTCTAGTTTAGTGAAAATAAGCACTCACTGTACTCATGTATTAGTTGTTAAGCTCAAGAGAAAGTAATTTCTGAATTCTATCCCCTGAAGAGCGAAATGAACGTTCACTTATTGTTATAAGCAAATAAGGACCAAACTTAAAAATGCACATAAATGTTAGTCTTGGTATTATGGAATGAAGTGACTGATGAACAAAGAATGAAAAACTTTATTTTGAAAAATGATAAATATCTGATATATGTTTATAAATGTGATTTCAATTTATGTACTTTGTACGCCAGTAACGTTATGTAAATGTCACACCAAAAATCACGAATACCTCATGAGGACATGAGGATCGAGGTAATCCTTCGGCATTCCCTCTGTCCTCATGGGAAGCAATGTGATATTCGCTATTTTTGGCTTAATTAAAACAGCAAATTCAGCCAGAAGGCAAATACTTGTTTATAAAGAATGATTAATATATAATAAGGCGTCGCATGGCGACGGTGGAATTTTCTAGATAATGTAATTCGTCGTCATTGGGCGGCAATATTAACAGAAAAGTACGGATGGATATGCGTTCCTTCACTATTTTGTTCGCTGGAGAACAAATGAAGCCTTGAGCGCTAAAAAGACTTTTACTGTTTCTCTCGAGTAAGACGGACGCAGATTTGTGGAGGTCTGATCTAATTATTTTTACTAAATAAATAAAAACGTCTTCCGTCTAAGTTTTGAGTGAAGTGTAGGAAGAAGAACTGTTGTAACTTGCCGTGACGAAGCACGAGCGACTCAAGAGGACAATGGCTATATAAAAGAGCGCCCAATGGACATGATATGGACAAAAAAATCTACCGTCATTGTAGTATTAAGCTTAAGGTACGATATATGTTTTAGTTTATAATAAATATTTGTTCTGGGAATACTGAATCATTTTGCAGTGCTCATTCCTATTATCTCCTCAGTATTATTTTCATTTTAATTATGCATTTTGCTAATATTACAGACACCAAGATCAGCAGTCTAATGTGCATGTTACATTGATAAAAAGAAAACTGTTTTATCGTCTTCTTGCATCAGCTTTAATATCGAATTTCCCTTTTGTGTGATGTTACAGTTGTTTTTGCGCCCTTAAGAACTTTCTGGTCCCTTAGGAAATTGTTTTGTCATAACAATAACTTCACAACCGGGTATGATCGTATCTACGATCATGAAGTAATTAGAAAGACGATAATGCGATTTCTTAATCCACGGCACGCTAGTTGTGACTGCCTCAAGCCACGCGAAACTGCAAGTAAAAACTAATCACATCTCATAATGCAATATTTTATGACAATGGTCAATCCATGATTCTTACGCCAATTGTGATTGATAAAACAGTAAGCTAAATCTTAATTTCCAACTTTCCATTGAATAACAACATCACTAAGGGATACAGTAAACCTGGAGTGAAGCATCGGAATCTATAACTAGTGTCACAGGAATGGTTCAAAACATAGACAGTAAGAAGAGTCAGTCTTCTTGTACTTAATTCGGCATTGTGCCTTTTGTATTTAATTCCAATGCAATTTCTGTGTTTCGTCGTCAATAATAAGGTCCAAGGGATACAGTAATCCTGAAGTGAAGCATCGGAATCTAAAACCGGTCTCACAGGAATGGTTCAAAACATAGACAGTAAGAAGAGTCAGTCTTCTTGTACTTAAGTCATCATTGTGCATTTTCTATTTAATTCTGATGCAATTTCTGTGTTTCATCGTCAATAAGAAGGTCCAAGGGATACAGTAAACCTGGAGTGAAGCATCGGAATCTATAACTAGTGTCACAGGGACGGTTCAAAGCATAGACAGTAAGAAGAGTCAGACCTCTTTTACTTAAGTCGTCATTGTGCATTTTCTATTTAATTCCGATGCAATTTCTGTGTTTCATCGTCAATAAGAAGGTCCAAGGCATACAGTAAACCTGAAGTGAAGCATCGGAATCTATAACTAGTGTCACAGGAATGGTTCAAACCATAGTCAGTAAGAAGAGTCAGTCTTCTTGTACTTAAGTCATCATTGTGCATTTTCTATTTAATTCTGATGCAATTTCTGTGTTTCATCATCAATAAGAAGGTCCAAGGGATACAGTAAACCTGGAGTGAAGCATCGGAATCTGTAACTAGTGTCACAGGAATGGTTCAAATCATAGACAGTAAGAAGAGTCAGACCTCTTTTACTTAAGTCGTCATTGCTCATTTTGTATTTAATTCTGATGCAATTTCTGTGTTTCATCGTCAATAAGAAGGTGCAAGGGATACAGTAAACCTGAAGTGAAGCATCGGAGTCTATAACTAGTGGCACAGGAATGGTTCAAAGCATAGCCAGTAAGAAGAGTCAGTCTTCTTGTACTTAATTCGGCATTGTGCCTTTTGTATTAATTACCGATGCAATTTCTGTGTTTCATCGTCAATAAGAAGGTCAGAGGGATACAGTAAACCTGAAGTGAAGCATCGGAATCTATAACTAGTGTCACAGGAATGGTTCAAAACATAGTCAGTGAGAAGAGTCAGTCTTCTTGTACTTAAGTCGGCATTGTGCTTTTTGTATTTAATTCCGATGCAATTTCTGTGTTTCATCGTCAATAAGAAAGTCCAAGGGATACAGTAAACCTGGAGTGAAGCATCGGAATCTATAACTAGTGTCACAGGGACGGTTCAAAACATAGACAGTAAGATGAGTCAGTATTCTTGTACTTAAGTCAGCAATGTGCTTTTTGTACTTCATTCCGATGCAATTTCTGTGTTTCATCGTCACTAAGAAGATCTGAGGGATACAGTAATCCTGAAGTTAAGCATCAGAATCTATAACTAGTGTCACAGGAATGGTTCAAGGCATAGTCAGTAAGAAGAGTCAGTCTTCTTGTAGTTAAGTCGGCATTGTGCCTTTTGTATTTAATTCCGATGCAATATCTGTGATTCATCGTCAATAAGAAGGTCCAAGGGCTACAGTAAACCTGAAGTGAAGCACCGAAATCCATAACATGTGTCACAGGAGTGGTTCAAAACATTCACAGTAGGAAGAGTCAGTCTACATGTACTTAAGTCGGCATTGGGCCTTTTGTATTTAATTCTGATGCAATTTCTGTGTTTCATCGTCTATAAGAAGGTCAGAGGGATCCAGTAAACCTGATGTGATGCATCGGAATCTATAACTAGCGTCACAGGAATGGTTCAAATCATAGTCAGTAAGAAGAGACAGTCTTCTTGTACTTAAGCCGGCATTGTGCTTTTTGTACTTAATTCCGATGCAATTTCTGTGTTTCATCGTCAATAAGAAGGTCCAAGGGATACAGTAGACCTGAATAGAAGCATCGGAATCTATAGCAAGTGTCACAGGAGTGGTTCAAAACTTAGACAGTAAGAAGAGTCAGCCTTCTTGTACTTAAGTCGGCATTGTGCCTTTTCTATTTAATTCCGATGCAACTTCTGTGTTTCATCGTCAATAAGAAGGTCCAAGGGATACAGTAATACTGAAGTTAAGCATCGGAATCTATGACTAGTGTCACAGGAATGGTACAAAACATAGTGAGTAAGAAGAGTGAGTATTCTTGTACTTATGTCGGTATTGTGCCTTTTGTATTTAATACCGATGCAATTTCTGTGTTTCATCGTCAATAAGAAGGTCAGAGGGATACAGTAAACCTGATGTGAAGCATCGGAATCTATAACTAGTGTCACAGGAATGGTTCAAAACATATTCAGTAAGAAGAGTCAGTATTCTTGAACTTATGTCGGTATTGTGCTTTTTGTATTTAATTCCGATGCAATTTCTGTGTTTCATCGTTAATAAGAAGGTCAGAGGGATACAGTAAAACTGGAGTGAAACATCGGAGTCTATAACTAGTGTCACAGAAATGGTTCAAAACACAGACAGTGAGAAGAGTCAGTCTTCTTGTACTTAATTCGGCATTTCGCCTTTTGTATTTAATTCCGATGCAATTTCTGTGTTTCATCGTCAATAAGAAGGTCCAAGGGATACAGTAAAACTGGAGTGAAGCATTGGAATCTATAACTAGTGTCACAGGGATGGTTCAAAACAGAGACCGTAGGAAGAGTCAGTCTTCTTGTACTTAAGTCGCCATTGTGCCTTTTGTCTTTAAGTCCGATGAAACATGTGTGTTTCATTGTCAGTAAGAAGGTCCAAGGGATACAGTAAACCTGGAGTGAAGTATTGGAGTCTATAACTAGTGTCACAGGAATGGTTGAAAACATAGACAGTAAGAAGAGTCAGTCTTCTTGTACTTAATTCGGCATTGTGCCTTTTGTATTTAATTCCGATGCAATTTCTGTGATTCATCGTCAATAAGACGGTCAGAGGGATACAGTAAAACTGAAGTGAAGCATCGGAATCGATAACTAGAGACACATGAATGGTTCTAAACATAGTCAGTAAGAAGGGTCAGTCTACTTGTACTTAAGTCGGCATTGTGCATTTTTGTATTTATTTCCGATGCAATTTCTGTGATTCATCGTCAATAAGAAGGTCTAAGTGATACAGTAAACCTGGAGTGAAACATCGGAAACTATAACTAGTGTCACAGGGACGGTTCAAAGCATAGACAGTAAGATGAGTCAGTATTCTTGTACTTAAGTCGGCATTGTGCCTTTTCTATTTAATTCCGATGCAATTTCTGTGTTTCATCGTCAATAAGAAGGTCCAAGGCATACAGTAAACCTGAAGTGAGGCATCGGAATCTATAAATAGTGTCACAGGAATGGTTCAAACCATAGTCAGTAAGAAGAGTCAGTCTTCTTGTACTTAAGTCATCATTGTGCATTTTCTATTTAATTCTGATGCAATTTCTGTGTTTCATCGTCAATAAGAAGGTCCAAGGGATACAGTAAACCTGGAGTGAAGCATCGGAATCTGTAACTAGTGTCACAGGAATGGTTCAAATCATAGTCAGTAAGAAGAGTCAGTCTTCTTGTACTTAAGTCGGCATTGTGCCTTTTGTATTTAATTCCGATGCAATTTCTGTGTTTCATCGTCAATAAGAAGGTACAAGGGATACAGTAAACCTGGAGTGAAGCATCGGAATCTATAACTAGTGTCACAGGAATGGTTCAAGGCATAGTCAGTAAGAAGAGTCAGTCTTCTTGTAGTTAAGTCGGCATTGTGCCTTTTGTATTTAATTCCGATGCAATATCTGTGTTTCATCGTCAATAAGAAGGTCCAAAGGCTACAGTAAACCTGAAGTGAAGCACCGGAATCCATAACATGTGTCACAGGAGTGGTTCAAAACATTCACAGTAGGAAGAGTCAGTCTACATGTACTTAAGTCGGCATTGGGCCTTTTGTATTTAATTCTGATGCAATTTCTGTGTTTCATCGTCTATAAGAAGGTCAGAGGGATACAGTAAACCTGATGTGAAGCATCGGAATCTATAACTAGTGTCACAGGAATGGTTCAAATCACAGTCAGTAAGAAGAGACAGTCTTCTTGTATTTTAGCCGGCATTGTGCTTTTTGTACTTAATTCCGATGCAATTTCTGTGTTTCATCGTCAATAAGAAGGTCCAAGGGATACAGTAGACCTGAATTGAAGCATCGGAATCTATAGCAAGTGTCACAGGAATGGTTCAAAACATAGACAGTAAGAAGAGTCAGTCTTCTTGTACTTAAGTCGGCATTGTGCCTTTTCTATTTAATTCCGATGCAACTTCTGTGTTTCATCGTCAATAAGAAGGTCCAAGGGATACAGTAATACTGAAGTTAAGCATCGGAATCTATGACTAGTGTCACAGGATTGGTACAAAACATAGTGAGTAAGAAGAGTCAGTATTGTTGTACTTATGTCGGTATTGTGCCTTTTGTATTTAATTCTGATGCAATTTCTGTGTTTCATCGTCAATAAGAAGGTCAGAGGGATACAGTAAACCTGATGTGAAGCATCGGAATCTATAACTAGTGTCACAGGAATGGTTCAAAACATAGTCAGTAAGAAGAGTCAGAATTCTTGAACTTATGTTGGTATTGTGCTTTTTGTATTTAATTCCGATGCAATTTCTGTGTTTCATCGTTAATAAGAAGGTCAGAGGGATACAGTAAAACTGGAGTGAAACATCGGAGTCTATAACTAGTGTCACAGAAATGGTTCAAAACATAGACAGTGAGAAGAGTCAGTCTTCTTGTACCTATATCGGTATTGTGCTTATTCTATGAAATTCAGATGCAATTTCTGTGTTTCACCGTCAATAAGAAGGTCCAAGGGATACAGTACACCTTGGGTGAAGCATCGGAATCTATAACTAGTGTCACAGGAATGGTTCAAAACATTGACAGTAAGAAGAGTCAGACTTCTTTTACTTAAGCCGGCATTGTGCCTTTTCTAATTGATTCCGATGCAATTTCTGTGTTTCATCGTCAATAAGAAGGTCAGAGGGATACAGTAAACCAGGAGTGAAGCATCGGAATCTATAACTAGAGTCACAGGAATGGTTCAAAACATAGACATTAAGACGAGTCAGTCGTCTTGTACTTAAGTCGGCATTGTGCCTTTTGTATTTAATTCCGATGCAATTTCTGCGTTTCATCGTTAATAAGAAGGTTTAAGGGATACAGTAAACCTGAAGTGAAGCATCGCGATCTATAGCTAGTGTCACAAGAATGGTTCAAATCATATTAATGTGTGAAGAGTCAGTCTTCTTGTACTTAAGTCGGCATTGTGCCTTATGTATTTAATTCCGATGCAATTTCTGTGTTTCATCGTCAATAAGAAGGTCCAAGGGATACAGTAATCCTGAAGTTAAGCATCGGAATCTATGACTACTGTCACAGGAATGGTTCAAAACATAGTCAGAAAGAAGAATCAGTATTCTTGCACTTATGTCGGTATTCTGCCTTTTGTATTTAATTCCGATGGAATTTCTGTGTTTCATCGTCAATAAGAAGATCAGAGGGATACAGTAAACCTGAAGTGAAGCATCGGAATCTATAACGAGTGTCACAGGGACGGTTCAAAACATAGACAGTAAGATGAGTCAGTATTCTTGTACTTAAGTCGGCTATGTGCTTTTTGTACTTCATTCCGATGCAATTTCTGTGTTTCATCGTCACTAAGAGGATCAGAGGGATACAGTAATCCTGAAGTTAAGCATCGGAATCTATAACTAGTGTCACAGGAATGGTTCAAGGCATAGTCAGTAAGAAGAGTCAGTCTTCTTGTAGTTAAGTCGGCATTGTGCCTTTTGTATTTAATTCCGATGCAATATCTGTGCTTCATCGTCAATAAGAAGGTCCAAAGGCTACAGTAAACCTGAAGTGAAGCACCGGAATCCATAACATGTGTCACAGGAGTGGTTCAAAACATTCACAGTAGTAAGAGTCAGTATACATGTACTTAAGTCGGCATTGGGCCTTTTGTATTTAATTCTGATGCAATTTCTGTGTTTCATCGTCAATAAGAAGGTCAGAGGGATACATTAAACCTGATGTGAAGCATCGGAATCTATAACTAGTGTCACAGGAATGGTTCAAATCATAGTCAGTAAGAAGAGACAGTCTTCTTGTACTTTAGCCGGCATTGTGCTTTTTGTACTTAATTCCGATGCAATTTCTGTGTTTCATCGTCAATAAGAAGGTCCAAGGGATACAGTAGACCTGAATAGAAGCATCGGAATCTATAGCAAGTGTCACAGGAATGGTTCAAAACATAGACAGTAAGAAGAGTCAGTCTTCTTGTACTTAAGTCGGCATTGTGCCTTTTCTATTTAATTCCGATGCAACTTCTGTGTTTCATCGTCAATAAGAAGGTCCAAGGGATACAGTAATACTGAAGTTAAGCATCGGAATCTATGACTAGTGTCACAGGATTGGTACAAAACATAGTGAGTAAGAAGAGTCAGTATTGTTGTACTTATGTCGGTATTGTGCCTTTTGTATTTAATTCTGATGCAATTTCTGTGTTTCATCGTCAATAAGAAGGTCAGAGGGATACAGTAAACCTGATGTGAAGCATCCGAATCTATAACTAGTGTCACAGGAATGGTTCAAAACATAGTCAGTAAGAAGAGTCAGAATTCTTGAACTTATGTCGGTATTGTGCTTTTTGTATTTAATTCCGATGCAATTTCTGTGTTTCATCGTTAATAAGAAGGTCAGAGGGATACAGTAAAACTGGAGTGAAACATCGGAGTCTATAACTAGTGTCACAGAAATGGTTCAAAACATAGACAGTGAGAAGAGTCAGTCTTCTTGTACTTATATCGGTATTGTGCTTATTCTATGAAATTCAGATGCAATTTCTGTGTTTCATCGTCAAAAAGAAGGTCCAAGGGATACAGTAAAACTTGGGTGAAGCATCGGAATCTATAACTAGTGTCACAGGAATGGTTCAAAACATTGACAGTAAGAAGAGTCAGACTTCTTTTACTTAAGCTGGCATTGTGCCTTTTCTAATTGATTCCGATGCAATTTCTGTGTTTCATCGTCAATAAGACGGTCAGAGGGATACAGTAAACCTGAAGTGAAGCATCGGAATCTATAACTAGAGTCACAGGAATGGTTCAAGACATAGACAGTAAGACGAGTCAGTCTTCTTGTACTTAAGTCGGCATTGTGCCTTTTGTATTTAATTCCGATGCAATTTCTGCGTTTCATCGTTAATAAGAAGGTTTAAGGGATACAGTAAACCTGAAGTGAAGCATCGCGATCCATAGCTAGTGTCACAAGAATGCTTCAAATCATATTAATGTGTGAAGAGTCAGTCTTCTTGTACTTAAGTCGGCATTGTGCCTTATGTATTTAATTCCGATGCAATTTCTGTGTTTCATCGTCAATAAGAAGGTCCAAGGGATACAGTAATCCTGAAGTTAAGCATCGGAATCTATGACTACTGTCACAGGAATGGTTCAAAACATAGTCAGAAAGAAGAGTCAGTATTCTTGCACTTATGTCGGTATTCTGCCTTTTGTATTTAATTCCGATGGAACTTCTGTGTTTCATCGTCAATAAGAAGATCAGAGGGATACAGTAAACCTGGAGTGAAGCATCGGAGTCTATAACTAGTGTCAGAGGAATGGTTCCAAACATAGACAGTAAGAAGAGTCAGTCTTCTTGTACTTAATTCGGCATTGTGCCTTTAGTATTTAATTCCGATGCAATTTCTGTGTTTCGACGTCAATAAGAAGGTCAGAGGGATACAGTAAACGTGAAGTGAAGCATCGGAATCTATAACTAGTGTCACAGGAATGGTTCAAATCATAGTCAGTAAGAAGAGTCAGACCTCTTTTACTTAAGTCGTCATAGTGCATTTTGTACTTAATTCCGATGCAATTTCTGTGTTTCATCGTCGATAAGAAGGTCCAAGGGATACAGTAAACCTGAAGTGAAGCATCGGAGTCTGTAACTAGTGTCACAGGAAAGGTTCAAATCATAAACTGTAAGAAGAGTCAGTCTTCTTGTACTTAAGTCGGCATTGTGCCTTTTGTATTTAATTCCGATGCAATTTCTGTGTTTCATCGTCGATAAGAAGGTCCAAGGGATACAGTAAACCTGGAGTGAAGCATCGGAATCTATAACTAGTGTCACAGGGACGGTTCAAAGCATTGACAGTAAGATGAGTCAGTATTCTTGTACTTAAGTCGGCAATGTGCTTTTTGTATTTAATTCTGATGCAATTTCTGTGTTTCATCGTCAATAAGAAGGTCAGAGGGATACAGTAAACCTGATGTGAAGCATCCGAATCTATAACTAGTGTCACAGGAATGGTTCAAAACATAGTCAGTAAGAAGAGTCAGAATTCTTGAACTTATGTCGGTATTGTGCTTTTTGTATTTAATTCCGATGCAATTTCTGTGTTTCATCGTTAATAAGAAGGTCAGAGGGATACAGTAAAACTGGAGTGAAACATCGGAGTCTATAACTAGTGTCACAGAAATGGTTCAAAACATAGACAGTGAGAAGAGTCAGTCTTCTTGTACTTATATCGGTATTGTGCTTATTCTATGAAATTCAGATGCAATTTCTGTGTTTCATCGTCAATAAGAAGGTCCAAGGGATACAGTAAAACTTGGGTGAAGCATCGGAATCTATAACTAGTGTCACAGGAATGGTTCAAAACATTGACAGTAAGAAGAGTCAGACTTCTTTTACTTAAGCCGGCATTGTGCCTTTTCTAATTGATTCCGATGCAATTTCTGTGTTTCATCGTCAATAAGACGGTCAGAGGGATACAGTAAACCTGAAGTGAAGCATCGGAATCTATAACTAGAGTCACAGGAATGGTTCAAGACATAGACAGTAAGACGAGTCAGTCTTCTTGTACTTAAGTCTTCATTGTGCCTTTTGTATTTAATTCCGATGCAATTTCTGCGTTTCATCGTTAATAAGAAGGTTTAAGGGATACAGTAAACCTGAAGTGAAGCATCGCGATCTATAGCTAGTGTCACAAGAATGCTTCAAATCATATTAATGTGTGAAGAGTCAGTCTTCTTGTACTTAAGTCGGCATTGTGCCTTATGTATTTAATTCCGATGCAATTTCTGTGTTTCATCGTCAATAAGAAGGTCCAAGGGATACAGTAATCCTGAAGTTAAGCATCGGAATCTATGACTACTGTCACAGGAATGGTTCAAAACATAGTCAGATAGAAGAGTCAGTATTCTTGCACTTATGTCGGTATTCTGCCTTTTGTATTTAATTCCGATGGAACTTCTGTGTTTCATCGTCAATAAGAAGATCAGAGGGATACAGTAAACCTGGAGTGAAGCATCGGAGTCTATAACTAGTGTCAGAGGAATGGTTCCAAACATAGACAGTAAGAAGAGTCAGTCTTCTTGTACTTAATTCGGCATTGTGCCTTTAGTATTTAATTCCGATGCAATTTCTGTGTTTCGACTTCAATAAGAAGGTCAGAGGGATACAGTAAACGTGAAGTGAAGCATCGGAATCTATAACTAGTGTCACAGGAATGGTTCAAATCATAGTCAGTAAGAAGAGTCAGACCTCTTTTACTTAAGTCGTCATAGTGCATTTTGTACTTAATTCCGATGCAATTTCTGTGTTTCATCGTCGATAAGAAGGTCCAAGGGATACAGTAAACCTGAAGTGAAGCATCGGAGTCTGTAACTAGTGTCACAGGAAAGGTTCAAATCATAAACTGTAAGAAGAGTCAGTCTTCTTGTACTTAAGTCGGCATTGTGCCTTTTGTATTTAATTCCGATGCAATTTCTGTGTTTCATCGTCGATAAGAAGGTCCAAGGGATACAGTAAACCTGGAGTGAAGCATCGGAATCTATAACTAGTGTCACAGGGACGGTTCAAAGCATTGACAGTAAGATGAGTCAGTATTCTTGTACTTAAGTCGGCAATGTGCTTTTTGTACTTCATTCCGATGCAATTTCTGTGTTTCATCGTCACTAAGAAGATCAGAGGGATACAGTAATCCTGAAGTTAAGCATCGGAATCTATAACTAGTGTCACAGGAATGGTTAAAGGCATAGTCAGTAAGAAGAGTCAGTCTTCTTGTAGTTAAGTCGGCATTGTGCCTTTTGTATTTAATTCCGATGCAATTTCTGTGTTTCGACGTCAATAAGAAGGTCCAAGGGATACAGTAGACCTGAATTGAATCATCGGAATCTATAGCAAGTGTCACAGGAATGGTTCAAAACATAGACAGTAAGAAGAGTCAGTTTTCTTGTACTTAAGTCGGCATTGTGCCTTTTCAATTTAATTCCGATGCAACTTCTGTGTTTCAACGTCAATAAGAAGGTCCAAGGGATACAGTAATACTGAAGTTAAGCATCGGAATCTATGACTAGTTTCACAGGAATGGTACAAAACATAGTGAGTAAGAAGAGTCAGTATTCTGGTACTTATGTCGGTATTGTGCCTTTTGTATTTAATTCCGATGCAATTTCTGTGTTTCATCGTCAATAAGAAGGTCAGAGGGATACTGTAAACCTGATGTGAAGCATCGGAATCTATAACTAGTGTCACAGGAATGGTTCAAAACATAGTCAGTAAGAAGAGTCAGTATTCTTGAACTTATGTCGGTATTGTGCTTTTTGTATTTAATTCCGATGCAATTTCTGTGTTTCATCGTTAATAAGAAGGTCAGAGGGATACAGTAAAACTGGAGTGAAACATCGGAGTCTATAACTAGTGTCACAGAAATGGTTCAAAACATAGACAGTGAGAAGAGTCAGTCTTCTTGTACTTAATTCGGCATTTTGCCTTTTGTATTTAATTCCGATGCAATTTCTGTGTTTCATCGTCAATAAGAAGGTCAGAGGGATACAGTAAACCTGAAGCGAAGTATCGGAATCTATAAGTAGTGTCTCAGGAATGGTTCATATCACAGTCAGTAAGAATAGTCAGTCTTCTTGTACTTATATCGGTTTTGTGCTTATTCTATGAAATTCAGATGCAATTTCTGTGTTTCATCGTCAATAAGAAGGTCCAAGGGATTCAGTGAACCTTGGGTGAAGCATCGGAATCTATAACTAGTGTCACAGGAATGGTTCAAAGCATTGACAGTAAGAAGAGTCAGACTTCTTTTACTTAAGCCGGCATTGTGCCTTTTCTAATTGATTCCGATGCAATTTCTGTGTTTCATCGTCACTAAGAAGGTCAGAGGTATACAGTAAACCTGAAGTGAAGCATCGGAACCCCATAACTTATGTCACAGGAATGGTTCAAAACATTCACAGTAGGAAGAGTCAGTCTACATTTATTTAAGTTGGCTTTGTGCCTTTTGTATTTAATTCCGATGCAATTTCTGTGTTTCACCGTCAATAAGAAGGTCAGAGGGATACAGTAAACCTGATGTGAAGAATCCCAATCTATAACTAGTGTCACAGGAATGGTTCAAACCTAGTCATTAAGAAGAGTCAGTCTTCTTGTACTTAAGTCGGCATTGTGCCTTTTGTATTTAATTCCGATGCAACTTCTGTGTTTCATCGTCAATAAGAAGGTCAGAGGGATATAGTAAACCTGAAGTGAAGCATCGGAATCTATAACTAGAGTCACAGGAATGGTTCAAAACATAGACAGTAAGACGAGTCAGTCTTCTTGTACTTAAATCGGCATTGTGCCTTTTGTATTTAATTCCGATGCAATTTCTGCGTTTCATCGTTAATAAGAAGGTTTAAGGGATACAGTAAACCTGAAGTGAAGCATCGCGATCTATAGCTAGTGTCACAAGAATGGTTCAAATCATATTAATGTGTGAAGAGTCAGTCTTCTTGTACACAAGTCGGCATTGTGCCTTATGTATTTAATTCCGATGCAATTTCTGTGTTTCATCGTCAATAAGAAGGTCCAAGGGATACGGTAATCCTGAAGTTAAGCATCGGAATCTATGACTACTGTCACAGGAATGGTTCAAAACATAGTCAGAAAGAAGAATCAGTATTCTTGCACTTATGTCGGTATTCTGCCTTGTGTATTTAATTCCGATGGAATTTCTGTGTTTCATCGTCAATAAGAAGATCAGAGGGATACAGTAAACCTGGAGTGAAGCATCGGAGTCTATAACTAGTGTCACAGGAATGGTTCCAAACATAGACAGTAAGAAGAGTCAGTCTTCTTGTACTTAATTCGGCATTGTGCCTTTAGTATTTAATTCCGATGCAATTTCTGTGTTTCGACGTCAATAAGAAGGTCAGAGGGATACAGTAAACCTGAAGCGAAGCATCGGAATGTATAACTAGTGTCACAGGAATGGTTCAAATCATAGTCAGTAAGAAGAGTTAGACCTCTTTTACTTAAGTCGTCATAGTGCATTTTGTATTTAATTCCGTTGCAATTTCTGTGTTTCATCGTCAATAAGAAGGTCCAAGGGATACAGTAAACCTGAAGTGAAGCATCGGAGTCTATAACTAGTGGCACAGGAATGGTTCAAAGCATAGACAGTAAGAAGAGTCAGTCTTCTTGTACTTAATTCGGCATTGTGCCTTTTGTATTAATTACCGATGCAATTTCTGTGTTTCATCTTTAATAAGTAGGTCAGAGGGATACAGTAAACCTGAAGTGAAGCATCGGAATCTATAACTAGTGTCACAGGAATGGTTTAAAACATAGTCAGTAAGAAGAGTCAGTCTTCTTGTACTTAAGTCGGCATTGTGCCTTTTGTATTTAATTCCGATGCAATTTCTGTGTTTCATCGTCAATACGAAGGTCCAAGGGATACAGTAAACCTGGAGTGAAGCATCGGAATCTATAACTAGTGTCACAGGGACGGTTCAAAACATAGACAGTGAGATGAGTCAGTATTCTTGTACTTAGTCGGCAATGTGCTTTTTCTACTTCATTCCGATGCAATTTCTGTGTTTCATCGTCACTAAGAAGATCAGAGGGATACAGTAATCCTGAAGTTAAGCATCGGAATCTATAACTAGTGTCACAGGAATGGTTCAAGGCATAGTCAGTAAGAAGAGTCAGTCTTCTTGTAGTTAAGTCGGCATTGTGCCTTTTGTATTTAATTCCGATGCAATTTCTGTGTTTCATCGTCAATAAGAAGGTCCAACGGCTACAGTAAACCTGAAGTGAAGCACCGGAATCCATAACATGTGTCACAGGAGTGGTTCAAAACATTCACAGTAGGAAGAGTCAGTCTAAATGTACTTAAGTCGGCATTGGGCCTTTTGTATTTAATTCTGATGCAATTTTTGTGTGTCATCGTCTATAAGACGGTCAGAGGGATACAGTAAACCTGATGTGAAGCATCGGAATCTATAACTAGTGTCACAGGAATGGTTCAAATCATAGTCAGTAAGAAGAGACAGTCTTCTTGTTCTTAAGCCGCCATTGTGCTTTTTGTACTTAATTCCGATGCAATTTCTGTGTTTCATCGTCAATAAGAAGGTCCAAGGGATACAGTAGACCTGAATTGAAGCATCGGAATCTATAGCAAGTGTCACAGGAATGGTTCAAAACATAGACAGTAAGAAGAGTCAGTCTTCTTGTACTTAAGTCGGCATTGTGCCTTTTCTATTTAATTCCGATGCAACTTCTGTGTTTCATCGTCCATAAGAAGGTCCCAGGGATACAGTAATACTGAAGTTAAGCATCGGAATCTATGACTAGTGTCACAGGAATGGTACAAAACATAGTGAGTAAGAAGAGTGAGTATTCTTGTACTTATGTCGGTATTGTGCCTCTTGTTTTTAATTCCGATGCAATTTCTGTGTTTCATCGTCAATAAGAAGGTCAGAGGGATACAGTAAACCTGATGTGAAGCATCGGAATCTATAACTAGTGTCTCAGGAATGGTTCAAAACATAGTCAGTAAGAGGAGTCAGTATTCTTGAACTTATGTCGGTATTGTGCTTTTTGTATTTAATTCCGATGCAATGTCTGTGTTTCATCGTTAATAAGAAGGTCAGCGGGATACAGTAAAACTGGAGTGAAACATCGGGGTCTATAACTAGTGTCACAGAAATGCTTCAAAACATAGACAGTGAGAACAATCAGTCTTCTTGTACTTAATTCGGCATTTTGCCTTTTGTATTTAATTCCAATGCAATTTCTGTGTTTCATCGTCAATAAGAAGGTCAGAGGGATACAGTAAACCTGAAGCGAAGTATTGGAATCTATAAGTAGTGTCACAGGAATGGTTCACATCATAGCCAGTAAGAATAGTCAGTCTTCTTGTACTTATATCGGTATTGTGCATATTCTATTAAATTCAGGTGCAATTTCTGTGTTTCATCGTCAATAAAAAGGTCAGAGGTATACAGTAAACCTGAAGTGAAGCATCGGAACCCCATAACTTATGTCACAGGAATGGTTCAAAACATTCACAGTAGGAAGAGTCGGTCTACATTTATTTAAGTTGGCTTTGTGCCTTTTGTATTTAATTCCGATTCAATTTCTGTGTTTCACCGTCAATAAGAAGGTCAGAGGGATACAGTAAACCTGATGTGAAGAATCCGAAACTATAACTAGTGTCACAGGAATGGTTCAAACATAGTCAGTAAGAAGAGTCAGTCTTCTTGTACTTAAGTCGGCATTGTGCCTTTTGTATTTCATTCCGATGCCACTTCTGTGTTTCATCGTCAATAAGAAGGTCAGAGGGATACAGTAAACCTGAAGTGAAGCATCGGAATCTATAACTAGAGTCACAGGAATGGTTCAAAACATAGACAGTAAGAAGAGTCAGTCCTCTTGTACTTAAGTCGGCATTGTGCCTTTTGTATTTAATTCCGATGCAATTTCTGCGTTTAATCGTTAATAAGAAGGTTTAAGGGATACAGTAAACCTGAAGTGAAGCATCGCGATCTATAGCTAGTGTCACAAGAATGGTTCAAATCATATTAATGTGTGAAGAGTCAGTCTTCATGTACTTAAGTCGGCATTGTGCCTTATGTATTTAATTCCGATGCAATTTCTGTGTTTCATCGTCAATAAGAAGGTCCAAGGGATACAGTAATCCTGAAGTTAAGCATCGGAATCTATCACTACTGCCACAGGAATGGTTCAAAACATAGTCTGAAAGAAGGATCAGTATTCTTGCACTTATGTCGGTATTGTGCCTTTTGTATTTAATTCCGATGGAATTTCTGTGTTTCATCGTCAATAAGAAGATCAGAGGGATACAGTAAACCTGGAGTGAAGCATCGGAGTCTATAACTAGTGTCACAGGAATGGTTCCAAACATAGACAGTAAGAAGAGTCAGTCTTCTTGTACTTAATTCGGCATTGTGCCTTTAGTATTTAATTCCGATGCCATTTCTGTGTTTCGTCGTCAATAAGAAGGTCAGAGGGATACAGTAAACCTGAAGCGAAGCATCGGAATCTACAACTAGTGTCACAGGAATGGTTCAAATCATAGTCAGTAAGAAGAGTCAGTCTTCTTGTACTTAAGTCGGTATTGTGCCTTTTGTATTTAATTCCGATGCAATTTCTGTGTTTCAACGTCTATAAGAAGGTCCAAGGGATACAGTAGACCTGAATTGAAGCATCGGAATCTATAACTAGTGTCACAGGAACGGTTCAAAACATAGACAGTAAGAGGAGTCAGTCTTCTTGTACTTAAGTCGGCATTGTGCCTTTTGTATTTAATTCCGATGCTACTTCTGTGTTTCATCGTCAATAAGAAGGTGCAAGGGATACAGTAAACCTGATGAGAAGCATCGTAATCAGTAAGTAGTGCCACAGGAATGGTTCAAAGCATAGTCAGTAAGAAGAGTCAGTCTTCTTGTACTTAAGTCGGTATTGTGCATTTTGTATTTAATTCCGATGCAATTTCTGTGTTTCAACGTCTATAAGAAGGTCCAAGGGATACAGTAGACCTGAATTGAAGCATCGGAATCTATAACTAGTGTCACAGGAACGGTTCAAAACATAGACAGTAAGAGGAGTCAGTCTTCTTGTACTTAAGTCGGCATTGTGCCTTTTGTATTTAATTCCAATGCTACTTCTGTGTTTCATCGTCAATAAGAAGGTCAGAGGGATACAGTAAACCTGAAGTGAAGCATCGGAATCTATAACTAGTGTCATAGGAATGGTTCAAAACATAGTCAGTAAGAAGAGTAAGTCTTTTTGTACTTAAGTCGGCATTGTGCCTTTTGTATTTAATTCCGATGCAATTTCTGTGTTTCATCGTCAATAAGTAGGTCCAAGGAATACATTAAACCTGGAGTAAAGAATCGGAATCTATAACTAGTGTCACAGGAATGGTTCAAAACATTGACAGTAAGAAGAGTCAGACTTCTTTTACTTAAGTCGGCATTGTGCCTTTTGTAATTAATTCCGATGCAATGTCTGTGTTTCATCGTCAATAAGAAGGTCAGAGGGATACAGTAAACCTGGAGTGAAGCATCGGAATCTATAACTTGTGTCACAGTAATGGTTCAAAACATTCACAGCAGGAAATGTCAGTCTACATGTACTTAAGTCGGCATTGTGCCTTTTGTATTTAATTCCGATGCAATTTCTGTGTTTCATCGTCAATAAGAAGGTCCAAGGGATACAGTAGACCTGAATTGAAGCATCGGAATCTATAACTAGTGTCACAGGAATGGTTCAAATCATAGACAGTAAGAAGAGTCAGTCTTCTTGTACATAAGTCGGCATTGTGCCTTTTGTATTTAATTCCGATGCAACTTCTGTGTTTCGACGTCAATAAGAAGGTCAGAGGGATACAGTAAACCTGAAGTGAAGCATTGGAATCTATAACTAGTGTCACAGGAATGGTTCAAAACATAGTCAGTAAGAAGAGTAACTCTTTATGTACTTAAGTCGGCATTATGCCTTTTGTATTTAATTCCGATGCAATTTCTGTGTTTCATCGTCAATAAGAAGGTCCAAGGGATACAGTAAACCTGAAATGAAGCATCGGAATCTATAACTAGTGCACAGGAGTGGTTCAAAACACAGACAGTAGGAAGAGTCAGTCTTCTTGTACATAAGTCGGCATTGTGCCTTTTGTATTTAATTCCGATGCAACTTCTGTGTTTCGTCGTCAATAAGAAGGTCAGAGGGATACAGCAAACCTGAAGTGAAGCATTGGAATCTATAACTAGTGTCACAGGAATGGTTCAAAACATAGTCACTAAGAAGTGTAACTCTTTATGTACTTAAGTCGGCATTATGCCTTTTGTATTTAATTCCGATGCAATTTCTGTGTTTCATCGTCTATAAGATGGTCCAAGGGATACAGTAAACCTGAAATGAAGCATCGGAATCTATAACTAGTGTCACAGGAGTGGTTCAAAACATAGACAGTAGTAAGAGTCAGTCTTCTGGTACCTATGTCGGCATTGTGCCCTTTCTATTTAATTCCGATGCAATTTCTGTGTTTCATCGTCAATAAGAAGGTCAGAGGGATACAGTAAATCTGAAGTGAACCATCGGAATCTATAACTAGAGTCACAGGAATGATTCAAAACATAGACAGTAAGAAGAGTCAGTCTTCATGTACTTAAGTCGGCATTGTGCCTTTTGTATTTAATTCCGATGCAATTTCTGTGTTTCATCGTCAATACGAAGGTCCAAGGGATACAGTAAACCTGGAGTGAAGCATCGGAGTCTATAACTAGTGTCACAGGAACGGTTCAAAACATAGGCAGTAAGAAGAGTCAGTCTTCTTGTAGTTAGGTCGGCATTGTGCCTTTTGTATTTAATTCCGATGCAATTTCTGTGTATCATCGTCAATAAGAAGGTCTAAGGGATACAGTAAACCTGAAGTGAAGCATCGGAATGTATAACTAGTGTCACAGGATTGGTTCAAAACATAGTCAGTAAGAAGAATCAGTCTTCTTGTACTTAAGTCATCACTGTGCATTTTCTATTTAAATCTGATGCAATTTCTGTGTTTCATCGTCAATAATAAGGTCCAAGGGATACAGTATATCTGGAGTGAAGCATCGGAATCTATAACTAGTGTCACAGGGACGGTGCAAAGCATAGACAGTAAGATGAGTCAGTATTTTTGTACTTAAGTCGGCATTGTACTTTTTGTATTTAATTCCGATGCAATTTCTGTGTTTCATCGTCAATAAGAAGGTCAGAGGGATACAGTTCTCCTGATGTTAAGCATCGGAATCTATAACTAGTGTCACAGGAATGGTTCAAAGCATAGTCAGTAAGAAGAGTAAGTCTTCTTGTAGTTAAGTCGGCATTGTGCCTTTTGTATTTAATTCCGATGCAATTTCTGTGTATCATCGTCAATAAGAGGGTCAGAGGGATACAGTAAACCCGAAGCGAAGCATCGGAATCTATAACTAGTGTCACAGGAATGGTTCATATCATAGTCAGTAAGAAGAGTCAGTCTTCTTGTACTTATGTCGGTATTGTGCATTTTCTATAATTTCTGATGCAATTTCTGTGTTTCGTCGTCAAGAAGAAGGTCCGAGGGATAAAGTACACCTGAAGTGAAGCATCGGAATCTATAACTAGTGTCACAGGAATGGTTCAAAACATTGACAGTAAGAAGAGTCAGACTTCTTTTACTTAAGTCGGCATTGTGCCTTTTGTAATTGATTCCGAAGCAGTTTCTGTGTTTCATTGTCAATAAGAAGGTCAGAGGTATACAGTAAACCTGAAGTGAAGCATCGGAACCCCATAACTTATGTCACAGGAATGGTTCAAAGCATTCACAGTAGGAAGCGTCAGTCTACATGTACTTATGTTGGCTTTGTGCCTTTTGTATTTAATTCCGATGCAATTTCTGTGTTTCACCGTCAATAAGAAGGTCAGAGGGATACAGTGAACCTGATGTGAAGCATCCGAATCCATAACTAGTGTCACAGGAATGGTTCAAACGTAGTCAGTAAGAAGAGTCAGTCTTCTTGTAATTAAGTCGGCATTGTGCTTTTTGTATTTAATTCCGATGCAATTTCTGTGTTTCATCGTCAATAAGAAGGTCCAAGGGATACAGTTGACCTGAATTGAAGCATCGGAATCTATAACTAGTGTCACAGGAATGGTTCAAAACATAGACAGTAAGAGGAAACAGTCTTCTTGTACTTAAGTCGGCATTGTGCCTTTTGTATTTAATTCCGATGCAACTTCTGTGTTTCATCGTCAATAAGAAGGTCAGAGGTATACAGTAAACCTGAAGTGAAGCATCGGAGCCCCATAACTTATGTCACAGGAACGGTTCAAAACAATCACAGTAGGAAGAGTCAGTCTACATGTACTTATGTTGGCTTTGTGCCTTTTGTTTTTAATTCCGATGCAATTTCTGTGTTTCACCGTCAATAAGAAGGTCAGAGGGATACAGTAAACCTGATGTGAAGCATCCGAATCCATAACTAGTGTCACAGGAATGGTTCAAACGTAGTCAGTAAGAAGAGTCAGTCTGCTTGTAATTAAGTCGGCATTGTGCTTTTTGTATTTAATTCCGATGCAATTTCTGTGTTTGATCGTCAATAAGAAGGTCCAAGGGATACAGTAGACCTGAATTGAAGCATCGCAATCTATAGCTAGTGTCACAAGAATGGTTCAAATCATAGACAGTAAGAAGAAACAGTCTTCTTGTACTTAAGTCGGCATTGTGCCTTTTGTATTTAATTCCGATGCAATTTCTGTGTTTCATCGTCAATAAGAATGTCCAAGGGATACAGTAATCCTGAGGTTAAGCATCGGAATCTATGACTACTGTCACAGGAATGGTTCAAAACATAGTCAGAATGAAGAGTCAGTAATCTTGCACTTATGTCGGTATTGTGCCTTTTGTATTCAATTCCGATGGAATTTCTGTGTTTCATCGTCAATAAGAAGATCAGAGGGATACAGTAAACCTGGAGGGAAGCATCGGAGTCTATAACTAGTGTCACAGGAATGGTTCAAAACATAGACAGTAAGAAGAGTCAGACTTCTTGTACTTAATTCGGCATTGTGCCTTTCGTATTTAATTCCGATGCCATTTCTGTGTTTCGTCGTCAATAAGAAGGTCAGAGGGATACAGTAAACCTGATGTGAAGCATCGGAATCTATAACTAGTGCCACAGGAATGGTTCAAAACATAGTCAGTAAGAAGAGTCAGTCTTCTTGTACTTAAGTCGGCATTGTGCCTTTTGTATTTAATTCCGATGCAATTTCTGTGTTTCATCGTCAATAAGAAGGTCCAAGGGATACAGTTGACCTGAATTGAAGATTCGGAATCTATAACTAGTGTCACAGGAATGGTTCAAAACATAGACAGTAAGAAGAGTCAGTCTTCTTGTACTTAAGTCGGCATTGTGCCTTGTGTATTTAATTCCCATGCAATTTCTGCGTTTCATCGTTAATAACAAGGTTTAAGGGATACAGTAAACCTGAAGTGAAGCATCGCAATCTATAACTAGTGTCACAAGAATGGTTCAAATCATAGTAAGTATGAAGAGTCAGTCTTCTTGTACTTAAGTCGGCATTGTGCCTTTTGTATTTAATTCCGATGCAAGTTCTGTGTTTCATCGTCAATAAGAAGGTCCAGGGGATACAGTAATCCTGAAGTTAAGCATCGGAATCTATGACTACTGTCACACGAATGGTTCAAAACGTAGTCAGAAAGAAGAGTCAGTATTCTTGCACTTATGTTGGTATCGTGCCTTTTGTATTTAATTCCAATGGAATTTCTGTGTTTCATCGTCAATAAGAAGATCAGAGAGATACAGTAAACCTGGAGTGAAGCATCGGAGTCCATAACTAGTGTCACTGGAATGGTTCAAAACATAGACAGTAAGAAGAGTCAATCTTCTTGTACATAATTCGGCATTGTGCCTTTTGTATTTAATTCCGATGCAACTTCTGTGTTTCGTCGTCAATAAGAAAGTCAGACGGATACAGTAAACCTGAAGTGAAGCATTGGAATCTATATCTAGTGCCACAGGAATGGTTCAAACATAGTCAGTAAGAAGAGTAAGTCTTTTTGTACTTAAGTCGGCATTATGCCTTTTGTATTTAATTCCGATGCAATTTCTGTGTTTCATCGTCAATAAGAAAGTCCATGGGATACAGTAAACCTGAAGTGAAGCATCGGAATCTATAACTAGTGTCACAGGGACGGTTCAAAGCATAGAAATTAAGATGAGTCAGTATTCTTGTACTTAAGTCGGCATTGTGCCTTTTGTATTTAATTCCGATGCAATTTCTGTGTTTCATCGTCAATAAGAAGGTCAGAGGGATACAGTAAACCTGGAGTGAAGCATCGGGATCTATAACTTGTGTCACAGGAATGGTTCAAAACATTCACAGTAGGAAGTGTCAGTCTACATGTACTTAAGTCGGCATTGAGCTTTTTGTATTTAATTCCGATGCAATTTCTGTGTTTCATCGTCTATAAGAAGGTCAGAGGGATACAGTAAACCTGATGTGAAGCATCGGAATCTATAACTAGTGCCACAGGAATGGTTCAAAACATAGTCAGTAAGAAGAGTCAGTCTTCTTGTACTTAAGTCGGCATTGTGCTTTTTGTATTTAATTCCGATGCAATTTCTGTGTTTCATCGTCAATAAGAAGGTCCAAGGGATACAGTAGACCTGAATTGAAGCATCGGAATCTATAGCTAGAGTCACGGGAATGGTTCAAAACATAGACAGTAAGAAGAGTCAGTCTCCTTGTACTCAAGTCGGCATTGTGCCTTTTGAATTTCATTCCGATGCAACTTCTGTGTTTCGTCGTCAATAAGAAGGTCAGAGGGATACAGTAAACCTGAAGAGAAGCATCGGAATCTATAACTAGTGTCACAGGAATGGTTCAAACATCGTCAGTAAGAAGAGTAAGTCTTTTTGTACTTAAGTCGGCATTATGCCTTTTGTATTTAATTCCGATGCAATTTCTGTGTTTCATCGTCAATAAGAAGGTCCAAGGGATACATTAAACCTTTAGTGAAGCATCGGAATCTATAACTAGTGTCATAGGGATGATTCAAAGCATAGAAAGTAAGATGAGCCAGTATTCTTGTACTTAAGTAGGCATTGTGCTTTTTGTATTTAATTCCCATGCAATTTCTGTGTATCATCGTCACTAAGATGGTCAGAGGGATACAGTAAACCTGAAGTTAAGCATCGGAATCTATAACTAGTGTCACAGGAATGGTTCAAAGCATAGTCAGTAAGAAGAGTCATTCTACTTGTAGTTAGGTCGGCATTGTGCCTTTTGTATTTAATTCCGATGCAATTTCTGTGTATTATCTTCAATAAGAAGGTGCAAGGGATACAGTAAACCTGAAGTGAAGCATCGGAATCTATAACTAGTGTCACAAGAGTGGTTCAAAACACAGACAGTAGGAAGAGTCAGTCTTCTAGTACTTAAGTCTGCATTGTGCCTTTTCTATTTAATTCCGATGCAATTTCTGTGTTTCATCGTCAATAAGACGGTCCAAGGGATACAGTAAACCTGAAGTGAAGCATCGGAATCTATAACTAGAGTCACAGGAATGGTTCAAAACATAGACAGTAAGAAGAGTCAGTCTTCTTGTACTTAAGCCGGCATTGTGCCTTTTGTATTTATTCCGTTGCAATTTGTGTGTTTCATCGTCAATAAGAAGGGGCAAGGGATGCAGTAAACATGGAGTGAAGCATCGGAGTATATAACTAGTGTCACAGGAATGGTTCAAAACATAGACAGAAGGAACAGTCAGTCTTCTTGTACTTAATTCGGCATTGTGCATTTTGTATTTAATTCCGATGCAATTCTGAGTTTCATCGTCTATAAGGCCAGAGGGATACAGTAAACCTGAAGTGAAGCATCGGGATCTATAACTTGTGTCACAGGAATGGTTCAAAACATTCACAGTAGGAAGTGTCAGTCTACATGTACTTAAGTCGGCATTGAGCTTTTTGTATTTAATTCCGATGCAATTTCTGTGTTTCATCGTCTATAAGAAGGTCAGAGGGATACAGTAAACCTGATGTGAAGCATCGGAATCTATAACTAGTGTCACAGGAATGGTTCAAACGTAGTCAGTAAGAAGAGTCAGTCTTCTTGTAATTAAGTCGGCATTGTGCTTTTTGTATTTAATTCCGATGCAATTTCTGTGTTTCATCGTCAATAAGAAGGTCCAAGGGATACAGTTGACCTGAATTGAAGCATCGGAATCTATAACTAGTGTCACAGGAATGGTTCAAAACATAGACAGTAAGAAGAAACAGTCTTCTTGTACTTAAGTCGGCATTGTGCCTTTTGTATTTAATTCCGATGCAACTTCTGTGTTTCATCGTCAATAAGAAGGTCAGAGGTATACAGTAAACCTGAAGTGAAGCATCGGAGCCCCATAACTTATGTCTCAGGAACGGTTCAAAACAATCACAGTAGGAAGAGTCAGTCTACATGTACTTATGTTGGCTTTGTGCCTTTTGTATTTAATTCCGATGCAATTTCTGTGTTTCACCGTCAATAAGAAGGTCAGAGGGATACAGTAAACCTGATGTGAAGCATCCGAATCCATAACTAGTGTCACAGGAATGGTTCAAACGTAGTCAGTAAGAAGAGTCAGTCTGCTTGTAATTAAGTCGGCATTGTGCTTTTTGTATTTAATTCCGATGCAATTTCTGTGTTTGATCGTCAATAAGAAGGTCCAAGGGATACAGTAGACCTGAATTGAAGCATCGCAATCTATAGCTAGTGTCACAAGAATGGTTCAAATCATAGACAGTAAGAAGAAACAGTCTTCTTGTACTTAAGTCGGCATTGTGCCTTTTGTATTTAATTCCGATGCAATTTCTGTGTTTCATCGTCAATAAGAATGTCCAAGGGATACAGTAATCCTGAAGTTAAGCATCGGAATCTATGACTACTGTCACAGGAATGGTTCAAAACATAGTCAGAATGAAGAGTCAGTAATCTTGCACTTATGTCGGTATTGTGCCTTTTGTATTCAATTCCGATGGAATTTCTGTGTTTCATCGTCAATAAGAAGATCAGAGGGATACAGTAAACCTGGAGTGAAGCATCGGAGTCTATAACTAGTGTCACAGGAATGGTTCAAAACATAGACAGTAAGAAGAGTCAGACTTCTTGTACTTAATTCGGCATTGTGCCTTTCGTATTTAATTCCGATGCCATTTCTGTGTTTCGTCGTCAATAAGAAGGTCAGAGGGATACAGTAAACCTGATGTGAAGCATCGGAATCTATAACTAGTGCCACAGGAATGGTTCGAAACATAGTCAGTAAGAAGAGTCAGTCTTCTTGTACTTAAGTCGGCATTGTGCGTTTTGTATTTAATTCCGATGCAATTTCTGTGTTTCATCGTCAATAAGAAGGTCCAAGGGATACAGTTGACCTGAATTGAAGATTCGGAATCTATAACTAGTGTCACAGGAATGGTTCAAAACATAGACAGTAAGAAGAGTCAGTCTTCTTGTACTTAAGTCGGCATTGTGCCTTGTGTATTTAATTCCCATGCAATTTCTGCGTTTCATCGTTAATAACAAGGTTTAAGGGATACAGTAAACCTGAAGTGAAGCATCGCAATCTATAACTAGTGTCACAAGAATGGTTCAAATCATAGTAAGTATGAAGAGTCAGTCTTCTTGTACTTAAGTCGGCATTGTGCCTTTTGTATTTAATTCCGATGCAAGTTCTGTGTTTCATCGTCAATAAGAAGGTCCAGGGGATACAGTAATCCTGAAGTTAAGCATCGGAATCTATGACTACTGTCACAGGAATGGTTCAAAACGTAGTCAGAAAGAAGAGTCAGTATTCTTGCACTTATGTTGGTATCGTGCCTTTTGTATTTAATTCCAATGGAATTTCTGTGTTTCATCGTCAATAAGAAGATCAGAGAGATACAGTAAACCTGGAGTGAAGCATCGGAGTCCATAACTAGTGTCACTGGAATGGTTCAAAACATAGACAGTAAGAAGAGTCAATCTTCTTGTACATAATTCGGCATTGTGCCTTTTGTATTTAATTCCGATGCAACTTCTGTGTTTCGTCGTCAATAAGAAAGTCAGACGGATACAGTAAACCTGAAGTGAAGCATTGGAATCTATATCTAGTGCCACAGGAATGGTTCAAACATAGTCAGTAAGAAGAGTAAGTCTTTTTGTACTTAAGTCGGCATTATGCCTTTTGTATTTCATTCCGATGCAATTTCTGTGTTTCATCGTCAATAAGAAAGTCCATGGGATACAGTAAACCTGGAGTGAAGCATCGGAATCTATAACTAGTGTCACAGGGACGGTTCAAAGCATAGAAATTAAGATGAGTCAGTATTCTTGTACTTAAGTCGTCATTGTGCCTTTTGTATTTAATTGCGATGCAATTTCTGTGTTTCATCGTCAATAAGAAGGTCAGAGGGATACAGTAAACCTGAAGTGAAGCATCGGGATCTATAACTTGTGTCACAGGAATGGTTCAAAACATTCACAGTAGGAAGTGTCAGTCTACATGTACTTAAGTCGGCATTGAGCTTTTTGTATTTAATTCCGATGCAATTTCTGTGTTTCATCGTCTATAAGAAGGTCAGAGGGATACAGTAAACCTGATGTGAAGCATCGGAATCTATAACTAGTGCCACAGGAATGGTTCAAAACATAGTCAGTAAGAAGAGTCAGTCTTCTTGTACTTAAGTCGGCATTGTGCTTTTTGTATTTAATTCCGATGCAATTTCTGTGTTTCATCGTCAATAAGAAGGTCCAAGGGATACAGTAGACCTGAATTGAAGCATCGGAATCTATAGCTAGGGTCACGGGAATGGTTCAAAACATAGACAGTAAGAAGAGTCAGTCTTCTTGTACTCAAGTCGGCATTGTGCCTTTTGAATTTCATTCCGATGCAACTTCTGTGTTTCGTCGTCAATAAGAAGGTCAGAGGGATACAGTAAACCTGAAGAGAAGCATCGGAATCTATAACTAGTGTCACAGGAATGGTTCAAACATCGTCAGTAAGAAGAGTAAGTCTTTTTGTACTTAAGTCGGCATTATGCCTTTTGTATTTAATTCCGATGCAATTTCTGTGTTTCATCGTCAAGAAGAAGGTCCAAGGGATACATTAAGCCTTTAGTGAAGCATCGGAATCTATAACTAGTGTCATAGGGACGATTCAAAGCATAGAAAGTAAGATGAGCCAGTATTCTTGTACTTAAGTAGGCATTGTGCTTTTTGTATTTAATTCCCATGCAATTTCTGTGTATCATCGTCACTAAGATGGTCAGAGGGATACAGTAAACCTGAAGTTAAGCATCGGAATCTATAACTAGTGTCACAGGAATGGTTCAAAGCATAGTCAGTAAGAAGAGTCATTCTACTAGTAGTTAGGTCGGCATTGTGCCTTTTGTATTTAATTCCGATGCAATTTCTGTGTATTATCTTCAATAAGAAGGTCCAAGGGATACAGTAAACCTGAAGTGAAGCATCGGAATCTATAACTAGTGTCACAAGAGTGGTTCAAAACACAGACAGTAGGAAGAGTCAGTCTTCTAGTACTTAAGTCTGCATTGTGCCTTTTCTATTTAATTCCGATGCAATTTCTGTGTTTCATCGTCAATAAGACGGTCCAAGGGATACAGTAAACCTGAAGTGAAGCATTGGAATCTATAACTAGAGTCACAGGAATGGTTCAAAACATAGACAGTAAGAAGAGTCAGTCTTCTTGTACTTAAGCCGGCATTGTGCCTTTTGTATTTATTCCGTTGCAATTTGTGTGTTTCATCGTCAATAAGAAGGGGCAAGGGATGCAGTAAACATGGAGTGAAGCATCGGAGTATATAACTAGTGTCACAGGAATGGTTCAAAACATAGACAGAAGGAACAGTCAGTCTTCTTGTACTTAATTCGGCATTGTGCATTTTGTATTTAATTCCGATGCAATTCTGAGTTTCATCGTCTATAAGGGTAGAGGGATACAGTAAACCTGAAGTGAAGCATCGGAATCTATAACTAGTGTCACAGGAATGGTTCAAAACTTAGTCAGTAGGAAGAGTCAGTCATCTTGTACCTATGTCGGCATTGTGCCTTTTGTATTTAATTCCGACGCAATTTCTGTGTTTCGTCATCAATAAGACGGTCCAAGGGATACAGTAATCCTGAAGTTAAGCATCGGAATCTATGACTAGTGTCACAGGAATGGTTCAAAACATAGTCAGTAAGAAGAGTCAGTCTTCTTGTACTTAAGTCGGTATTATGCCTTTTGTATTAAATTCCGATGCAATTTCTGTGTTTCAGCGTCAATAAGAAGGTCCAAGGGATACAGTAAATCTGAAGTGAACCATCGGAATCTATAACTAGAGTCACAGGAATGGTTCAAAACATAGGCAGTAAGAAGAGTCAGACTTCATGTACTTAAGTCGGCATTGTGCCTTTTGTATTTAATTCCGATGCAATTTCTGTGTTTCAACGTGAATACGAAGGTCCAAGGGATACAGTAAACCTATAGTGAAGCATCGGAGTCTATAACTAGTGTCACAGGAACGGTTCAAAACATAGGCAGTAAGAAGAGTCAGTCTTCTTGTAGTTAGGTCGGCATTGTGCCTTTTGTATATAATTCCGATGCAATTTCTGTGTATCATCGTCAATAAGAAGGTCCAAGGGATACAGTAAACCTGAAGTAAAGCATCGGAATATATAACTAGTATCACTGAAATGGTTCAACACATAGACAGTAGGAAAAGTCAGTCTACATGTACTTAAGTCGGCATTGTGACTTTTGTATTTAATTCCGAAGCAATTTCTGTGTTTCATCGTCAATAAGAAGGTGAGAGGGATACAGTAAACCTGAAGTGAAGCATCGGAATCTATAGCTAGAGTCACAGGAATGGTTCAAACATAGGCAGTAAGAAGAGTCAGTCTTCTAGTACTTAAGTCGGCATTGTGCCTTTTGTATTTAATTCCGATGCAATTTCTGTGTTTCATCGTCAATACGAATTTCCAAGGGATACAGTAAACCTGGAGTGAAGCATCGGAATCTATAGCTCGAGTCACAGGAATGGTTCAAAACATAGGCAGTAAGAAGAGTCAGACTTCATGTACTTAATTCGGCATTGTGCCTTTTGTATTTAATTCCGATGCAATTTCTGTGTTTCATCGTCACTAAGAAGGTCAGAGGGATACAGTAATCCTGAAGTTAAGCATCGGAATCTATAACTAGTGTCAGAGGAATGGTTCAAAGCATAGTCAGTAAGAAGAAGAAGTCTTCTTGTAGTTAAGTCGGCATTGTGCCTTTTGTATTTAATTCCGAAGCAATTTCTGTGTATCATCGTCAATAAGAAGGTCCGAGGCATACAGTAAACCTGAAGTGAAGCATCGGAATCTATAACTAGTGTCACAGGAATGGTTCAAAACATAGTCAGTAAGAAGAGTCAGTCTTCTTGTACTTAAGTCGGCATTGTGCCTCTTGTATTTAATTCCGATGCAATTTCTGTGTTTCATCGTCAATAAGATGGTCCAAGGGATACATTAAACCCGGAGTGAAACATCGGAATCTATAACTAGTGTCACAGGGACGGTTCAAAGCATTGACCGTAAGATGAGTCAGTAATCTTGTACTTAAGCCGGCATTGTGCTTTTTGTATTTCATTCTGATGCAATTTCTGTATTTCATCGTCACTAAGCAGGTCAGAGGGATACAGTAATCCTGAAGTTAAGCATCGCAATCTATAACTAGTGTCACAGGAATGGTTCAAAGCATAGTCAGTAAGAAGAGTCAGTCTTCTTGTACTTAAGTCGGCATTGTGCCTTTTGTATTTAATTCCGATGCAATTTCTGTGTTTCATCGTCAATACGAAGGTCCAAGGGATACGGTAAACCTGGAGTGATGCATCTGAGTCTATAACTAGTGTCACAGGAATGGTTCAAAGCATAGACAGAATGAAGAGTCAGTCTTTTTGTACTTAATTCGGCATTGTGCCCTTTGTATTTCATTCCGATGCAATTCTGTGTTTCATCGTCACTAAGAAGGTCAGAGGGATACAGTAAACCTGGAGTGAAGCATCGGAATCTATAACTAGTGTCCCAGGAATGGTTCAAAACATAGACAGTAAGAAGAAACAGTCTTCTTGTACTTAAGTCGGCATTGTGCCTTTTGTATTTAATTCCGATGCTACTTCTGTGTTTCATCGCCAATAAGTAGGTCCAAGGGATACAGTAGACCTGAATTGAAGCATCGGAATCTATAACTAGTGTCACAGGAATGGTTCAAAACATAGACAGTAAGAAGAAACAGTCTTCTTGTACTTAAGTCGGCATTGTGCCTTTTGCAATTGATTCCGAGGCAGATTCTGTGTTTCATTGTCAATAAGAAGGTCAGAGGTATACAGTAAACCTGAAGTGAAGCATCGGAACCCCATAACTTATGTCACAGGAATGGTTCAAAACATTCACAGTATGAAGAGTCTGTCTACATGTACTGATGTTGGCTTTGTGCCTTTTGTATTTAATTCCGATGCAATTTCTGTGTTTCACCGTCAATAAGAAGGTCAGAGGGATACAGTAAACCTGATGTGAAGCATCCGAATCCATAACTAGTGTCACAGGAATGGTTCAAACGTAGTCAGTAAGAAGAGTCAGTCTTCTTGTAATTAAGTCGGCATTGTGCTTTTTGTATTCCATTCCGATGCAATTTCTGTGTTTCATCGTCAATAAGAAAGTCCAAGGGATACAGTAGACCTGAATTGAAGCATCGGAATCTATAACTAGTGTCACAGGAATGGTTCAAAACATAAACAGTAAGAAGAAACAGTCTTCTTGTACTTAAGTCGGCATTGTGCCTTTTGTATTTAATTCCGATGCTACCTCTGTGTTTCATCGCCAATACGAAGGTCAGAGGGATACAGTAAACCTAAAGTGAAGCATCGGAATCTATAACTAGAGTCACAGGAATGGTTGAAAACATAGACAGTAAGAAGAGTCAGTCTTCTTGTACATAAGTCGGCATTGTGCCTTTTGTATTTATTTCCGATGCAATTTCCTCGTTTCATCGTTAAAAAGGAGGTTTAAGGGATACAGTAAACCTGAAGCGAAACATCGCAATCTATAGCTAGTGTCACAAGAATGGTTCAAATCATAGTAAGTATGAAGAGTCAGTCTTCTTGTACTTAAGTCGGCATTGTGCTTTTTGTATTTAATTCCGATGGAATTTCTGTGTTTCATCGTCAATAAGAATGTCCAAGGGATACAGTAATCCTGAAGTTAAGCATCGGAATCTATGACTACTGTCACAGGAATGGTTCAAAACATAGTCAGAAAGAAGAGTCAGTAATCTTGCACTTATGTCGGTGTGGTGCCTTTTGTATTTAATTCCGATGGAATTTCTGTGTTTCATCGTCAATAAGAAGATCAGAGGGATACAGTAAACCTGGAGTGAAGCATCGGAGTCTATAACCAGTGTCACAGGAATGGTTCAAAACATAGACAGTAAGAAGAGTCAGTCTTCTTGTACTTAATTCGGCATTGTGCCTTTTGTATTTAATTCCGATGCCATTTCTGTGTTTCGTCGTCAATAAGAAGGTCAGAGGGATACAGTAAACCTGAAGCGAAGCATCGGAATCTATAACTAGTGTCACAGGAATGGTTCAAATCATAAACTGTAAGAAGAGTCAGTCTTCTTGTACTTAAGTCGGCATTGTGCCTTTTGTATTTAATTCCAATGCAATTTCTGTGTTTCATCGTCAATAAGAAGGTCGATGGGATACAGTAAACCTGGAGTGAAGCATCGGAATCTATAACTAGTGTCACAGGAGTGGTTCAAAACATAGACAGTAGTAAGAGTCAGTCTTCTGGTACCTATGTCGGCATTGTGCCCTTTCTATTTAATTCCGATGCAATTTCTGTGTTTCATCGTCAATAAGAAGGTCAGAGGGATACAGTAAATCTGAAGTGAACCATCGGAATCTATAACTAGAGTCACAGGAATGATTCAAAACATAGACAGTAAGAAGAGTCAGTCTTCATGTACTTAAGTCGGCATTGTGCCTTTTGTATTTAATTCCGATGCAATTTCTGTGTTTCATCGTCAATACGAATTTCCAAGGGATACAGTAAACCTGGAGTGAAGCATCGGAATCTATAGCTCGAGTCACAGGAATGGTTCAAAACATAGGCAGTAAGAAGAGTCAGACTTCATGTACTTAATTCGGCATTGTGCCTTTTGTATTTAATTCCGATGCAATTTCTGTGTTTCATCGTCACTAAGAAGGTCAGAGGGATACAGTAATCCTGAAGTTAAGCATCGGAATCTATAACTAGTGTCAGAGGAATGGTTCAAAGCATAGTCAGTAAGAAGAAGAAGTCTTCTTGTAGTTAAGTCGGCATTGTGCCTTTTGTATTTAATTCCGAAGCAATTTCTGTGTATCATCGTCAATAAGAAGGTCCGAGGCATACAGTAAACCTGAAGTGAAGCATCGGAATCTATAACTAGTGTCACAGGAATGGTTCAAAACATAGTCAGTAAGAAGAGTCAGTCTTCTTGTACTTAAGTCGGCATTGTGCCTCTTGTATTTAATTCCGATGCAATTTCTGTGTTTCATCGTCAATAAGATGGTCCAAGGGATACATTAAACCCGGAGTGAAACATCGGAATCTATAACTAGTGTCACAGGGACGGTTCAAAGCATTGACCGTAAGATGAGTCAGTAATCTTGTACTTAAGCCGGCATTGTGCTTTTTGTATTTCATTCTGATGCAATTTCTGTATTTCATCGTCACTAAGCAGGTCAGAGGGATACAGTAATCCTGAAGTTAAGCATCGCAATCTATAACTAGTGTCACAGGAATGGTTCAAAGCATAGTCAGTAAGAAGAGTCAGTCTTCTTGTACTTAAGTCGGCATTGTGCCTTTTGTATTTAATTCCGATGCAATTTCTGTGTTTCATCGTCAATACGAAGGTCCAAGGGATACGGTAAACCTGGAGTGATGCATCTGAGTCTATAACTAGTGTCACAGGAATGGTTCAAAGCATAGACAGAATGAAGAGTCAGTCTTTTTGTACTTAATTCGGCATTGTGCCCTTTGTATTTCATTCCGATGCAATTCTGTGTTTCATCGTCACTAAGAAGGTCAGAGGGATACAGTAAACCTGGAGTGAAGCATCGGAATCTATAACTAGTGTCCCAGGAATGGTTCAAAACATAGACAGTAAGAAGAAACAGTCTTCTTGTACTTAAGTCGGCATTGTGCCTTTTGTATTTAATTCCGATGCTACTTCTGTGTTTCATCGCCAATAAGAAGGTCCAAGGGATACAGTAGACCTGAATTGAAGCATCGGAATCTATAACTAGTGTCACAGGAATGGTTCAAAACATAGACAGTAAGAAGAAACAGTCTTCTTGTACTTAAGTCGGCATTGTGCCTTTTGCAATTGATTCCGAGGCAGATTCTGTGTTTCATTGTCAATAAGAAGGTCAGAGGTATACAGTAAACCTGAAGTGAAGCATCGGAACCCCATAACTTATGTCACAGGAATGGTTCAAAACATTCACAGTATGAAGAGTCTGTCTACATGTACTGATGTTGGCTTTGTGCCTTTTGTATTTAATTCCGATGCAATTTCTGTGTTTCACCGTCAATAAGAAGGTCAGAGGGATACAGTAAACCTGATGTGAAGCATCCGAATCCATAACTAGTGTCACAGGAATGGTTCAAACGTAGTCAGTAAGAAGAGTCAGTCTTCTTGTAATTAAGTCGGCATTGTGCTTTTTGTATTCCATTCCGATGCAATTTCTGTGTTTCATCGTCAATAAGAAAGTCCAAGGGATACAGTAGACCTGAATTGAAGCATCGGAATCTATAACTAGTGTCACAGGAATGGTTCAAAACATAAACAGTAAGAAGAAACAGTCTTCTTGTACTTAAGTCGGCATTGTGCCTTTTGTATTTAATTCCGATGCTACCTCTGTGTTTCATCGCCAATACGAAGGTCAGAGGGATACAGTAAACCTAAAGTGAAGCATCGGAATCTATAACTAGAGTCACAGGAATGGTTGAAAACATAGACAGTAAGAAGAGTCAGTCTTCTTGTACATAAGTCGGCATTGTGCCTTTTGTATTTATTTCCGATGCAATTTCCTCGTTTCATCGTTAAAAAGGAGGTTTAAGGGATACAGTAAACCTGAAGCGAAACATCGCAATCTATAGCTAGTGTCACAAGAATGGTTCAAATCATAGTAAGTATGAAGAGTCAGTCTTCTTGTACTTAAGTCGGCATTGTGCTTTTTGTATTTAATTCCGATGGAATTTCTGTGTTTCATCGTCAATAAGAATGTCCAAGGGATACAGTAATCCTGAAGTTAAGCATCGGAATCTATGACTACTGTCACAGGAATGGTTCAAAACATAGTCAGAAAGAAGAGTCAGTAATCTTGCACTTATGTCGGTGTGGTGCCTTTTGTATTTAATTCCGATGGAATTTCTGTGTTTCATCGTCAATAAGAAGATCAGAGGGATACAGTAAACCTGGAGTGAAGCATCGGAGTCTATAACCAGTGTCACAGGAATGGTTCAAAACATAGACAGTAAGAAGAGTCAGTCTTCTTGTACTTAATTCGGCATTGTGCCTTTTGTATTTAATTCCGATGCCATTTCTGTGTTTCGTCGTCAATAAGAAGGACAGAGGGATACAGTAAACCTGAAGCGAAGCATCGGAATCTATAACTAGTGTCACAGGAATGGTTCAAATCATAAACTGTAAGAAGAGTCAGTCTTCTTGTACTTAAGTCGGCATTGTGCCTTTTGTATTTAATTCCAATGCAATTTCTGTGTTTCATCGTCAATAAGAAGGTCGATGGGATACAGTAAACCTGGAGTGAAGCATCGGAATCTATAACTAGTGTCACAGGAGTGGTTCAAAACATAGACAGTAGTAAGAGTCAGTCTTCTGGTACCTATGTCGGCATTGTGCCCTTTCTATTTAATTCCGATGCAATTTCTGTGTTTCATCGTCAATAAGAAGGTCAGAGGGATACAGTAAATCTGAAGTGAACCATCGGAATCTATAACTAGAGTCACAGGAATGATTCAAAACATAGACAGTAAGAAGAGTCAGTCTTCATGTACTTAAGTCGGCATTGTGCCTTTTGTATTTAATTCCGATGCAATTTCTGTGTTTCATCGTCAATACGAAGGTCCAAGGGATACAGTAAACCTGGAGTGAAGCATCGGAGTCTATAACTAGTGTCACAGGAACGGTTCAAATCATAGGCAGTAAGAAGAGTCAGTCTTCTTGCAGTTAGGTCGGATTGTGCCTTTTGTATTTAATTCCGATGCAATTTCTGTGTATCATCGTCAATAAGAAGGTCTAAGGGATACAGTAAACCTGAAGTGAAGCATCGGAATGAATAACTAGTGTCACAGGATTGGTTCAAAACATAGTCAGTAAGAAGAATCAGTCTTCTTGTACTTAAGTCATCACTGTGCATTTTCTATTTAAATCTGATGCAATTTCTGTGTTTCATCGTCAATAATAAGGTCCAAGGGATACAGTATATCTGGAGTGAAGCATCGGAATCTATAACTAGTGTCACAGGGACGGTGCAAAGCATAGACAGTAAGATGAGTCAGTATTTTTGTACTTAAGTCGGCATTGTACTTTTTGTATTTAATTCCGATGCAATTTCTGTGTTTCATCGTCAATAAGAAGGTCAGAGGGATACAGTTATCCTGATGTTAAGCATCGGAATCTATAACTAGTGTCACAGGAATGGTTCAAAGCATAGTCAGTAAGAAGAGTAAGTCTTCTTGTAGTTAAGTCGGCATTGTGCCTTTTGTATTTAATTCCGATGCAATTTCTGTGTATCATCGTCAATAAGAGGGTCAGAGGGATACAGTAAACCCGAAGCGAAGCATCGGAATCTATAACTAGTGTCACAGGAATGGTTCATATCATAGTCAGTAAGAAGAGTCAGTCTTCTTGTACTTATGTCGGTATTGTGCATTTTCTATTAATTTCTGATGCAATTTCTGTGTTTCGTCGTCAAGAAGAAGGTCCAAGGGATAAAGTAAACCTGGAGTGAAGCATCGGAATCTATAACTAGTGTCACAGGAATGGTTCAAAACATTGACAGTAAGAAGAGTCAGACTTCTTTTACTTAAGTCGGCATTGTGCCTTTTGTAATTGATTCCGAAGCAGTTTCTGTGTTTCATTGTCAATAAGAAGGTCAGAGGTATACAGTAAACCTGAAGTGAAGCATCGGAACCCCATAACTTATGTCACAGGAATGGTTCAAAGCATTCACAGTAGGAAGCGTCAGTCTACATGTACTTATGTTGGCTTTGTGCCTTTTGTATTTAATTCCGATGCAATTTCTGTGTTTCACCGTCAATAAGAAGGTCAGAGGGATACAGTAAACCTGATGTGAAGCATCCGAATCCATAACTAGTGTCACAGGAATGGTTCAAACGTAGTCAGTAAGAAGAGTCAGTCTTCTTGTAATTAAGTCGGCATTGTGCTTTTTGTATTTAATTCCGATGCAATTTCTGTGTTTCATCGTCAATAAGAAGGTCCAAGGGATACAGTTGACCTCAATTGAAGCATCGGAATCTATAACTAGTGTCACAGGAATGGTTCAAAACATAGACAGTAAGAAGAAACAGTCTTCTTGTACTTAAGTCGGCATTGTGTCTTTTGTATTTAATTCCGATGCAACTTCTGTGTTTCATCGTCAATAAGAAGGTCAGAGGTATACAGTAAACCTGAAGTGAAGCATCGGAGCCCCATAACTTATGTCACAGGAACGGTTCAAAACAATCACAGTAGGAAGAGTCAGTCTACATGTACTTATGTTGGCTTTGTGCCTTTTGTATTTAATTCCGATGCAATTTCTGTGTTTCACCGTCAATAAGAAGGTCAGAGGGATACAGTAAACCTGATGTGAAGCATCCGAATCCATAACTAGTGTCACAGGAATGGTTCAAACGTAGTCAGTAAGAAGAGTCAGTCTGCTTGTAATTAAGTCGGCATTGTGCTTTTTGTATTTAATTCCGATGCAATTTCTGTGTTTGATCGTCAATAAGAAGGTCCAAGGGATACAGTAGACCTGAACTGAAGCATCGCAATCTATAGCTAGTGTCACAAGAATGGTTCAAATCATAGACAGTAAGAAGAAACAGTCTTCTTGTACTTAAGTCGGCATTGTGCCTTTTGTATTTAATTCCGATGCAATTTCTGTGTTTCATCGTCAATAAGAATGTCCAAGGGATACAGTAATCCTGAAGTTAAGCATCGGAATCTATGACTACTGTCACAGGAATGGTTCAAAACATAGTCAGAATGAAGAGTCAGTAATCTTGCACTTATGTCGGTATTGTGCCTTTTGTATTCAATTCCGATGGAATTTCTGTGTTTCATCGTCAATAAGAAGATCAGAGGGATACAGTAAACCTGGAGTGAAGCATCGGAGTCTATAACTAGTGTCACGGGAATGGTTCAAAACATAGACAGTAAGAAGAGTCAGACTTCTTGTACTTAATTCGGCATTGTGCCTTTCGTATTTAATTCCGATGCCATTTCTGTGTTTCGTCGTCAATAAGAAGGTCAGAGGGATACAGTAAACCTGATGTGAAGCATCGGAATCTATAACTAGTGCCACAGGAATGGTTCAAAACATAGTCAGTAAGAAGAGTCAGTCTTCTTGAACTTAAGTCGGCATTGTGCCTTTTGTATTTAATTCCGATGCAATTTCTGTGTTTCATCGTCAATACGAAGGTCCAAGGGATACAGTTAACCTGAACTGAAGATTCGGAATCTATAACTAGTGTCACAGGAATGGTTCAAAACATAGACAGTAAGAAGAGTCAGTCTTCTTGTACTTAAGTCGGCATTGTGCCTTGTGTATTTAATTCCCATGCAATTTCTGCGTTTCATCGTTAATAACAAGGTTTAAGGGATACAGTAAACCTGAAGTGAAGCATCGCAATCTATAACTAGTGTCACAAGAATGGTTCAAACATAGTCAGTAAGAAGAGTAAGTCTTTTTGTACTTAAGTCGGCATTATGCCTTTTGTATTTAATTCCGATGCAATTTCTGTGTTTCATCGTCAATAAGAAAGTCCATGGGATACAGTAAACCTGGAGTGAAGCATCGGAACCCCATAACTTATGTCACAGGAATGGTTCAAAACATTCACAGTATGAAGAGTCTGTCTACATGTACTGATCTTGGCTTTGTGCCTTTTGTATTTAATTCCGATGCAATTTCTGTGTTTCACCGTCAATAAGAAGGTCAGAGGGATACAGTAAACCTGAAGTGAAGCATTGGAATCTATATCTAGTGCCACAGGAATGGTTCAAACATAGTCAGTAAGAAGAGTAAGTCTTTTTGTACTTAAGTCGGCATTATGCCTTTTGTATTTAATTCCGATGCAATTTCTGTGTTTCATCGTCAATAAGAAAGTCCATGGGATACAGTAAACCTGGAGTGAAGCATCGGAATCTATAACTAGTGTCACAGGGACGGTTCAAAGCATAGAAATTAAGATGAGTCAGTATTCTTGTACTTAAGTCGGCATTGTGCCTTTTGTATTTAATTCCGATGCAATTTCTGTGTTTCATCGTCAATAAGAAGGTCAGAGGGATACAGTAAACCTGAAGTGAAGCATCGGGATCTATAACTTGTGTCACAGGAATGGTTCAAAACATTCACAGTAGGAAGTGTCAGTCTACATGTACTTAAGTCGGCATTGAGCTTTTTGTATTTAATTCCGATTCAATTTCTGTGTTTCATCGTCTATAAGAAGGTCAGAGGGATACAGTAAACCTGATGTGAAGCATCGGAATCTATAACTAGTGCCACAGGAAAGGTTCAAAACATAGTCAGTAAGAAGAGTCAGTCTTCTTGTACTTAAGTCGGCATTGTGCTTTTTGTATTTAGTTCCGATGCAATTTCTGTGTTTCATCGTCAATAAGAAGGTCCAAGGGATACAGTAGACCTGAATTGAAGCATCGGAATCTATAGCTAGAGTCACGGGAATGGTTCAAAACATAGACAGTAAGAAGAGTCAGTCTTCTTGTACTCAAGTCGGCATTGTGCCTTTTGAATTTCATTCCGATGCAACTTCTGTGTTTCGTCGTCAATAAGAAGGTCAGAGGGATACAGTAAACCTGAAGAGAAGCATCGGAATCTATAACTAGTGTCACAGGAATGGTTCAAACATAGTCAGTAAGAAGAGTAAGTCTTTTTGTACTCAAGTCGGCATTGTGCCTTTTGAATTTCATTCCGATGCAATTTCTGTGTTTCATCGTCAATAAGAAGGTCCAAGGGATACATTAAACCTTTAGTGAAGCATCGGAATCTATAACTAGTGTCATAGGGACGATTCAAAGCATAGAAAGTAAGATGAGCCAGTATTCTTGTACTTAAGTAGGCATTGTGCTTTTTGTATTTAATTCCCATGCAATTTCTGTGTATCATCGTCACTAAGATGGTCAGAGGGATACAGTAAACCTGAAGTTAAGCATCGGAATCTATAACTAGTGTCACAGGAATGGTTCAAAGCATAGTCAGTAAGAAGAGTCATTCTACTTGTAGTTAGGTCGGCATTGTGCCTTTTGTATTTAATTCCGATGCAATTTCTGCGTATTATCTTCAATAAGAGGGTCCAAGGGATACAGTAAACCTGAAGTGAAGCATCGGAATCTATAACTAGTGTCACAAGAGTGGTTCAAAACACAGACAGTAGGAAGAGTCAGTCTTCTAGTACTTAAGTCTGCATTGTGCCTTTTCTATTTAATTCCGATGCAATTTCTGTGTTTCATCGTCAATAAGACGGTCCAAGGGATACAGTAAACCTGAAGTGAAGCATCGGAATCTATAACTAGAGTCACAGGAATGGTTCAAAACATAGACAGTAAGAAGAGTCAGTCTTCTTGTACTTAAGCCGGCATTGTGCCTTTTGTATTTATTCCGTTGCAATTTGTGTGTTTCATCGTCAATAAGAAGGGGCAAGGGATGCAGTAAACATGGAGTGAAGCATCGGAGTATATAACTAGTGTCACAGGAATGGTTCAAAACATAGACAGAAGGAACAGTCAGTCTTCTTGTACTTAATTCGGCATTGTGCATTTTGTATTTAATTCCGATGCAATTCTGAGTTTCATCGTCTATAAGGCCAGAGGGATACAGTAAACCTGAAGTGAAGCATCGGAATCTATAACTAGTGTCACAGGAATGGTTCAAAACATAGACAGTAAGAAGAGTCAGTCTTCTTGTACTCAAGTCGGCATTGTGCCTTTTGAATTTCATTCCGATGCAACTTCTGTGTTTCGTCGTCAATAAGAAGGTCAGAGGGATACAGTAAACCTGAAGAGAAGCATCGGAATCTATAACTAGTGTCACAGGAATGGTTCAAACATAGTCAGTAAGAAGAGTAAGTCTTTTTGTACTCAAGTCGGCATTGTGCCTTTTGAATTTCATTCCGATGCAATTTCTGTGTTTCATCGTCAATAAGAAGGTCCAAGGGATACATTAAACCTTTAGTGAAGCATCGGAATCTATAACTAGTGTCATAGGGACGATTCAAAGCATAGAAAGTAAGATGAGCCAGTATTCTTGTACTTAAGTAGGCATTGTGCTTTTTGTATTTAATTCCCATGCAATTTCTGTGTATCATCGTCACTAAGATGGTCAGAGGGATACAGTAAACCTGAAGTTAAGCATCGGAATCTATAACTAGTGTCACAGGAATGGTTCAAAGCATAGTCAGTAAGAAGAGTCATTCTACTTGTAGTTAGGTCGGCATTGTGCCTTTTGTATTTAATTCCGATGCAATTTCTGCGTATTATCTTCAATAAGAGGGTCCAAGGGATACAGTAAACCTGAAGTGAAGCATCGGAATCTATAACTAGTGTCACAAGAGTGGTTCAAAACACAGACAGTAGGAAGAGTCAGTCTTCTAGTACTTAAGTCTGCATTGTGCCTTTTCTATTTAATTCCGATGCAATTTCTGTGTTTCATCGTCAATAAGACGGTCCAAGGGATACAGTAAACCTGAAGTGAAGCATCGGAATCTATAAGTAGAGTCACAGGTACGGTTCAAAACATAGACAGTAAGAAGAGTCAGTCTTCTTGTACTTAAGCCTGCATTGTGCCTTTTGTATTTATTCCGTTGCAATTTGTGTGTTTCATCGTCAATAAGAAGGGGCAAGGGATGCAGTAAACATGGAGTGAAGCATCGGAGTATATAACTAGTGTCACAGGAATGGTTCAAAACATAGACAGAAGGAACAGTCAGTCTTCTTGTACTTAATTCGGCATTGTGCATTTTGTATTTAATTCCGATGCAATTCTGAGTTTCATCGTCTATAAGGCCAGAGGGATACAGTAAACCTGAAGTGAAGCATCGGAATCTATAACTAGTGTCACAGGAATGGTTCAAAACTTAGTCAGTAGGAAGAGTCAGTCATCTTGTACCTATGTCGGCATTGTGCCTTTTGTATTTAATTCCGACGCAATTTCTGTGTTTCGTCATCAATAAGACGGTCCAAGGGATACAGTAATCCTGAAGTTAAGCATCGGAATCTATGACTAGTGTCACAGGAATGGTTCAAAACATAGTCAGTAAGAAGAGTCAGTCTTCTTGTACTTAAGTCGGTATTATGCCTTTTGTATTAAATTCCGATGCAATTTCTGTGTTTCAGCGTCAATAAGAAGGTCCAAGGGATACAGTAAACCTATAGTGAAGCATCGGAGTCTATAACTATTGTCACAGGAACGGTTCAAAACATAGGCAGTAAGAAGAGTCAGTCTTCTTGTAGTTAGGTCGGCATTGTGCCTTTTGTATATAATTCCGATGCAATTTCTGTGTATCATCGTCAATAAGAAGGTCCAAGGGATACAGTAAACCTGAAGTAAAGCATCGGAATATATAACTAGTATCACTGAAATGGTTCAACACATAGACAGTAGGAAAAGTCAGTCTACATGTACTTAAGTCGGCATTGTGACTTTTGTATTTAATTCCGAAGCAATTTCTGTGTTTCATCGTCAATAAGAAGGTGAGAGGGATACAGTAAACCTGAAGTGAAGCATCGGAATCTATAGCTAGAGTCACAGGAATGGTTCAAACATAGGCAGTAAGAAGAGTCAGTCTTCACGTACTTAAGTCGGCATTGTGCCTTTTGTATTTAATTCCGATGCAATTTCTGTGTTTCATCGTCAATACGAACGTCCAAGGGATACAGTAAACCTGGAGTGAAGCATCGGAATCTATAGCTCGAGTCACAGGAATGGTTCAAAACATAGGCAGTAAGAAGAGTCAGACTTCATGTACTTAATTCGGCATTGTGCCTTTTGTATTTAATTCCGATGCAATTTCTGTGTTTCATCGTCACTAAGAAGGTCAGAGGGATACAGTAATCCTGAAGTTAAGCATCGGAATCTATAACTAGTGTCAGAGGAATGGTTCAAAGCATAGTCAGTAAGAAGAGTAAGTCTTCTTGTAGTTAAGTCGGCATTGTGCCTTTTGTATTTAATTCCGAAGCAATTTCTGTGTATCATCGTCAATAAGAAGGTCCACGGCATACAGTAAACCTGAAGTGAAGCATCGGAATCTATAACTAGTGTCACAGGAATGGTTCAAAACATAGTCAGTAAGAAGAGTCAGTCTTCTTGTACTTAAGTCGGCATTGTGCCTCTTGTATTTAATTCCGATGCAATTTCTGTGTTTCATCGTCAATAAGATGGTCCAAGGGATACATTAAACCCGGAGTGAAACATCGGAATCTATAACTAGTGTCACAGGGACGGTTCAAAGCATTGACAGTAAGATGAGTCAGTTATCTTGTACTTAAGCCGGCATTGTGCTTTTTGTATTTCATTCTGATGCAATTTCTGTATTTCATCGTCACTAAGCAGGTCAGAGGGATACAGTAATCCTGAAGTTAAGCATCGCAATCTATAACTAGTGTCACAGGAATGGTTCAAAGCATAGTCAGTAAGAAGAGTCAGTCTTCTTGTACTTAAGTCGGCATTGTGCTTTTTGTATTTAATTCCGATGCAATTTCTGTGTTTCATCGTCAATAAGAAGGTCCAAGGGATACAGTAAACCTGAAATCAACCATAGGAATCCATAACTAGTGTCATAGGAATGGTTCAAAACATAGACAGTAGGAAAAGTCGGGCTACATGTACTTAAGTCGGCATTGTGACTTTTGTATTTAATTCTGATGCAATTTCAGTGTTTCATCGTGAATAAGAAGGTCAGAGGGATACAGTAAATCTGAAGTGAAGCATCGGAATCTATAACTAGAGTCACAGGAATGGTTCAAAACATAGGCAGTAAGAAGAGTCAGTCTTCATGTACTTAAGTCGGCATTGTGCCTTTTGTATTTAATTCCGATGCAATTTCTGTGTTTCATCGTCAATACGAAGGTCCAAGGGATACGGTAAACCTGGAGTGATGCATCGGAGTCTATAACTAGTGTCACAGGAATGGTTCAAAGCATAGACAGAATGAAGAGTCAGTCTTTTTGTACTTAATTCGGCATTGTGCCCTTTGTATTTCATTCCGATGCAATTCTGTGTATCATCGTCACTAAGAAGGTCAGAGGGATACAGTAAACCTGGAGTGAAGCATCGGAATCTATAACTAGTGTCACAGGAATGGTTCAAAACATAGACAGTAAGAAGAAACAGTCTTCTTGTACTTAAGTCGGCATTGTGCCTTTTGTATTTAATTCCGATGCTACTTCTGTGTTTCATCGCCAATAAGAAGGTCCAAGGGATACAGTAGACCTGAATTGAAGCATCGGAATCTATAACTAGTGTCACAGGAATGGTTCAAAACATAGACAGTAAGAAGAAACAGTCTTCTTGTACTTAAGTCGGCATTGTGCCTTTTGCAATTGATTCCGAGGCAGATTCTGTGTTTCATTGTCAATAAGAAGGTCAGAGGTATACAGTGAACCTGAAGTGAAGCATCGGAACCCCATAACTTATGTCACAGGAATGGTTCAAAACATTCACAGTATGAAGAGTCTGTCTACATAAACTGATGTTGGCTTTGTGCCTTTTGTATTTAATTCCGATGCAATTTCTGTGTTTCACCGTCAATAAGAAGGTCAGAGGGATACAGTAAACCTGATGTGAAGCATCCGAATCCATAACTAGTGTCACAGGAATGGTTCAAACGTAGTCAGTAAGAAGAGTCAGTCTTCTTGTAATTAAGTCGGCATTGTGCTTTTTGTATTCCATTCCGATGCAATTTCTGTGTTTCATCGTCAATAAGAAGGTCCAAGGGATACAGTAGACCTGAATTGAAGCATCGGAATCTATAACTAGTGTCACAGGAATGGTTCAAAACATAGACAGTAAGAAGAAACAGTCTTCTTGTACTTAAGTCGGCATTGTGCCTTTTGTATTTAATTCCGATGCTACCTCTGTGTTTCATCGCCAATAAGAAGGTCAGAGGGATACAGTAAACCTGAAGTGAAGCATCGGAATCTATAACTAGAGTCACAGGAATGGTTGAAAACATAGACAGTAAGAAGAGTCAGTCTTCTTGTACATAAGTCGGCATTGTGCCTTTTGTATTTAATTCCGATGCAATTTCCTCGTTTCATCGTTAAAAAGGAGGTTTAAGGGATACAGTAAACCTGAAGCGAAACATCGCAATCTATAGCTAGTGTCACAAGAATGGTTCAAATCATAGTAAGTATGAAGAGTCAGTCTTCTTGTACTTAATTCGGCATTGTGCATTTTGTATTTAATTCCGATGCAATTCTGAGTTTCATCGTCTATAAGGCCAGAGGGATACAGTAAACCTGAAGTGAAGCATCGGAATCTATAACTAGTGTCACAGGAATGGTTCAAAACATAGACAGTAAGAAGAGTCAGTCTTCTTGTACTCAAGTCGGCATTGTGCCTTTTGAATTTCATTCCGATGCAACTTCTGTGTTTCGTCGTCAATAAGAAGGTCAGAGGGATACAGTAAACCTGAAGAGAAGCATCGGAATCTATAACTAGTGTCACAGGAATGGTTCAAACATAGTCAGTAAGAAGAGTAAGTCTTTTTGTACTCAAGTCGGCATTGTGCCTTTTGAATTTCATTCCGATGCAATTTCTGTGTTTCATCGTCAATAAGAAGGTCCAAAGGGATACATTAAACCTTTAGTGAAGCATCGGAATCTATAACTAGTGTCATAGGGACGATTCAAAGCATAGAAAGTAAGATGAGCCAGTATTCTTGTACTTAAGTAGGCATTGTGCTTTTTGTATTTAATTCCCATGCAATTTCTGTGTATCATCGTCACTAAGATGGTCAGAGGGATACAGTAAACCTGAAGTTAAGCATCGGAATCTATAACTAGTGTCACAGGAATGGTTCAAAGCATAGTCAGTAAGAAGAGTCATTCTACTTGTAGTTAGGTCGGCATTGTGCCTTTTGTATTTAATTCCGATGCAATTTCTGCGTATTATCTTCAATAAGAGGGTCCAAGGGATACAGTAAACCTGAAGTGAAGCATCGGAATCTATAACTAGTGTCACAAGAGTGGTTCAAAACACAGACAGTAGGAAGAGTCAGTCTTCTAGTACTTAAGTCTGCATTGTGCCTTTTCTATTTAATTCCGATGCAATTTCTGTGTTTCATCGTCAATAAGACGGTCCAAGGGATACAGTAAACCTGAAGTGAAGCATCGGAATCTATAAGTAGAGTCACAGGTATGGTTCAAAACATAGACAGTAAGAAGAGTCAGTCTTCTTGTACTTAAGCCGGCATTGTGCCTTTTGTATTTATTCCGTTGCAATTTGTGTGTTTCATCGTCAATAAGAAGGGGCAAGGGATGCAGTAAACATGGAGTGAAGCATCGGAGTATATAACTAGTGTCACAGGAATGGTTCAAAACATAGACAGAAGGAACAGTCAGTCTTCTTGTACTTAATTCGGCATTGTGCATTTTGTATTTAATTCCGATGCAATTCTGAGTTTCATCGTCTATAAGGCCAGAGGGATACAGTAAACCTGAAGTGAAGCATCGGAATCTATAACTAGTGTCACAGGAATGGTTCAAAACTTAGTCAGTAGGAAGAGTCAGTCATCTTGTACCTATGTCGGCATTGTGCCTTTTGTATTTAATTCCGACGCAATTTCTGTGTTTCGTCATCAATAAGACGGTCCAAGGGATACAGTAATCCTGAAGTTAAGCATCGGAATCTATGACTAGTGTCACAGGAATGGTTCAAAACATAGTCAGTAAGAAGAGTCAGTCTTCTTGTACTTAAGTCGGTATTATGCCTTTTGTATTAAATTCCGATGCAATTTCTGTGTTTCAGCGTCAATAAGAAGGTCCAAGGGATACAGTAAATCTGAAGTGAACCATCGGAATCTATAACTAGAGTCACAGGAATGGTTCAAAACATAGGCAGTAAGAAGAGTCAGACTTCATGTACTTAAGTCGGCATTGTGCCTTTTGTATTTAATTCCGATGCAATTTCTGTGTTTCAACGTCAATACGAAGGTCCAAGGGATACAGTAAACCTATAGTGAAGCATCGGAGACTATAACTAGTGTCACAGGAACGGTTCAAAACATAGGCAGTAAGAAGAGTCAGTCTTCTTGTAGTTAGGTCGGCATTGTGCCTTTTGTATATAATTCCGATGCAATTTCTGTGTATCATCGTCAATAAGAAGGTCCAAGGGATACAGTAAACCTGAAGTAAAGCATCGGAATATATAACTAGTATCACTGAAATGGTTCAACACATAGACAGTAGGAAAAGTCAGTCTACATGTACTTAAGTCGGCATTGTGACTTTTGTATTTAATTCCGAAGCAATTTCTGTGTTTCATCGTCAATAAGAAGGTGAGAGGGATACAGTAAACCTGAAGTGAAGCATCGGAATCTATAGCTAGAGTCACAGGAATGGTTCAAACATAGGCAGTAAGAAGAGTCAGTCTTCACGTACTTAAGTCGGCATTGTGCCTTTTGTATTTAATTCCGATGCAATTTCTGTGTTTCATCGTCAATACGAACGTCCAAGGGATACAGTAAACCTGGAGTGAAGCATCGGAATCTATAGCTCGAGTCACAGGAATGGTTCAAAACATAGGCAGTAAGAAGAGTCAGACTTCATGTACTTAATTCGGCATTGTGCCTTTTGTATTTAATTCCGATGCAATTTCTGTGTTTCATCGTCACTAAGAAGGTCAGAGGGATACAGTAATCCTGAAGTTAAGCATCGGAATCTATAACTAGTGTCAGAGGAATGGTTCAAAGCATAGTCAGTAAGAAGAGTAAGTCTTCTTGTAGTTAAGTCGGCATTGTGCCTTTTGTATTTAATTCCGAAGCAATTTCTGTGTATCATCGTCAATAAGAAGGTCCAAGGCATACAGTAAACCTGAAGTGAAGCATCGGAATCTATAACTAGTGTCACAGGAATGGTTCAAAACATAGTCAGTAAGAAGAGTCAGTCTTCTTGTACTTAAGTCGGCATTGTGCCTCTTGTATTTAATTCCGATGCAATTTCTGTGTTTCATCGTCAATAAGATGGTCCAAGGGATACATTAAACCCGGAGTGAAACATCGGAATCTATAACTAGTGTCACAGGGACGGTTCAAAGCATTGACAGTAAGATGAGTCAGTTATCTTGTACTTAAGCCGGCATTGTGCTTTTTGTATTTCATTCTGATGCAATTTCTGTATTTCATCGTCACTAAGCAGGTCAGAGGGATACAGTAATCCTGAAGTTAAGCATCGCAATCTATAACTAGTGTCACAGGAATGGTTCAAAGCATAGTCAGTAAGAAGAGTCAGTCTTCTTGTACTTAAGTCGGCATTGTGCTTTTTGTATTTAATTCCGATGCAATTTCTGTGTTTCATCGTCAATAAGAAGGTCCAAGGGATACAGTAAACCTGAAATCAACCATAGGAATCCATAACTAGTGTCATAGGAATGGTTCAAAACATAGACAGTAGGAAAAGTCGGGCTACATGTACTTAAGTCGGCATTGTGACTTTTGTATTTAATTCTGATGCAATTTCAGTGTTTCATCGTGAATAAGAAGGTCAGAGGGATACAGTAAATCTGAAGTGAAGCATCGGAATCTATAACTAGAGTCACAGGAATGGTTCAAAACATAGGCAGTAAGAAGAGTCAGTCTTCATGTACTTAAGTCGGCATTGTGCCTTTTGTATTTAATTCCGATGCAATTTCTGTGTTTCATCGTCAATACGAAGGTCCAAGGGATACGGTAAACCTGGAGTGATGCATCGGAGTCTATAACTAGTGTCACAGGAATGGTTCAAAGCATAGACAGAATGAAGAGTCAGTCTTTTTGTACTTAATTCGGCATTGTGCCCTTTGTATTTCATTCCGATGCAATTCTGTGTTTCATCGTCACTAAGAAGGTCAGAGGGATACAGTAAACCTGGAGTGAAGCATCGGAATCTATAACTAGTGTCACAGGAATGGTTCAAAACATAGACAGTAAGAAGAAACAGTCTTCTTGTACTTAAGTCGGCATTGTGCCTTTTATATTTAATTCCGATGCTACTTCTGTATTTCATCGCCAATAAGAAGGTCCAAGGGATACAGTAGACCTGAATTGAAGCATCGGAATCTATAACTAGTGTCACAGGAATGGTTCAAAACATAGACAGTAAGAAGAAACAGTCTTCTTGTACTTAAGTCGGCATTGTGCCTTTTGCAATTGATTCCGAGGCAGATTCTGTGTTTCATTGTCAATAAGAAGGTCAGAGGTATACAGTGAACCTGAAGTGAAGCATCGGAACCCCATAACTTATGTCACAGGAATGGTTCAAAACATTCACAGTATGAAGAGTCTGTCTACATAAACTGATGTTGGCTTTGTGCCTTTTGTATTTAATTCCGATGCAATTTCTGTGTTTCACCGTCAATAAGAAGGTCAGAGGGATACAGTAAACCTGATGTGAAGCATCCGAATCCATAACTAGTGTCACAGGAATGGTTCAAACGTAGTCAGTAAGAAGAGTCAGTCTTCTTGTAATTAAGTCGGCATTGTGCTTTTTGTATTCCATTCCGATGCAATTTCTGTGTTTCATCGTCAATAAGAAGGTCCAAGGGATACAGTAGACCTGAATTGAAGCATCGGAATCTATAACTAGTGTCACAGGAATGGTTCAAAACATAGACAGTAAGAAGAAACAGTCTTCTTGTACTTAAGTCGGCATTGTGCCTTTTGTATTTAATTCCGATGCTACCTCTGTGTTTCATCGCCAATAAGAAGGTCAGAGGGATACAGTAAACCTGAAGTGAAGCATCGGAATCTATAACTAGAGTCACAGGAATGGTTGAAAACATAGACAGTAAGAAGAGTCAGTCTTCTTGTACATAAGTCGGCATTGTGCCTTTTGTATTTAATTCCGATGCAATTTCCTCGTTTCATCGTTAAAAAGGAGGTTTAAGGGATACAGTAAACCTGAAGCGAAACATCGCAATCTATAGCTAGTGTCACAAGAATGGTTCAAATCATAGTAAGTATGAAGAGTCAGTCTTCTTGTACTTAAGTCGGCATTGTGCCTTTTGTATTTAATTCCGATGCAATTTCTGTGTTTCATCGTCAATAAGAATGTCCAAGGGATACAGTAATCCTGAAGTTAAGCATCGGAATCTATGACTACTGTCACAGGAATGGTTCAAAACATAGTCAGAAAGAAGAGTCAGTAATCTTGCACTTATGTCGGTGTGGTGACTTTTGTATTTAATTCCGATGGAATTTCTGTGTTTCATCGTCAATAAGAAGATCAGAGGGATACAGTAAACCTGGAGTGAAGCATCGGAGTCTATAACTAGTGTCACAGGAATGGTTCAAAACATAGTCAGTAAGAAGAGTCAGTCTTCTTGTACTTAATTCGGCATTGTGCCTTTTGTATTTAATTCCGATGCCATTTCTGTGTTTCGTCGTCAATAAGAAGGTCAGAGGGATACAGTAAACCTGAAGCGAAGCATCGGAATCTATAACTAGTATCACAGGAATGGTTCAAATCATAAACTGTAAGAAGAGTCAGTCTTCTTGTACTTAAGTCGGCATTGTGCCTTTTGTATTCAATTCCAATGCAATTTCTGTGTTTCATCGTCAATAAGAAGGTCGATGGGATACAGTTGACCTGAATTGAAGCATCGGAATCCATAACTAGTGTCACAGGAATGGTTCAAAACATAGACAGTAAGAAGAGTCAGTCTTCTTGTACTTAGGTCGGCATTGTGCCTTTTGTATTTAATTCCCATGCAATTTCTGCGTTTCATCGTTAATAAGAAGGTTTAAGGGATACAGTAAACCTGAAGTGAAGCATCGCAATCTATAGTTAGTGTCACAAGAATGGTTCAAATCATAGTAAGTATGAAGAGTCAGTCTTCTTGTACTTAAGTCGGCATTGTGCCTTTTGTATTTAATTCCGATGCAAGTTCTGTTTTTCATCGTCAATAAGAAGGTCCAGGGGATACAGTAATCCTGAAGTTAAGCTTCGGAATCTATGACTACTGTCACAGGAATGGTTCAAAACATAGTCAGAAAGAAGAGTCAGTATTCTTGCACTTATGTCGGTATCGTGCCTTTTGTATTTAATTCCGATGGAATTTCTGTGTTTCATCGTCAATAAGAAGATCAGAGAGATACAGTAAACCTGCAGTGAAGCATCGGAGTCTATAACTAGTGTCACAGGAATGGTTCAAAACATAGACAGTTAGAAGAGTCAGTCTTCTTGTACTTAATTCGGCATTGTGCCTTTTGTATTTAATTCCGATGCCATTTCTGTGTTTCGTCGTCAATAAGAAGGTCAGAGGGATACAGTAAACCTCAAGCGAAGCATCGGAATCTATAACTAGTGTCACAGGAAAGGTTCAAATCATAAACTGTAAGAAGAGTCAGTCTTCTTGTACTTAAGTCGGCATTGTGCCTTTTGTATTTAATTCCGATGCAATTTCTGTGTTTCATCGTCAATAAGAAGGTCCATGGGATACAGTAAACCTGGAGTGAAGCATCGGAATCTATAACTAGTGTCACAGGGACGGTTCAAAGCATAGAAAGTAAGATGAGTCAGTATTCTTGTACTTAAGTCGGCATTGTGCCTTTTGTATTTAATTTCGATGCCATTTCTGTGTTTCATCGTCAATAAGAAGGTCAGAGGGATACAGTAAACCTGAAGCGAAGCATCGGAATCTATAACTAGTGTCACAGGAAAGGTTCAAATCATATTCAGTAAGAAGAGTCAGTCTTCTTGTACTTAAGTCGGCATTGTGCCTTTTGTATTTATTTCCGATGCTACTTCTGTGTTTCATCGCCAATAAGAAGGTCAGAGGGATACAGTAAACCTGAAGTGAAGCATCGGAATCTATAACTAGAGTCACAGGAATGGTTGAAAACATAGACAGTAAGAAGAGTCAGTCTTCTTGTACTTAAGTCGGCATTGTGCCTTTTGTATTTAATTCCGATGCAATTTCCTCGTTTCATCGTTAAAAAGAAGGTTTAAGGGATACAGTAAACCAGAAGCGAAACATCGCAATCTATAGCTAGTGTCACAAGAATGGTTCAAATCATAGTAAGTATGAAGAGTCAGTCTTCTTGTACTTAAGTCGGCATTGTGCCTTTTGTATTTAATTCCGATGCAATTTCTGTGTTTCATCGTCAATAAGAATGTCCAAGGGATACAGTAATCCTGAAGTTAAGCATCGGAATCTATGACTACTGTCACAGGAACGGTTCAAAACATAGTCAGAAAGAAGAGTCAGTAATCTTGCACTTGTGTCGGTATTGTGCCTTTTGTATTTAATTCCGATGGAATTTCTGTGTTTCATCGTCAATAAGAAGATCAGAGGGATACAGTAAACCTGGAGTGAAGCATCGGAGTCTATAACTAGTGTCACAGGAATGGTTCAAAACATAGACAGTAAGAAGAGTCAGTCGTCTTGTACTTAATTCGGCATTGTGCTTTTCGTATTTAATTCCGATGCCATTTCTGTGTTTCGTCGTCAATAAGAAGGTCAGAGGGATACAGTAAACCTAAAGCGAAGCACCGGAATCTATAACTAGTGTCACAGGAATGGTTCTAATCAGAGTCAGTAGGAAGAGTCAGTCTTCTTGCACTTAAGTCAGCATTGTGCCTTTTGTATTTAATTCCAATGCAATTTCTGTGTTTCATCGTCAATAAGAAGGTCGATGGGATACAGAAAACCTGGAGTGAAGCATCGGAATCTATAACTAGTGTCACAGGGACGGTTCAAAGCATAGAAAGTAAGATGAGTCAGTATTCTTGTACTTAAGTCGGCATTGTGCCTTTTGTATTTAATTCCGATGCAATTTCTGTGTTTCATCGTCAATAAGAAGGTCAGAGGGATACAGTAAACCTGATGTGAAGCATCGGAATCTATAACTAGTGCCACAGGAATGGTTCAAAACATAGTCAGTAAGAAGAGTCAGTCTTCTTGTACTTAAGTCGGCATTGTGCCTTTTGTATTTAATTCCGATGCAATTTCTGTGTTTCATCGTCAATACGAAGGTCCAAGGGATACAGTTGACCTGAATTGAAGCATCGGAATCCATAACTAGTGTCACAGGAATGGTTCAAAACATAGACAGTAAGAAGAGTCAGTCTTCTTGTACTTAAGTCGGCATTGTGCCTTTTGTATTTAATCCCCATGCAATTTCTGCGTTTCATCGTTAATAAGAAGGTTTAAGGGATACAGTAAACCTGAAGTGAAGCTTCGCAATCTATAGCTAGTGTCACAAGAATGGTTCAAATCATAGTAAGTATGAAGAGTCAGTCTTCTTGTACTTAAGTCGGCATTGTGCCTTTTGTATTTAATTCCGATGCAAGTTCTGCGTTTCATCGTCAACAAGAAGGTCCAGGGGATACAGTAATCCTGAAGTTAAGCATCGGAATCTATGACTACTGTCACAGGAATGGTTCAAAACATAGTCAGAAAGAAGAGTCAGTATTCTTGCACTTATGTCGGTATCGTGCCTTTTGTATTTAATTCCGATGGAATTTCTGTGTTTCATCGTCAATAAGAAGATCAGAGAGATACAGTAAACCTGCAGTGAAGCATCGGAGTATATAACTAGTGTCACAGGAATGGTTCAAAACATAGACAGTAAGAAGAGTCAGTCTTCTTGTACTTAATTCGGCATTGTGTCTTTTGTATTTAATTCCGATGCCATTTCTGTGTTTCGGCGTCAATAAGAAGGTCAGAGGGATACAGTAAACCTGAAGCGAAGCATCGGAATCTATAACTAGTGTCACAGGAAAGGTTCAAATCATATTCAGTAAGAAGAGTCAGTCTTCTTGTACTTAAGTCGGCATTGTGCCTTTTGTATTTAATTCCGATGCAATTTCTGTGTTTCATCGTCAATAAGAAGGTCCATGGGATGCAGTAAACCTGGAGTGAAGCATCGGAATCTATAACTAGTGTCACAGGGACGGTTCAAAGCATAGAAAGTAAGATGAGTCAGTATTCTTGTACTTAAGTCGGCATTGTGCCTTTTGTATTTAATTCCGATGCAATTTCTGTGTTTCATCGTCAATAAGAAGGTCAGAGGGATACAGTAAACCTGAAGTGAAGCATCGGAATCTATAACTTGTGTCACAGGAATGGTTCAAAACATTCACAGTAGGAAGTGTCAGTCCACATGTACTTAAGTCGGCATTGAGCCTTTTGTATTTAATTCCGATGCAATTTCTGTGTTTCATCGTCAATAAGAAGGTCAGAGGGATACAGTAAACCTGATGTGAAGCATCGGAATCTATAACTAGTGCCACAGGAATGGTTCTAAACATAGTCAGTAAGAAGAGTCAGTCTTCTTGTACTTAAGTCGGCATTGTGCTTTTTGTATTTAATTCCGATGCAATTTCTGTGTTTCATCGTCAATAAGAAGGTCCAAGGGATACAGTAGACCTGAATTGAAGCATCGGAATCGATAACTAGAGTCACAGGAATGGTTCAAAACATAGACAGTAAGAAGAGTCAGTCTTCTTGTACTTAAGTCGGCATTGTGATTTTTGTATTTAATTCCGATGCAACTTCTGTGTTTCGTCGTCAATAAGAAGGTCAGAGGGATACAGTAAACCAGAAGTGAAGCATCGGAATCTATAACTAGTGTCACAGGAATGGTTCAAACATAGTCAGTAAGAAGAGTAAGTCTTTTTGTACTTAAGTCGGCATTATGCCTTTTGTATTTAATTCCGATGCAATTTCTGTGTTTCATCGTCAATAAGAAGGTCCAAGGGATACATTAAACCTTTAGTGAAGCATCGGAATCTATAACTAGTGCCATAGGGACGATTCAAAGCATAGAGAGTAAGATGAGCCAGTATTCTTGTACTTAAGTAGGCATTGTGCTTTTTGTATTTAATTCCGACGCAATTTCTGTGTATCATCGTCACTAAGATGGTCAGAGGGATACAGTAAAACTGAAGTTAAGCATCGGAATATATAACTAGTGTCACAGGAATGGTCAAATCATAGACAGTAGCGAGAGTCCGTCTTCTCGTACTTGAGTCGGCATTGTGCATTTTGTATTTAATTTTGATGCAATTTCTGTGTTTCATCGTCAATATGAAGGTCAGAGGGATACAGTAAACTTGAAGTGAGCATCGGAATCTATAACTAGAGTCACAGGAATGGTTCAAAACATAGACAGTAAGAAGAGTCAGTCTTCTTGTACTTAAGCCGGCATTGTGCCTTTTGTATTTATTCCGTTGCAATTTGTGTGTTTCATCGTCAATTAGAAGGAGCAAGGGATGCAGTAAACATGGAGTGAAGCATCGGAGTATATAACTAGTGTCACAGGAATGGTTCAAAACATAGACAGAAGGAAGATTCAGTCTTCTTGTACTTAATTCGGCATTGTGCATTTTGTATTTAATTCCGATGCAATTCTGTGTTTCATCGTCTATAAGGCCAGAGGGATACAGTAAACCTGAAGTGAAGCATCGGAATCTATAACTAGTGTCACAGGAATAGTTCAAAACTTAGTCAGTAGGAAGAGTCAGTCATCTTGTACCTATGTCGGCATTGTGCCTTTTGTATTTAATTCCGATGCAATTTCTGTGTTTCGTCATCATTAAGACGGTCCAAGGGATACAGTAATCCTGAAGTTAAGCATCGGAATCTATGACTAGTGTCACAGGAATGGTTCAAAGCATAGTCAGTAAGAAGAGTCAGTCTTCTTGTACTTAAGTCGGTATTATGCCTTTTGTATTTAATTCCGATGCAATTTCTGTGTTTCAGCGTCAATAAGAAGGTCCAAGGGATACAGTAAACCTGAAGTGAAGCATCGGAATCTACAACTAGTGTCACAGGAATGGTTCAAAGCATAGTCAGTAAGAACAGTCAGTCTTCTTGTACTTAAGACGGCATTGGGCCTTTCGTATTTAATTCCGATGCAATTTCTGTGTTTCATCGTCTATAAGATGGTCCAAGGGATACAGTAAACCTGAACTGAAGCATCGGATTCTATAACTAGTGTCACAGGAGTGGTTCAAACATAGACAGTAGTAAGAGTCAGTCTTCTAGTACTTAAGTCGGCATTGTGAATTTTCTATTTAATTCCGATGCAATATCTGTGTTTCATCGTCAATAAGAAGGTCAGAGGGATACAGTAAATCTGAAGTGAACCATCGGAATCTATAACTAGAGTCACAGGAATGGTTCAAAACATAGGCAGTAAGAAGAGTCAGTCTTCATGTACTTAAGTCGGCATTGTGCCTTTTGTATTTAATTCCGATGCAATTTCTGTGTTTCAACGTCAATACGAAGGTCCAAGGGATACAGTAAACCTATAGTGAAGCATCGGAGTCTATAACTAGTGTCACAGGAACGGTTCAAAACATAGTCAGTAAGAAGAGTCAGTCTTCTTGTAGTTAGGTCGGCATTGTGCCTTTTGTATATAATTCCGATGCAATTTCTGTGTATCATCGTCAATAAGAAGGTCCATGGGATACAGTAAACCTGAAGTGAAGCATCGGAATATATAACTAGTGTCACTGAAATGGTTCAAGGCATAGACAGTAGGAAAAATCAGTCTACATGTACTTAAGTCGGCATTGTGACTTTTGTATTTAATTCCGAAGCAATTTCTGTGTTTCATCGTCAATAAGAAGGTGAGAGGGATACAGTAAACCTGAAGTGAAGGTTCGGAATCTATAGCTAGAGTCACAGGAATGGTTCAAACATAGGCAGTAAGAAGAGTCAGACTTCACGTACTTAAGTCGGCATTGTGCCTTTTGTATTTAATTCCGATGCAATTTCTGTGTTTCATCGTCAATACGAACGTCCAAGGGATACAGTAAACCTGGAGTGAAGCATCGGAGTCTACAACTAGTTTCACAGGAATGGTTCAAAGCATAGGCAGAAAGAAGAGTAAGTCTTCTTGTACTTAATTCGGCATTGTGCCTTTTGTATTTAATTCCGATGCAATTTCTGTGTTTCATCGTCACTAAGAAGGTCAGAGGGATACAGTAATCCTGAAGTTAAGCATCGGAATCTATAACTAGTGTCAGAGGAATGGTTCAAAGCATAGTCAGTAAGAAGAGTAAGTCTTCTTGTAGTTAAGTCGGCATTGTGCCTTTTGTATTTAATTCCGAAGCAATTTCTGTGTATCATCGTCAATAAGAAGGTCCAAGGCATACAGTAAACCTGAAGTGAAGCATCGGAATCTATAACTAGTGTCACAGGAATGGTTCAAAACATAGTCAGTAAGAAGCGTCAGTCTTCTTGTACTTAAGTCGGCATTGTGCCTCTTGTATTTAATTCCGATGCAATTTCTGTGTTTCATCGTCAATAAGATGGTCCAAGGGATACATTAAACCTGGAGTGAAACATCGGAATCTATAACTAGTGTCACAGGGACGGTTCAAAACATTGACAGTAAGAAGAGTCAGTAATCTTGTACTTAAGTCGGCATTGTGCTTTTTGTATTTAATTCTGATGCAATTTCTGTGTTTCATCGTCACTAAGCAGGTCAGAGGGATACAGTAAACCTGAAGTGAAGCATCGGAATCTATAACTAGTGTCACAGGAGTGGTTCAAAGCGTAGACAGTAGGATGAGACAGTCTTCTAGTACTTAAGTCGGCATTGTGCCTTTTCTATTTAAATCCGAAGCAATTTCTGTGTATCATCGTCAATGACACGGTCAGAGGGATACAGTAAACCTGACGTGAAGCATCGGAATCTATAACTATTGTCACAGGAATGGTTCAAATCATAGTCAGTAAGAGGAGTCAGTCTTCATGTACTTAAGTCGGCATTGTGCATTTTGTATTTAATTCCGATGCAATTTCTGTGTTTCATCGTCAATAAGATGGTCCAAGGGATACAGTAAACCTGAAATGAACCATCGGAATCTATAACTAGTGTCATAGGAATGGTTCAAAACATTGACAGTAGGAAAAGTCGGGCTACATGTACTTAAGTCGGCATTGTGACTTTTGTATTCAATTCTGATGCAATTTCTGTGTTTCATCGTCAATAAGAAGGTCAGAGGGATACAGTAAACCTGAAGTGAAGCATCGGAATCTATAACTAGAGCCACAGGAATGGTTCAAAACATAGGCAGTAAGAAGAGTCAGTCTTCATGTACTTGAGTCGGCATTGTGCCTTTTGTATTTAATTCCGATGCAATTTCTGTGTTTCATCGTCAATACGAAGGTCCAAGGGATACGGTAAACCTGGAGTGATGCATCGGAGTCTATAACTAGTGTCACAGGAATGGTTCAAAGCATAGACAGAATGAAGAGTCAGTCTTTTTGTACTTAATTCGGCATTGTGCCCTTTGTATTTAATTCCGATGCAATTCTGTGTTTCATCGTCACTAAGAAGGTCAGAGGGATACAGTAAACCTGAAGTGAAGCATCGGAATCTATAACTAGTGTCACAGGAATGATTCAAAACATAGTCAGTAAGAAGAGTCAGTCTTCTTGTACTTAAGTCGGCATTGTGCCTTTTGTATTTAATTCCGATGCTATTTCTGTGTTTCATCGTCAATAAAAAGGTCCAAGGGATACAGTAAACCTGGAGTGAAGCATCGGAATCTATAACTAGAGTCACAGGGGTGGTTCAAAACATAGAAAGTAAGATGAGTCAGTATTCTTGTACTTAAGTCGGCATTGTGCCTTTTGTATTTACATCCGATGCAATTTATGTGTTTCATCGTCTATAAGAAGGTATAAGGGATACAGTAAACCTGAAGTGAAGCATCGGAATCTACAACTAGTGTCACAGGATTAGTTCAAAGCATAGTCAGTAAGAAGAGTCAGTCTTCTTGTACTTCAGTCATCATTGTGCATTTTCTATTTAATTCCGATGCATTTTCTGTGTTTCATCGTCAATAAGAAGGTCCAAGGGATACAGTAAACTTGGAGTGAAGCATCGAAATCTATAACTAATGTCACAGGAATGGTTCAAAACATAGACAGTAAGAAGAGTCATACTTCTTTTACTTAAGTCGGCATTGTGCCTTTTGTATTTAATTCCGATGCAATTTCTGTGTTTCATCGTCAATACGAAAGTCCAAGGGATACAGTAAACCTGGAGTGAAGCATCGGAGTCTATAACTAGTGTCACAGGAATGGTTCAAAGCATAGGCAGTAAGAAGAGTCAGTATTCTTATACTTAATTCGGCATTGTGCCTTTTGTATTTAATTCCGATGCAATTTCTGTGTTTCATCGTCAATAAGAAGGTCAGAGGGATACAGTAAACCTGAGGTGAAGCATCGGAATCTATAACTAGTGTCACAGGAATGGTTCAAAACATAGTCAGTAAGAAGAGTCAGTCTTCTTGTACTTAAGTCGGCATTGTGCATTTTGTATTTAATCCGGATGCATACTCTGTGTTTCATCGTCAATAAGAAGGTCCAAAGGATACATTAAACCTGGAGTGAAGCATCTGAATCTATAACTAGTGTCACAGGGACGGTTCAAAGCGTAGACTGTAAGATGAGTCAGTATTCTTGTACTTCAGTCGGCATTGTGCTTCTTGTATTTAATTCCGATGCAATTTCTGTGTTTCATCGTCACTAAGAAGGTCAGAGGGTTACAGTAATCCTGAAGTTAAGCATCGGACTCTATAACTAGCGTCACATGAATGATTCAAAACATAGTCAGTAAGAAGAGTCAGCCTACTTGTACTTAATTCGGCATTGTGCCTTTTGTATTTAATTCCGATGCAATTTCTGTGTTTCATCGTCAATACGTTGGTCAGAGGGATACAGTAAACGTGAAGTGAAGCATCGGAATCAATAACTAGTGTCACAGGAATGGTTCAAAGCATAGTCAGTAAGAAGAGTCAGTCTTCTTGTACTTAAGTCGGCATTGTGCATATTGTATTTAATCCGGATGCATACTCTGTGTTTCATCGTCAATAAGAAGGTCCAAAGGATACATTAAACCTGGAGTGAAGCATCTGAATCTATAACTATTGTCACAGGGACGGTTCAAAGCGTAGACTGTAAGATGAGTCAGTATTCTTGTACTTCAGTCGGCATTGTGCTTCTTGTATTTAATTCCGATGCAATTTCTGTGTTTCATCGTCACTAAGAAGGTCAGAGGGTTACAGTAATCCTGAAGTTAAGCATCGGACTCTATAACTAGTGTCACATGAATGATTCAAAGCATAGTCAGTAAGAAGAGTCAGTCTTCTTGTACTTAATTCGGCATTGTGCCTTTTGTATTTAATTCCGATGCAATTTATGAGTTTCATCGTCAATAAGAAGGTCCAAGGGATACAGTAAACCTGAAGTGAAGCATCGGAATCTATAACTAGTGTCACAGGAATGGTTCAAAACATAGACAGTGGGAAGAGTCAGTCTTCTTGAACTTAAGTCGGCATTGTGCCTTTTGTATTTACATTCGATGCAATTTCTGTGTTTCATCGTCAATAAGAAGGTCCAAGAGATACAGTAAACCTGAAGTGAAGCATCGGAATCTATAACTAGTGTCACAGGATTAGTTCAAAGCATAGTCAGTAAGAAGAGTCAGTCTTCTTGTACTTCAGTCATCATTGTGCATTTTCTATTTAATTCTGATGCAATTTCTGTGTTTCATCGTCAATAAGAAGCTCCAAGGGATACTGTAAACCTGGAGTGAAGCATCGGAATCTATAACTAGTGTCACAGGAATGGTTCAAACATAGTCAGTAAGAAGAGTAAGTCTTTTTGTACTTAAGTCGGCATTATGCCTTTTGTATTTAATTCCGATGCAATTTCTGTGTTTCATCGTCAATAAGAAAGTCCAAGGGATACATTAAACCTTTAGTGAAGCATCGGAATCTATAACTAGTGCCATAGGGACGATTCAAAGCATAGAGAGTAAGATGAGCCAGTATTCTTGTACTTAAGTAGGCATTGTGCATTTTGTATTTAATTCCGACGCAATTTCTGTGTATCATCGTCACTAAGATGGTCAGAGGGATACAGTAAAACTGAAGTTAAGCATCGGAATATATAACTAGTGTCACAGGAATGGTTCAAAACATAGTCAGTAAGAAGAGTCAGTCTACTTGTAGTTAGGTCGGCATTGTGCCTTTTGTATTTAATTCCGATGCAATTTCTGTGTATCATCGTTAATAAGAAGGTCCAAGAGATACAGTAAACCTGAAGTGAAGCATCGGAATCTATAACTAGTGTCACAGGAGTGGTTCAAAACACAGACAGTAGGAAGAGTCAGTCTTCTAGTACTTAAGTCTGCATTGTGCCTTTTCTATTTAATTCCGATGCAATTTCTGTGTTTCATCGTCAATAAGACGGTCCAAGGGATACAGTAAACCTGAAGTGAAGCATCGGAATCTATAACTAGAGTCGCAGGAATGGTTCAAAACATAGACAGTAAGAAGAGTCAGTCTTCTTGTACTTAAGCCGGCATTGTGCCTTTTGTATTTATTCCGTTGCAATTTGTGTGTTTCATCGTCAATAAGAAGGGGCAAGGGGTGCAGTAAACATGGAGTGAAGCATCGGAGTATATAACTAGTGTCACAGGAATGGTTCAAAACATAGACAGAAGGAAGTTTCAGTCTTCTTGTACTTAATTCGGCATTGTGCATTTTGTATTTAATTCCGATGCAATTCTGTGTTTCATCGTCTATAAGGCCAGAGGGATACAGTAAACCTGAAGTGAAGCATCGGAATCTATAACTAGTGTCACAGGAAGGGTTCAAAACTTAGTCAGTAGGAAGAGTCAGTCATCTTGTACCTATGTCGGCATTGTGCCTTTTGTATTTAATTCCGATGCAATTTCTGTGTTTCGTCATCATTAAGACGGTCCAAGGGATACAGTAATCCTGAAGTTAAGCATCGGAATCTATGACTAGTGTCACAGGAATGGTTCAAAGCATAGTCAGTAAGAAGAGTCAGTCTTCTTGTACTTAAGTCGGTATTATGCCTTTTGTATTTAATTCCGATGCAATTTCTGTGTTTCAGCGTCAAAAAGAAGGTCCAAGGGATACAGTAAACCTGAAGTGAAGCATCGGAATCTATAACTAGTGTCTCAGGAATGGTTCAAAGCATAGTCAGTAAGAACAGTCAGTCTTCTTGTACTTAAGACGGCATTGGGCCTTTCGTATTTCATTCCGATGCAATTTCTGTGTTTCATCGTCTATAAGATGGTCCAAGGGATACATTAAACCTGGAGTGAAACATCGGAATCTATAACTAGTGTCACACGGACGGTTCAAAACATTGACAGTAAGATGAGTCAGTATTCTTGTACTTAAGTCGGCATTGTGCTTTTTGTATTTAATTCCGATGCAATATCTGTGTATCATCGTCACTAAGCAGGTCCAAGGGATACAGTAAACCTGAAGTGAAGCATCGGAATCTATAACTAGTGTCACAGGAATGGTTCAAAGCATAGTCAGTAAGAACAGTCAGTCTTCTTGTAGTTAAGACGGCATTGTGCCTTTTGTATTTAATTCCGATGCAATTTCTGTGTTTCATCGTCAATAAGAAGGTCCAAGGGATACAGTAAACCTGAACTGAAGCATCGGATTCTATAACTAGTGTCACAGGAGTGGTTCAAAACATAGACAGTAGTAAGAGTCAGTCTTCTAGTACTTAAGTCGGCATTGTGAATTTTCTATTTAATTCCGATGCAATTTCTGTGTTTCATCGTCAATAAGAAGGTCAGAGGGATACAGTAAATCTGAAGTGAACCATCGGAATCTATAACTAGAGTCACAGGAATGGTTCAAAACATAGGCAGTAAGAAGAGTCAGTCTTCATGTACTTAAGTCGGCATTGTGCCTTTTGTATTTAATTCCGATGCAATTTCTGTGTTTCAACGTCAATACGAAGGTCCAAGGGATACAGTAAACCTATAGTGAAGCATCGGAGTCTATAACTAGTGTCACAGGAACGGTTCAAAACATAGTCAGTAAGAAGAGTCAGTCTTCTTGTAGTTAGGTCGGCATTGTGCCTTTTGTATATAATTCCGATGCAATTTCTGTGTATCATCGTCACTAAGCAGGTCCAAGGGATACAGTAAACCTGAAGTTAAGCATCGGAATCTATAACTAGTGTCACAGGAATGGTTCAAAGCATAGTCAGTAAGAAGAGTCAGTCTTCTTGTACTTAAGTCGGTATTATGCCTTTTGTATTTAATTCCGAAGCAATTTCTGTGTTTCATCGTCACTAAGAAGGTCAGAGGGATACAGTAATCCTGAAGTTAAGCATCGGAATCTATAACTAGTGTCAGAGGAATGGTTCAAAGCATAGTCAGTAAGAAGAGTAAGTCTTCTTGTAGTTAAGTCGGCATTGTGCCTTTTGTATTTAATTCCGAAGCAATTTCTGTGTATCATCGTCAATAAGAAGGTCCAAGGCATACAGTAAACCTGAAGTGAAGCATCGGAATCTATAACTAGTGTCACAGGAATGGTTCAAAACATAGTCAGTAAGAAGAGTCAGTCTTCTTGTACTTAAGTCGGCATTGTGCCTCTTGTATTTAATTCCGATGCAATTTCTGTGTTTCATCGTCAATAAGATGGTCCAAGGGATACATTAAACCTGGAGTGAAACATCGGAATCTATAACTAGTGTCACAGGGACGGTTCAAAACATTGACAGTAAGATGAGTCAGTAATCTTGTACTTAAGTCGGCATTGTGCTTTTTGTATTTAATTCTGATGCAATTTCTGTGTTTCATCGTCACTAAGCAGGTCAGAGGGATACAGTAAACCTGAAGTGAAGCATCGGAATCTATAACTAGTGTCACAGGAGTGGTTCAAAGCGTAGACAGTAGGATGAGACAGTCTTCTAGTACTTAAGTCGGCATTGTGCCTTTTCTATTTAAATCCGAAGCAATATCTGTGTATCATCGTCAATGACACGGTCAGAGGGATACAGTAAACCTGACGTGAAGCATCGGAATCTATAACTATTGTCACAGGAATGGTGCAAATCATAGTCAGTAAGAAGAGTCAGTCTTCATGTACTTAAGTCGGCATTGTGCATTTTGTATTTAATTCCGATGCAATTTCTGTGTTTCATCGTCAATAAGATGGTCCTAGGGATACAGTAAACCTGAAATGAACCATCGGAATCTATAACTAGTGTCATAGGAATGGTTCAAAACATTGACAGTAGGAAAAGTCCGGCTACATGTACTTAAGTCGGCATTGTGACTTTTGTATTTAATTCTGATGCAATTTCTGTGTTTCATCGTCAATAAGAAGGTCAGAGGGATACAGTAAACCTGAAGTGAAGCATCGGAATCTATAACTAGAGCCACAGGAATGGTTCAAAATGTAGGCAGTAAGAAGAGTCATTCTTCATGTACTTAAGTCGGCATTGTGCCTTTTGTATTTAATTCCGATGCAATTTCTGTGTTTCATCGTCAATACGGACTCCAAGGGATACGGTAAACCTGGAGTGATGCATCGGAGTCTATAACTAGTGTCACAGGAATGGTTCAAAGCATAGACAGAATGAAGAGTCAGTCTTTCTGTACTTAATTCGGCATTGTGCCCTTTGTATTTAATTCCGATGCAATTCTGTGTTTCATCGTCACTAAGAAGGTCAGAGGGATACAGTAAACCTGAAGTGAAGCATCGGAATCTATAACTAGTGTCACAGGATTGATTCAAAACATAGTCAGTAAGAAGAGTCAGTCTTCTTGTACTTAAGTCGGCATTGTGCCTTTTGTATTTAATTCCGATGCTATTTCTGTGTTTCATCGTCAATAAAAAGGTCCAAGGGATACAGTAAACCTGGAGTGAAGCATCGGAATCTATAACTAGAGTCACAGGGGTGGTTCAAAACATAGAAAGTAAGATGAGTCAGTATTCTTGTACTTAAGTCGGCATTGTGCCTTTTGTATTTACATCCGATGCAATTTATGTGTTTCATCGTTAATAAGAAGGTCCAAGGGATACAGTAAACCTGAAGTGAAGCATCGGAATCTACAACTAGTGTCACAGGATTAGATCAAAGCATAGTCAGTAAGAAGAGTCAGTCTTCTTGTACTTCAGTCATCATTGTGCATTTTCTATTTAATTCCGATGCAATTTCTGTGTTTCATCGTCAATACGAAAGTCCAAGGGATACATTAAACCTGGAGTGAAGCATCTGAATCTATAACTAGTGTCACAGGGACGGTTCAAAGCGTAGACTGTAAGATGAGTCAGTATTCTTGTACTTCAGTCGGCATTGTGCTTCTTGTATTTAATTCCGATGCAATTTCTGTGTTTCATCGTCACTAAGAAGGTCAGAGGGTTACAGTAATCCTGAAGTTAAGCATCGGACTCTATAACTAGCGTCACATGAATGATTCAAAGCATAGTCAGTATGAAGAGTCAGCCTACTTGTACTTAATTCGGAATTGTGCCATTTTTATTTAATTCCGATGCAATTTCTGTGTTTCATCGTCAATACGTTGGTCAGAGGGATACAGTAAACGTGAAGTGAAGCATCGGAATCAATAACTAGTGTCACAGGAATGGTTCAAAACATAGTCAGTAAGAAGAGTCAGTCTTCTTGTACTTAAGTCGGCATTGTGCATATTGTATTTAATCCGGATGCATACTCTGTGTTTCATCGTCAATAAGAAGGTCCAAAGGATACATTAAACCTTGAGTGAAGCATCTGAATCTATAACTATTGTCACAGGGACGGTTCAAAGCGTAGACTGTAAGATGAGTCAGTATTCTTGTACTTCAGTCGGCATTGTGCTTCTTGAATTTAATTCCGATGCAATTTCTGTGTTTCATCGTCACTAAGAAGGTCAGAGGGTTACAGTAATCCTGAAGTTAAGCATCGGACTCTATAATTAGGGTCACATGAATGATTCAAAGCATAGTCAGTAAGAAGAGTCAGTCTTCTTGTACTTAATTCGGCATTGTGCCTTTTGTATTTAATTCCGATGCAATATCTGTGTTTCATCGTCAATAAGATGGTCAGAGGGATACAGTAAACGTGAAGTGAAGCATCGGAATCAATAACTAGTGTCACAGGAATGGTTCAAAACATAGTCAGTAAGAAGAGTCAGTCTTCTTGTACTTAAGTCGTCATTGTGCCTTTTGTATTTAATTCCGATGCAATTTCTGTGTTTCATCTTCAATAAGAAGTTCCAAGGGATTCAGCAATCCTGAAGTTAAGCCTCGGAATCTATGACTAGTGTCACAGGTACGGTTCAAAACATAGTCAGTAAGAAGAGTCAGTCTTCTTGTACATAAGTCGGTATTGTGCCTTTTGTATTTAATTCCGATGCAATTTATGAGTTTCATCGTCAATAAGAAGGTCCAAGGGATACAGTAAACCTGAAGTGAAGCATCGGAATCTATAACTAGTGTCACAGTAATGGTTCAAAACATAGACAGTGGGAAGAGTCAGTCTTCTTGAACTTAAGTCGGCATTGTGCCTTTTGTATTTACATCCGATGCAATTTCTGTGTTTCATCGTCAATAAGAAGGTCCAAGGGATACAGTAAACCTGAAGTGAAGCATCGGAATCTATAACTAGTGTCACAGGATTAGTTCAAAGCATAGTCAGTAAGAAGAGTCAGTCTTCTTGTACTTCAGTCATCATTGTGCATTTTCTATTTAATTCTGATGCAATTTCTGTGTTTCATCGTCAATAAGAAGCTCCAAGGGATACTGTAAACCTGGAGTGAAGCATCGGAATCTATAACTAGTGTCACAGGTATGGTTCAAAACATAGACGGTAAGAAGAGTCAAACTTCTTTTACTTAAGTCAGCATTGTGCCTTTAGTATTTAATTCCGATGCACTTTCTGTGTTTCATCGTCAAAAAGAAAGTCCAAGGGATGCAGTAAACCTGGAGTGAAGCATCGGAGTCTATAACTAGTGTCACAGGAATGGTTCAAAACATAGGCAGTAAGAAGAGTCAGTATTCTTATACTTAATTCGGCATTGTGCCTTTTGCATTTAATTCCGATGCAATTTCTGTGTTTCATCGTCAATAAGAAGGTCAGAGGGATACAGTAAACCTGAAGTGAAGCGTCGGAATCTATAACTAGGGTCACAGGAATGGTTCAAAACATAGCCAGTAAGAAGTGTCAGTCTTCTTGTACTTAAGTCGGCATTGAGCATTTTGTATTTAATTCGGATGCATACTCTCTGTTTCATCGTCAATAAGAAGGTCCAAATGATACATTAAACCTGGAGTGAAGTATCGGAATCTATAACTAGTGTCACAGGGACGGTTCAAAGCGTAGACTGTAAGATGAGTCAGTAATCTTGTACTTAAGTCGGCATTGTGCTTCTTGTATTTAATTCCGATGCAATTTCTGTGTTTCATCGTCACTAAGAAGGTCAGAGGGTTACAGTAATCCTGAAGTTAAGCATCGGACTCTATAACTAGTGTCACATGAGTGGTTCAAAACATAGTCAGTAAGAAGAGTCAGTCTTCTTGTACTTAAGTCGGCATTGTGGCTTTTGTATTTAATTCCGATGCAATTTCTGTGTTTCATCGTCAATACGAAGTTCCAAGGGATTCAGCAATCCTGAAGTTAAGCATCGGAATCTACAACTAGTGATACAGGAATGGATCAAACATAGACAGGAAGAAGAGTCAATCTTCTTGTACTTAAGTCGGCATTGTGCCTTTTGTATTTAATTCCGATGCAATTTCTGTGTTTCATCGTCATTACGAAGGTCCAAGGGATACGGTAAACCTGGAGTGATGCATCGGAGTCTATAACTAGTGTCACAGGAATGGTTCAAAGCATAGACAGAATGAAGAGTCAGTCTTTTTGTACTTAATTCGGCATTGTGCCCTTTGTATTTAATTCCGATGCAATTCTGTGTTTCATCGTCACTAAGAAGGTCAGAGGGATACAGTAAACCTGAAGTGAAGCATCGGAATTTATAACTAGTGTCACAGGAATGGTTCAAAACTTAGTCACTAAGAAGAGTCAGTCTTCTTGTACTTAATTCGGCATTGTGCCTTTTGTATTTAATTCCGATGCAATTTCTGTGTTTCATCGTCAATAAGAAGGTCAAAGGGATACAGTAGACCTGAAGCGAAGCATCGGAATCTATAACTAGTGTCACAGGAATGATTAAAATCATAGTCAGTAAGAAGAGTCAGTCTTCTTGTACTTAAGTCGGCATTGTGCCTTTTGTATTTAATTCCGATGCTATTTCTGTGTTTCAAGGTCAATAAAAAGGTCCAAGGGATACAGTAAACCTGGAGTGAAGCATCGGAATCTATAACTAGAGTCACAGGGGTGGTTCAAAACATAGACAGTAATAAGAGTCATACTTCTTTTACTTAAGTCGGCATTGTGCCTTTTGTATTTAATTCCGATGCTATTTCTGTGTTTCATCGTCAATACGAACTTCCAAGGGATACAGTAAACCTGGAGTGAAGCATCGGAGTCTGTAACTAGTTTCACAGGAATGGTTCAAAGCATAGACAGAAAGAAGAGTAAGTCTTCTTGTACTTAATTCGGCATTGTGCCTTTTGTATTTAATTCCGATGCAATTTCTGTGTTTCATCGTCACTAAGAAGGTCAGAGGGATACAGTAATCCTGAAGTTAAGCATCGGAATCTATAACTAGTGTCAGAGGAATGGTTCAAAGCATAGTCAGTAAGAAGAGTAAGTCTTCTTGTAGTTAAGTCGGCATTGTGCCTTTTGTATTTAATTCCGAAGCAATTTCTGTGTATCATCGTCAATAAGAAGGTCCAAGGCATACAGTAAACCTGAAGTGAAGCATCGGAATCTATAACTAGTGTCACAGGAATGGTTCAAAACATAGTCAGTAAGAAGAGTCAGTCTTCTTGTACTTAAGTCGGCATTGTGCCTCTTGTATTTAATTCCGATGCAATTTCTGTGTTTCATCGTCAATAAGATGGTCCAAGGGATACATTAAACCTGGAGTGAAACATCGGAATCTATAACTAGTGTCACAGGGACGGTTCAAAACATTGACAGTAAGATGAGTCAGTAATCTTGTACTTAAGTCGGCATTGTGCTTTTTGTATTTAATTCTGATGCTATTTCTGTGTTTCATCGTCACTAAGCAGGTCAGAGGGATACAGTAATCCTGAAGTTAAGCATCGCAATCTATAACTAGTGTCACAGGAATGGTTCAAAGCATAGTCAGTAAGAAGAGTCAGTCTTCTTGTACTTAAGTCGGCATTGTGCTTTTTGTATTTAATTCCGATGCAATTTCTGTGTTTCATCGTCAATAAGAAGGTCCAAGGGATACAGTAAACCTGAAATGAACCATAGGAATCTATAACTAGTGTCATAGGAATGGTTCAAAACATAGACAGTAGGAAAAGTCGGGCTACATGTACTTAAGTCGGCATTGTGACTTTTGTATTTAATTCTGATGCAATTTCTGTGTTTCATCGTCAATAAGAAGGTCAGAGGGATACAGTAAATCTGAAGTGAAGCATCGGAATCTATAACTAGAGTCACAGGAATGGTTCAAAACATAGGCTGTAAGAAGAGTCAGTCTTCATGTACTTAAGTCGGCATTGTGCCTTTTGTATTTAATTCCGATGCAATTTCTGTGTTTCATCGTCAATACGAAGGTCCAAGGGATACGTTAAACCTGGAGTGATGCATCGGAGTCTATAACTAGTGTCACAGGAATGCTTCAAAGCATAGACAGAATGAAGAGTCAGTCTTTTTGTACTTAATTCGGCATTGTGCCCTTTGTATTTAATTCCGATGCAATTCTGTGTTTCATCGTCACTAAGAAGGTCAGAGGGATACAGTAAACCTGGAGTGAAGCATCGGAATCTATAACTAGTGTCACAGGAATGGTTCAAAACATAGACAGTAAGAAGAAACAGTCTTCTTGTACTTAAGTCGGCATTGTGCCTTTTGTATTTAATTCCGATGCTACTTCTGTGTTTCATCGCCAATAAGAAGGTCCAAGGGATACAGTAGACCTGAATTGAAGCATCGGAATCTATAACTAGTGTCACAGGAATGGTTCAAAACATAGACAGTAAGAAGAAACAGTCTTCTTGTACTTAAGTCGGCATTGTGCCTTATGCAATTGATTCCGAGGCAGATTCTGTGTTTCATTGTCAATAAGAAGGTCAGAGGTATACAGTAAACCTGAAGTGAAGCATCGGAACCCCATAACTTATGTCACAGGAATGGTTCAAAACATTCACAGTATGAAGAGTCTGTCTACATGTACTGATGTTGGCTTTGTGCCTTTTGTATTTAATTCCGATGCAATTTCTGTGTTTCACCGTCAATAAGAAGGTCAGAGGTATACAGTAATCCTGAAGTTAAGCATCGCAATCTATAACTAGTGTCACAGGAATGGTTCAAAGCATAGTCAGTAAGAAGAGTCAGTCTTCTTGTACATAAGTCGGCATTGTGCCTTTTGTATTTAATTCCGATGCAATTTCCTCGTTTCATCGTTAAAAAGGAGGTTTAAGGGATACAGTAAACCTGAAGCGAAACATCGCAATCTATAGCTAGTGTCACAAGAATTTTTCAAATCATAGTAAGTATGAAGAGTCAGTCTTCTTGTACTTAAGTCAGCATTGTGCCTTTTGTATTTAATTCCGAAGCAATTTCTGTGTTTCATCGTCAATAAGAATGTCCAAGGGATACAGTAATCCTGAAGTTAAGCATCGGAATCTATGACTACTGTCACAGGAATGGTTCAAAACATAGTCAGAAAGAAGAGTCAGTAATCTTGCACTTATGTCGGTATTGTGCCTTTTGTATTTAATTCCGATGGAATTTCTGTGTTTCATCGTCAATAAGAAGATCAGAGGGATACAGTAAACCTGGAGTGAAGCATCGGAGACTATAACTAGTGTCACAGGAATGCTTCAAAACATAGACAGTAAGAAGAGTCAGTCTTCTTGTACTTAATTCGGCATTGTGCCTTTCGTATTCAATTCCGATGCCATTTCTGTGTTTCGTCGTCAATAAGAAGGTCAGAGGGATACAGTAAACCTAAAGCGAAGCACCGGAATCTATAACTAGTGTCACAGGAATGGTTCTAATCATAGTCAGTAGGAAGAGTCAGTCTTCTTGTACTTAAGTCGGCATTGTGCCTTTTGTATTTAATTCCGATGCAAGTTCTGTGTTTCATCGTCAATAAGAAGGTCCAGGGGATACAGTAATCCTGAAGTTAAGCATCGGAATCTATGACTACTGTCACAGGATTGGTTCAAACATAGTCAGAAAGAAGAGTCAGTATTCTTGCACTTATGTCGGTATCGTGCCTTTTGTATTTAATTCCGATGGAATTTCTGTGTTTCATCGTCAATAAGAAGATCAGAGAGATACAGTAAACCTGCAGTGAAGCGTCGGAGTCTATAACTAGTGTCACAGGAATGGTTCAAAACATAGACAGTAAGAAGAGTCAGTCTTCTTGACTTAATTCGGCATTGTGCCTTTTGTATTTAATTCCGATGCCATTTCTGTGTTTCGTCGACAATAAAAAGGTCAGAGGGATACAGTAAACCTGTAGCGAAGCACCGGAATCTATAACTAGTGTCACCGGAAAGGTTCAAATCATAAACTGTAAGAAGAGTCAGTCTTCTTGTACTTAAGTCGGCATTGTGCCTTTTGTATTTAATTCCGATGCAATTTCTGTGTTTCATCGTCAATAAGAAGGTCCATGGGATACAGTAAACCTGGAGTGAAGCATCGGAATCTATAACTAGTGTCACAGGGACGGTTCAAATCATAGAAAGTAAGATGAGTCAGTATTCTTGTACTTAAGTCGGCATTGCGCCTTTTGTATTTAATTCCGACTCCATTTCTGTGTTTCATCGTCAATAAGAAGGTCAGAGGGATACAGTAAACCTGAAGCGAAGCATCGGAATCAATAACTAGTGTCACAGGAAAGGTTCAAATCATATTCAGTAAGAAGAGTCAGTCTTCTTGTACTTAAGTCGGCATTGTGCATTTTGTATTTAATTCCGATGCTACTTCTGTGTTTCATAGCCAATAAGAAGGTCAGAGGGATACAGTAAACCTGAAGTGAAGCATCGGAATCTATAACTAGAGTCACAGGAATGGTTGAAAACATGGACAGTAAGAAGAGTCAGTCTTCTTGTACTTAAGTCGGCATTGTGTTTTTGTATTTAATTCCGATGCAATTTCCTCGTTTCATCGTTAAAAAGAAGGTTTAAGGGATACAGTAAACTTCAAGCGAAACATCGCAATCTGTAGCTAGTGTCACAAGAATGGTTCAAATCATAGTAAGTATGAAGAGTCAGTCTTCTTGTACTTAAGTCGGCATTGTGCCTTTCGTATTTAATTCCGATGCCATTTCTGTGTTTCGTCGTCAATAAGAAGGTCAGAGGGATACAGTAAACCTAAAGCGAAGCACCGGAATCTATTACTAGTGTCACAGGAATGGTTCTAATCAGAGTCAGTAGGAAGAGTCAGTCTTCTTGTACTTAAGTCGGCATTGTGCCTTTTGTATTTAATTCCAATGCAATTTCTGTGTTTCATCGTCAATAAGAAGGTCGATGGGATACAGAAAACCTGGAGTGAAGCATCGGAATCTATAACTAGTGTCACAGGGACGGTTCAAAGCATAGAAAGTAAGATGAGTCAGTATTCTTGTACTTAAGTCGGATTTGTGCCTTTTGTATTTAATTCCGATGCAATTTCTGTGTTTCATCGTCAATAAGAAGGTCAGAGGGATACAGTAAACCTGATGTGAAGCATCGGAATCTATAACTAGTGCCACAGGAATGGTTCAAATCATAGTCAGTAAGAAGAGTCAGTCTTCTTGTACTTAAGTCGGCATTGTGCTTTTTGTATTTAATTCCGATGCAATTTCTGTGTTTCATCGTCAATAAGAAGGTCCAAGGGATACAGTAGACCTGAATTGAAGCATCGGAATCGATAACTAGAATCACAGGAATGGTTCAAAACATAGACAGTAAGAAGAGTCAGTCTTCTTGTACTTAAGTCGGCATTGTGATTTTTGTATTTAATTCCGATGCAACTTCTGTGTTTCGTCGTCAATAAGAAATTCAGAGGGATACAGTAAACCTGAAGTGAAGCATCGGAATCTATAACTAGTGACACAGGAATGGTTCAAACATAGTCAGGAAGAAGAGTAAGTCTTTTTGTACTTAAGTCGGCATTATGCCTTTTGTATTTAATTCCGATGCAATTTCTGTGTTTCATCGTCAATAAGAAGGTCCAAGGGATACATTAAACCTTTAGTGAAGCATCGGAATCTATAACTAGTGCCATAGGGATGATTCAAAGCATAGAGAGTAAGATGAGCCAGTATTCTTGTACTTAAGTAGGCATTGTGCTTTTTGTATTTAATTCCGACGCAATTTCTGTGTATCATCGTCAATAAGAAGGTCAGAGGGATACAGTAAATCTGAAGTGAACCATCGGAATCTATAACTAGAGTCACAGGAATGGTTCAAAACATAGGCAGTAAGAAGAGTCAGTCTTCATGTACTTAAGTCGGCATTGTGCCTTTTGTATTTAATTCCGATGCAATTTCTGTGTTTCAACGTCAATACGAAGGTCCAAGGGATACAGTAAACCTATAGTGAAGCATCGGAGTCTATAACTAGTGTCACAGGAACGGTTCAAAACATAGGCAGTAAGAAGAGTCAGTCTTCTTGTAGTTAGGTCGGCATTGTGCCTTTTGTATATAATTCCGATGCAATTTCTGTGTATCATCGTCAATAAGAAGGTCCAAGGGATACAGTAAACCTGAAGTGAAGCATCGGAATATATAACTAGTGTCACTGAAATGGTTCAAGACATAGACAGTAGGAAAAGTCAGTCTACATGTACTTAAGTCGGCATTGTGACTTTTGTATTTAATTCCGAAGCAATTTCTGTGTTTCATCGTCAATAAGAAGGTGAGAGGGATACAGTAAACCTGAAGTGAAGGTTCGGAATCTATAGCTAGAGTCACAGGAGTTGTTCAAACATAGGCAGTAAGAAGAGTCAGATTTCACGTACTTTAGTCGGCATTGTGCCTTTTGTATTTAATTCCGATGCAATTTCTGTGTTTCATCGTCACTACGTACGTCCAAGGGATACAGTAAACCTGGAGTGAAGCATCGGAGTCTACAACTAGTTTCACAGGAATGGTTCAAAGCATAGGCAGAAAGAAGAGTAAGTCTTCTTGTACTTAATTCGGCATTGTGCCTTTTGTATTTAATTCCGATGCAATTTCTGTGTTTCATCGTCACTAAGAAGGTCAGAGGGATACAGTAATCCTGAAGTTAAGCATCGGAATCTATAACTAGTGTCAGAGGAATGGTTCAAAGCATAGTCAGTAAGAAGAGTAAGTCTTCTTGTAGTTAAGTCGGCATTGTGCCTTTTGTATTTAATTCCGAAGCAATTTCTGTGTATCATCGTCAATAAGAAGGTCCAAGGCATACAGTAAACCTGAAGTGAAGCATCGGAATCTATAACTAGTGTCACAGGAATGGTTCAAAACATAGTCAGTAAGATGAGTCAGTCTTCTTGTACTTAAGTCGGCATTGTGCCTCTTGTATTTAATTCCGATGCAATTTCTGTGTTTCATCGTCAATAAGATGGTCCAAGGGATACATTAAACCTGGAGTGAAACATCGGAATCTATAACTAGTGTCACAGGGACGGTTCAAAACATTGACAGTAAGATGAGTCAGTAATCTTGTACTTAAGTCGGCATTGTGCTTTTTGTATTTAATTCTGATGCAATTTCTGTGTTTCATCGTCACTAAGCAGGTCAGAGGGATACAGTAAACCTGAAGTGAAGCATCGGAATCTATAACTAGTGTCACAGGAGTGGTTCAAAGCGTAGACAGTAGGATGAGACAGTCTTCTAGTACTTAAGTCGGCATTGTGCCTTTTCTATTTAAATCCGAAGCAATTTCTGTGTATCATCGTCAATGACACGGTCAGATGGATACAGTAAACCTGACGTGAAGTATCGGAATCTATAACTATTGTCACAGGAATGGTTCAAATCATAGTCAGTAAGAAGAGTCAGTCTTCATGTACTTAAGTCGGCATTGTGCATTTTGTATTTAATTCCGATGCAATTTCTGTGTTTCATCGTGAATAAGAAGGTCCAAGGGATACAGTAAACCTGAAATGAACCATCGGAATCTATAACTAGTGTCATAGGAATGGTTCAAAACATTGACAGTAGGAAAAGTCGGGCTACATGTACTTAAGTCGGCATTGTGACTTTTGTATTTAATTCTGATGCAATTTCTGTGTTTCATCGTCAATAAGAAGGTCAGAGGGATACAGTAAACCTGAAGTGAAGCATCGGAATCTTTAACTGGAGTCACAGGAATGGTTCAAAACATAGGCAGTAAGAAGAGTCAGTCTTCATGTACTTAAGTCGGCATTGTGCCTTTTGTATTTAATTCCGATGCAATTTCTGTGTTTCATCGTCAATACGAAGGTCCAAGGGATACGGTAAACCTGGAGTGATGCATCGGAGTCTATAACTAGTGTCACAGGAATGGTTCAAAGCATAGACAGAATGAAGAGTCAGTCTTTTTGTACTTAATTCGGCATTGTGCCCTTTGTATTTAATTCCGATGCAATTCTGTGTTTCATCGTCACTAAGAAGATCAGAGGGATACAGTAAACCTGAAGTGAAGCATCGGAATCTATAACTCGTGTCACAGGAATGATTCAAAACATAGTCAGTAAGAAGAGTCAGTCTTCTTGTACTTAAGTCGGCATTGTGCCTTTTGTATTTAATTCCGATGCTATATCTGTGTTTCATCGTCAATAAAAAGGTCCAAGGGATACAGTAAACCTGGAGTGAAGCATTGGAATCTATAACTAGAGTCACAGGGGTGGTTCAAAACATAGAAAGTAAGATGAGTCAGTATTCCTGTACTTAAGTCGGCATTGTGCCCTTTGTATTTACATCCGGTGCAATTTATGTGTTTCATCGTCTATAAGAAGGTCCAAGGGATACAGTAAACCTGAAGTGAAGCATCGGAATCTACAACTAGTGTCACAGGATTAGTTCAAGGCATAGTCAGTAAGAAGAGTCAGTCTTCTTGTACTTCAGTCATCAATGTGCATTTTCTATTTAATTCCGATGCAATTTCTGTGTTTCATCGTCAATAAGAAGGTCCGAGGGATACAGTAAACTTGGAGTGAAGCATCGAAATCTATAACTAATGTCACAGGAATGGTTCAAAACATAGACAGTAAGAAGAGTCATACTTCTTTTACTTAAGTCGGCATTGTGCCTTTTGTATTTAATTCCGATGCAATTTCTGTGTTTCATCGTCAATACGAAAGTCCAAGGGATACAGTAAACCTGAAGTGAAGCATCGGAATCTATAACTAGTGTCACAGGAATGGTTCACAACATAGTCAGTAAGAAGAGTCAGTCTTCTTGTACTTAAGTCGGCATTGTGCATTTTGTATTTAATCCGGATGCATACTCTGTGTTTCATCGTCAATAAGAAGGTCCAAAGGATACATTAAACCTGGAGTGAAGCATCTGAATCTATAACTAGTGTCACAGGGACGGTTCAAAGCGTAGACTGTAAGATGAGTCAGTATTCTTGTACTTCAGTCGGCATTGTGCTTCTTGTATTTAATTCCGATGCAATTTCTGTGTTTCATCGTCACTAAGAAGGTCAGAGGGTTACAGTAATCCTGAAGTTAAGCATCGGACTCTATAACTAGCGTCTCATGAATGATTCAAAGCATAGTCAGTAAGAAGAGTCAGTCTACTTGTACTTAATTCGGCATTGTGCCTTTTGTATTTAATTCCGATGCAATTTCTGTGTTTCATCGTCAATACGATGGTCAGAGGGATACAGTAAACGTGAAGTGAAGCATCGGAATCAATAACTAGTGTCACAGGAATGGTTCAAAACATAGTCAGTAAGAAGAGTCAGTCTTCTTGTACTTAAGTCGGCATTGTGCATTTTGTATTTAATCCGGATGCATACTCTGTGTTTCATCGTCAATAAGAAGGTCCAAAGGATACATTAAACCTGGAGTGAAGCATCTGAATCTATAACTAGTGTCACAGGGACGGTTCAAAGCGTAGACTGTAAGATGAGTCAGTATTCTTGTACTTCAGTCGGCATTGTGCTTCTTGTATTTAATTCCGATGCAATTTCTGTGTTTCATCGTCACTAAGAAGGTCAGAGGCTTACAGTAATCCTGAAGTTAAGCATCGGACTCTATAACTAGTGTCACATGAATGATTCAAAGCATAGTCAGTAAGAAGAGTCAGTCTTCTTGTACTTAATTCGGCATTGTGCCTTTTGTATTTAATTCCGATGCAATTTCTGTGTTTCATCGTCAATAAGATGGTCAGAGGGATACAGTAAACGTGAAGTGAAGCATCGGAATCAATAACTAGTGTCACAGGAATGGTTCAAAACATAGTCAGTAAGAGGAGTCAGTCTTCTTGTACTTAAGTCGTCATTGTGCCTTTTGTATTTAATTCCGATGCAATTTCTGTGTTTCATCTTCAATAAGAAGTTCCAAGGGATTCAGCAATCCTGAAGTTAAGCATCGGAATCTATGACTAGTGTCATAGGTACGGTTCAAAACATAGTCAGTAAGAAGAGTCGGTCTTCTTGTACATAAGTCGGTATTGTGCCTTTTGTATTTAATTCCGATGCAATTTATGAGTTTCATCGTCAATAAGAAGGTCCAAGGGATACAGTAAACCTGAAGTGAAGCATCGGAATCTATAACTAGTGTCACAGGTATGGTTCAAAACATAGACAGTGGGAAGAATCAGTCTTCTTGAACTTAAGTCGGCATTGTGCCTTTTGTATTTACATCCGATGCAATTTCTGTGTTTCATCGTCAATAAGAAGGTCCAAGGGATACAGTAAACCTGAAGTGAAGCATCGGAATCTATAACTAGTGTCACAGGATTAGTTCAAAGCATAGTCAGTAAGAAGAGTCAGTCTTCTTGTACTTAAGTCATCATTGTGCATTTTCTATTTAATTCTGATGCAATTTCTGTGTTTCATCGTCAATAAGAAGCTCCAAGGGATACTGTAAACCTGGAGTGAAGCATCGGAATCTATAACTAGTGTCACAGGTATGGTTCAAAACATAGACGGTAAGAAGAGTCAAACTTCTTTTACTTAAGTCAGCATTGTGCCTTTTGTATTTAATTCCGATGCACTTTCTGTGTTTCATCGTCAAAAAGAAAGTCCAAGGGATGCAGTAAACCTGGAGTGAAGCATCGGAGTCAATAACTAGTGTCACAGGAATAGTTCAAAACATAGGCAGTAAGAAGAGTCAGTATTCTTATACTTAATTCGGCATTGTGCCTTTTGCATTTAATTCCGATGCAATTTCTGTGTTTCATCGTCAATAAGAAGGTCAGAGGGATACAGTAAACCTGAAGTGAAGCATCGGAATCTGTAACTAGGGTCACAGGAATGGTTCAAAACATAGTCAGTAAGAAGTGTCAGTCTTCTTGTACTTAAGTCGGCATTGAGCATTTTGTATTTAATTCGGATGCATACTCTCTGTTTCATCGTCAATAAAAAGGTCCAAAGGATACATTAAACCTGGAGTGAAGCATCGGAATCTATAACTAGTGTCACAGGGACGGTTCAAAGCGTAGACTGTAAGATGAGTCAGTAATCTTGTACTTAAGTCGGCATTGTGCTTCTTGTATTTAATTCCGATGCAATTTCTGTGTTTCGTCGTCACTAAGAAGGTGAGAGGGTTACAGTAATCCTGAAGTTAAGCATCGGACTCTATAACTAGTGTCACATGAGTGGTTCAAAACATAGTCAGTAAGAAGAGTCAGTCTTCTTGTACTTCAGTCGGCATTCTGGCTTTTGTATTTAATTCCGATGCAATTTCTGTGTTTCATCGTCAATACGAAGTTCCAAGGGATTCAGCAATCCTGAAGTTAAGCATCGGAATCTACAACTAGTGTTACAGGAATGGATCAAACATAGACAGGAAGAAGAGTCAATCTTCTTGTACTTAAGTCGGCATTGTGCCTTTTGTATTTAATTCCGATGCAATTTCTGTGTTTCATCGTCAATACGAAGGTCCAAGGGATACGGTAAACCTGGAGTGATGCATCGGAGTCTATAACTAGTGTCACAGGAATGGTTCAAAGCATAGACAGAATGAAGAGTCAGTCTTTTTGTACTTAATTCGGCATTGTGCCCTTTGTATTTAATTCCGATGCAATTCTGTGTTTCATCGTCACTAAGAAGGTCAGAGGGATACAGTAAACCTGAAGCGAAGCATCGGAATCTATAACTAGTGTCACAGGAATGATTCAAATCATAGTCAGTAAGAAGAGTCAGTCTACTTGTACTTAAGTCGGCATTGTGCCTTTTGTATTTAATTCCGATGCTATTTCTGTGTTTCATCGTCAATAAAAAGGTCCAAGGGATACAGTAAACCTGGAGTGAAGCATCGGAATCTATAACTAGAGTCACAGGGGTGGTTCAAAACATAGAAAGTAAGATGAGTCAGTATTCTTGTACTTAAGTCGGCATTGTGCCTTTTGTATTTACATCCGATGCAATTTATGTGTTTCATCGTCTATAAGAAGGTCCAAGGGATACAGTAAACCTGAAGTGAAGCATCGGAATCTACAACTAGTGTCACAGGATTAGTTCAAAGCATAGTCAGTAAGAACAGTCAGTCTTCTTGTACTTCAGTCATCATTGTGCATTTTCTATTTAATTCCGATGCAATTTCTGTGTTTCATCGTCAATAAGAAGGTCCAAGGGATACAGTAAACTTGGAGTGAAGCATCGAAATCTATAACTAATGTCACAGGAATGGTTCAAAACATAGTCAGTAAGAAGAGTCAGTCTTCTTGTACTTAAGTCGGCATTGTGCATTTTGTATTTAATCCGGATGCATACTTTGTGCTTCATCGTCAATAAGAAGGTCCAAAGGATACATTAAACCTGGAGTGAAGCATCTGAATCTATAACTAGTGTCACAGGGACGGGTCCAAGCGTAGACTGTAAGATGAGTCAGTATTCTTGTACTTCAGTCGGCATTGTGCTTCTTGTATTTAATTCCGATGCAATTTCTGTGTTTCATCGTCACTAAGAAGGTCAGAGGGTTACAGTAATCCTGAAGTTAAGCATCGGACTCTATAACTAGTGGCACATGAATGATTCAAAGCATAGTCAGTAAGAAGAGTCAGTCTTCTTGTACTTAATTCGGCATTGTGCCTTTTGTATTTAATTCCGATGCTATTTCTGTGTTTCATCGTCAAAAAGATGGTCAGAGGGATACAGTAAACGTGAAGTGAAGCATCGGAATCAATAACTAGTGTCACAGGAATGGTTCAAAACATAGTCAGTAAGAAGAGTCAGTCTTCTTGTACTTAAGTCGTCATTGTGCCTTTTGTATTTAATTCCGATGCAATTTCAGTGTTTCATCTTCAATAAGAAGTTCCAAGGGATTCAGCAATCCTGAAGTTAAGTATCGGAATCTATGACTACTGTCACAGGTACGGTTCAAAACATAGTCAGTAAGAAGAGTCAGTCTTCTTGTACATAAGTCGGTATTGTGCCTTTTGTATTTAATTCCGATGCAATTTATGTGTTTCATCGTCAATAAGAAGGTCCAAGGGATACAGTAAATCTGAAGTGAAGCATCGGAATCTATAACTAGTGTCACAGGAATGGTTCAAAACATAGACAGTGGGAAGGGTCAGTCTTCTTGAACTTAAGTCGGCATTGTGCCTTTTGTATTTACATCCGATACAATTTCTGTGTTTCATCGTCAATAAGAAGGTCCAAGGGATACAGTAAACCTGAAGTGAAGCATCGGAATCTATAACTAGTGTCACAGGAGTGGTTCAAAGCGTAGACAGTAGGATGAGACAGTCTTCTAGTACTTAAGTCGGCATTGTGCCTTTTCTATTTAAATCCGAAGCAATTTCTGTGTATCATCGTCAATGACACGGTCAGATGGATACAGTAAACCTGACGTGAAGTATCGGAATCTATAACTATTGTCACAGGAATGGTTCAAATCATAGTCAGTAAGAAGAGTCAGTCTTCATGTACTTAAGTCGGCATTGTGCATTTTGTATTTAATTCCGATGCAATTTCTGTGTTTCATCGTGAATAAGAAGGTCCAAGGGATACAGTAAACCTGAAATGAACCATCGGAATCTATAACTAGTGTCATAGGAATGGTTCAAAACATTGACAGTAGGAAAAGTCGGGCTACATGTACTTAAGTCGGCATTGTGACTTTTGTATTTAATTCTGATGCAATTTCTGTGTTTCATCGTCAATAAGAAGGTCAGAGGGATACAGTAAACCTGAAGTGAAGCATCGGAATCTTTAACTGGAGTCACAGGAATGGTTCAAAACATAGGCAGTAAGTAGAGTCAGTCTTCATGTACTTAAGTCGGCATTGTGCCTTTTGTATTTAATTCCGATGCAATTTCTGTGTTTCATCGTCAATACGAAGGTCCAAGGGATACGGTAAACCTGGAGTGATGCATCGGAGTCTATAACTAGTGTCACAGGAATGGTTCAAATCATAGACAGAATGAAGAGTCAGTCTTTTTGTACTTAATTCGGCATTGTGCCCTTTGTATTTAATTCCGATGCAATTCTGTGTTTCATCGTCACTAAGAAGGTCAGAGGGATACAGTAAACCTGAAGTGAAGCATCGGAATCTATAACTCGTGTCACAGGAATGATTCAAAACATAGTCAGTAAGAAGAGTCAGTCTTCTTGTACTTAAGTCGGCATTGTGCCTTTTGTATTTAATTCCGATGCTATATCTGTGTTTCATCGTCAATAAAAAGGTCCAAGGGATACAGTAAACCTGGAGTGAAGCATTGGAATCTATAACTAGAGTCACAGGGGTGGTTCAAAACATAGAAAGTAAGATGAGTCAGTATTCCTGTACTTAAGTCGGCATTGTGCCCTTTGTATTTACATCCGGTGCAATTTATGTGTTTCATCGTCTATAAGAAGGTCCAAGGGATACAGTAAACCTGAAGTGAAGCATCGGAATCTACAACTAGTGTCACAGGATTAGTTCAAGGCATAGTCAGTAAGAAGAGTCAGTCTTCTTGTACTTCAGTCATCAATGTGCATTTTCTATTTAATTCCGATGCAATTTCTGTGTTTCATCGTCAATAAGAAGGTCCGAGGGATACAGTAAACTTGGAGTGAAGCATCGAAATCTATAACTAATGTCACAGGAATGGTTCAAAACATAGACAGTAAGAAGAGTCATACTTCTTTTACTTAAGTCGGCATTGTGCCTTTTGTATTTAATTCCGATGCAATTTCTGTGTTTCATCGACAATACGAAAGTCCAAGGGATACAGTAAACCTGAAGTGAAGCATCGGAATCTATAACTAGTGTCACAGGAATGGTTCACAACATAGTCAGTAAGAAGAGTCAGTCTTCTTGTACTTAAGTCGGCATTGTGCATTTTGTATTTAATCCGGATGCATACTCTGTGTTTCATCGTCAATAAGAAGGTCCAAAGGATACATTAAACCTGGAGTGAAGCATCTGAATCTATAACTAGTGTCACAGGGACGGTTCAAAGCGTAGACTGTAAGATGAGTCAGTATTCTTGTACTTCAGTCGGCATTGTGCTTCTTGTATTTAATTCCGATGCAATTTCTGTGTTTCATCGTCACTAAGAAGGTCAGAGGGTTACAGTAATCCTGAAGTTAAGCATCGGACTCTATAACTAGCGTCACATGAATGATTCAAAGCATAGTCAGTATAAGAGTCAGTCTACTTGTACTTAATTCGGCATTGTGCCTTTTGTATTTAATTCCGATGCAATTTCTGTGTTTCATCGTCAATACGATGGTCAGAGGGATACAGTAAACGTGAAGTGAAGCATCGGAATCAATAACTAGTGTCACAGGAATGGTTCAAAACATAGTCAGTAAGAAGAGTCAGTCTTCTTGTACTTAAGTCGGCATTGTGCATTTTGTATTTAATCCGGATGCATACTCTGTGTTTCATCGTCAATAAGAAGGTCCAAAGGATACATTAAACCTGGAGTGAAGCATCTGAATCTATAACTAGTGTCACAGGGACGGTTCAAAGCGTAGACTGTAAGATGAGTCAGTATTCTTGTACTTCAGTCGGCATTGTGCTTCTTGTATTTAATTCCGATGCAATTTCTGTGTTTCATCGTCACTAAGAAGGTCAGAGGCTTACAGTAATCCTGAAGTTAAGCATCGGACTCTATAACTAGTGTCACATGAATGATTCAAAGCATAGTCAGTAAGAAGAGTCAGTCTTCTTGTACTTAATTCGGCATTGTGCCTTTTGTATTTAATTCCGATGCAATTTCTGTGTTTCATCGTCAATAAGATGGTCAGAGGGATACAGTAAACGTGAAGTGAAGCATCGGAATCAATAACTAGTGTCACAGGAATGGTTCAAAACATAGTCAGTAAGAAGAGTCAGTCTTCTTGTACTTAAGTCGTCATTGTGCCTTTTGTATTTAATTCCGATGCAATTTCTGTGTTTCATCTTCAATAAGAAGTTCCAAGGGATTCAGCAATCCTGAAGTTAAGCATCGGAATCTATGACTAGTGTCATAGGTACGGTTCAAAACATAGACAGTGGGAAGAATCAGTCTTCTTGAACTTAAGTCGGCATTGTGCCTTTTGTATTTACATCCGATGCAATTTCTGTGTTTCATCGTCAATAAGAAGGTCCAAGGGATACAGTAAACCTGAAGTGAAGCATCGGAATCTATAACTAGTGTCACAGGATTAGTTCAAAGCATAGTCAGTAAGAAGAGTCAGTCTTCTTGTACTTCAGTCATCATTGTGCATTTTCTATTTAATTCTGATGCAATTTCTGTGTTTCATCGTCAATAAGAAGCTCCAAGGGATACTGTAAACCTGGAGTGAAGCATCGGAATCTATAACTAGTGTCACAGGTATGGTTCAAAACATAGACGGTAAGAAGAGACAAACTTCTTTTACTTAAGTCAGCATTGTGCCTTTTGTATTTAATTCCGATGCACTTTCTGTGTTTCATCGTCAAAAAGAAAGTCCAAGGGATGCAGTAAACCTGGAGTGAAGCATCGGAGTCAATAACTAGTGTCACAGGAATAGTTCAAAACATAGGCAGTAAGAAGAGTCAGTATTCTTATACTTAATTCGGCATTGTGCCTTTTGCATTTAATTCCGATGCAATTTCTGTGTTTCATCGTCAATAAGAAGGTCAGAGGGATACAGTAAACCTGAAGTGAAGCATCGGAATCTGTAACTAGGGTCACAGGAATGGTTCAAAACATAGTCAGTAAGAAGTGTCAGTCTTCTTGTACTTAAGTCGGCATTGAGCATTTTGTATTTAATTCGGATGCATACTCTCTGTTTCATCGTCAATAAGAAGGTCCAAAGGATACATTAAACCTGGAGTGAAGCATCGGAATCTATAACTAGTGTCACAGGGACGGTTCAAAGCGTAGACTGTAAGATGAGTCAGTAATCTTGTACTTAAGTCGGCATTGTGCTTCTTGTATTTAATTCCGATGCAATTTCTGTGTTTCGTCGTCACTAAGAAGGTGAGAGGGTTACAGTAATCCTGAAGTTAAGCATCGGACTCTATAACTAGTGTCACATGAGTGGTTCAAAACATAGTCAGTAAGAAGAGTCAGTCTTCTTGTACTTCAGTCGGCATTCTGGCTTTTGTATTTAATTCCGATGCAATTTCTGTGTTTCATCGTCAATACGAAGTTCCAAGGGATTCAGCAATCCTGAAGTTAAGCATCGGAATCTACAACTAGTGTTACAGGAATGGATCAAACATAGACAGGAAGAAGAGTCAATCTTCTTGTACTTAAGTCGGCATTGTGCCTTTTGTATTTAATTCCGATGCAATTTCTGTGTTTCATCGTCAATACGAAGGTCCAAGGGATACGGTAAACCTGGAGTGATGCATCGGAGTCTATAACTAGTGTCACAGGAATGGTTCAAAGCATAGACAGAATGAAGAGTCAGTCTTTTTGTACTTAATTCGGCATTGTGCCCTTTGTATTTAATTCCGATGCAATTCTGTGTTTCATCGTCACTAAGAAGGTCAGAGGGATACAGTAAACCTGAAGCGAAGCATCGGAATCTACAACTAGTGTCACAGGATTAGTTCAAAGCATAGTCAGTAAGAACAGTCAGTCTTCTTGTACTTCAGTCATCATTGTGCATTTTCTATTTAATTCCGATGCAATTTCTGTGTTTCATCGTCAATAAGAAGGTCCAAGGGATACAGTAAACTTGGAGTGAAGCATCGAAATCTATAACTAATGTCACAGGAATGGTTCAAAACATAGTCAGTAAGAAGAGTCAGTCTTCTTGTACTTAAGTCGGCATTGTGCATTTTGTATTTAATCCGGATGCATACTTTGTGCTTCATCGTCAATAAGAAGGTCCAAAGGATACATTAAACCTGGAGTGAAGCATCTGAATCTATAACTAGTGTCACAGGGACGGGTCCAAGCGTAGACCGTAAGATGAGTCAGTATTCTTGTACTTCAGTCGGCATTGTGCTTCTTGTATTTAATTCCGATGCAATTTCTGTGTTTCATCGTCACTAAGAAGGTCAGAGGGTTACAGTAATCCTGAAGTTAAGCATCGGACTCTATAACTAGTGGCACATGAATGATTCAAAGCATAGTCAGTAAGAAGAGTCAGTCTTCTTGTACTTAATTCGGCATTGTGCCTTTTGTATTTAATTCCGATGCTATTTCTGTGTTTCATCGTCAAATAGATGGTCAGAGGGATACAGTAAACGTGAAGTGAAGCATCGGAATCAATAACTAGTGTCACAGGAATGGTTCAAAACATAGTCAGTAAGAAGAGTCAGTCTTCTTGTACTTAAGTCGTCATTGTGCCTTTTGTATTTAATTCCGATGCAATTTCAGTGTTTCATCTTCAATAAGAAGTTCCAAGGGATTCAGCAATCCTGAAGTTAAGTATCGGAATCTATGACTACTGTCACAGGTACGGTTCAAAACATAGTCAGTAAGAAGAGTCAGTCTTCTTGTACATAAGTCGGTATTGTGCCTTTTGTATTTAATTCCGATGCAATTTATGTGTTTCATCGTCAATAAGAAGGTCCAAGGGATACAGTAAATCTGAAGTGAAGCATCGGAATCTATAACTAGTGTCACAGGAATGGTTCAAAACATAGACAGTGGGAAGAGTCAGTCTTCTTGAACTTAAGTCGGCATTGTGCCTTTTGTATTTACATCCGATACAATTTCTGTGTTTCATCGTCAATAAGAAGGTCCAAGGGATACAGTAAACCTGAAGTGAAGCATCGGAATCTATAACTAGTGTCACAGGATTAGTTCAAAGCATAGTCAGTAAGAAGAGTCAGTCTTCTTGTAATTCAGTCATCATTGTGCATTTTCTATTTAATTCTGATGCAATTTCTGTGTTTCATCGTCAATAAGAAGCTCCAAGGGATACTGTAAACCTGAGGTGAAGCATCGGAATCTATAACTAGTGCCACAGGAATGGTTCAAAACATAGGCAGTAAGAAGAGTCAGTATTCTTATACTTAATTCGGCATTGTGCCTTTTGCATTTAATTCCGATGCAATATCTGTGTTTCATCGTCAATAAGAAGGTCAGAGGGATACAGTAAACATGAAGTGAAGCATCGGAATCTATAACTAGGGTCACAGGAATGGTTCAAAACATAGTCAGTAAGAAGTGTCAGTCTTCTTGTACTTAAGTCGGTATTGAGCATTTTGTATTTAATTCGGATGCATACTCTCTGTTTCATCGTCAATAAGAAGGTCCAAAGGATACATTAAACCTGGAGTGAAGCATCGGAATCTATAACTAGTGTCACAGGGACGGTTCAACGCGTAGACTGTAAGATGAGTCAGTAATCTTGTACTTAAGTCGGCATTGTGCTTCTTGTATTTAATTCCGATGCAATTTCTGTGTTTCATCGTCACTAAGAAGGTCAGAGGGTTACAGTAATCCTGAAGTTAAGCATCGGACTGTATAACTAGTGTCACATGAGTAATTCAAAACATAGTCGGTAAGAAGAGTCAGTCTTCTTGTACTTAAGTCGGCATTATGCCTTTTGTATTAAATTCCGATGCAATTTTTGTGTTTCATCGTCAATAAGAAGGTCGTAGGGATACAGTAAACCTGAAGTAATGCATCGGAATCCGCAACTAGTGTCACAGGAATGGTTCGAAACGTAGACAGTAAGAAGAGTCAGTTATCTTGTACTTAAGTCGGCATTGTGTCTTTTCTATTTAATTCCGATGCAATTTCTGTGTTTCATCGTCAATAAGAAGGTCAGAGGGATACAGTACACCTGAAGTGAAGCATCGGACTCTATAACTAGTGTCACATGAATGATTCAAAGCATAGTCAGTAAGAAAAGTCAGTCTACTTGTACTTAATTCGGCATTGTGCCTTTTGTATTTAATTCCGATGCAATTTCTGTGTTTCATCGTCAATAAGATGGTCAGAAGGATACAGTAAACGTGAAGTGAAGCATCGGAATCAGCAACTAGTGTCACAGGAATGGTTCAAATCATAGTCAGTAAGAAGATTCAGTCTTCTTGTACTTAAGTCGGCATTATGCATTTTGTATTTAACGCGGATGCATACTCTGTGTTTCATCGTCAATAAAAAGGTCCTAAGGATTCATTAAACCTGGAGTGAAGCATCTGAATCTATAACTAGTGTCACAGGGACGGGTCCAAGCGTAGACTGTAAGATGAGTCAGTATTCTTGTACTTCAGTCGGCATTGTGCTTCTTGTATTTAATTCCGATGCAATTTCTGTGTTTCATCGTCACTAAGAAGGTCAGAGGGTTACAGTAATCCTGATGTTAAGCATCGGACTCTATAACTAGTGTCACATGAATGATTCAAAGCATAGTCAGTAAGAAGAGTCAGTCTTCTTGTACTTAATTCGGCATTGTGCCTTTTGTTTTTAATTCCGATGCTATTTCTGTGTTTCATCGTCAAAAAGATGGTCAGACGGATACAGTAAACGTGAAGTGAAGCATCGGAATCAATAACTAGTGTCACAGGAATGGTTCAAAACATAGTCAGTAAGACGAGTCAGTCTTCTTGTACTTAAGTCGTCATTGTGCCTTTTGTATTTAATTCCGATGCAATTTCTGTGTTTCATCTTCAATAAGAAGTTCCAAGGGATTCAGCAATCCTGAAGTTAAGCATCGGAATCTATGACTACTGTCACAGGTACGGTTCAAAACATAGTCAGTAAGAAGAGTCAGTCTTCTTGTACATAAGTCGGTATTGTGCCTTTTGTATTTAATTCCGATGCAATTTATGTGTTTCATCGTCAATAAGAAGGTCCAAGGGATACAGTAAACCTGAAGTGAAGCATCGGAATCTATAACTAGTGTCACAGGAATGGTTCAAAACATAGACAGTGGGAGGGTCAGTCTTCTTGAACTTAAATCGTCATTGTGCCTTTTGTATTTACATCCGATGCAATTTCTGTGTTTCATCGTCAATAAGAAGGTCCAAGGGATACAGTAAACCTGAAGTGAAGCATCGGAATCTATAACTAGTGTCACAGGATTAGTTCAAAGCATAGTCAGTAAGAAGAGTCAGTCTTCTTGTACTTCAGTCATCATTGTGCATTTTCTATTTAATTCTGATGCAATTTCTGTGTTTCATCGTCAATAAGAAGCTCCAAGGGATACTGTAAACCTGGAGTGAAGCATCGGAATCTATAACTAGTGTCACAGGTATGGTTCAAAACATAGACGGTAAGAAGAGTCAAACTTCTTTTACTTAAGTCAGCATTGTGCCTTTTGTATTTAATTCCGATGCACTTTCTGTGTTTCATCGTCAAAAAGAAAGTCCAAGGGATGCAGTAAACCTGGAGTGAAGCATCGGAGTCAATAACTAGTGTCACAGGAATAGTTCAAAACATAGGCAGTAAGAAGAGTCAGTATTCTTATACTTAATTCGGCATTGTGCCTTTTGCATTTAATTCCGATGCAATTTCTGTGTTTCATCGTCAATAAGAAGGTCAGAGGGATACAGTAAACCTGAAGTGAAGCATCGGAATCTGTAACTAGGGTCACAGGAATGGTTCAAATCATAGTCTGTAAGAAGTGGCAGTCTTCTTGTACTTAAGTCGGCATTGAGTATATTGTATTTAATTCGGATGCATACTCTCTGTTTCATCGTCAATAAGAAGGTCCAAAGGATACATTAAACCTGGAGTGAAGCATCGGAATCTATAACTAGTGTCACAGGGACGGTTCAAAGCGTAGACTGTAAGATGAGTCAGTAATCTTGTACTTAAGTCGGCATTGTGCTTCTTGTATTTAATTCCGATGCAATTTCTGTGTTTCGTCGTCACTAAGAAGGTGAGAGGGTTACAGTAATCCTGAAGTTAAGCATCGGACTCTATAACTAGTGTCACATGAGTGGTTCAAAACATAGTCAGTAAGAAGAGTCAGTCTTCTTGTACTTCAGTCGGCATTGTGGCTTTTGTATTTAATTCCGATGCAATTTCTGTGTTTCATCGTCAATACGAAGTTCCAAGGGATTCAGCAATCCTGAAGTTAAGCATCGGAATCTACAACTAGTGTTACAGGAATGGATCAAACATAGACAGGAAGAAGAGTCAATCTTCTTGTACTTAAGTCGGCATTGTGCCTTTTGTATTTAATTCCGATGCAATTTCAGTGTTTCATCGTCAATACGAAGGTCCAAGGGATACGGTAAACCTGGAGTGATGCATCGGAGTCTATAACTAGTGTCACAGGAATGGTTCAAAGCATAGACAGAATGAAGAGTCAGTCTTTTTGTACTTAATTCGGCATTGTGCCCTTTGTATTTAATACCGATGCAATTCTGTGTTTCATCGTCACTAAGAAGGTCAGAGGGATACAGTAAACCTGAAGTGAAGCATCGGAATCTATAACTAGTGTCACAGGAATGGTTCAAAACTTAGTCACTAAGAAGAGTCAGTCTTCTTGTACTTAATTCGGCATTGTGCCTTTTGTATTTAATTCCGATGCAATTTCTGTGTTTCATCGTCAATAAGAAGGTCAAAGGGATACAGTAAACCTGAAGCGAAGCATCGGAATCTATAACTAGTGTCACAGGAATGATTCAAAACATAGTCAGTAAGAAGAGTCAGTCTTCTTGTACTTAAGTCGGCATTGTGCCTTTTGTATTTAATTCCGATGCTATTTCTGTGTTTCATCGTCAATAAAAAGGTCCAAGGGATACAGTAAACCTGGAGTGAAGCATCGGAATCTATAACTAGAGTCACAGGGGTGGTTCAAAACATAGAAAGTAAAATGAGTCAGTATTCTTGTACTTAAGTCGGCATTGTGCCTTTTGTATTTACATCCGATGCAATTTATGTGTTTCATCGTCTATAAGAAGGTCCAAGGGATACAGTAAACCTGAAGTGAAGCATCGGAATCTACAACTAGTGTCACAGGATTAGTTCAAAGCGTAGTCAGTAAGAACAGTCAGTCTTCTTGTACTTCAGTCATCATTGTGCATTTTCTATTTAATTCCGATGCAATTTCTGTGTTTCATCGTCAATAAGAAGGTCCAAGGGATACAGTAAACTTGGAGTGAAGCATCGAAATCTATAACTAATGTCACAGGAATGGTTCAAAACATAGTCAGTAAGAAGAGTCAGTCTTCTTGTACTTAAGTCGGCATTGTGCATTTTGTATTTAATCCGGATGCATACTTTGTGCTTCATCGTCAATAAGAAGGTCCAAAGGATACATTAAACCTGGAGTGAAGCATCTGAATCAATAACTAGTGTCACAGAGACGGGTCCAAGCGTAGACTGTAAGATGAGTCAGTATTCTTGTACTTCAGTCGGCATTGTGCTTCTTGTATTTAATTCCGATGCAATTTCTGTGTTTCATCGTCACTAAGAAGGTCAGAGGGTTACAGTAATCCTGAAGTTAAGCATCGGACTCTATAACTAGTGTCACATGAATGATTCAAAGCATAGTCAGTAAGAAGAGTCAGTCTTCTTGTACTTAATTCGGCATTGTGCCTTTTGTATTTAATTCCGATGCTATTTCTGTGTTTCATCGTCAAAAAGATGGTCAGAGGGATACAGTAAACGTGAAGTGAAGCATCGGAATCAATAACTAGTGTCACAGGAATGGTTCAAAACATAGTCAGTAAGAAGAGTCAGTCTTCTTGTACTTAAGTCGTCATTGTGCCTTTTGTATTTAATTCCGATGCAATTTCAGTGTTTCATCTTCAATAAGAAGTTCCAAGGGATTCAGCAATCCTGAAATTAAGTATCGGAATCTATGACTACTGTCACAGGTACGGTTCAAAACATAGTCAGTAAGAAGAGTCAGTCTTCTTGTACATAAGTCGGTATTGTGCCTTTTGTATTTAATTCCGATGCAATTTATGTGTTTCATCGTCAATAAGAAGGTCCAAGGGATACAGTAAACCTGAAGTGAAGCATCGGAATCTATAACTAGTGTCACAGGAATGGTTCAAAACATAGACAGTGGGAAGAGTCAGTCTTCTTGAACTTAAGTCGGCATTGTGCCTTTTGTATTTACATCCGATACAATTTCTGTGTTTCATCGTCAATAAGAAGGTCCAAGGGATACAGTAAACCTGAAGTGAAGCATCGGAATCTATAACTAGTGTCACAGGATTAGTTCAAAGCATAGTCAGTAAGAAGAGTCAGTCTTCTTGTAATTCAGTCATCATTGTGCATTTTCTATTTAATTCTGATGCAATTTCTGTGTTTCATCGTCAATAAGAAGCTCCAAGGGATACTGTAAACCTGAGGTGAAGCATCGGAATCTATAACTAGTGTCACAGGTATGGTTCAAAACATAGACAGTAAGACGAGTCATGCTTCTTTTACTTAAGTCAGCATTGTGCCTTTTGTATTTAATTCCGATGCACTTTCTGTGTTTCATCGTCAATAAGAAAGTCCAAGGGATGCAGTCACCTGGAGTGAAGCATCGGACTCTATAACTAGTGCCACAGGAATGGTTCAAAACATAGGCAGTAAGAAGAGTCAGTATTCTTATGCTTAATTCGGCATTGTGCCTTTTGCATTTAATTCCGATTCAATTTCTGTGTTTCATCGTCAATAAGAAGGTCAGAGGGATACAGTAAACATGAAGTGAAGCATCGGAATCTATAACTAGGGTCACAGGAATGGTTCAAAACATAGTCAGTAAGAAGTGTCAGTCTTCTTGTACTTAAGTCGGTATTGAGTATTTTGTATTTAATTCGGATGCATACTCTCTGTTTCATCGTCAATAAGAAGGTCCAAAGGATACATTAAACCTGGAGTGAAGCATCGGAATCTATAACTAGTGTCACAGGGACGGTTCAAAGCGTAGACTGTAAGATGAGTCAGTAATCTTGTACTTAAGTCGGCATTGTGCTTCTTGTATTTAATTCCGATGCAATTTCTGTGTTTCATCGTCACTAAGAAGGTCAGAGGGTTACAGTAATCCTGAAGTTAAGCATCGGACTGTATAACTAGTGTCACATGAGTGGTTCAAAACATAGTCGGTAAGAAGAGTCAGTCTTCTTGTACTTAAGTCGGCATTGTGCCTTTTGTATTAAATTCCGATGCAATTTTTGTGTTTCATCGTCAATAAGAAGGTCGTAGGGATACAGTAAACCTGAAGTAATGCATCGGAATCCGCAACTAGTGTCACAGGAATGGTTCGAAACATAGACAGTAAGAAGAGTCAGTTACCTTGTACTTATGTCGGCATTGTGTCTTTTCTATTTAATTCCGATGCAATTTCTGTGTTTCATCGTCAATAAGAAGGTCAGAGGGATACAGTACACCTGAAGTGAAGCATCGGACTCTATAACTAGTGTCACATGAATGATTCAAAGCATAGTCAGTAAGAAGAGTCAGTCTACTTGTACTTAATTCGGCATTGTGCCTTTTGTATTTAATTCCGATGCAATTTCTGTGTTTCATCGTCAATAAGATGGTCAGAGGGATACAGTAAACGTGAAGTGAAGCATCGGAATCAGCAACTAGTGTCACAGGAATGGTTCAAATCATAGTCAGTAAGAAGATTCAGTCTTCTTGTACTTAAGTCGGCATTGTGCATTTTGTATTTAATCCGGATGCATACTCTGTGTTTCATCGTCAATAAAAAGGTCCTAAGGATTCATTAAACCTGGAGTGTAGCATCTGAATCTATAACTAGTGTCACAGGGACGGTTCCAAGCGTAGACTGTAAGATGAGTCAGTATTCTTGTACTTCAGTCGGCATTGTGCTTCTTGTATTTAATTCCGATGCAATTTCTGTGTTTCATCGTCACTAAGAAGGTCAGAGGGTTACAGTAATCCTGAAGTTAAGCATCGGACTCTATAACTAGTGTCACATGAATGATTCAAAGCATAGTCAGTAAGAAGAGTCAGTCTTCTTGTACTTAATTCGGCATTGTGCCTTTTGTTTTTAATTCCGATGCTATTTCTGTGTTTCATCGTCAAAAAGATGGTCAGACGGATACAGTAAACGTGAAGTGAAGCATCGGAATCAATAACTAGTGTCACAGGAATGGTTCAAAACATAGTCAGTAAGACGAGTCAGTCTTCTTGTACTTAAGTCGTCATTGTGCCTTTTGTATTTAATTCCGATGCAATTTCTGTGTTTCATCTTCAATAAGAAGTTCCAAGGGATTCAGCAATCCTGAAGTTAAGCATCGGAATCTATGACTACTGTCACAGGTACGGTTCAAAACATAGTCAGTAAGAAGAGTCAGTCTTCTTGTACATAAGTCGGTATTGTGCCTTTTGTATTTAATTCCGATGCAATTTATGTGTTTCATCGTCAATAAGAAGGTCCAAGGGATACAGTAAACCTGAAGTGAAGCATCGGAATCTATAACTAGTGTCACAGGAATGGTTCAAAACATAGACAGTGGGAGGGTCAGTCTTCTTGAACTTAAATCGTCATTGTGCCTTTTGTATTTACATCCGATGCAATTTCTGTGTTTCATCGTCAATAAGAAGGTCCAAGGGATACAGTAAACCTGAAGTGAAGCATCGGAATCTATAACTAGTGTCACAGGATTAGTTCAAAGCATAGTCAGTAAGAAGAGTCAGTCTTCTTGTACTTCAGTCATCATTGTGCATTTTCTATTTAATTCTGATGCAATTTCTGTGTTTCATCGTCAATAAGAAGCTCCAAGGGATACTGTAAACCTGGAGTGAAGCATCGGAATCTATAACTAGTGTCACAGGTATGGTTCAAAACATAGACAGTAAGACGAGTCATGCTTCTTTTACTTAAGTCAGCATTGTGCCTTTTGTATTTAATTCCGATGCACTTTCTGTGTTTCATCGTCAATAAGAAAGTCCAAGGGATGCAGTAAACCTGGAGTGAAGCATCGGAGTCTATAACTAGTGCCACAGGAATGGTTCAAAACATAGGCAGTAAGAAGAGTCAGTATTCTTATACTTAATTCGGCATTGTGCCTTTTGCATTTAATTCCGATGCAATTACTGTGTTTCATCGTCAATAAGAAGGTCAGAGGGATACAGTAAACCTGAAGTGAAGCATCGGAATCTATAACTAGGGTCACAGGAATGCTTCAAAGCATAGTCAGTAAGAAGTGTCAGTCTACTTGTACTTAAGTCGGTATTGAGCATTTTGTATTTAATTCGGATGCATACTCTCTGTTTCATCGTCAATAAGAAGGTCCAAAGGATACATTAAACCTGGAGTGAAGCATCGGAATATATAACTAGTGTCACAGGGACGGTTCAAAGCGTAGACTGTAAGATGAGTCAGTAATCTTGTACTTAAGTCGGCATTGTGCTTCTTGTATTTAATTCCGATGCAATTTCTGTGTTTCATCGTCACTAAGAAGGTCAGAGGGTTACAGTAATCCTGAAGTTAAGCATCGGACTGTATAACTAGTGTCTCATGAGTGGTTCAAAACATAGTCGGTAAGAAGAGTCAGTCTTCTTGTACTTAAGTCGGCATTGTGCCTTTTGAATTAAATTCCGATGCAATTTTTATGTTTCATCGTCAATAAGAAGGTCGTAGGGATACAGTAAACCTGAAGTAATGCATCGGAATCCACAACTAGTGTCACAGGAATGGTTCAAAACATAGACAGTAAGAAGAGTCAGTTATCTTGTACTTAAGTCGGCATTGTGCCTTTTCTATTTAATTCCGATGCAATTTCTGTGTTTCATCGTCAATAAGAAGGTCAGAGGGATACAGTACACCTGAAGTGAAGCATCGTTATCTATAACTAGTGTCACAGGAATGGTTCAAAGCATAGTCAGAAAGAAGAGTCAGTCTTCCTGTCCTTAAGTCGGCATTGTGCCTTTTGTATTTAATTCCGATGCTATTTCTGTGTTTCATCGTCAATAAGAAGGTCCAAGAGATACAGTAAACCTGGAGTGTAGCATCGGAATCTATAACTAGTGTCACAGGAATGGTTCAAAACATAGTCAGTAAGAAGAGCCAGCCTTTATGTACTTAAGTCGGCATTGTGCATTTTGTATTTAATTCCGATGCAACTTCTTTGCTTCATCGTCAATAAGTAGGTCCAAGGGATACAGTAAACCTAAATTGAAGCTTTGGAATCTATAACTAGTGTCACAGGAATGGTTCAAAACATAGTCAGTAAGAAGAGTCGGTCTTCATGTACTTAAGTCGGCATTGTGCCTTTTGGGCTTAATTCTGATGCTATTTCTGTGTTTCATCGTCAATGAGAAGGTCAGAGAAATACAGAAAACCTGAAGTGAAGCATGGGAATCTATAACTAGTGTCAGAGGAATGGTTCAAAACATAGTCAGTAAGAAGAGTCAGTCTTTTTGTACTTAAGTCGGCATTGTGCCTTTTGTATTTAATTCCGATGTAATTTCTGTGTTTCATCGTCAATAAGAAGGTCAGAGGGATACAGTAAATCTGAAGTGAAGCATCGTAATCTATAACTAGTGTCACAGGAATGGTTCAAATCATAGTCAGAAAGAAGAGTCAGTATTCTTGTCCTTAAGTCGGCATTGTGCCTTTTGTATTTAATTCCGATGCTATTTCTGTGTTTCATCGTCAATAAGAAGGTCCAAGGGATACAGTAAACCTGAAGTGAAGCATCGGAATCTATAACTAGTGTCACAGGAATGGATCAAAACATAGACAGGAAGAGGAGTCAGTCTTCTTGTACTTGAGTCGGCATTGTGCCTTTTGTATTAAATTCCGATACAATTTTTGTGTTTCATCGTCAATAAGAAGGTCGTAGGGATACAGTAAACCTGAAATCAAGCATCGGAATCTACAACTAGTGTCACAGGAATGGTTCAAAACATAGGCAGTAAGAAGAGTCAGTCTTCTTGTACTTAAGTCGGCATTGTGCCTTTTCTATTTAATTCCGATGCAATTTCTGTGTTTCATCGTCAATAAGAAGGTCAGAGGGATACAGTACACCCGACGTGAAGCATCGGAATGTATAACTAGTGCCACAGGAATGGTTCAAAACATTGTCAGTAACAAGAGTCAGTCTTTTTGTACTTAAGTCGGCATTGTGACTTTTGTATCTAATTCCGATGTAAGTTCTGTGTTTCATCGTCAATAAGAAGGTCAGAGGGATACAGTAAGCCTCAAGTGAAGCATCGTAATCTATAACTAGTGTCACAGGAATGGTTCAAAACATAGTCAGAAAGAAGAGTCAGCCTTCTTGTCCTTAAGTCGGCATTGTGCCTTTTGTATTTAATTTCGATGCTATTTCTGTGTTTCATCGTCAATACGAAGGTCCAAGGGATACAGTACACCTGGTGTGAAGCATCGGAATCTATAACTGGTGTCACAGGAAAGGTTCAAACCATAGACAGTAAGAAGATACAGTCTTCTTGTACTTAAGTCGGCGTTGTGCCTTTTGTATTTAATTCCCATGCTATATCTGTGTTTCATCGTTAATAAGGTCAGAGGGATACAGTCAACCTGAAGTGATGCATCGGAATGTATCAGTAGTGTCACAGGAATGTTTCAAAACATAGTCAGAAAGAAGAGTCAGTCTTCTTGTCCCTAAGTTGGCATTGTGCCTTTTGTATTTAATACCAATGCAATATCTGTGTTTCAACGTCAATAAGAAGGTCCAAGGGATACAGTAAACCTGGAGTGTAGCATCGGAATCTATAACTAGTGTCACAGGAATGGTTCAAAACATAGTCAGTAAGAAGAGTCAGTCTTTATGTACTTAAGTCGGCATTGTGCCTTTTGTATTTAATTCCGATGCAATTTCTGTGTTTCATCGTCAATTAGAAGGTCCAAGTGATAGAGTAAACGTGAAGTGAAGCATCGGAATCTGTAACTAGTGTCACAGGAATGGTTCAAACATAGTCAGTAAGAAGAGTGAGACTTCTTGTACTTAAGTCGGCATTGTGCCTTTTCTATTTAATTCCGATGCAATTCCAGTGTTTCATCGTCAATAAGAAGGTCCGAGGGATACAATAAACCTGGAGTGAAGCATCGGAATGTATAACTACTGGCACAGGAATGGTTCAAAACACAGACAGTACTTAAGTCGGCTTTGTGCCTTTTGTATTTCATTCCGTTGCAATTTCTGTGTTTCATCGACAATAAGAAGGTCCAAGGGATACAGTAAACCTGAAGAGAAGCATCGGAATCTTTAACTAGTGTCACAGGAATGGTTCAAAACATAGTCAGTAAGAAGATACAGTCTTCTTGTACTTTAGTCGGCGTTGTGCCTTTTGTATTTAATTCCCATGCTATATCTGTGTTTCATCGTCAATAAGAAGGTCAGAGGGATACAGTAAACCTGAAGTGATGCATCGGAATGTATAAGTAGTGTCACAGGAATGGTTCAAAACATAGTCAGTAAGAAGAGTCAGTCTTTATGTACTTAAGTCGGCATTGTGTCTTTTGTAATTAATTCCGATGCAATTTCTGTGTTTCATCGTCAATAAGAAGGTCCAAGTGAAAGAGTAAACGTGAAGTGAAGCATCGGAATCTATAACTAGTGTCACAGGAATGGTTCAAACATAGTCAGTAAGAAGAGTGAGTCTTCTTGTACTTAAGTCGGCATTGTGCCTTTTCTATTTAATTCCGATGCAATTTCAGTGTTTCATCGTCAATAAGAAGGTCCGAGGGATACAGTAAACCTGGAGTGAAGCATCGGAATCTATAACTACTGGCACAGGAATGGTTCAAAACACAGACAGTACTTAAGTCGGCTTTGTGCCTTTTGTACTAAATTCCGATGCAATATCTGTGTTTCATCGACAATAAGAAGGTCCAAGGGATACAGTAAACGTGAAGTGAAGCATCGGAATCTATAACTAGTGTCACAGGAATGGTTCAAAGCATCGTCAGTAAGAAGAGTCGGTCTTCATGTACTTAAGTCGGCTTTGTGCCTTTTGGGCTTAATTCTGATGTAATTTCTGTGTTTCATCGTCAATAAGAAGGTCAGAGGGATACAGTAAATCTGAAGTGAAGCATCGTAATCTATAACTAGTGTCACAGGATTGGTTCAAAACATAGTCAGAAAGAAGAGTCAGTCTTCTTGTCCTTAAGTCGGCATTGTGCCTTTAGTATTCAATTCCGATGCTATTTCTATGTTTCATCGTCAATAAGAAGGTCCAAGGGATACAGTAAACCTGAAGTGAAGTATCGGAATCTATAACTAGTGTCACAGGAATGGATCAAAACATAGACAGGAAGAAGAGTCAGTCTTTTTGTACTTAAGTAGGCATTGTGCCTTTTGTATTTAATTCCGATGTAATTTCTGTGTTTCATCGTCAAAAAGAAGGTCCAAGGGATACAGTAAACCTGGAGTGTAGCATCGGAATCTATAACTAGTGTCACAGGAATGGTTCAAAACATAGTCAGTAAGAAGAGTCAGTCTTTATGTACTTAAGTCGGCATTGTGCCTTTTGTATTTAATTCCGATGCAATTTCTGTGTTTCATCGTCAATAAGATGGTCAGAGGGATACAGTAAACGTGAAGTGAAGCATCGGAATCAATAACTAGTGTCACAGGAATGGTTCAAAACATAGTCAGTAAGAAGAGTCAGTCTTCTTGTACTTAAGTCGGTATTGTGCATTTTGTATTTAATCCGGATGCATACTCTGTGTTTCATCGTCAATAAGAAGGTCAAAGGATACATTAAACCTGGAGTGAAGCATCTGAATCTATAACTAGTGTCACAGGGACGGTTCAAAGCGTAGACTGTAAGATGAGTCAGTATTCTTGTACTTCAGTCGGCATTGTGCTTCTTGTATTTAATTCCGATGCAATTTCTGTGTTTCGTCGTCACTAAGAAGGTCAGAGGGTTACAGTAATCCTGAAGTTAAGCATCGGACTCTATAACTAGTGTCACATGAATGATTCAAAGCATAGTCAGTAAGAAGAGTCAGTCTTCTTGTACTTAATTCGACATTGTGCCTTTTGTATTTAATTCCGATGCAATTTCTGTGTTTCATCGTCAATAAGATGGTCAGAGGGATGCAGTAAACGTGAAGTGAAGCATCGGAATCAATAACTAGTGTCACAGGAATGGTTCAAAACATAGTCAGTAAGAAGAGTCAGTCTTCTTGTACTTAAGTCGTCATTGTGCCTTTTGTATTTAATTCCGATGCAATTTCTGTGTTTCATCTTCAATAAGAAGTTCCAAGGGATTCAGCAATCCTGAAGTTAAGCATCGGAATCTATGACTAGTGTCACAGGTACGGTTCAAAACATAGTCAGTAAGAAGAGTCAGTCTTCTTGTACATAAGTCGGTATTTTGCCTTTTGTATTTAATTCCGATGCAATTTATGTGTTTCATCGTCAATAAGAAGGTCCAAGGGAAACAGTAAACCTGAAGTGAAGCATCGGAATCTATAACTAGTGTCACAGGAATGGTTCAAAACATAGACAGTGGGAAGAGTCAGTCTTCTTGAACTTAAGTCGGCATTGTGCCTTTTGTATTTACATCCGATGCAATTTCTGTGTTTCATCGTCAATAAGAAGGTCCAAGGGATACAGTAAACCTGAAGTGAAGCATCGGAATTTATAACTAGTGTCACAGGATTAGTTCAAAGCATAGTCAGTAAGAAGAGTCAGTCTTCTTGTACTTCAGTCATCACTGTGCATTTTCTATTTAATTCTGATGCAATTTCTGTGTTTCATCGTCAATAAGAAGCTCCAAGGGATACTGTAAACCTGGAGTGAAGCATCGGAATCTATAACTAGTGTCACAGGTATGGTTCAAACCATAGACGGTAAGAAGAGTCAAACTTCTTTTACTTAAGTCAGCATTGTGCCTTTTGTATATAATTCCGATGCACTTTCTGTGTTTCATCGTCAATAATAAAGTCCAAGGGATGCAGTAAACCTGGAGTGAAGCATCGGAGTCTATAACTAGTGTCACAGGAATGGTTCAAAACATAGGCAATAAGAAGAGTCAGTATTCTTATACTTAATTCGGCATTGTGCCTTTTGCATTTAATTCCGATGCAATTTCTGTGTTTCATCGTCAATAAGAAGGTCAGAGGGATACAGTAAACCTGAAGTGAAGCATCGTAATCTATAACTAGTGTCACAGGAATGGTTCAAAACATAGTCAGAAAGAAGAGTCAGTCTTCTTGTCCTTAAGTCGGCGTTGTGTCTTTTGTATTTAATTCCGATGCTATTTCTGTGTCTCATCGTCAATAAGAAGGTCCAAGGGATACAGTAAACTGGAAGTCAAGCATCGGAATCTACAACTAGTGTCACAGGAATGGTTCAAAACATAGTCAGAAAGGAGAGTCAGTCTTCTTGTCCTTAAGTCGGCATTGTGCCTTTTGTATTTAATTCCGATGCTATTTCTGTGTTTCATCGTCAATAAGAAGGTCCAAGGGATACAGTAAACCTGGAGTGAAGGATCGGAATCTATAACTAGTGTCACAGGAATGGTTCAAAACATAGACAGTAAGAAGATACAGTCTTCTTGTACTTAAGTCGGCGTTGTGCATTTGTAATTAATTCCCATGCTATATCTGTGTTTCATCGTCAATAAGAAGGTCAGAGGGATACAGTAAACCTGAAGTGATGCATCGGAATGTATAAGTAGTGTCACAGGAATGGTTCAAAACATAGTCAGTAAGAAGAGTCAGTCTTTATGTACTTAAGTCGGCATTGTGCCTTTTGTATTTAATTCCGATGCAATTTCTGTGTTTCATCGTCAATAAGAAGGTCCAAGTGATAGAGTAAACGTGAAGTGAAGCATCGGAATCTATAACTAGTGTCACAGGAATGGTTCAAACATAGTCAGTAAGAAGAGTGAGTCTTCTTGTACTTAAGTCGGCATTGTGCCTTTTCTATTTAATTCCGATGCAATTTCAGTGTTTCATCGTCAATAAGAAGGTCCGAGGGATACAGTAAACCTGGAGTGAAGCATCGGAATCTATAACTACTGGCACAGGAATGGTTCAAAACACAGACAGTACTTAAGTCGGCTTTGTGCCTTTTGTATTTAATTCCGATGCAATTTCTGTGTTTCATCGACAATAAGAAGGTCCAAGGGATACAGTAAACGTGAAGTGAAGCATCGGAATCTATAACTAGTGTCACAGGAATGGTCCAAAACATCGTCAGTAAGAAGAGTCAGTCTTCATGTACTTAAGTCGGCTTTGTGCCTTTTGGGCTTAATTCTGATGCAATTTCTGTGTTTCATCGTCAATGAGAAGGTCAGAGAGATACAGAAAACCTGAAGTGAAGCATGGGAATCTATAACTAGTGTCAGAGGAATGGTTCAAAACATAGCCAGTAAGAAGAGTCAGTCTTTTTGTACTTAAGTCGGCATTGTGCCTTTTGTATTTAATTCCGATGTAATTTCTGTGTTTCATCGTCAATAAGAAGGTCAGAGGGATACAGTAAATCTGAAGTGAAGCATCGTAATCTATAACTAGTGTCACAGGATTGGTTCAAAACATAGTCAGAAAGAAGAGTCAGTCTTCTTGTCCTTAAGTCGGCATTGTGCATTTTGTATTTAATTCCGATGCTATTTCTGTGTTTCATCGTCAATAAGAAGGTCCAAGGGATACAGTAAACCTGAAGTGAAGTATCGGAATCTATAACTAGTGTCACAGGAATGGATCAAAACATAGACAGGAAGAAGAGTCAGTCTTCTTGTACTTGAGTCGGCATTGTGCCTTTTGTATTAAATTCCGATGCAATTTTTGTGTTTCATCGTCAATAAGAAGGTCGTAGGGATACAGTAAACCTGAAGTCAAGCATCGGAATCTACAACTAGTGTCACAGGAATGGTTCAAACATAGGCAGTAAGAAGAGTCAGTCTTCTTGTACTTAAGTCGGCATTGTGCCTTTTCTATTTAATTCCGATGCAATTTCTGTGTTTCATCGTCAATAAGATGGTCAGAGGGATACAGTAAACGTGAAGTGAAGCATGGGAATCAATAACTAGTGTCACAGGAATGGTTCAAAACATAGTCGGTAAGAAGAGTCAGTCTTCTTGTACTTAAGTCGGCATTGTGCATTTTGTATTTAATCCGGATGCATACTCTGTGTTTCATCGTCAATAAGAAGGTCCAAAGGATACATTAAACCTGGAGTGAAGCATCTGAATCTTTAACTAGTGTCACAGGGACGGTTCAAAGCGTAGACTGTAAGATGAGTCAGTATTCTTGTACTTCAGTCGGCATTGTGCTTCTTGTATTTAATTCCGATGCAATTTCTGTGTTTCATCATCACTATGAAGGTCAGAGGGTTACAGTAATCCTGAAGTTAAGCATCGGACTCTATAACTAGTGTCACATCAATGATTCAAAGCATAGTCAGTAAGAAGAGTCAGTCTTCTTGTACTTAATTCGGCATTGTGCCTTTTGTATTTAATTCCGATACAATTTCTGTGTTTCATCGTCAATAAGATGGTCAGAGGGATACAGTAAACGTGACGTGAAGCATCGGAATCAATAACTAGTGTCACAGGAATGGTTCAAAACATAGTCAGTAAGAAGAGTCAGTCTTCTTGTACTTAAGTCGTCATTGTGCCTTTTGTATTTAATTCCGATGCAATTTCTGTGTTTCATCTTCAATAAGAAGTTCCAAGGGATTCAGCAATCCTGAAGTGAAGCATCGGAATCTATGACTAGTGTCACAGGTACGGTTCAAAACATAGTCAGTAAGAAGAGTCAGTCTTCTTGTACATAAGTCGGCATTGTGCCTTTTGTATTTAATTCCGATGCAATTTATGTGTTTCATCGTCAATAAGAAGCTCCAAGGGATACAGTAAACCTGAAGTGAAGCATCGGAATCTATAACTAGTGTCACAGGATTAGTTCAAAGCATAGTCAGCAAGGAGAGTCAGTCTTCTTGTACTTCAGTCATCATTGTGCATTTTCTATTTAATTCTGATGCAATTTCTGTGTTTCATCGTCAATAAGAAGCTCCAAGGGATACTGTAAACCTGGAGTGAAGCATCGGAATCTATAACTAGTGTCACAGGTATGGTTCAAAACATAGACGGTAAGAAGAGTCAAACTTCTTTTACTTAAGTCAGCATTGTGCCTTTTGTATTTAATTCCGATGCACTTTCTGTGTTTCATCGTCAATAAGAAAGTCCAAGGGATGCAGTAAAACTGGAGTGAAGCATCGGAGTCTATAACTAGTGTCACAGGAATGGTTCAAAACATAGGCAGTAAGAAGAGTCAGTATTCTTATACTTAATTCGGCATTGTGCCTTTTGCATTTAATTCCGATGCAATTTCTGTGTTTCATCGACAATAAGAGGGTCCAAGGGATACAGTAAACGTGAAGTGAAGCTTCGGAATCTATAACTAGTGTCACAGGAATGGTCCAAAACATCGTCAGTAAGAAGAGTCAGTCTTCATGTACTTAAGTCGGCTTTGTGCCTTTTGGGCTTAATTCTGATGCAATTTCTGTGTTTCATCGTCAATGACAAGGTCAGAGAGATACAGAAAACCTGAAGTGAAGCATGGGAATCTATAACTAGTGTCAGAGGAATGGTTCAAAACATGGCCAGTAAGAAGAGTCAGTCTTTTTGTACTTAAGTCGGCATTGTGCCTTTTGTATTTAATTCCGATGTAATTTCTGTGTTTCATCGTCAATAAGAAGGTCAGAGGGATACAGTAAATCTGAAGTGAAGCATCGTAATCTATAACTAGTGTCACAGGATTGGTTCAAAACATAGTCAGAAAGAAGAGTCAGTCTTCTTGTCCTTAAGTCGGCATTGTGCCTTTTGTATTTAATTCCGATGCTATTTCTGTGTTTCATCGTCAATAAGAAGGTCCAAGGGATACAGTAAACCTGAAGTGAAGTATCGGAATCTATAACTAGTGTCACAGGAATGGATCAAAACATAGACAGGAAGAAGAGTCAGTCTTCTTGTACTTGAGTCGGCATTGTGCCTTTTGTATTAAAATCCGATGCAATTTTTGTGTTTCATCGTCAATAAGAAGGTCGTAGGGATACAGTAAACCTGAAGTCAAGCATCGGAATCTACAACTAGTGTCACAGGAATGGTTCAAAACATAGGCAGTAAGAAGAGTCAGTCTTCTTGTACTTAAGTCGGCATTGTGCCTTTTCTATTTAATTCCGATGCAATTTCTGTGTTTCATCGTCAATAAGATGGTCAGAGGGATACAGTAAACGTGAAGTGAATACATCGGAATCAATAACTAGTGTCACAGGAATGGTTCAAAACATAGTCGGTAAGAAGAGTCAGTCTTCTTGTACTTAAGTCGGCATTGTGCATTTTGTATTTAATCCGGATGCATACTCTGTGTTTCATCGTCAATAAGAAGGTCCAAAGGATACATTAAACCTGGAGTGAAGCATCTGAATCTATAACTAGTGTCACAGGGACGGTTCAAAGCGTAGACTGTAAGATGAGTCAGTATTCTTGTACTTCAGTCGGCATTGTGCTTCTTGTATTTAATTCCGATGCAATTTCTGTGTTTCATCATCACTATGAAGGTCAGAGGGTTACAGTAATCCTGAAGTTAAGCATCGGACTCTATAACTAGTGTCACATGAATGATTCAAAGCATAGTCAGTAAGAAGAGTCAGTCTTCTTGTACTTAATTCGGCATTGTGCCTTTTGTATTTAATTCCGATACAATTTCTGTGTTTCATCGTCAATAAGATGGTCAGAGGGATACAGTAAACGTGACGTGAAGCATCGGAATCAATAACTAGTGTCACAGGAATGGTTCAAAACATAGTCAGTAAGAAGAGTCAGTCTTCTTGTACTTAAGTCGTCATTGTGCCTTTTGTATTTAATTCCGATGCAATTTCTGTGTTTCATCTTCAATAAGAAGTTCCAAGGGATTCAGCAATCCTGAAGTTAAGCATCGGAATCTATGACTAGTGTCACAGGTACGGTTCAAAACATAGTCAGTAAGAAGAGTCAGTCTTCTTGTACATAAGTCGGCATTGTGCCTTTTGTATTTAATTCCGATGCAATTTATGTGTTTCATCGTCAATAAGAAGCTCCAAGGGATACAGTAAACCTGAAGTGAAGCATCGGAATCTATAACTAGTGTCACAGGATTAGTTCAAAGCATAGTCAGCAAGAAGAGTCAGTCTTCTTGTACTTCAGTCATCATTGTGCATTTTCTATTTAATTCTGATGCAATTTCTGTGTTTCATCGTCAATAAGAAGCTCCAAGGGATACTGTAAACCTGGAGTGAAGCATCGGAATCTATAACTACTGTTACAGGTATGGTTCAAAACATAGACGGTAAGAAGAATCAAACTTCTTTTACTTAAGTCAGCATTGTGCCTTTTGTATTTAATTCCGATGCACTTTCTGTGTTTCATCGTCAATAAGAAAGTCCAAGGGATGCAGTAAAACTGGAGTGAAGCATCGGAGTCTATAACTAGTGTCACAGGAATGGTTCAAAACATAGGCAGTAAGAAGAGTCAGTATTCTTATACTTAATTCGGCATTGTGCCTTTTGCATTTAATTCCGATGCAATTTCTGTGTTTCATCGTCAATAAGAAGGTCAGAGGGATACAGTAAAACTGAAGTGAAGCATCGGAATCTATAACTAGGGTCACAGGAATGGTTCAAAACATAGTCAGTAAGAAGTGTCAGTCTTCTTGTACTTAAGTCGGCATTGAGCATTTTGTATTTAATTCGTATGCATACTCTCTGTTTCATCGTCAATAAGAAGGTCCAAAGGATACTTTAAACCTGGAGTGAAGCATCTGAATCTATAATTCGTGTCACAGGGACGGTTCAAAGCGTAGACTGTAAGATGAGTCAGTATTCTTGTACTTCAGTCGGCATTGTGCTTCTTGTATTTAATTCCGATGCAATTTCTGTGTTTCATCGTCACTAAGAAGGTCAGAGGGTTACAGTAATCCTGAAGTTAAGCATCGGACTCTATAACTAGTGTCACATGAATGATTCAAAGCATAGTCAGTAAGAAGAGTCAGTCTTCTTGTACTTAATTCGGCATTGTGCCTTTTGTATTTAATTAAGATGCAATTTCTGTGTTTCATCGTCAATAAGATGGTCAGAAGGATACAGTAAACGTAAAGTGAAGCATCGGAATGAATAACTAGTGTCACAGGAATGGTTCAAAACATAGTCAGTAAGAAGAGTCAGTCTTCTTGTACTTAAGTCGTCATTGTGCCTTTAGTATTTAATTCCGATGCAATTTCTGTGTTTCATCTTCAATAACAAGTTCCAAGGGATTCAGCAATCCTGAAGTTAAGCATCGGAATCTATGACTAGTGTCACAGGTACGGTTCAAAACATAGTCAGTAAGAAGAGTCAGTCTTCTTGTACATAAGTCGGTATTGTGCCTTTTGTATTTAATTCCGATGCAATTTATGTGTTTCATCGTCAATAAGAAGGTCCAAGGGATACAGTAAACCTGAAGTGAAGCATCGGAATCTATAACGAGTGTCACAGGAATGGTTCAAAACATAGACAGTGGGAAGAGTCAGTCTTCTTGAACTTAAGTCGGTATTGTGCCTTTTGTATTTACATCCGAAGCAATTTCTGTGTTTCATCGTCAATAAGAAGGTCCAAGGGATACAGTAAACCTGAAGTGAAGCATCGGAATCTATAACTAGTGTCACAGGATTAGTTCAAAGCATAGTCAGTAAGAAGAGTCAGTCTTCTTGTACTTCAGTCATCATTGTGCATTTTCTATTTAATTCTGATGCAATTTCTGTGTTTCATCGTCAATAAGAAGCTCCAAGGGATACTGTAAACCTGGAGTGAAGCATCGGAATCTATAACTAGTGTCACAGGTATGGTTCAAAACATAGACGGTAAGAAGAGTCAAACTTCTTTTACTTAAGTCAGCATTGTGCCTTTTGTATTTAATTCCGATGCACTTTCTGTGTTTCATCGTCAATAATAAAGTCCAAGGGATGCAGTAAACCTTGAGTGAAGCATCGGAGTCTATAACTAGTGTCACAGGAATGGTTCAAAACATAGGCAGTAAGAAGAGTCAGTATTCTTATACTTAATTCGGCATTGTGCCTTTTGCATTTAATTCCGATGCAATTTCTGTGTTTCATCGTCATTAAGAAGGTCAGAGGGATACAGTAAACCTGAAGTGAAACATCGTAATCTATAACTAGTGTCACAGGAATGGTTCAAAACATAGTCAGAAAGAAGAGTCAGTCTTCTTGTCCTTAAGTCGGCATTGTGCCTTTTGTATTTAATTCCGATGCTATTTCTGTGTTTCATCGTCAATAAGAAGGTCCAAGGGATACAGTAAACCGGAAGTCAAGCATCGGAATCTACTACTCGTGTCACAGGAATGGTTCAAAACATAGTCAGAAACGAGAGTCAGTCTTCTTGTCCTTAAGTCAGCATTGTGCCTTTTGTATTTAATTCCGATGCTATTTCTGTGTTTCATCGTCAATAAGAATGTCCAAGGGATACAGTAAACCTGGAGTGAAGGATCGGAATCTATAACTAGTGTCACAGGAATGGTTCAAAACATAGACAGTAAGAAGATACAGTCTTCTTGTACTTAAGTCGGCGTTGGGCCTTTTGTATTTAATTCCCATGCTATATCTGTGTTTCATCGTCAATAAGAAGGTCAGAGGGATACAGTAAACCTGAAGTGATGCATCGGAATGTATAAGAAGTGTCACAGGAATGGTTCAAAACATAGTCAGAAAGAAGAGTCAGTCTTCTTGTCCTTAAGTCGGCATTGTGCCTTTTGTATTTAATTCCGATGCTATTTCTGTGTTTCATCGTCAATAAGAAGGTCCGAGGGATACAGTAAACCTGATGTGAAGTATCGGAATCTATAACTAGTGTCACAGGAATGAATCAAAACATAGACAGGAAGAAGAGTCAGTCTTCTTGTACTTGAGTCGGCATTGTGCCTTTTGTATTACATTCCGATGCAATTTTTGTGTTTCATCGTCAATAAGAAGGTCGTAGGGATACAGTAAACCTGAAGTCAAGCATCGGAATCTACTTCTAGTGTCACAGGAATGGTTCAAAACATAGGCAGTAAGAAGAGTCAGTCTTCTTGTACTTAAGTCGGCATTGTGCCTTTTCTATTTAATTCCGATGCAATTTCTGTGTTTCATCGTCAATAAGATGGTCAGAGGGATACAGTAAACGTGAAGTGAAGCATCGGAATCAATACCTAGTGTCACAGGAATGGTTCAAAACATAGTCAGTAAGAAGAGTCAGTCTTCTTGTACTTAAGTCGGCATTGTGCATTTTGTATTTAATCCGGATGCATACTCTGTGTTTCATCGTCAATAAGAAGGTCCAAAGGATACATTAAACCTGGAGTGAAGCATCTGAATCTATAACTAGTGTCACAGGGACGGTTCAAAGCGTAGACTGTAAGATGAGTCAGTATTCTTGTACTTCAGTCGGCATTGTGCTTCTTGTATTTAATTCCGATGCAATTTCTGTGTTTCATCATCACTAAGACGGTCAGAGGGTTATAGTAATCCTGAAGTTAAACATCGGACTCTATAACTAGTGTCACATGAATGATTCAAAGCATAGTCAGTAAGAAGAGTCAGTCTTCTTGTACTTAATTCGGCATTGTGCCTTTTGTATTTAATTCCGATGCAATTTCTGTGTTTCATCGTCAATAAGATGGTCAGAGGGATACAGTAAACGTGACGTGAAGCATCGGAATCAATAACTAGTGTCACAGGAATGGTTCAAAACATAGTCAGTAAGAAGAGTCAGTCTTCTTGTACTTAAGTCGGTATTGTGCCTTTTGTATTTAATTCCGATGCAATTTCTGTGTTTCATCTTCAATAAGAAGTTCCAAGGGATTCAGCAATCCTGAAGTTAAGCATCGGATTCTATGACTAGTGTCACAGGTACGGTTCAAAACATAGTCAGTAAGAAGAGTCAATCTTCTTGTACATAAGTCGGCATTGTGCCTTTTGTATTTAATTGTGATGCAATTTATGTGTTTCATCGTCAATAAGAAGCTCCAAGGGATACAGTAAACCTGAAGTGAAGCATCGGAATCTATAACTAGTGTCACAGGATTAGTTCAAAGCATAGTCAGTAAGAAGAGTCAGTCTTCTTGTACTTCAGTCATCATTGTGCATTTTCTATTTAATTGTGATGAAATTTCTGTGTTTCATCGTCAATAAGAAGCTCCAAGGGATACTGTAAACCTGGAGTGAAGCATCGGAATCTATAACTAGTGTCACAGGTATGGTTCAAAACATAGACAGTAAGAAGAGTCAAACTTCTTTTACTTAAGTCAGCATTGTGCCTTTTGTATTTAATTCCGATGCACTTTCTGTGTTTCATCGTCAATAAGAAAGTCCAAGGGATGCAGTAAACCTGGAGTGAAGCATCGGAGTCTATAACTAGTGTCACAGGAATGGTTCAAAACATAGGCAGTAAGAAGAGTCAGTATTCTTATACTTAATTCGGCATTGTGCCTTTTGCAATTAATTCCGATGCAATTTCTGTGTTTCATCGTCAATAAGAAGGTCAGAGGGATACAGTACACCTGAAGTGAAGCATCGTAATCTATAACTAGTGTCACAGGAATGGTTCAAAGCATAGTCAGAAAGAAGAGTCAGTCTTCCTGTCCTTAAGTCGGCATTGTGCCTTTTGTATTTAATTCCGATGCTATTTCTGTGTTTCATCGTCAATAAGAAGGTCCAAGGGATACAGTAAACCTGCAGTGTAGCATCGGAATCTATAACTAGTGTCACAGGAATGGTTCAAAACATAGTCAGTAAGAAGAGCCAGTCTTTATGTACTTAAGTCGGCATTGTGCATTTTGTATTTAATTCCGATTCAATTTCTTTGTTTCATCGTCAATAAGAAGGTCCAAGTGATAGAGTAAACGTGAAGTGAAGCATCGGAATCTATAACTAGGGTCACAGGAATGGTTCAAACATAGTCAGTAAGAGGAGTGAGTCTTCTTGTACTTAAGTCGGCATTTTGCCTTATCTATTTAATTCCGATGCAATTTCAGTGTTTCATCGTCAATAAGAAGGTCCGAGGGAAACAGTAAACCTGGAGTGAAGCATCGGAATCTATAACTACTGCCACAGGAATGGTTCAAAACACAGACAGTACTTAAATCGGCTTTGTGCCTTTTGTATTTAATTCCGATGCAACTTCTGTGCTTCATCGTCAATAAGAAGGTCCAAGGGATACAGTAAACCTGAAGTGAAACTTTGGAATCTATAACTAGTGTCACAGGAATGGTTCAAAACATAGTCAGTAAGAAGAGTCGGTCTTCATGTACTTAAGTCGGCATTGTGCTTTTTGGGCTTAATTCTGATGCTATATCTGTGTTTCATCGTCAATGAGAAGGTCAGAGAGATACAGAAAACCTGAAGTGAAGCATGGGAATCTATAACTAGTGTCAGAGGAATGGTTCAAAACATAGTCAGTAAGAAGAGTCAGTCTTTTTGTACTTAAGTCGGCATTGTGCCTTTTGTATTTAATTCCGATGCAATATCTGTGTTTCATCGTCAATAAGAAGGTCCAAGGGATACAGTAAACCTGGAGTGTAGCATCGGAATCTATAACTAGTGTTACAGGAATGAATCAAACGTAGACAGGAAGAAGAGTCAGTCTTCTTGTACTTGAGTCGGCATTGTGCCTTTTGTATTAAATTCCGATGCAATTTTTGTGTTTCATCGTCAATAAGAAGGTCGTAGGGATACAGTAAACCTGAAGTCAAGCATCGGAATCTACAACTAGTGTCACAGGAATGGTTCAAAACACAGGCAGTAAGAAGAGTCACTCTTCTTGTACTTAAGTCGGCATTGTGCCTTTTCTATTTAATTCCGATGCAATTTCTGTGCTTCATCGTAAATAAGAAGGTCAGATTGATACAGTACACCCGACGTGAAGCATCGGAATCTATAACTAGTGTCACAGGAATGGTTCAAAACATAGTCAGTAACAATAGTCAGTCTTTTTGTACTTAAGTCGGCATTGTGCCTTTTGTATTTAATTCCGATGTAAGTTCTGTGTTTCATCGTCAATAAGAAGGTCAGGGGGATACAGTAAACCTGAAGTGAAGCATCGTAATCCATAACTAGTGTCACAGGAATGGTTCAAAACACAGTCAGAAAGAAGAGTCAGTCTTCTTGTCCTTAGGTCGGCATTGTGCCTTTTGTATTTAATTCCGATGCTATTTCTGTGTTTCATCGTCAATAAGAAGGTCCAAGGGATACAGTAAACCTGAAGTGAAGCATCGGAATCTATAACTAGTGTTACAGGAATGAATCAAACGTAGACAGGAAGAAGAGTCAGTCTTCTTGTACTTGAGTCGGCATTGTGCACTTTGTATTAAATTCCGATGCAATTTTTGTGTTTCATCGTCAATAAGAAGGTCGTAGGGATACAGTAAACCGGAAGTCAAGCATCGGAATCTACAACTAGTGTCACAGGAATGGTTCAAAACATAGTCAGAAAGAAGAGTCAGTCTTCTTGTCCTAAAGTCGGCATTGTGCCTTTTGTATTTAATTCCGATGCTATTTCTGTGTTTCATCGTCAATAAGAAGGTCCAAGGGATACAGTAAACCTGGAGTGAAGGATCGGAATCTATAACTAGTGTCACTGGAATGGTTCAAAACATAGACAGTAAGAAGAGTCAGTCTTAATGTACTTAAGTCGGCATTGTGCCTTTTGTATTTAATTCCGATGCAATTTCTGTGTTTCATCGTCAATAAGAAGGTCCAAGTGATAGAGTAAACGTGAAGTGAAGCATCGGAATCAATAACTAGTGTCACAGGAATGGTTCAATCATAGTCAGTAAGAAGAGTGAGTCTTCTTGTACTTAAGTCGGCATTGTGCCTTTTCTATTTAATTCCGATGCAATTTCAATGTTTCATCGTCAATAAGAAGGTCCGAGGGATACAGTAAACCTGGAGTGAAGCATCGGAATCAACAACTACTGGCACAGGAATGGTTCAAAACACAGACAGTACTTAAGTCGGCTTTGTGCCTTTTGTATTTCATTCCGATGCAATTTCTGTGTTTCATCGACAATAAGAAGGTCCAAGGGATACAGTAAACCTGAAGAGAAGCATCGGAATCTTTAACTAGTGTCACAGGAATGGTTCAAAACATAGTCAGTAAGAAGAGTCGGTCTTCATGTACTTAAGTCGGCTTTGTGCCTTTTGGGCTTAATTCTGATGCAATTTCTGTGTTTCATCGGCAATGAGAAGGTCAGAGAGATACAGAAAACCTGAAGTGAAGCATGGGAATCTATAACTAGTGTCAGAGGAATGGTTCAAAACATAGTCAATAAGAAGAGTCAGTCTTTTTGTACTTCAGTCGGCATTGTGCCTTTTGTATTTAATTCCGATGTAATTTCTGTGTTTCATCGTCAATAAGAAGGTCAGAGGGATGCAGTAAACCTGAAGTGAAGCATCGTAATCTATAACTAGTGTCACAGGAATGGTTCAAAACATAGTCAGAAAGAAGAGTCAGTCTTCTTGTCCTTAAGTCGGCATTGTGCCTTTTGTATTTAATTCCCATGCTATTTCTGTGTTTCATCGTCAATAAGAAGGTCCAAGGGATACAGTAAACCTGAAGTGAAGCATCGGAATCTATAACTAGTGTTACAGGAATGAATCAAACATAGACAGGAAGAAGAGTCAGTCTTTTCGTACTTGAGTCGGCATTGTGCATTTTGTATTAAATTCCGATGCAATTTTTGTGTTTCATCGTCAATAAGAAGGTCGTAGGGATACAGTAAACCGGAAGTCAAGCATCGGAATCTACAACTAGTGTCACAGGAATGGTTCAAAATATAGTCAGAAAGAAGAGTCAGTCTTCTTGTCCTTAAGTCGGCATTGTGCCTTTTGTATTTAATTCCGATGCTATTTCTGTGTTTCATCGTCAATAAGAAGGTCCAAGGGATACAGTAAACCTGAAGTGAAGTATCGGAATCTATAACTAGTGTCGCAGGAATGGATCAAAACATAGACAGGAAGAAGAGTCAGTCTTCTTGTACTTGAGTCGGCATTGTGCCGTTTGTATTAAATTCCGATGCAATTTTTGTGTTTCATCGTCAATAAGAAGGTCGTAGGGATACAGTAAACCTGAAGTCAAGCATCGGAATCTACAACTAGTGTCACAGGAATGGTTCAAAACACAGGCAGTAAGAAGAGTCACTCTTCTTGTACTTAAGTCGGCATTGTGCCTTTTCTATTTAATTCCGACGGTATTTCTGTGCTTCATCGTCAATAAGAAGGTCAGAAGGATACAGTACACCCGACGTGAAGCATCGGAATCTATAACTAGTGTCACAGGAATGGTTCAAAACATAGTCAGTAACAATAGTCAGTCTTTTTGTACTTAAGTCGGCATTGTGCCTTTTGTATTTAATTCCGATGTAAGTTCTGTGTTTCATCGTCAATAAGAAGGTCAGAGGGATACAGTAAACCTGAAGTGAAGCATCGTAATCTATAACTAGTGTAACAGGAATGGTTCAAAACATAGTCAGAAAGAAGAGTCAGCCTTCTTGTCCTTAAGTCGGCATTGTGCCTTTTGTATTTAATTTCGATGCTATATCTGTGTTTCATCGTCAATAAGAAGTCCAAGGGATACAGTAAACCTGGAGTGAAGCATCGGAATCTATAACTAGTGTCACAGGAATGGTTTAAACCATAGACAGTAAGAAGATACAGTCTTCTTGTACTTAAGTCGGCGTTGTGCCTTTTGTATTTAATTCCCATGCTATATCTGTGTTTCATCGTCAATAAGGTCAGAGGGATACAGTCAACCTGAAGTGATGCATCAGAATGTATAAGTAGTGTCACAGGAATGGTTCAAAACATAGTCAGAAAGAAGAGTCAGCCTTCTTGTCCTTAAGTCGGCATTGTGCCTTTTGTATTTAATTTCGATGCTATTTCTGTGTTTCATCGTCAATAAGAAGGTCCAAGGGATACAGTAAACCTGGAGTGTAGCATCGGAATCTATAACTAGTGTCACAGGAATGGTTCAAAACATAGTCAGTAAGAAGAGTCAGTCTTTATGTACTTAAGTCGGCATTGTGCCTTTTGTATTTAATTCCGATGCAATTTCTGTGTTCCATCGTCAATAAGAAGGTCCAAGTGATAGAGTAAACGTGAAGTGAAGCATCGGAATCTATAACTAGTGTCACAGGAATGGTTCAAACATAGTCAGTAAGAAGAGTGAGTCTTCTTGTACTTAAGTCGGCATTGTGCCTTTTCTATTTAATTCCGATGCAATTTCAGTGTTTCATCGTCAATAAGAAGGTCCGAGGGATACAGTAAACCTGGAGTGAAGCATCGGAATCTATAACTACTGGCACAGGAGTGGTTCAAAACACAGACAGTACATAAGTCGGCTTTGTGCATTTTGTATTTAATTCCGATGCAATTTCTGTGTTTCATCGACAATAAGAAGGTCCAAGGGATACAGTAAACCTGAAATGAAGCATCGGAATCTATAACTAGTGTCACAGGAATGGTTCAAAACATAGTCAGTAAAAAGAGTCGGTCTTCATGTACTTAAGTCGGCTTTGTGTCTTTTGGGCTTAATTCTGATGCAATTTCTGTGTTTCATCGTCAATGAGAAGGTCAGAGAGATACAGAAAACCTGAAGTGAAGCATGGGAATCTATAACTAGTGTCAGAGGAATGGTTCAAAACATAGTCAGTAAGAAGAGTCAGTCTTTTTGTACTTCAGTCGGCATTGTGCTTTTTGTATTTAATTCCGATGTATTTTCTGTGTTTCATCGTCAATAAGAAGGTCAGAGGGATACAGTAAACCTGAAGTGAAGCATCGTAATCTACAACTAGTGTCACAGGAATGGTTCAAAACATAGTCAGAAAGAAGAGTCAGTCTTCTTGTCCTTAGGTCGGCATTGTGCCTTTTGTATTTAATTCCGATGCTATTTCTGTGTTTCATCGTCAATAAGAAGGTCCAAGGGATACAGTAAACCTGAAGTGAAGCATCGGAATCTATAACTAGTGTTACAGGAATGAGTCAAACATAGACAGGTAGAAGAGTCAGTCTTCTTGTACTTGAGTCAGCATTGTGCATTTTGTATTAAATTCCGATGCAATTTTTGTGTTTCATCGTCAATAAGAAGGTCGTAGGGATACAGTAAACCGGAAGTCAAGCATCGGAATCTACAACTAGTGTCACAGGAATGGTTCAAAACATAGTCAGAAAGAAGAGTGATTCTTCTTGTCCTTAAGTCGGCATTGTGCCTTTTGTATTTAATTCCGATGCTATTTCTGTGTTTCATCGTCAATAAGAAGGTCCAAGGGATACAGTAAACCTGGAGTGAAGGATCGGAATCTATAACTAGTGTCACAGGAATGGTTCAAAACATAGACAGTAAGAAGATACAGTCTTCTTGTACTTAAGTCGGCGTTGTGCCTTTTGTATTTAATTCCCATGCTATATCTGTGTTTCATCGTCAATGAGAAGGTCAGAGAGATACAGAAAACCTGAAGTGAAGCATGGGAATCTATAACTAGTGTCAGAGGAATGGTTCAAAACATAGTCAGTAAGAAGAGTCAGTCTTTTTGTACTTCAGTCGGCATTGTGCCTTTTATATTTAATTCCGATGTATTTTCTGTGTTTCATCGTCAATAAGAAGGTCAGAGGGATACAGTAAACCTGAAGTGAAGCATCGTAATCTATAACTAGTGTCACAGGAATGGTTCAAAACATAGTCAGAAAGAAGAGTCAGTCTTCTTGTCCTTAAGTCGGCATTGTGCCTTTTGTATTTAATTCCGATGCTATATCTGTGTTTCATCGTCAATAAGAAGGTCCAAGGGATACAGTAAACCTGAAGTGAAGCATCGAAATCCATAACTAGTGTTACAGGAATGAATCAAACATAGACAGGAAGAAGAGTCAGTCTTCTTGTACTTGAGTCGGCATTGTGCATTTTGTATTAAATTCCGATGCAATTTTTGTGTTTCATCGTCAATAAGAAGGTCGTAGGGATTCAGTAAACCAGAAGTCAAGCATCGGAATCTACAACTAGTCTCACAGGAATGGTTCTAAACATAGTCAGAAAGAAGAGTTAGTCTTCTTGTCCTGAAGTCGGCATTGTGCCTTTTGTATTTAATTCCGATGCTATTTCTGTGTTTCATCGTCAATAAGAAGGTCCAAGGGATACAGTAAACCTGGAGTGAAGGATCGGAATCTATAACTAGTGTCACAGGAATGGTTCAAAACATAGACAGTCAGAAGATACAGTCTTCTTGTACTTAAGTCGGCGTTGTGCCTTTTGTTTTTAATTCCCATGCTATATCTGTGTTTCATCGTCAATAAGAAGGTCAGAGGGATACAATAAACCTGAAGTGATGCATCGGAATGTATAAGTAGTGTCACAGGAATGGTTCAAAACATAGTCAGTAAGAAGAGTCAGCCTTTATGTACTTAAGTCGGCATTGTGCCTTTTGTATTTAATTCCGATGCAATTTCTGTGTTTCATCGTCAATAAGAAGGTCCAAGTGATAGAGTAAACGTGAAGTGAAGCATCGGAATCTATAACTAGTGTCACAGGAATGGTTCAAACATAGTCAGTAAGAAGAGTGAGTCTTCTTGTACTTAAGTCGGCATTGTGCATTTTCTATTTAATTCCGATGCAATTTCAGTGTTTCATCGTCAATAAGAAGGTCGTAGGGATACAGTAAACCTGAAGTCAAGCATCGGAATCTACAACTAGTGTCACAGGAATGGTTCAAAACATAGGCAGTAAGAAGACTCAGTCTTCTTGTACTTAAGTCGGCATTGTGCTTTTTCTATTAAATTCCGATGCAATTTCTGTGTTTCATCGTCAATAAGAAGGTCAGAGGGATACAGTAGACCCGACGTGAATCATCGGAATCTATAACTAGTGTCACAGGAATGGTTCAAAACATAGTCAGTAACAAGAGTCAGCCTTTATGTACTTAAGTCGGCATTGTGCCTTTTCTATTTAATTCCGATGCAATTTCAGTGCTTCATCGTCAATAAGAAGGTCCGAGGGATACAGTAAACCTGGAGTGAAGCATCGGAATCTATAACTACTGGCACAGGAATGGTTCAAAACACAGACAGTACTTAAGTCGGCTTTTTCCCTTTTGTATTTAATTCCGATGCAATTTCTGTGTTTCATCGACAATAAGAAGGTCCAAGGGATACAGTAAACCTAAAGTGAAGCATCGGAATCTTTAACTAGTGTCATAGGAATGGTTCAAAACATAGTCAGTAAGAAGAGTCGGTCTTCATGTACTTAAGTCGGCTTTGTGCCTTTTGGGCTTAATTCTGATGCAATTTCTGTGTTTCATCGTCAATGAGAAGGTCAGAGAGATACAGAAAACCTGAAGTGAAGCATGGGAATCTATAACTAGTGTCAGAGGAATGGTTCAAAACATAGTCAGTAAGAAGAGTCAGTCTTTTTGTACTTCAGTCGGCATTGTGCCTTTTATATTTAATTCCGATGTAATTTCTGTGTTTCATCGTCAATAAGAAGGTCAGAGGGATACAGTAAACCTGATGTGAAGCATCTTAATCTATAACTAGTGTCACAGGAATGGTTAAAAACATAGTCAGAAAGAAGAGTCAGTCTTCTTGTACTTAAGTCGGCATTGTGCCTTTTGTATTTAATTCCGATGCTATTTCTGTGTTTCATCGTCAATAGGAAGGTCCAGGGGATACAGTAAACCTGAAGTGAAGCATCGAAATCTATAACTAGTGTTACAGGAATGAATCAAACATAGACAGGAAGAAGAGTCAGTCTTCTTGTACTTGAGTCGGCATTGTGCATTTTGTATTAAATTCCGATGCAATTTTTGTGTTTCGTCGTCAATAAGAAGGTCGTAGGGATACAGTAAACCGGAAGTCAAGCATCGGAATCTACAACTAGTGTCACAGGAATGGATCAAAACATAGTCAGAAAGAAGGGTCAGTCTTCTTGTCCTTAAGTCGGCATTGTGCCTTTTGTATTTAATTCCGATGCTATTTCTGTGTTTCATCGTCAAAGGAAGGTCCAAGGAATACAGTAAACCTGGAGAGAAGGATCGGAATCTATAACTAGTGTCACAGGAATGGTTCAAAACATAGACAGTAAGAAGATACAGTCTTCTTGTACTTAAGTCGGCGTTGTGCCTTTTTTATTTAATTCCCATGCTATATCTGTGTTTCATCGTCAATAGGAATGTCAGAGGGATACAGTAAACCTGAAGTGAAGCATCGGAATGTATAAGTAGTGTCACAGGAATGGTTCAAAACATAGTCAGTAAGAATAGTCAGTCTTTATGTACTTAAGTCGGCATTGTGCCTTTTGTATTTAATTCCGGTGTAATTTCTGTGTTTCATCGTCAATACGAAGGTCAGAGGGATACAGTAAATCTGAAGTGAACCATCGTAATCTATAACTAGTGTCACAGGATTGGTTCAAAACATAGTCAGAAAGAAGAGTCAGTCGTCTTGTCCTTATGTCGGCATTGTGCCTTTTGTATTTAATTCCGATGCTATTTCTGTGTTTCATCGTCAATAAGAAGGTCCAAGGGATACAGTAAACCTGAAGTGAAGTATCGGAATCTATAACTAGTGTCACAGGAATGGATCAAAACATAGACAGGAAGAAGAGTCAGTCTTCTTGTACTTGAGTCGGCATTGTGCTTTTGTATTAAATTCCGATGCAATTTTTGTGTTTCATCGTCAATAAGAAGGTCGTAGGGATACAGTAAACCTCAAGTCAAGCATCGGAATCTACAACTAGTGTCACAGGATTGGTTCAAAACATAGTCAGAAAGAAGAGTCAGTCTTCTTGTCCTTAAGTCGGCATTGTGCCTTTTCTATTTAATTCCGATGTAAGTTCTGTGTTTCATCGTCAATAAGAAGGTCAGAGAGATACAGTAAACCTGAAGTGAAGCATCGTAATCTATAACTAGTGTCACAGGAATGGTTCAAAACATAGTCAGAAAGAAGAGTCAGCCTTCTTGTCCTTAAGTCGGCTTTGTGCCTTTTTTATTTAATTTCGATGCTATTTCTGTGTTTCATCGTCAATAAGAAGGTCCAAGGGATACAGTAAACCTGGAGTGAAGCATCGGAATCTATAACTAGTGTCACAGGAATGGTTCAAACCATAGACAGTAAGAAGATACAGTCTTCTTGTACTTAAGTCGGCGTTGTGCCTTTTGTATTTAATTCCCATGCTATATCTGTGTTTCATCGTCAATAAGGTCAGAGGGATACAGTCAACCTGAAGTGATGCATCGGAATGTATAAGTAGTGTCACAGGAATGGTTCAAAACATAGTCAGAAAGAAGAGTCAGCCTTCTTGTCCTTAAGTCGGCATTGTGCCTTTTGTATTTAATTCCGATGCAATTTCTGTGTTTCATCGTCAATGAGAAGGTCCAAGTGATACAGTAAACGTGAAGTGAAGCATCGGAATCTATAACTAGTGTCACAGGAATGGTTCAAACATAGTCAGTAAGAAGAGTGAGTCTTCTTGTACTTATGTCGGCATTGTGCCTTTTCTATTTAATTCCGATGCAATTTCAGTGTTTCATCGTCAATAAGAAGGTCCGAGGGATACAGTAAACCTGGAGTGAAGCATCGGAATCTATAACTACTGGCACAGGAATGGTTCAAAACACAGACAGTACTTAAGTCGGCTTTGTGCCTTTTGTATTTAATTCCGATGCAATTTCTGTGTTTCATCGACAATAAGAAGGTCCAAGGGATACAGTAAACCTCAAGTGAAGCATAGGAATCTATAACTGGTGTCGCAGGAATGGTTCAAAACATAGTCAGTAAGAAGAGTCGGTCTTCATGTACTTAAGTCGGCTTTGTGCCTTTTGGGCTTATTTCTGATGCAATTTCTCTGTTTCATCGTCAATGAGAAGGTCAGAGAGATACAGAAAACCTGAAGTGAAGAATGGGAATCTATAACTAGTGTCAGAGGAATGGTTCAAAACATAGTCAGTAAGAAGAGTCAGTCTTTTTGTACTTCAGTCGGCATTGTGCTTTTTGTGTTTAATTCCGATGTAATTTCTGTGTTTCATCGTCAATAAGAAGGTCAGAGGGATACAGTAAACCTGAAGTGAAGCATTGTCATCTATAACTAGTGTCACAGGAATGGTTCAAAACATAGTCAGAAAGAAGAGTCAGTCTTCTTGTCCTTAGGTCGGCATTGTGCCTTTTGTATTTAATTCCGATGCTATTTCTGTGTTTCATCTTCAATAAGAAGGTCCAAGGGATACAGTAAACCTGAAGTGAAGCATCGGAATCTATAACTAGTGTTACAGGAATGAATCAAACATAGACAGGAAGAAGAGTCAGTCTTCTTGTACTTGAGTCGGCATTGTGCATTTTGTATTAAATTCCGATGCAATTTTTGTGTTTCATCGTCAATAAGAAGGTCGTAGAGATACAGTAAACCGGAAGTCAAGAATCGGAATCTACAACTAGTGTCACAGGAATGGTTCAAAACATAATCAGAAAGAAGAGTCAGTCTTCTTGTCCGTAAGTCGGCATTGTGCCTTTTGTATTTAATTCCGATGCTATTTCTGTGTTTCATCGTCAATAAGAAGGTCCAAGGGATACAGTAAACCTGGAGTGAAGCATCGAAATCTATAACTAGTGTCACAGGAATGGTTCAAAACATAGACAGGAAGAAGAGTCAGTCTTCTTGTACTTGAGTCGGCATTGTGCCTTTTGTATTTCATTCCGATGCAATTTCTGTGTTTCATCGTCAATAAGAAGGTCCAAGTGATAGAGTAAACGTGAAGTGAAGCATCGGAATCTGTAACTAGTGTCACAGGAATGGTTCAAACATAGTCAGTAAGAAGAGTGAGTCTTGTTGTACTTAAGTCGGCATTGTGCCTTTTCTATTTAATTCCGATGCAATTTCAGTGCTTCATCGTCAATAAGAAGGTCCGAGGGATACAGTAAACCTGGAGTGAAGCATCGGAATCTATAACTACTGGCACAGGAATGGTTCAAAACACAGACAGTACTTAAGTCGGCTTTGTGCCTTTTGTATTTAATTCCGATGCAATTTCTGTGTTTCATCGACAATAAGAAGGTCCAAGGGATACAGTAAACCTGAAGTGAAGCATCGGAATCTATAACTAGTGTCACAGGAATGGTTCAAAACATAGTCAGTAAGAAGAGTCGGTCTTCATGTACTTAAGTCGGCTTTGTGCCTTTTGGGCTTAATTCTGATGCAATTTCTGTGTTTCATCGTCAATGAGAAGGTCAGAGAGATACAGAAAACCTGAAGTGAAGCATGGGAATCTATAACTAGTGTTAGAGGAATGGTTCAAATCATAGTCAGTAAGAAGAGTTAGTCTTTTTGTACTTCAGTCGGCATTGTGCCTTTTGTATTTAATTCCGATGTAATTTCTGTGTTTCATCGTCAATAAGAAGGTCAGAGAGATACAGTAAACCTGAAGTGAAGCATCGTAATCTATAACTAGTGTCACAGGAATGGTTCAAAACATAGTCAGAAAGAAGAGTCAGTCTTCTTTACCTTAAGTCGGCATTGTGCCTTTTGTATTTAATTCCGATGCTATTTCTGTGTTTCATCGTCAATAAGAAGGTCCAAGGGATACAGTAAACCTGGAGTGAAGGATCGGAATCTATAACTAGTGTCACAGGAATGGTTCAAAGCATAGACAGTAAGAAGATACAGTCTTCTTGTACTTAAGTCGGCGTTGTGCCTTTTGTGTTTAATTCCCATGCTATATCTGTGTTTCATCGTCAATAAGAAGGTCAGAGGGATACAGTAAACCTGAAGTGTTGCATCGGAATGTATAAGTAGTGTCACAGAAATGGTTCAAAACATAGTCAGTAAGAAGAGTCAGTCTTTATGTACTTAAGTCGGCATTGTGCCTTTTGTATTTAATTCCGATGCAATTTCTGTGTTTCATCGTCAATAAGAAGGTCCAAGTGATAGAGTAAACGTGAAGTGAAGCATCGGAATCTATAACTAGTGTCACAGGAATGGTTCAAACATAGTCAGTAAGAAGAGTGAGTCTTCTTGTACTTAAGTCGGCATTGTGCCTTTTCTATTTAATTCCGATGCAATTTCAGTGTTTCATCGTCAATAAGAAGGTCCGAGAGATACTGTAAACCTGGAGTGAAGCATCGGAATCTATAACTACTGGCACAGGAATGGTTCAAAACACAGACAGTACTTAAGTCGGCTTTGTGCCTTTTGTATTTAATTCCGATGCAATTTCTGTGTTTCATCGACAATAAGAAGGTCCAAGGGATACAGTAAACCTGAAGTGAAGCATCGGAATCTATAACTAGTGTCACAGGAATGGTTCAAAACATCGTCAGTAAGAAGAGTCGGTCTTCATGTACTTAAGTCGGCTTTGTGCCTTTTGGGCTTAATTCTGATGTAATTTCTGTGTTTCATCGTCGATGAGAAGGTCAGAGAGATACAGAAAACCTGAACTGAAACATGGGAATCTATAACTAGTGTCAGAGGAATGGTTCAAAACATAGTCAGTAAGAAGAGTCAGTCTATTTGTACTTCAGTCGGCATTGTGCCTTTTGTATTTAATTCCGATGTAATTTCTGTGTTTCATCGTCAATAAGAAGGTCAGTGGGATACAGTAAACCTGAAGTGAAGCATCGTAATCTATAACTAGTGTCACAGGAATGGTTCAAAACATAGTCAGAAAGAAGAGTCAGTCTTCTTGTCCTTATGTCGGCATTGTGCCTTTTGTATTTAATTCCGATGCTATTTCTGTGTTTCATTGTCAATAAGAAGGTCCAAGGGATACAGTAAACCTGAAGTGAAGCATCGGAATCTATAACTAGTGTTACAGGAATGGATCAAACATAGACAGGAAGAAGAGTCAATCTTCTTGTACTTGAGTCGGCATTGTGCCTTTTGTATTAAAGTCCGATGCAATTTTTGAGCTTCATCGTCAATAAGAAGGTCGTAGGGATACAGTAAACCTGAAGTCAAGCATCGGAATCTACAACTAGAGTCACAGGAATGGTTCAAAACATAGTCAGTAACAAGAGTCAGTCTTTTAGTACTTAAGTCGGCTTTGTGCCTTTTGTATTTAATTCCGATGTAATTTCTGTGTTTCATCGTCAATAAGAGAGTCAGAGGGATACAGTAAACCTGAAGTGAAGCATCGTAATCTATAACTAGTGTCACAGGAATGGTTCAAAACATAGTCAGAAAGAAGAGTCAGTCTTCTTGTCATTAAGTCGGCATTGTGCCTTTTGTATTTAATTGCGATGCTATTTCTGTGTTTCATCGTCAATAGGAAGGTCCAAGGGATACAGTAAACCTGGAGTGAAGCATCGGAATCTATAACTAGTGTCACAGGAATGGTTCAAAGCATAGACAGTAAGAAGATACAGTCTTCTTGTACTTAAGTCGGCGTTGTGCCTTTTGTATTTAATTCTCATGCTATTCCTGTGTTTCATCGTCAATAAGAAGGACAGAAGGAAACAGTAAACCTGAAGTGATGCATCGGAATGTATAAGTAGTGTCACAGGAATGGTTCAAATCATAGTCAGAAAGAAGAGTCAGTCTTCTTGTCCTTAAGTCGGCATTGTGCCTTTTGTATTTAATTCCGATGCAATATCTGTGTTTCATCGTCAATAAGAAGGTCCAAGGGATACAGTAAACCTGGAGTGTAGCATCGGAATCTATAACTAGTGTCACAGGAATGGTTCAAAACATAGTCAGTAAGAAGAGTCAGTCTTTAAGTACTGAAGTCGGCATTGTGCCTTTTGTATTTAATTCCGATGCAATTTCTGTGTTTCATCGTCAATAAGAAGGTACAAGGGATAGAGTAAACGTGAAGTGAAGCATCGGAATCTATAACTAGTGTCACAGGAATGGTTCAAACGTTGTGAGTAAAAAGAGTGAGTCTTCTAGTACTTAAGTCGGCATTGTGCCTTTTCTATTTAATTCCGATGCAATTTCAGTGTTTCATCGTCAATAAGAAGGTCCGAGGGATACAGTAAACCTGGAGTGAAGCATCGGAATCTATAACTACTGGCACAGGAATGGGTCAAAACACATACAGTACTTAAGTCGGCTTTGTGCCTTTTGTATTTAATTCCGATGCAATTTCTGTGTTTCATCGTCAATAAGAAGGTCCAAGGGATACAGTAAACCTGAAGTGAAGCATCGGAATCTATAACTAGTGTCACAGGAATGGTTCAAAACATAGTCAGTAAGAAGGGTCGGTCTTCATGTACTTAAGTTGGAAATGTGCCTTTTGGGCTTAATTCTGATGCAATTTCTGTGTTTCATCGCCAATGAGAAGGTCAGAGAGATACAGAAAACCTGAAGTGAAGCATGGGAATCTATAACTAGTGTCAGAGGAATGTTTCAAAACATAGTCAGCAAGAAGAGTCAGTCTTCTTGTCTTTAAGTCGGCATTGAGCCTTTTGTATTTAATTCCGATGCAAATTCAGTGTTTCACGGACTATAAGAAGGTCCACTTGATACTGTAAACCTGAAGTGAAGCATCGGAATCTATAACTAGTGTCACAGGAATGGTTCAAAACATAGTCAGTAAGAAGGGTCGGTCTTCATGTACTTAAGTTGGAAATGTGCCTTTTGGGCTTAATTCTGATGCAATTTCTGTGTTTCATCGCCAATGAGAAGGTCAGAGAGATACAGAAAACCTGAAGTGAAGCATGGGAATCTATAACTAGTGTCAGAGGAATGTTTCAAAACATAGTCAGTAAGAAGAGTCAGTCATCTTGTACTTAAGTCGGCATTGTGCCTTTTGTATTTAATTGCGATGCAATTTCTGTGTTTCATCGTCAATAAGAAGGTCAGGGGGATACAGTAAACCTGAAGTGGAGCATCGGAATCTGTAACTAGTGTCACAGGAATGGTTCAAAACATAAACAGTAAGAAGATACTGTCTTCTTGTACTTAAGTCGGCATTGTGTCGTTTGTATTTAATTCCGATGCAATTTCTGTGTTTCATCGTCAATAAGAAGGTCCAAGGGATACAGTAAACCTGAAGTCAAGCATCGGAATCTATAACTAGTGTCACTGGAATGGTTCAAAACATTGACAGTAAGAAGAGTCAGTAATCTTGTACTTAAGTCGGCATTGTGATTTTTCTATTTAATTCCGATTCAATTTCTGTGTTTCATCGTCAATAAGAAGGTCAGAGGGATACAGTAAACCTGAAGTGAAACATCGGAATCTATAACTGGTGTCACAGGAATGGTTCAAAATATAGTCAGTAAGAAGAGTCAGTCTTTTTGTACTTAAGTCGGCATTGTGCCTTTTGTATTTAATTCCGATGTAATTTCTGTGTTTCATCGTCAATAAGAAGGTCCAAAAGATACAGTAAACCTGAAGTGAAGCATCGGAATCTAAAAATAGTGTCACAGGTATGGATCAAAACATAGACTGTAAGAAGAGTCTATCCTCTTGTATTTAAATCGGTATTGTGCCTTTTGTATTTAATTCCGATGTAATTTCTGTGTTTCATCGTCAATAAGGTCAGAGGGATACAGTAAACATGAAATGAAGCATCGGATTCTATAACTAGTGTCACAGGAATGGTTCAAAAGATAAACAGTAGGAAGAGTCAGTCTTCTTGTCCTTAAGTCGGCATTGTGCCCTTTCTATTTAATTCCGATGCAATTTCAGTGTTTCTTTGTCAATAAGAAGGTCCAAGGGATACAGTAAACCCGGAGTGAAGCATCGGAATCTATAACTAGTGTCACAGGAATGGTTCAAAGCATAGACAGTAAGAAGATACAGTCTTCTTGTACTTAAGTCGGCATTGTGCCTTTTGTATTTAATTCCGATGCAATTTCTGTGTTTCATCGTCAATAAGAAGGTCTACGGGATACAGTAAACCTGAAGTGAAGCATCGGAATCTATAACTAGTGTCACAGGAATGGTTCAAAACATAGTCAGTAAGAAGGGTCGGTCTTCATGTACTTAAGTCGGCATTGTGCCTTTAGGGCTTAATTCTGATGCAATTTCTGTGTTACATCGTCAATGAGAAGGTCAGAGAGATACAGAAAACCTGAAGTGAAGCATGGGAATCTATAACTAGTGTCAGAGGAATGTTTCAAAACATAGTCAGTAAGAAGAGTCAGTCTTCTTTTCTTTAAGTCGTCATTGTGCCCTTTCTATTTAATTCCGATGCAATTTCAGTGTTTCTTCGTCAATAAGAAGGTCCAAGGGATACAGTAAACCTGGAGTGTAGCATCGCAATCTATAACTAGTGTCAATATAATGGTTCATATCATAGACAGTACCAAGAGTCAGTCTTCTTGTCCTTAAGTCGGCATTGTGCCTTTTGTATTTAATTCCGATGCAATTTCTGTGTTTCATCGTCAATAAGAAGGTCCAAGGGACACAGTAAACCCGGAGTGAAGCATCGGAATCTATAACTAGTGTCACAGGAATGGTTCAAAACATAGACAGGAAGAAGATACAGACTTCTTGTACTTAAGTCGGCATTGTGCCTTTTGTATTTAATTCCGATGCAATTTCTGTGTTTCATCGTCAATAGCAAGGTCCAAGTGATACAGAAAACCTGAAGTGAAGCATCGGATTCCATAACTAGTGTCAGAGGAATGGATCAAAACATAGACAGGAAGAAGAGTCAGTCTTCTTGTACTTGAGTCGGCATTGTGCCTTTTGTATTAAATTCCGATGCAATTTCTGTGTTTCATCGTCAATAAGAAGGTCGTAGGGATACAGTAAACCTGAAGTCAAGCATCGGAATCTACAACTTGTGTCACAGGAATGGTTCAAAACATAGACAGTAAGAAGAGTCAGTCTTCTTGTACTTAAGTCGGCTTTGTGCCTTTTCTATTTAATTCCGATGCAATTTCTGTGTTTCATCATCAATAAGAAGGTCAGAGGGATACAGTAAACCTGAAGTGAAGCATCGGAATCTATAACTAGTGTCACAGGAATGGTTCAGAACATAGTCAGTAACAAGAGTCAGTCTTTTTGTACTTAAGTCGTCATTGTGAATTTTGTACTTAATTCCGATGTAATTTCTGTGTTTCATCGTCAACAAGAAGGTCCAAATGATACAGTAAACGTGAAGTGGAGCATCGGAATCTATAACTAGTGTCAATGGAATGGTTCAAAACATAGATAGTAAAAAGAATCAGTCTTCTTGTACTTAAGTCGGCATTGTGCCTTTTGTATTTAATTCCGGTGCAATTTCTGTGTTTCGTCGTCAATAAGAAGGTCAGAGGGTTACAGTAATCCTGAAGTGAAGCATCGGAATCTATAACTAGTGTCACAGGAATGGTTCAAAACATAGTCAGAAAGAAGTGTCAGTCTTCTTGTCCTTAAATCGGCATTGTGCCTTTTGTATTTAATTCCGATGCAATTTCAGTGTTTCATCGTCATTGAGAAGGTCCAAGGGATACAGTAAACCTGGAGTGCAGCATCGGAATCTATAACTAGTGTCACAGGAATGGTTCAAAGCATTGACAGTTAGAAGATAGAGTCTTCTTGTACTTAAGTCGGCATTGTGCCTTTTGTATTTAATTCCCATGCTATTTCTGTGTTTCATCGTCAATAAGAAGGTCAGAGGGATACAGTAAACCTGAAGTGATGCATCGGAATCTATAACTAGTGTCACAGGAATGGTTCAAAACATAGTAAGAAGAGTGAGTCTTCTTGTACTTAAGTCGGCTTTGTGCCTTTTCTATTTAATTCCGATGCAATTTCTGTGTTTCATCGTCAATAAGAAGGTCAGAGGGATACAGTAAACCTGAAGTGAAACATCGGAATCTATAACTGGTGTCACAGGAATGGTTCAAAATATAGTCAGTAAGAAGAGTCAGTCTTTTTGTACTTAAGTCGGCATTGTGCCTTTTGTATTTAATTCCGATGTAATTTCTGTGTTTCATCGTCAATAAGAAGGTCCAAAAGATACAGTAAACCTGAAGTGAAGCATCGGAATCTAAAAATAGTGTCACAGGTATGGATCAAATCATAGACTGTAAGAAGAGTCTATCCTCTTGTATTTAAATCGGTATTGTGCCTTTTGTATTTAATTCCGATGTAATTTCTGTGTTTCATCGTTAATAAGGTCAGAGGGATACAGTAAACATGAAAAGAAGCATCGGATTCTATAACTAGTGTCACAGGAATGGTTCAAACATAGACAGTAGGAAGACTCAGTCTTCTTGTCCTTAAGTCGGCATTGTGCCCTTTCTATTTAATTCCGATGCAATTTCAGTGTTTCTTCGTCAATAAGAAGGTCCAAGGGATACAGTAAACCTGGAGTGTAGCATCGCAATCTATAACTAGTGTCAATATAATGGTTCATATCATAGACAGTACCAAGAGTCAGTCTTCTTGTCCTTAAGTCGGCATTGTGCCTTTGGTATTTAATTCCGATGCAATTTATGTGTTTCATAGTCAATAAGAAGGTCCAAGGGATACAGTAAACCCGGAGTGAAGCATCGGAATCTATAACTAGTGTCACAGGAATGGTTCAAAACATAGACAGTAAGAAGATACAGTCTTCTTGTACTTAAGTCGGCATTGTGCATTTTGTATTTAATTCCGATGCAATTTCTGTGTTTCATCGTCAATAACAAGGTCCAAGTGATACAGAAAACCTGAAGTGAAGCATCGGAATCTATAACTAGTGTCAGAGGAATGGATCAAAACATAGACAGGAAGAAGAGTCAGTCTTCTTGTACTTGTGTCGGCATTGTGCCTTTTGTATTAAATTCCGATGCAATTTCTGTGTTTTATCGTCAATAAGAAGGTCGTAGGGATACAGTAAACCTGAAGTCAAGCATCGGAATCTACAACTTGTGTCACAGGAATGGTTCAAAACATAGACAGTAAGAAGAGTCAGTCTTCTTGTACTTAAGTCGGCATTGTGCCTTTTCTATTTAATTCCGATGCAATTTCTGTGTTTCATCATCAATAAGAAGGTCAGAGGGATACAGTACACCTGAAGTGAAGCATTGGAATCTATAACTAGTGTCACAGGAATGGTTCAAAACATAGTCAGTAACAAGAGTCAGTCTTTTTGTACTTAAGTCGTAATTGTGCCTTTTGTACTTAATTCCGATGTAATTTCTGTGTTTCATCGTCAACAAAAAGGTCCAAATGATACAATAAACCTGAAGTGAAGCATCGGAATCTATAACTAGTGTCAATGGAATGGTTCAAAACATTGACAGTAAGAAGAATCAGTCTTTTTGTACTTAAGTCGGCATTGTGCCTTTTGTATTTAATTCCGGTGCAATTTCTGTGTTTCATCGTCAATAAGAAGGTCAGAGGGATACAGTAAACCTGAAGTGAAGCATCGGAATCTATAACTAGTGTCACAGGAATGGTTCAAAACATAGTCAGAAAGAAGAGTCAGTCTTCTTGTCCTTAAATCGGCATTGTGCCTTTTGTATTTAATTCCGATGCAATTTCTGTGTTTCATCGTCATTGTGAAGGTCCAAGGGATACAGTAAACCTGGAGTGCAGCATCGGAATCTATAACTAGTGTCACAGGAATGGTTCAAAGCATAGACAGTTAGAAGATACAGTCTTCTTGTCCTTAAGTCGGCATTGTGCCTTTTGTATTTAATTCCCATGCTATTTCTGTGTTTCATCGTCAATAAGAAGGTCAGAGGGATACAGTAAAACTGAAGTGATGCATCGGAATCTATAACTAGTGTCACAGGAATAGTTCAAACATAGTCAGTAAGAAGAGTCAGTCTTTATGTACTTAAGTCGGCATTGTGCAATTTGTATTTAATTCCGATGCAATTTCTGTGTTTCATCGTCAATAAGAAGGTCCAAGAGATAGAGTAAACGTGAAGTGAAGCATCGGAATCTATAACTCGTGTCACAGGAATGGTTCAAATCATAGTCAGTAAGAAGAGTGAGTCTTCTTGTACTTAAGTCGGCATTGTGACTTTTCTATTTAATTCAGATGCAATTTCAGTGTTTCATCGTCAATAAGAAAGTCCGAGGGATACAGTAAACCTGGAGTGAAGCATCGGAATCTAAAACTAGTGTCACAATAATGGTTCAAAACATAGTCAGTAAGATGAGTCGGTCTTCATGTACTTAAGTCGGCATTGTGCCTTTTGTATTTAATTCCGATGCAATGTCTGTGTTTCATCGTCAATAAGAAGGTCCACGGGATACAGTAAATCTGAAGTGAAGCATCGGGATCTATAACTAGTGTCACAGGAATGGTTGAAATCATAGTCAGTAAGAAGAGTCAGTCTTCTTGGACTGAAGTCGGCATTTTGCCTAATCTATTCAATTCCGATGCAATTTCAGTGTTTCATCGACATTAAGAAGGTCTAAGGTATACAGTACACCTGGAGTGAAGCATCGGAATCTATAACTAGTGTAAATGAAATTGTTCAAAACATAGACAGTAACAAGAGTCAGTCTTCTTGTACTTAAGTCAACATTGTGCCTTTTTGGGTTTAATTACGATGCAATTTCTGTGTTTCATCGTCAATGAGAAGGTCAGAGAGATACAGAAAACCTGAAGTGAAGCATGGGAATCTATAACTAGTGTCAGAGGAATGGTTCAAAACATAGTCAGTAAGAAGAGTCAGTCTTTTTGTACTTAAGTCGGCATTGTGCCTTTTGTATTTAATTCCAATGTAATTTCTGTGTTTCATCGACAATAAGAAGGTCAGAGGGATACAGTAAACCTGAAGAGAAGCATCGGAATCTATAACTAGTGTCACTGGAATGGTTCAAAACATAGTCAGAAAGAAGAGTCAGTCTTCTTGTCCTTAAGTCGGCATTGTGCCTTTTGTATTTAATTCCGATGCTATTTCTGTGTTTCATCGTCAATAAGAAGGTCCAAGGGATACAGTAAACCTGAAGTGAAGCATCGGAATCTATAATTAGTGTCACAGGAGTGGATCAAAACATAGACAGGAAGAAGAGTCAGTCTTCTTGTACTTGAGTCGGCATTGTGCCTTTTGTATTAAATTCCGATGCAATTTTTGCGTTTCACCGTCAATAAGAAGGTCGTAGGGATACAGTAAACCTGAAGTGAAGCATCGGAATCTACAACTAGTGTCGCAGGAATTGTTCAAAACATAGACAGTAAGAAGAGTAAGTCTTCTTGTACTTAAGTCGGCATTGTGCCTTTTCTATTTAATTCCGATGCAATTTCTGTGTTTCATCGTCAATAAGAAGGTCAGAGGGATACAGTAAACCTGGAGTGAAGCATCGGAATCTATAACTACTGGCACAGGAATGGTTCAAAACACAGACAGTACTTAAGTCGGCATTGTGCCTTTTGTATTTAATTCCAATGTAATTTCTGTGTTTCATCTTCAATAAGAAGGTCAGAAAGATACAGTAAACCTGAAGAGAAGCATCGGAATCTATAACTAGTGTCACTGGAATGGTTCAAAACATAGTCAGAAAGAAGAGTCAGTCTTCTTGTCCTTAAGTCGACATTGTGCCTTTTGTATTTAATTCCGATGCTATTTCTGTGTTTCATCGTCAATAAGAAGGTCCAAGGGATACAGTAAACCTGAAGTGAAGCATCGGAATCTATTATTAGTGTCACAGGAGTGGATCAAAACATAGACAGGAAGAAGAGTCAGTCTTCTTGTACTTGAGTCGGCATTGTGCCTTTTGTATTAAATTCCGATGCAATTTCTGTGTTTTATCGTCAATAAGAAGGTCGTAGGGATACAGTAAACCTGAAGTCAAGCATCGGAATCTACAACTTGTGTCACAGGAATGGTTCAAAACATAGACAGTAAGAAGAGTCAGTCTTCTTGTACTTAAGTCGGCATTGTGCCTTTTCTATTTAATTCCGATGCAATTTCTGTGTTTCATCATCAATAAGAAGGTCAGAGGGATACAGTAAACCTGAAGTGAAGCATCGGAATCTATAACTAGTGTCACAGGAATGGTTCAAAACATAGTCGGTAACAAGAGTCAATCTTTTTGTACTTAAGTCGTCATTGTGCCTTTTGTACTTAATTCCGATGTAAATTCTGTGTTTCATCGTCAACAAGAAGGTCCAAATGATACAGTAAACCTGAAGTGGGGCATCGGAATCTATAACTAGTGTCAATGGAATGGTTCAAAACATAGACAGTAAGAAGAATCAGTCTTCTTGTACTTAGGTCGGCATTGTGCCTTTTGTATTTAATTCCGGTGCAATTTTGTGTTTCGTCGTCAATAAGAAGGTCAGAGGGTTACAGTAAACCTGAAGTGAAGCATCGGAATCTATAACTAGTGTCACAGGAATGGTTCAAAACATAGTCAGAAAGAAGAGTCAGTCTTCTTGTCCTTAAATCAGCATTGTGCCTTTTGTATTTAATTCCGATGCAATTTCTGTGTTTCATCGTCATTGAGAAGGTCCAAGGGATACAGTAAACCTGGAGTGCAGCATCGGAATCTATAACTAGTGTCACAGGAATGGTTCAAAGCATAGACAGTTAGAAGATACAGTCTTCTTGTACTTAAGTCGGCATTGTGCCTTTTGTATTAAATTCCGATGCAATTTCTGTGTTTCATCGTCAATAGGAAGGTCAGAGGGATACCGTAAACCTGAAGTGATGCATCGGAATCTATAACTAGTGTCACAGGAATGGTTCAAAACATAGTCAGTAAGAAGAGTCAGTCTTTATGTACTTAAGTCGGCATTGTGCATTTTGTATTTAATTCCGATGCAACTTCTGTGTTTCATCGTCAATAAGAAGGTCCAAGGGATAGAGTAAACGTGATGTGAAGCATCGGAATCTATAACTAGTGTCACAGGAAAGGTTCAAAACATAGGCAGTAAGAAGAGTGAGTCTTCTTCTACTTAAGTCGGCATTGTGCCTTTTCTATTTAATTCCGATGCAATTTCAGTGTTTCATCGTCAATAAGAAAGTCCGAGGGATACAGTAAACCTGGAGTGAAGCATCGGAATCTATAACTACTGGCACAGGAATGGTTCAAAACATAGACAGTACTTAAGTCGGCTTTGTGCCTTTTGTATTTAATGCCGATGCAATTTCTGTGTTTCATCGTCAATAAGATGGTCCAAGGGATACAGTAAACCTGAAGTGAAGCATCGGAATCTAAAACTAGTGTCACAGGAAAGGTTCAAAACATAGTCAGTAAGAAGAGTCAGTCTTCTTGTACTTAAGTCGGCATTGTGCCTTTTCTATTTAATTCCGATGCAATTTCTGTGTTTCATCATCAATAAGAAGGTCAGAGGGATACAGTACACCTGAAGTGAAGCATTGGAATCTATAACTAGTGTCACAGGAATGGTTCAAAACATAGTCAGTAACAAGAGTCAGTCTTCTTGTACTTAAGTCGTAATTGTGCCTTTTGTACTTAATTCCGATGTAATTTCTGTGTTTCATCGTCAACAAAAAGGTCCAAATGATACAATAAACCTGAAGTGAAGCATCGGAATATAACTAGTGTCAATGGAATGGTTGAAATCATAGTCAGTAAGAAGAGTCAGTCTTCTTGGACTGAAGTCGGCATTTTGCCTAATCTATTCAATTCCGATGCAATTTCAGTGTTTCATCGTCATTAAGAAGGTCTAAGGTATACAGTACACCTGGAGTGAAGCATCGGAATCTATAACTAGTGTAAATGGAATTGTTCAAAACATAGACAGTAACAAGAGTCAGTCTTCTTGTACTTAAGTCAACATTGTGCCTTTTGGGTTTAATTCCGATGCAATTTCTGTGTTTCATCGTCAATGAGAAGGTCAGAGAGATACAGAAAACCTGAAGTGAAGCATGGGAATCTAGTGTCAGAGGAATGGTTCAAAACATAGTCAGTAAGAAGAGTCAGTCTTTTTGTACTTAAGTCGGCATTGTGCCTTTTGTATTTAATTCCAATGTAATTTCTGTGTTTCATCGTCAGTAAGAAGGTCAGAGGGATACAGTAAACCTGAAGAGAAGCATCGGAATCTATAACTAGTGTCACTGGAATGGTTCAAAACATAGTCAGAAAGAAGAGTCAGTCTTCTTGTCCTTAAGTCGGCATTGTGCCTTTTGTATTTAATTCCGATGCTATTTCTGTGTTTCATCGTCAATAAGAAGGTCCAAGGGATACAGTAAACCTGAATTGAAGCATCGGAATCTATAATTAGTGTCACAGGAGTGGATCAAAACATAGACAGGAAGAAGAGTCAGTCTTCTTGTACTTGAGTCGGCATTGTGCCTTTTGTATTAAATTCCGATGCAATTTTTGCGTTTCACCGTCAATAAGAAGGTCGTAGGGATACAGTAAACCTGAAGTGAAGCATCGGAATCTACAACTAGTGTCGCAGGAATTATTCAAAACATAGACAGTAAGAAGAGTAAGTCTTCTTGTACTTAAGTCGGCATTGTGCCTTTTCTATTTAATTCCGATGCAATTTCTGTGTTTCATCGTCAATAAGACGGTCAGAGGGATACAGTAAACCTGGAGTGAAGCATCGGAATCTATAACTACTGGCACAGGAATGGTTCAAAACACAGACAGTACTTAAGTCGGCTTTGTGCCTTTTGTATTTAATTCCGATGCAATTTCTGTGTTTCATCGTCAATAAGATGGTCCAAGGGATACAGTAAACCTGAAGTGAAGCATCGGAATCTAAAACTAGTGTCACAGGAATGGTTCAAAACATAGTCAGTAAGAAGAGTCTGTCTTCATGTACTTAAGTCGGCATTGTCTCTTTTGTATTTATTTCCAACGCAATTTCTGTGTTTCATCGTCAATAAGAAAGTCCACGGGATACAGTAAATCTGAAGTGAAGCATCGCGATCTATAACTAGTGTCACAGGAATGGTTGAAATCATAGTCAGTAAGAAGAGTCAGTCTTCTTGGGCTGAAGTCGGCATTTTGCCTAATCTATTTAATTCCGATGCAATTTCAGTATTTCATCGTCAATAAGATGGTCCAAGGGATACAATACCCCTGAAGTGAAGCATCGGAATCTATAACTAGTGTCACAGGAATGGTTCAAAACATAGTCAGTAACAAGAGTCAGTCTTTTTGTACTTAAGTCGGCATTATGCCTTTTGTATTTAATTCCGATGTAATTTCTGTGTTTCATCGTCAATGAGAAGGTCAGAGGGATAGAGTAAACCTGAAGCGGAGCATCGGAATCTGTAACTAGTGTCACAGGAATGGTTCAAAACATAAACAGTAAGAAGATACAGTCTTCTTGTACTTAAGTCGGCATTGTGCCTTTTGTATTTAATTCCGATGCAATTTCTGTGTTTCATCGTCAATAAGAAGGTCCAAGGGATACAGTAAACCTGAAGAGAAGCATCGGAATCTATAACTAGTGTCACTGGAATGGTTCAAAACATAGTCAGAAAGAAGAGTCAGTCTTCTTGTCCTTAAGTCGGCATTGTGCCTTTTGTATTTAATTCCGATGCTATTTCTGTGTTTCATCGTCAATAAGAAGGTCCAAGGGATACAGTAAACCTGAAGTGAAGCATCGGAATCTATAATTAGTGTCACAGGAGTGGATCAAAACATAGACAGGAAGAAGAGTCAGTCTTCTTGTACTTGAGTCGGCATTGTGCCTTTTGTATTAAATTCCGATGCAATTTTTGCGTTTCACCGTCAATAAGAAGGTCGTAGGGATACAGTAAACCTGAAGTGAAGCATCGGAATCTACAACTAGTGTCGCAGGAATTGTTCAAAACATAGACAGTAAGAAGAGTAAGTCTTCTTGTACTTAAGTCGGCATTGTGCCTTTTCTATTTAATTCCGATGCAATTTCTGTGTTTCATCGTCAATAAGAAGGTCAGAGGGATACAGTAAACCTGGAGTGAAGCATCGGAATCTATAACTACTGGCACAGGAATGGTTCAAAACACAGACAGTACTTATGTCGGCTTTGTGCCTTTTGTATTTAATTCCGATGCAATTTCTGTGTTTCATCGTCAATAAGATGGTCCAAGGGATACAGTAAACCTGAAGTGAAGCATCGGAATCTAAAACTAGTGTCACAGGAATGGTTCAAAACATAGTCAGTAAGAAGAGTCGGTCTTCATGTACTTAAGTCGGCATTGTGCCTTTTGTATTTATTTCCAACGCAATATCTGTGTTTCATCGTCAATAAGAAAGTCCACGGGATACAGTAAATCTGAAGTGAAGCATCGGGATCTATAACTAGTGTCACAGGAATGGTTGAAATCATAGTCAGTAAGAAGAGTCAGTCTTCTTGGACTGAAGTCGGCATTTTGCCTAATCTATTTAATTCCGATGCAATTTCAGTATTTCATCGTCAATAAGATGGTCCAAGGGATACAATACCCCTGAAGTGAAGCATCGGAATCTATAACTAGTGTCACAGGAATGGTTCAAAACATAGTCAGAAAGAAGAGTCAGTCTTCTTGTCCTTAAGTCGGCAGTGTGCCTTTTGTATTTTATTCCGATGCAATTTCTGTGTTTCATCGTCAATAAGAACGTCCAAGGGATACAGTAAACCTGGAGTGAAGCATCGGAATCTATAACAAGTCTCACAAAAATGGTTCAAAACATAGTCAGTAAGAAGAGTCAGTCTTCTTGTACTTAAGTGGGCATTGTGCCTTTTGTATTTAATTCCGATGCAATTTCTGAGTTCCACCGTCAATAAGAAGGTCCAAGGGATACAGTAAACCCGGAGTGAAGCATCGGAATCTATAACTAGTGTCACAGGAATGGTTCAAAACATAGACAGTAAGAAGATACAGTCTTCTTGTACTTAAGTCGGCATTGTGCCTTTTGTATTTAATTCCGATGCAATTTCTGTGTTTCATCGTCAATACGAAGGTCCAAGGGATACAGTAAACCTGAAGTGAGGCATCGGAATCTATAACTAGTGTCACAGGAATGGATCAAAACATAGACAGGAAGAAGAGTCAGTCTTCTTGTACTTGAGTCGGCATTGTGCCTTTTGTATTAAATTCCGATGCAATTTCTGTGTTTCATCGTCAATAAGAAGGTCTTAGGGATACAGTAAACCTGAAGTCAAGCATCCGAATCTACAACTAGTGTCACAGGAATGGTTCCTAACGTAGACAGTAAGAAGAGTCAGTCTTCTTGTACTGAAGTCGGCATTGTGCCGTTTCTATTTAATTCCGATGCAATTTCTGTCTTTCATCATCAATAAGAAGGTCAGAGGGATACAGTACACTTGAAGTGAAGCATCGGAATCTATAACTAGTGTCACAGGAATGGTTCAAAACATAGTCAGAAAGAAGAGTCTGTCTTCTTGTCCTTAAACCGGCATTGTGCCTTTTGTATTTAATTCCGATGCAATTTCTGTGTTTCATCGTCACTGAGAAGGTCCAAGGGATACAGTAAACCTCGAGTGCAGCATCGGAATTTATAACTAGTGTCACAGGAATGGTTCAAAGCATAGACAGTTAGAAGATACTGTCTTCTTGTACTTAAGTCGGCATTGTGCCTTTTGTATTTATTTCCCATGCTATTTCTGTGTTTCATCGTCAATAAGAAGGTCAGAGGGATACAGTAAACCTGAAGTGATGCATCGGAATCTATAACTAGTGTCACAGGAATGGTTCAAAACATAGTCAGTAAGAAGAGTCGGTCATCACGTACTTAAGTCGGCATTGTGCCTTTTGTATTTAATTCCGATGCAATTTCTGTGTTTCATCGTCAATAAGAAGGTCCGAGGGATACAGTAAACCTGGAGTGAAGCATCAGAATCTACAACTACTGGCACAGGAATGGTTGAAAACACAGACAGTACTTAAGTCAGCTTTGTGCCTTTTGTATTTAATTCCGATGCAATTTCTGTGTTTCATCGTCAATAAGATGGTTCAAGGGATACAGTAAACCTGAAGTGAAGCATCGGAATCTACAACTAGTGTCACAGGAATGGTTCATACATAGTCAGTAAGAAGAGTCGGTCATCATGTTCTTAAGTCGGCATTGTGCCTTTTGTATTTAATTCCGATGCAATTTCTATGTTTCATCGTCAACCAGAAGGTCCAAGGCATACAGTAAACCTGAAGTGAAGCATCGGAATCAATAACTAGTGACAGAGGAATGGTTCAAGACATAGTCAGTAAGAAGAGTCAGTCTTCATGTACTTAAGTCGGCATTGTGCCTTTTGTATTTCATTCCGATGCAATTTCTGTGTTTCATTGTCAATAAGAATGTCCACGGGATACAGTTAATCTGAAGTGAAGCATCGCGATCTATAACTAGTGTCACAGGAATGGTTGAAATCATAGTCAGTAAGAAGAGTCAGTCTTCTTGGACTAAAGTCGGCATTTTGCCTAATCTATTTAATTCCGATGCAATTTCAGTGTTTCATCGTCATTAAGAAGGTCTAAGGGATACAGTACACCTGGAGTGAAGCATCGGAATCTATAACTAGTGTCAATGGAATTGTTCAAAACATAGACAGTAAGAAGAGTCAGTCTTCTTGTACTTAAGTCAACATTGTGCCTTTCGGGATTAATTCCGATGCAATTTCTGTGTTTCATCGTCAATGAGAAGGTCAGAGAGATACAGAAAACCTGAAGTGAAGCATGGGAATCTATAACTAGTGTCAGAGGAATGGTTCAAAACATAGTCAGTAAGAAGAGTCAGTCTTCTTGTCCTTAAGTCGGCATTGTGCCTTTTGTATTTAATTCCGATGCAAATTCATTGTTTCATCAACAATAAGAAGGTCCACGGGATACAGTAAACCTGAAGTGAAGCATCGGAATCAGAACTAGTGTCACAGGAATGGTTCAAAACATAAACAGTAAGATGATACAGTGTTCTTGTCCTTAAGTCGGCAATGTGCCTTTTGTATTTAATTCCGATGCAATTTCTGTGTTTCATCGTCAATAAGAAGGTCCAAGGGATACAGTTAACCTGGAGTGAAGCATCGGAATCTATAACTAGTCTCACAGAAATGGTTCAAAACGTAGTCAGTAAGAAGAGTCAGTCACCTTGTACTTGAGTCGGCATTGTGCCGTTTGTTTTAAATTCCGATGGAATTTCTGTGTTTCTTCGTCAATAAGAAGGTCCATGGGATACAGTAAACCTGAAGTCAAGCATCGGAATCTATAACTAGTGTCACTGGAATGATTCAAAACATAGACAGTAAGAGGAGTCAGTATTCTGTACTTAAGTCGGCATTGTGGTTTTTTTATTTAATTCCGATGCAATTTCTGTGTTTCATCGTCAATAACAAGTTCAGAGGGAAACAGTAAACCTGAAGTGAAGCATCGGAATCTATAACTAGTGTCACGGGAATGGTTCAAAATATAGTCAGTAAGAAGGGTCAGTCCTTTTGTACTTAAGTCGGCATTGTGCCTTTTGCATTTGATTCCGATGTAATTTCTGTGTTTCATCGTCAACAAGAAGGTCCAAATGATACAGTAAACCTGAAGCGGAGCATCGGAATCTATAACTAGTGTCAATGGAATGGTTCAAAACATAGACAGTAAGAAGAATCAGTCTTCTTGTACATAAGTCGTCATTGTGCCTTTTGTATTTAATTCCGGTGCAATTTCTGTGTTTCGTCGTCAATAAGAAAGTCAGAGGGTTACAGTAAACCTGAAGTGAAGCATCGGAATCTATAACTAGTGTCACAGGAATCGTTCAAAACATAGTCAGAAAGAAGAGTCAGTCTTCTTGTCCTTAAATCGGCATTGTGCCTTTTGTATTTAATTCCGATGCAATTTCTGTGTTTCATCGTCATTGAGAAGGTCCAAGGGATACAGTAAACCTGGAGTGCAGCACCGGAATCTATAACTAGTGTCACAGGAATGGTTCAAAGCATAGACAGTTAGAAGATACAGTCTTCTTGTACTTAAGTCGGCATTGTGCCTTTTGTATTTAATTCCCATGCTATTTCTGTGTTTCATCGTCAATAAGAAGGTCAGAGGGATACAGTAAACCTGAAGTGATGCATCGGAATCTATAACTAGTGTCACAGGAATGGTTCAAAACATAGTCAGTAAGAAGAGTCAGTCTTTATGTACTTAAGTCGGCATTGTGCATTTTGTATTTAATTCCGATGCAATTTCTGTGTTTCATCGTCAATAAGAAGGTCCAAGGGATAGAGTAAACGTGATGTGAAGCATCTGAATCTATAACTAGTGTCACAGGAATGGTTCAAAACATAGTCAGTAAGAAGAGTGAGTCTTCTTGTACTTAAGTCGGCATTGTGCCTTTTCTATTTAATTCCGATGCAATTTCAGTGTTTCATCGTCAATAAGAAAGTCCGAGGGATACAGTAAACCTGGAGTGAAGCATCGGAATCTATAACTACTGGCACAGGAATGGTTCAAAACATAGACAGTACTTAAGTCGGCTTTGTGCCTTTTGTATTTAATGCCGAAGCAATTTCTGTGTTTCATCGTCAATAAGATGGTCCAAGGGATACAGTAAACCTGAAGTGAAGCATCGGAATCTAAAACTAGTGTCACAGGAGAGGTTCAAAACATAGTCAGTAAGATGAGTCGGTCTTCATGTACTTAAGTCGGCATTGTGCCTTTTGTATTAAATTCCGATGCAATTTTTGTGTTTCATCGTCAACAAGAAGGTCCAAATGATACAATAAACCTGAAGTGAAGCATCGGAATCTATAACTAGTGTCAATGGAATGGTTCAAAACATAGACAGTAAGAAGAATCAGGCTTCTTGTACTTAAGTCGGCATTGTGCCTTTTGTATTTAATTCCGGTGCAATTTCTGTGTTTCATCGTCAATAAGAAGGTCAGAGGGATACAGTAAACCTGAAGTGAAGCTTCGGAATCTGTAACTAGTGTCACAGGAATGGTTCAAAACATAGACAGTAAGAAGAGTCAGTCTTCTTGTACTTAAGTCCTCATAATGCCTTTTGTATTTAATTCCGATTCAATTTCTGTGTTTCATCGTCAATAAGAAGGTCCAAGGGATACAGTAAACCTGGAGTGCAGCATCGGAATCTATAACTAGTGTTACAGGAACGGTTCAAAGCATAGACAGTTAGAAGATACAGTCTTCTTGTACTTTAGTCGGCATTGTGCCTTTTGTATTTAATTCCCATGCTATTTCTGTGTTTCATCGTCAATAAGAAGGTCAGAGGGATACAGTAAAACTGAAGTGATGCATCGGAATCTATAACTAGTGTCACAGGAATAGTTCAAAACATAGTCAGTAAGAAGAGTCAGTCTTTATGTACTTAAGTCGGCATTGTGCATTTTGCATTTAATTCCGATGCAATTTCTGTGTTTCATCGTCAATTAGAAGGTGAAAGAGATAGAGTAAACGTGAAGTGAAGCATCGGAATCTATAACTTGTGTCACAGGAATGGTTCAAAGCATAGTCAGTAAGAAGAGTGAGTCTTCTTGTACTTAAGTCGGCATTGTGCCTTTTCTATTTAATTCCGATGCAATTTCAGTGTTTCATCGTCAATAAGAAAGTCCGAGGGATACAGTAAATTTGGAGTGAAGCATCGGAATCTAAGACTAGTGTCACAATAATGGTTCAAAGCATAGTCAGAAAGATGAGTCGGTCTTCATGTACTTAAGTCGGCATTGTGCCTTTTGTATTTAATTCCGATGCAATGTCCGTGTTTCATCGTCAACAAGAAGGTCCAAGGCATACAGTAAACCTGAAGTGAAGCATCGGAATCTATAACTAGTGTCAGAGGAATGGTTCAATACATAGTCAGTAAGAAGAGTCAGTCTTCATGTACTTAAGTCGGCATTGTGCCTTTTGTATTTAATTCCGATGCAATTTCTGTGTTTCATCGTCAAGAAGAAGGTCCACGGGATACAGTAAATCTGAAGTGAAGCATCGGGATCTATAACTAGTGTCACAGGAATGGTTGAAATCATAGTCAGTAAGAAGAGTCAGTCTTCTTGGACTGAAGTCGGCATTTTGCCTAATCTATTCAATTCCGATGCAATTTCAGTGTTTCATCGTCATTAAGAAGGTCTAAGGGATACAGCACACCTGGAGTGAAGCATCGGAATCTATAACTAGTGTAAATGGAATTGTTCAAAGCATAGACAGTAAGAAGAGTCAGTCTTCTTGTACTTAAGTCAACATTGTGCCTTTTGGGTTTAATTCCGATGCAATTTCTGTGTTTCATCGTCAATGAGAAGGTCAGAGAGATACAGAAAACCTGAAGTGAAGCATGGGAATCTATAACTAGTGTCAGAGGACTGGTTCAAAACATAGTCAGCAAGAAGAGTCAGTCTTTTTGTACTTAAGTCGGCATTGTGCCTTTTGTATTTAATTCCGATGTAATTTCTGTGTTTCATCGTCAATAAGAAGATCAGAGGGATACAGTAAACCTGAAGAGAAGCATCGGAATCTATAACTAGTGTCACTGGAATGGTTCAAAACATAGTCAGAAAGAAGAGTCAGTCTTCTTGTCCTTAAGTCGGCATTGTGCCTTTTGTATTTAATTCCGATGCTATTTCTGTGTTTCATCGTCAATAAGAAGGTCCAAGGGATACAGTAAACCTGAAGTGAAGCATCGGAATCTATAATTAGTGTCACAGGAGTGGATCAAAACATAGACAGGAAGAAGAGTCAGTCGTCTTGTACTTGAGTCGGCATTGTGCCTTTTGTATTTAATTCCGATGCAATTTCTGTGTTTCATCGTCAATAAGAAGGTCAGAGGGATACAATACACCTGAAGTGAAGCATCGGAATCTATAACTAGTGTCACAGGAATGGTTCAAAACATAGTCAGTAACAAGAGTCAGTCTTTTTGTACTTAAGTCGCCATTATGCGTTTTGTATTTAATTCCGATGTAATTTCTGTGTTTCATCGTCAATGAGAAGGTCAGAGGGATAGGGTAAACCTGAAGTGAAGCATCGTAATCTATAAATAGTGTCACAGGAATGGTTCAAAACATAGTCAGAAACAAGAGTCAGTCTTCTTGTCCTTAAGTCGGCATTGTGCCTTTTGTATTTACTTCCGATGCTATTTCTGTGTTTCATTGTCAATAAGAAGGTCCGAGGGATACAGTAAACCTGGAGTGAAGCATCGGAATCTATAACTACTGGCACAGGAATGGTTCAAAACACAGACAGTACTTAAGTCGGCTTTGTGCCTTTTGTATTTAATTCCGATGCAATTTCTGTGTTTCATCGTCAATAAGATGGTCCAAGGGATACAGTAAACCTGAAGTGAGCATCGGAATCTAAAACTAGTGTCACAGGAATGGTTCAAAACATAGTCAGTAAGAAGAGTCGGTCTACATGTACTTAAGTCGGCATTGTGGCTTTTGTATTTATTTCCAATGCAGTTTCTGTTTTTCATCGTCAACAAGAAGGTCCAAGGCATACAGTAAACCTGAAGTGAAGCATCGGAATCTATAACTAGTGTCAGAGGATTGGTTCAATACATAGTCAGTAAGAAGAGTCAGTCTTCATGTTCTTAAGTCGGCATTGTGCCTTTTGTATTTAATTCCGATGCAATTTCTATGTTTTATCGTCAATAAGAAAGTCCACGGGATACAGTAAATCTGAAGTGAAGCATCGGGACCTATAACTAGTGTCACAGGAATGGTTGAAATCATAGTCAGTAAGAAGAGTCAGTCTTCTTGGACTGAAGTCGGCATTTGCCAAATATATTTAATTCCGATGCAATTTCAGTATTTCATCGTCAATAAGATGGTTTAAGGGATACAATACACCTGAAGTGAAGCATCGGAATCTATAACTAGTGTCACAGGAATGGTTCAAAACATAGTCAGTAACAAGAGTCAGTCTTTTTGTACTTAAGTCGGCATTATGCCTTTTGTATTTAATTCCGATGTAATTTCTGTGTTTCATCGTCAATGAGAAGGTCAGAGGGATAGAGTAAACCTGAAGTGGAGCATCGGAATCTGTAACTAGTGTCACAGGAATGGTTCAAAACATAAACAGTAAGAAGATACAGTCTTCTTGTACTTAAATCGGCATTGTGCCGTTTGTATTTAATTCCGATGCAATTTCTGTGTTTCATCGTCAATAAGAAGGTCCAAGGGATACAGTAAACCTGAAGTGAAGCATCGGAATCTATAACTAGTGTCACAGGAATGGTTCAAAACATAGTCAGTAAGAAGAGTCAGTCTTCTTGTCCTTAAGTCGGCAGTGTGCCTTTTGTATTTAATTCCGATGCAATTTCTGTGTTTAATCGTCAATAAGAAGGTCCAAGGGATACAGTAAACCTGGAGTGAAGCATCGGAATCTATAACAAGTCTCACAGAAATGGTTCAAAACATAGTCAGTAAGAAGAGTCAGTCTTCTTGTACTTAAGTCGGCATTGTGCCTTTTGTATTTAATTCAGATGTAATTTCTGTGTTTCATCGTCAATAAGGTCAGAGGGATACAGTAAATCCTGCAGTGAAGCATCGGAATCTGTAAGTAGTGATACTGGAAAGGTTCAAGGCATAGACAGTAAGAAGGGTCAGTCATCTTGTACTTAATTCGGCATTGTGCCGTTTGTTTTAAATTCCGATGGAATTTCTGTGTTTCATCGTCAATAAGAAGGTCCAAGGGCTACAGTAAACCTGAAGTCAAGCATCGGAATCTATAACTAGTGTCACTGGAATGGTTCAAAACATTGACAGTAAGAAGAGTCAGTAATCTTGTACTGAAGTCGGCATTGTGATTTTTCTATTTAATTCCGATGCAATTTCTGTGCTTCATCGTCAATAAGAAGGTCAGAGGGATACAGTAAACCTGAAGTGAAACATGGGAATCTATAACTAGTGTCAGAGGATTGGTTCAAAATGTAGTCAGTAAGAAGAGTCAGTCTTTTTGTACTTAAGTCGGCATTGTGCCTTTTGTATTTAATTCCGATGCAATTTCTGTGTTTCATCGTCAATAAGAAGGTCCAGATGATACAGTAAACCTGAAGTGAAGCATCGGATTCCATAACTAGTGTCACAGGAATGGTTCAAAGCATAGACAGTAGGAAGAGTCAGTCTTCGTGTCCTTAAGTCAGCATTGTGCCCTTTCTATTTAATTCCTATGCAATTTCAGTGTTTCTTCGTCACTAAGAAGGTCCAAGGGATACAGTAAACCTGGAGTGTAGCATCGCAATCTATAACTAGTGTCAATATAATGGTTCATATCATAGACAGTACGAAGAGTCAGTCTTCTTGTACTTAAGTGGGCATTGTGCCTTTTGTATTTAATTCCGATGCAATTTCTGTGTTCCACCGTCAATAAGAAGGTCCAAGGGATACAGTAAACCCGGAGTGAAGCATCGGAATCTATAACTAGTGTCACAGGAATGGTTCAAAACATAGACAGTAAGAAGATACAGTCTTCTTGTACTTAAGTCGGCATTGTGCCTTTTGTATTTAATTCCGATGCAATTTCTGTGTTTCATCGTCAATAAGAAGGTCCAAGGGATACAGTAAACCTGAAGTGAGGCATCGGAATCTATAACTAGTGCCACAGGAATGGATCAAAACATAGACAGGAAGAAGTGTCAGTCTTCTTGTACTTGAGTCGGCATTGTGCCTTTTGTATTAAATTCCGATGCAATTTCTGTGTTTCATCGTCATTAAGAAGGTCGTAGGGATACAGTAAACCTGAAGTCAAGCATCCGAATCTACAACTAGTGTCACTGGAATGGTTCCTAACGTAGACAGTAAGAAGAGTCAGTCTTCTTGTACTTAAGTCGGCAATGTGCCATTTCTATTTAATTCCGATGCAATTTCTGTGTTTCATCATCAATAAGAAGGTCAGAGGGATACAGTACACCTGAAGTGAAGCATCGGAATCTATAACTAGTGTCACAGGAATGGTTCAAAACATAGTCAGAGAGAGTCTGTCTTCTTGTCCTTAAATCGGCATTGTGCCTTTTGTATTTAATTCCGATGCAATTTCTGTGTTTCATCGTCATTGAGAAGGTCCAAGGGATACAGTAAACCTCGAGTGCAGCATCGGAATTTATAACTAGTGTCACAGGAATGGTTCAAAGCATAGACAGTTAGAAGATACAGTCTTCTTGTACTTAAGTCGGCATTGTGCCTTTTGTATTTATTTCCCATGCTATTTCTGTGTTTCATCGTCAATAAGAAGGTCAGAGGGATACAGTAAACCTGAAGTGATGCATCGGAATCTATAACTAGTGTCACAGGAATGGTTCAAAACATAGTCAGTAAGAAGAGTCGGTCATCACGTACTGAAGTCGGCATTGTGCCTTTTGTATTTAATTCCGATGCAATTTCTGTGTTTCATCGTCAATAAGAAGGTCCGAGGAATACAGTAAACCTGGAGTGAAGCATCAGAATCTACAACTACTGACACAGGAATGGTTGAAAGCACAGACAGTACTTAAGTCAGCTTTGTGCCTTTTGTATTTAATTCCGATGCAATTTCTGTGTTTCATCGTCAATAAGATGGTCCAAGGGATACAGTAAACCTGAAGTGAAGCATCGGAATCTACAACTAGTGTCACAGGAATGGTTCAAACATAGTCAGTAAGAAGAGTCGGTCATCATGTACTTAAGTCGGCATTGTGCCTTTTGTATTTCATTCCGATGCAATTTCTGTGTTTCATTGTCAATAAGAATGTCCACGGGATACAATTAATCTGAAGTGAAGCATCGCGATCTATAACTAGTGTCACAGGAATGGTTGAAATCATAGTCAGTAAGCAGAGTCAGTCTTCTTGGACTAAAGTCGGCATTTTGCCTAATCTATTTAATTCCGATGCAATTTCAGTGTTTCATCGTCATTAAGAAGGTCTAAGGGATACAGTACACCTGGAGTGAAGCATCGGAATCTATAACTAGTGTCAATGGAATTGTTCAAAACATAGGCAGTAAGAAGAGTCAGTCTTCTTGTACTTAAGTCAACATTGTGCCTTTCGGGCTTAATTCCGATGCAATTTCTGTGTTTCATCGTCAATGAGAAGGTCAGAGAGATACAGAAAACCTGAAGTGAAGCATGGGAATCTATAACTAGTGTCAGAGGAATGGTTCAAAACATAGTCAGTAAGAAGAGTCAGTCTTCTTGTCCTTAAGTCGGCATTGTGCCTTTTGTATTTAATTCCGATGCAAATTCATTGTTTCATCAACAATAAGAAGGTACACGGGATACAGTAAACCTGAAGTGAAGCATCGGAATCTGAATTAGTGTCACAGGAATGGTTCAAAACATAAACAGTAAGTTGATACAGTGTTCTTGTCCTTAAGTCGGCAATGTGCCTTTTGTATTTAATTCCGATGCAATTTCTGTGTTTCATCGTCAATAAGAAGGTCCAAGGGATACAGTTAACCTGGAGTGAAACATCGGAATCTATAACTAGTCTCACAGAAATGGTTCAAAACGTAGTCAGTAAGAAGAGTCAGTCATCTTGTACTTGTGTCGGCATTGTGCCGTTTGTTTTAAATTCCGATGGAATTTCTGTGTTTCATCGTCAATAAGAAGGTCCATGGGATACAGTAAACCTTAAGTCAAGCATCGGAATCTATAACTAGTGTCACTGGAATGGTTCAAAACAATGACAGTAAGAGGAGTCAGTATTCTTGTACTTCAGTCGGCATTGTGATTTTTTTATTTAATTCCGATGCATTTTCTGTGTTCCATCATCAATAACAAGTTCAGAGGGAAACAGTAAACCTGAAGTGAAACATCGGAATCTATAACTAGTGTCACAGGAATGGTTCAAAATATAGTCAGTAAGAAGGGTCAGTCCTTTTGTACTTAAGTCGGCATTGTGCCTTTTGTATTTAATTCCGATGTAATTTCTGTGTTTCATCGTCAATAAGAAGGTCCAAATGATACAGTAAACATGAAGTGAAGCATCGGAATCTATAACTAATGTCACAGGAATGGATCAAAACATAGACAGTAAGAAGAGTCTATCATCTTGTACATAAGACGGAATTGTGCCTTTTGTATTTAATTCCGATGTAATTTCTGTGTTTCATCGTCAATAAGGTCAGAGGGATACAGTAAACCTGAAGTGAAGCATCGGATTCTATAACTAGTGTCACAGGAATGGTTCAAAGCATAGACAGTAAGAAGATAGAGTCTTCTTGCACTTAAGTCGGCATTGTGCCTTTTGTATTTAATTTAGATGCAATTTCTCTGATTCATCGTCAATAAGAAGGTCCGAGGGATACAGTAAACCTGAAGTGAAGCATCGGAATCTATAACTATTGTCACTGGAATGGTTCAAACATAGTCAGTAAGAAGAGTCAGTCTTCATGTCCTTAAGTCGGCATTGTGCCTTTTGTATTTAATTCCTGTGCAATTTCTGTGTTTCATCGTCAATAAGAAGGTCCAAAGGATACAGTAAACTTGGAGTGAAGCATCGGAATCTATAACTAGTCTCACAGGAATGATTCAAAACATAGATAGTAAGAAGATACACTCTTCTTGTACTCTAGTTGGCATTGTGGCTTTTGTATTTAATTTCGATGCAATTTCTGTGTTTCATCGTCAATAAGAAGGTCCAAGGGATACAGTAAACCTGAAGTGAAGCATCGGAATCTATAACTAGTGTCACAGGAATGGTTTAAACATAGACAGTAAGAAGAGTCAGTCTTCTTGTACATAAGTCGGCATTTTGCCTTTTGGATTTAATTCCGATGAAATTTCAGTGTTTCATTGTCAATAAGATGGTCCAAGGGATACAGTAAACCTGGAGTGAAGCATCGGAATCTATAGCTAGTGTCAGTGAATAGTTCAAAACATAGATAGTAAGAAGTGTCAGTCTACTTGTACTTAAGTCGGCATTGTGCATTTTGTATTTGATTCCGGTGCAATTTCTCTGTTTCATTGTCAATTAGAGGGTCAGAGGGATACAGTAAACCTGAAGTGAAGCATCGGAATCTATAACTAGTGTCACAGGAATGGTTCGAAACATAGTCAGTAGAAGAGTCAGTCTTCATGTCCTTAAGTCGGCATTGTGCCTTTTGTATTTAATTCCGATGCAATTTCTGTGTTTCATCGTCCATAAGATGGTCCAAGGGATACAGTAAACCTAGAGTGAAGCATCGGAATCTATAACTAGCGTCACAGAAATGGTTCAAAACATAGACAGTAAGAGGATACAGTCTTCTTGTACTTGAGTCGTCATTGTGCCTTTTGTATTAATTCCGATGCAATTTCTGTGTTTCATCGTCAATAAGAAGGTCAGAGGGATACAGTAAACCTGAGGTGAAGCCTCGGAATCTATAACTAATGTCACAGGAATGGTTCAAAACATAGTCACTAAGAAGAGTCAGTCTTCTTGTACTTAAGTTGGCATTGTGCATTTTGTATTTAATTCCGATGCTATTTCTGTGTTTCTTCGTCAATAGGAGGGTCCAAGGGACACAGTAAACCTGGAGTGTAGCATCGGAATTGCATAACTAGTGTCACAGGAATGGTTCGAAACATAGACAGTAAGAAGAGTCAGTCTTCATGTACCTAAGTCGGCATTGTGCCTTTTGTATTTAGTTCCGATGCAATTTCTGTGTTTCATCGTTAATAAGAAGGTCCAAGGGATACAGTAAACCTGAAGTGAAGCATCGCAATCTATACCTAGTGTCACAGGAATGGTTCAAAGCATAGTCAGTAAGAAGAGTCAGTCTTCTTGTACTTAAGTCGGCATTTTGCATTTTCTATTTAATTCCGATGCAATGTCAGTGTTTCAACGTCAATAAGAAGGTCCAAGGGATACAGTAAACCTGGAGTGAAGCATCGGAATCTATAACTAGTGTCAATCGAATGGTTCAAAACATAGACAGTAAGAGGAGTCAGTCTTCTTGTACTTAAGTCGGCATTGTGAATTTTGTATTTAATTCCGGTGCAATTTCTGTGTTTCATCGTCAATACGAAGGTCAGAGGGATACAGTAAACCTGTGGTGAAGCATCGGAATCTATAACTAGGGTCACTGGAAAGGTTCAAAACATAGTCGGTAAGAAGGGTCAGTCTTCTTGTACTTAAGTCGGCCTTGTGCATTTTGTATTTAATTCCGATGCAATTTCTGTGTTTCATCGTCAATAAGAAGGTCCAAGGGATACAGTAAACCTGGAGTGAAGCATCGGAATCTATAACTAGTGTCACAGGAATGGTTCAAAACATAGACAGTACTTAAGTCGGCATTGTGCCTTTTGTATTTAATTCCGATGCACTTTCAGTGTTTCATCGTCACTAGATAGGTCCAAGGGATTTAGTAAACCTGGAGTGAAGCATCGGAATCTATAACAAGTGTCACAGGAATGGTTCAAAACATAGTTAGTAAGAACAGTCAGTCTTCTTGTCCTTAAGTCCGCATTGTGCCTTTGTATTTAATTCCGATACAATTTCTGTGTTTCATCGTCAATAAGAAGGTCCAAGGGATGCGGTAAACCTGGAATGAAGCATCGGAATCTATAACTAGTGTTACATGAATGGATCAAAACATAGACAGTAAGAAGATACAGTCTTCTTGTACTTAAGTATGCATTGTGCCTTTTGTATTTAATTCCGATGCAATTTCTGTGTTTCATCGTCTATACGAAGGTCCAAAGTTATACAGTAAACCTGAAGTGAAGCATTGAAATCTATAACTAGTGTCACAGGAATGGTACAAAACATAGTCAGTAAGAATAGTAGGTCTTCATGTACTGAAGTCGGCATTGTGCCTTTTGTATTTAATTCCGGTGCAATTTCTGTATTTCATCGTCAATAATAAATCCAAGGGATACAGTAAACCTGGAGAGAAGCATCGGAATCTATAACTAGTGTCACAGGAATGGTTCAAAGCATAGACAGTAAGAAGATACAGTCTTCTTGTTCTTAAGTCGGCATTGTGCCTTTTGTATTTAATTCCGATGCAATTTCTGTGTTCCATCGTCAATAAGAAGGTTTAAGGGATACAGTAAATCTGAAGTGAAGCATCGGAATCTATAACTAGTGTCACAGGAATGGTTCAAAACATAGACAGTAAGAAGAGTCAGTCTTCTTGTACTTAAGTCGGCATTGTGCCTTTTCTATTTAATTCCGGTGCAATTTCTGTGTTTCATCGTCAATAAGAAGGTCAGAGGGATACAGTAAACTAGAAGTGAGGCATCGGAATCTATAACTAGTGTCACAGAATTGGTTGAAAACATAGTCAGTAAGAAGAGTCAGTCTTTTTGTACTTAAGTCGGCAATGTGCCTTTTGTGTTTAATTCCGATGTAATTTCTGTATTTCATCGTCAATAAGAAGGTCCAAATGATAGAAAAAACCTGACGTGAAGCGTCGGAATCGCTAACTAGTGTCACAGGAATGGTTCAAAACATAGACAGTAAGAAGAGTCAGTCCTCTTGTACTTAAGTCGGTATTGTGCCATTTGTATTTAATTCCGATGCAATTTCTGTGTTTCATCGCCAATAAGAAGGTCCAAGGGATACTGTAATCCTGACGTGAAGCATCGGAATCTATAACTAGTGTCACAGGAATGGTTCAAAACATTGACAGTAAGAAGAGTCAGTCTTCATTTACTTAAGTCGGCATTGTGCCTTTTGTATTTAATTCCGATGCGATTTCTGTGTTTCATCGTCAATAAGAAGGTCCTATAGATACAGTAAACCTGACGTGAAGCATAGGAATCTATAACTAGTGTCACACGAATGGTTCAAATCATAGTCAGTTAGACGAGTCAGCCTTCTTGTACTTAAGTCGGCATTGTGCCTTTTCTATTTAATTCCGATGCAATTTCAGAGTTTCATCGTCAAAAAGAAGGTCCAAGGGAAACAGGAAACCCGGAGTGAAGCATCGGAATCTATAACTAGTGTCAGTGGAATGGTTCAAAACATAGACAGTAAGAAGAGTCAGTCTTCTTGTACTTAATTCGGCATTGTGCTTTTTGTATTTAATTCCGGTGCAATTTCTGTGTTTCGTTGTCAATAAGAAGGTCAGAGGGATACATTAAACCTGAAGTGAAGCATCGGAATCTATAACTAGTGTCACAGGAATGGTTCAAAACATAGTCAGTAAGAATAGTCAGTCTTCTCGTCCTTAAGTCGGACTTATGCATTTTGTATTTAATTCTGATGCAATATCTGTGTTTCAACGTCAATAAGAAGGTCCAAGGGATACAGTAAACAAGGAGTGAAGCATCGGAATGTATAACTAGTGTCACAGGAATGGTTCAAAACATAGACAGTACTTAAGTCGGCATTGTGCCTTTTGTATTTAATTCCGATGCAATTTCTGTGTTTCATCGTCAATAAGAAGGTCAGAGGGATACAGTGAACCTGAAGTGTAGCATCGGAATCTACAACTAGTGAAACTGGAATGGTTCAAAACTTAGTCAGTAAGAAGAGTCAGTCTTCTTGTACTTATGTCGGCATTGTGCCTTTTCTATATAATTCCGATGCAATTTCTGTGTTTCATCGTCAATAAGAATGTCAGAGGGATACGGTAAACCTGAAGTGAAGCATCGGAATCTATAGCTAGTGTCAAAGGAAGGGTTCAAAATATAGTCAGTAAGAAGAGTCAGTCTCTTGTACTTAAGTCGGCATTGTGCATTTTGTATTCAATTCCGATGCAATTTCTGTGTTTCATCGGCAATAAGAAGGTCCAAGGGATACAGTAAAACTGAATTCAAGCATCGGAATCTATAACTAGTGTCACAGGAATAGTTCAAAACGTAGACAGTAAGATGAGTCAGTCTCCTCGTACTTATGTTTGCATTGTGCCTTTTGTATTTAATTCCGATGCAATTTCTGTGTTTCATCGTCAATAAGAAGGTCAGAGGGATACAGTAAACCTGAAGTGAAGCATCGGAATCTATAACTATTGTCACAGGAATGGTTCAAAACATAGTCAGTAAGAAGAGTCAGTCTTTTTGTACTTAAGTCGGCATTGTGCTCTTTTTTTTAATTCCGATGCAATTTCTGAGTTTCTTCGTCAATAAGAAGGTGCAAGGGATATAGTAAACCTGAAGTGAAGCATCGGAATCTATAACTAGTGTCACAGGATTGGTTCAAAACATAGACAGTAAGATGAGTCAGTCTTCTTGTACTTAAGTCGGCATTGTGCCTTTTGTATTTAAGTCCGATGCGATTTCTGTGTTTCGTCGTCAATAAGGAGGGCCAAGGGATACAGTAAAACTGAAGTCAAGCATCGGAATCTATAACTAGTGTCGCAGGAATGGTTCAAAACATAGACAGTAAGAAGAGTCAGTGTTCTTGTACTTAAGTCTACATTGTGCCTTTTCTATTTACTTCCGATGCAATTTCTGTGTTTCATCGTCAATAAGAAGGTCAGAGGGATACAGTAAACCTGAAGTGAAGCAACGGAATCTATAACTAGCGTCACAGGAATGGTTCAAACATAGTCGGTAAGTAGAGTCAGTCTTCTTGTACTTAAGTCGGCAGAGTGCTTTTTGTATTTAATTCCGATGCAATTTCTGTGTTTCATCGTGAATAAGAAGGTCAGAGGGATACAGTTACCCTGAAGTGAAGCATCGGAATCTATAACTAGTGTCACAGGAACGGTTCAAAGCATAGACAGTAAGAAGAGTCAGTCTTCTTGTCCTTAAGTCGGCATTGTGCCTTTTGTATTTAATTCCAATGCAATTTCTGTGTTTCATCGTCAATAAGAAGGTCCAAGGGATACAGTAAACCTGAAGTGAAGCATCGGAATCTATAATTAGTGTCACAGGAGTGGTTCAAAACATAGACAGTAAGAAGAATCAGTTTTCTTGTACTTAAGTCGGCATTGTGCCTTTTCTATTTCATTCCGATGCAATTTCTGTGTTTCATCGTCAATAAGAAGGTCCAAGGGATGCAGTAAACCTGGAGTGAAGCATCGGAATCTGTAACTAGTGTCATTGGAATGGTTCAAAACATAGATAGTAACAAGAGTCAGTCTTCTTGTACGTAAGGCGGCATTGTGCCTTTTGTATTTAATTCCGGTGCAATTTCTGTGTTTCATTGTCAATACGAAGGTCAGAGGGATACAGTAAACCTGAAGTGAAGCATCGGAATCCATAACTAGTGTCACAGAATTGGTTCAAAACATAGACAGTAAGAAGAGTCAGTCTTCTTGTCCTTAAGTCGGCATTGTGCCTTTTGTTTTTAGTTCCGATGCAATTTCTGTGTTTCATCGTCAATCAGAAGGTCCAAGGGATACAGTAAACCTGGAGTGAAGCATCGTAAACTATAACTAGTGTCACAGGAATGGTGCAAAACATAGACAGTAAGAAGATACAGTTTTCTTGTACTTATGTCGGCATTGTGCCTTTTGTATTTAATTCCGGTGCAATTTCTGTGTTTCATCGTCAATAGGAAGGTCAGAGGGATACAGTAAACCTGAAGTGAAGCATCGGAATCTATAACTAGTGTCACTGGAATGGTTCAAAACATAGTCAGTAAGATGAGTCAGTCTTCTTATCCTTAAGTCGGCATTGTGCCTTTTGTATTTAATTCCGATGCAATTTCTGTGTTTCATCGTCAACAAGAAGGTCCAAGGGATACAGTAAACCTGGAGTGAAGCATCGGAATCTGTAACTAGTGTCACAGGTATGGTTCAAAACATAGACAGTACTTAAGTCGGCATTGTGCCTTTTGTATTAAATTCCGATGCAATTTCTGTGTTTCATCGTTAATAAGAAGGTCAAAGGGATACAGGAAACCTGAAGTGAAGCATCGGAATCTATAACTAGTGTCAGAGGAATGGTTCAAAACATAGTCAGTAAGAAGAGTCGGTCTTCATGTACTTAAGTCGGCATTGTGCCTTTTGTATTTAATTCCGATGCAATTTCTGTGTTTCATCGTCAATTAGATGGTCCAAGGGATACAGTATACCTGAAGTGAAGCATCGGAATCTATAACTAGGGTCACAGGAATGGTTCAAAACATAGTCACTAAGAAGAGTCAGTCTTCATGTACTGAAGTCGGCATTGTGCCTTTTGTATTTAATTCCGATGCAATTTCTGTGTTTCATCGTCAATAAGAAGGTCAGAGGGATACAGTAAACCTGAAGTGAGGCATCGGAATCTATAAGTAATGTCACAGAATCGTTTCAAAACATAGTAAGTAAGAAGAGTCAGTCTTCTTGCACTTAAGTCGGCATTGTGCCTTTTCTATTTAATTCCGATGCAATTTCAGTGTTTCATCGTCAATAAGAAGGTCCAAGGGATTCAGTAAACCTGGAGTGAAGCATCAGAATCTATTACTATTGTCAATGGAATGGTTCAAATCATAAACAGTAAGAAGAGTCAGTCTTCTTGTACGTAAGTCGGCATTGTGCCTTTTGTATTTAATTTCCGGTGCAATTTCTGTGTTTCATCGTCAATAAGAAGGTCAGAGGGATACAGTAAATCTGAAGTGAAGCATCGGAATCTATAACTAGTGTCACAGGAATGGTTCAAAACATAGTCAGCAAGAAGAGTCAGTCTTCTTGTACTTAAGTCGGCATTGTGCCTTTTGTATTTAATTCCGATGCAATTTCTGTGTATCATCGTCATTGAGAAGGTCCAAGGGATACAGTAAAGCTGGAGTGAAGCATCGGAATCTATAACTAGTGTCACAGGAATGGTTCAAATCATAGACAAAAAGAAGATACAGTCTTCTTGTACTTAAGTCGGCATTGTGCCTTTTGTATTTAATTCCGATCCAATTTCTGTGTTTCATCGTCAATAAGAAGTTCCAAGGGATACAGTAAACCTGAAGTCAAGCATCGGAATCTATAACTAGTGTCACAGGAATGGTTCAAAACATAGACAGTAAGAAGACTCAGTCTTCTTGTACTTAAGTCGGCATTGTGCCTTTTCTATTTAATTCCGGTGCAATTTCTGTGTTTCATCGTCAATACGAAGGTCAGAGGGATACGGTATACCTGAAGTGAGGCATCGGAATCTATTCCTAGTGTCACAGGAATGTTTCAAAACATAGTCAGTAAGAAGTGTCAGTCTTTTTGTACTTAAGTCGGCAATGCTCCTTTTGTATTTAATTCTGATGTAATTTCTGTGTTTCATCGTCAATATGAAGGTCCGAATGATACAGTATACCTGAAGTGAAGCATCGGAATCTATTACTAGTCCCACAGGAATGGTTCAAAACATAGTCAGTAAGAAGAGCCAGTCTTCATGTACTTAAGACGGCATTGTGCCTTTTGTATTTAAATCCGGTGCAATTTCTGTGTTTCATCGTCAATAAGAAGGTCAGAGGGATACAGTAAACCTGAAGTGAGGCATCGGAATCTATAACTAGTGTCACAGGAATGTTTCAAAACATAGACTGTAAGAAGAGTCAGTTTTCTTGTACTTAAGTCGGTATTGTGCCTTTTGTATTTAATTCCGATGCAATTTCTGTGTTTCATCGTCAATAAGAAGGTCCAAGGGATACAGTAAACCTGAAGTGAAGCTTCGGAATCTATAACTAGTGTCACAGGAATGGTTCAAAACATAGTCAGTAAGAAGAGTCAGTCTTCTTGTCCTTAAATCGGCATTGTGCATTTTGAATTTAATTCCGATGCAATTTCTGTGTTTCATCGTCATTGAGAAGGTCCAAGGGATACAGTAAACCTGGAGTGCAGCATTGGAATCTATAACTAGTGTCACAGGAATGGTTCAAAACATAGACAGTAAGAAGATACAGTCTTCTTGTACTTAAGTCGGCATTGTGCCTTTTGTATTTAATTCCGATGTAACTTCTGTGTTTTATCGTCAATACGAAGGTCCAAATGATACAGTAAACCTGAAGTGAAGCATCGGAATCGCTAGCTAGTGTCACAGGAATGGTTCAAAACATAGACTGTAAGAAGAGTCAGTCTTCTTGTACTTGAGTCGGTATTGTGCCTTTTGTATTTAATTCCGATGCAATTTCTGTGTTTCATCGTCAATAAGAAGGTCCAAGGGATACAGTAAACCTGAAGTGAAGCTTCGGAATCTATAACTAGTGTCACAGGAATGGTTCAAAACATAGTCAGTAAGAAGAGTCAGTCTTCATGTACTTAAGTCGGCATTGTGTCTTTTGTATTTAATTCCGATGCCATTTCTGTGTTTCATCGTCAATAAGAAGGTCCAATAGATACAGTAAACCCGAAGTGAAGCATTGGAATCAATAACTAGTGTCATAGCAATGGTTCAAACATAGTCAGTAAGAAGAGTCAGTCTTCTTGTACTCAAGTCGGCATTGTGCCTTTTCTATTTAATGCCGATGCAATTTCAGAGTTACATCGTCAATAAGAAGGTCCAAGGGATACAGTAAACCTGGAGTGAAGCATCGGAATCTATTACTAGTCCCACAGGAATGGTTCAAAACATAGTCAGTAAGAAGAGCCAGTCTTCATGTACTTAAGACGGCATTGTGCCTTTTGTATTTAAATCCGGTGCAATTTCTGTGTTTCATCGTCAATAAGAAGGTCAGAGGGATACAGTAAACCTGAAGTGAGGCATCGGAATCTATAACTAGTGTCACAGGAATGTTTCAAAACATAGACTGTAAGAAGAGTCAGTTTTCTTGTACTTAAGTCGGTATTGTGCCTTTTGTATTTAATTCCGATGCAATTTCTGTGTTTCATCGTCAATAAGAAGGTCCAAGGGATACAGTAAACCTGAAGTGAAGCTTCGGAATCTATAACTAGTGTCACAGGAATGGTTCAAAACATAGTCAGTAAGAAGAGTCAGTCTTCTTGTCCTTAAATCGGCATTGTGCATTTTGAATTTAATTCCGATGCAATTTCTGTGTTTCATCGTCATTGAGAAGGTCCAAGGGATACAGTAAACCTGGAGTGCAGCATTGGAATCTATAACTAGTGTCACAGGAATGGTTCAAAACATAGACAGTAAGAAGATACAGTCTTCTTGTACTTAAGTCGGCATTGTGCCTTTTGTATTTAATTCCGATGTAACTTCTGTGTTTTATCGTCAATACGAAGGTCCAAATGATACAGTAAACCTGAAGTGAAGCATCGGAATCGCTAGCTAGTGTCACAGGAATGGTTCAAAACATAGACTGTAAGAAGAGTCAGTCTTCTTGTACTTGAGTCGGTATTGTGCCTTTTGTATTTAATTCCGATGCAATTTCTGTGTTTCATCGTCAATAAGAAGGTCCAAGGGATACAGTAAACCTGAAGTGAAGCTTCGGAATCTATAACTAGTGTCACAGGAATGGTTCAAAACATAGTCAGTAAGAAGAGTCAGTCTTCATGTACTTAAGTCGGCATTGTGTCTTTTGTATTTAATTCCGATGCCATTTCTGTGTTTCATCGTCAATAAGAAGGTCCAATAGATACAGTAAACCCGAAGTGAAGCATTGGAATCAATAACTAGTGTCATAGCAATGGTTCAAACATAGTCAGTAAGAAGAGTCAGTCTTCTTGTACTCAAGTCGGCATTGTGCCTTTTCTATTTAATGCCGATGCAATTTCAGAGTTACATCGTCAATAAGAAGGTCCAAGGGATACAGTAAACCTGGAGTGAAGCATCGGAATCTAAAACTAGTGTCAGTGGAATGGTTCAAAACATAGACAGTAAGAAGAGTCAGTCTTCTTGTACTTAAGCCGGCATTGTGCCTTTTGTATTTAATTCCGGTGCAATTTCTGTGTTTCATCGTCAATAAGAAGGTCAGAGGGATATAGTAGACCTGAAGTGAAGCATCGGAATCTATAACTAGTGTCACAGGAATGGTTCAAAACATAGTCAGTAAGAAGAGTCAGTCTTCTTGCCCTTAAGTCGTCCTTATGCCTTTTGTATTTATTTCCGATGCAATTTCTGTGTTTTATCGTCAATAAGAAGGTCCAAAGGATACAGTAAACCTGGAGTGAAGCATCGGAATCTATAACTAGTGTCACAGGAATGGTTCAAAGCATAGACAGTACTTAAGTCGGCGTTGCGCCATTTGTATTTAATTCCGATGCAATTTCTGTGTTTCATCGTCAATAAGAAGGTCCAAGGGATTCAGTAGAACTGACGTCATGCATCGGATTATATAACTAGTGTCACAGGAATGGATCAAAACATAGACAGTTGGAAGAGTCAGTCCTCTTGTACTTAAGTCGGCATTGTGCCTTTTGTATTTAATACCGATGCAATTTCTGTGTTACATCGTCAATAAGAAGGTCCGAGGGATACAGTAAACCTGAAGTGAAGCATCGGAATCTATAACTAGTGTCACAGGAATGGTTCAAAACATAGTCAGTAAGAAGAGTCAGTCTTCTTGTATTAAGTCGGCATTGTGCCTTTTCTAATTAATTCCGATGCACTTTCAGTGTTTCATCGTCAATAGGAAGGTCCTAGGGATTTAGTAAACCTGGAGTTAAGCATCGGAATCTATAACAAGTGTCACAGGAATGGTTCAAAACATAGTTAGTAAGAAGAGTCAGTGTTCTTGTCCTTAAGTCGGCATTGTGCCTTTGTATTTAATTCCGATACAATTTCTGTGTTTCATCGTCAATAAGAAGGTCCAAGGGATGCGCTAAACCTGGAGTGAAGCATCGGAATCTATAACTAGTGTCACAGGAATGGTTCAAAACATAGACAGTAAGAAGAGTCAGTCTTCATGTACCTAAGTCGGCATTGTGCCTTTATTATTTAATTCCGATGCAATTTCTGTGTTTCATCGTCAATAAGAATGTTCAAGGGATACTGTAAACCTGACGTGAAGCATCGGAATCTATAACTAGTGTCACAGGAATGGTTCTAAACATTGACAGTAAGAAGAGTCAGTCTTCATTTACTTAAGTCGGCATTGTGCCTTTTGTATTTAATTCCGATGCGATTTCTGTGTTTCATCGTCAATAAGAAGATCCTATAGATACAGTAAACCTGAAGTGAAGCATCGGAATCTATAGCTAGTGTTACACGAATGGTTCAAAACATAGTCAGTAAGAAGAGTCAGCCTTCTTGTACTTAAGTCGGCATTGTGCCTTTTCTATTAATTCCGATGCAATTTCAGAGTTTCATCGTCAATAAGAAGGTCCAAGGGATACAGGAAACCTGGAGTGAAGCATCGGAATCTATAACTAGTGTCAGTGGAATGGTTCTAAACATAGACAGTAATAAGAGTCAGTCTTCTTGTACTTAAGTCGGCATTGTGCCTTTTGTTATTAATTCCGGTGCAGTTTCTGTGTTTCATCGTCAATAAGAAGGTCAGAGGGATACAGTAAACCTGAAGTGAAGCATCGGAATCTATAACTAGTGTCACACGAATGGTTCAAAACATAGTCAGTAAGAAGAGTCAGTCTTCTCGTCCTTAAATCGGACTTATGCATTTTGCATTTAATTCTGATGCAATATCTGTGTTTCAACGTCAATAAGAAGGTCCAAGGGATACAGTAAACAAGGAGTGAAGCATCGGAATCTATATCTAGTGTCACAGGAATGGTTCAAAACATAGACACTACTTAAGTCGGCATTGTGCCTTTTGTATTTAATTCCGATGCAATTTCAGTGTTTCATCGTCAATAAGAAGGTCAGAGGGATACAGTAAACCTGAAGTGTAGCATCGGAATCTACAACTAGTGAAACTGGAATGGTTCAAAACATAGTCAGTAAGAAGAGTCAGTCTTCTTGTACTTAAGTCGGAATTGTGCCTTTTCTATTTAATTCCGATGCAATTTCTGTGTTTCATCGTCAATAAGAATGTCAGAGGGATACGGTAAACCTGAAGTGAAGCATCGGAATCTATAACTAGTGTCACAGGAAGGGTTCAAAATATAGTCAGTAAGAAGAGTCAGTCTCTTGTACTTAAGTCGGCATTGTGCATTTTGTATTCAATTCCGATGCAATTTCTGTGTTTCATCGGCAATAAGAAGGTCAGAGGGATACTGTAAAACTGAATTCAAGCATCGGAATCTATAACTAGTGTCACAGGAATAGTTCAAAACGTAGACAGTAAGATGAGTCAGTCTTCTCGTACTTATGTTTGCATTGTGCCTTTTCTATTTAATTCCGATGCAATTTCGGTGTTTCATCGTCAATAAGAAGGTCAGAGGGATACAGTAAACCTGAAGTGAAGCATCGGAATCTATAACTAGTGTCACAGGAGTGGTTCAAAACATAGTCAGTAAGAAGAGTCAGTCTTTTTGTACTTAAGTCGGCATTGTGCTCTTATTTTTAGTTCCGATGCAATATCTGAGTTTCATCGTCAATAAGAAGGTCCAAGGGATATAGTAAACCTGAAGTGAAGCATCGGAATCTATAACTAGTGTCACAGGATTGGTTCGAAGCAAAGACACTAAGATGAGTCAGTCTTCTTGTACTTAAGTCGGCATTGTGCCTTTTGAATTTAAGTCCGATGCAATTTCTGTGTTTCATCGTCAATAAGAAGGTCCAAGGGATAGAGTAAACCTGAAGTGAAGCATCGGATTCTATAACTAGTGTCACAGGAATGGTTCAAAACATAAACAGTAAGAAGAGTCAGTCTTCTTGTACTTATGTCGGCATTGTGCCTTTTGTATTTAATTCCGGTGCAATTTCTGTGTTTCATCGTCAATAGGAAGGTCAGAGATATACAGTAAACCTGAAGTGAAGCATCGGAATCTATAACTAGTGTCACTGGAATGGTTTAAATCATAGTCAGTAAGAAGAGTATGTCTTCTTGTACTTAAGTCGGCATTGTGCCTTTTCTATTTAATTCCGAAGCAATTTCTGTGTTACATCGTCAATAAGAAGGTCAGAGGGTGACAGTAAACCTGAAGTGAAGCATCGGAATCTATAACTAGTGTCACAGAAATGGTTCAAAAATTAGTCAGTAAGAAAAGTCAGTCTCCTGTACTTAAGTCGGCATTGTGCCATTTGTATTTAATTCCGATGCAATTTCTGTGTATCATCGTCATTGAGAAGGTCCAAGGGATACAGTAAACCTGGAGTGAAGCATCGGAATCTCTAACTAGTGTCACAGGAATGGTTCAAATCATAGACGAAAAGAAGATACAGTCTTCTTGTACTTAAGTCGGCATTGTGCCTTTTGTATTTAATTCCGATCCAATTTCTGTGTTTCATCGTCAATAAGAAGGTCCAAGGGATACAGTAAACCTAAAGTCAAGCATCGGAATCTATAACTAGTGTCACAGGAATGGTTCAATACATAGACAGTAAGAAGACTCAGTCTTCTTGTACTTAAGTCGGCATCGTGCCTTTTCTATTTAATTCCGGTGCAATTTCTGTGTTTCATCGTCAATAAGAAGGTCAGAGGGATACAGTATACCCGAAGTGAGGCATCGGAATCTATTCCTAGTGTCACAGGAATGCTTCAAATCATAGTCAGTGAGAAGTGTCAGTCTTTTTGTACTTAAGTCGGCAATGTGCCTTTTGTATTTAATTCTGATGTAATTTCTGTGTTTGATCGTCAATATGAAGGTCCGAATGATACAGTATACCTGAAGTGAAGCATCGGAATCTATAACTAGTCCCACAGGAATGGTTCAAAACATAGTCAGTAAGAAGAGCCAGTCTTCATGTACTTAAGACGGCATTGTGCCTTTTGTATTTAAATCCGGTGCAATTTCTGTGTTTCATCGTCAATAAGAAGGTCAGAGGGATACAGTAAGCCTGAAGTGAGGCATCGGAATCTATAACTAGTGTCACAGGAATGTTTCAAACATAAACTGTAAGAAGAGTCAGTCTTCTTGTACTTAAGTCGGTATTGTGCCTTTTGAATTTAATTCCGATGCAATTTCTGTGTTTCATCGTCATTGAGAAGGTCCAAGGGATACAGTAAACCTGGAGTGCAGCATTGGAATCTATAACTAGTATCACAGGAATTGTTCAAAACATAGACAGCAAGAAGATACAGTCTTCTTGTACTTAAGTCGGCATTGTGCCTTTTGTATTGAATTCCGATGTAACTTCTGTGTTTTATCGTCAATAAGAAGGTCCAAATGATACAGTAAACCTGAAGTGAAGCATCGGAATCGCCAACTGGTGTCACAGGAATGGTTCAAAACATAGACTGTAAGAAGAGTCAGTCTTCTGGTACTTAAGTCGGTATTGTGCCCTTTGTATTTAATTCCGATGTAACTTCTGTGTTTTATCGTCAATAAGAAGGTCCAAATGATACAGTAAACCTGAAGTGAAGCATTGGAATCAATAACTAGTGTCATAGCAATGGTTCAAACATAGTCAGTAAGAAGAGTCAGTCTTCTTGTACTCAAGTCGGCATTGTGCCTTTTCTATTTAATGCCGATGCAATTTCAGAGTTACATCGTCAATAAGAAGGTCCAAGGGATACAGTAAACCTGGAGTGAAGCATCGGAATCTAAAACTAGTGTCAGTGGAATGGTTCAAAACATAGACAGTAAGAAGAGTCAGTCTTCTTGTACTTAAGCCGGCATTGTGCCTTTTGTATTTAATTCCGGTGCAATTTCTGTGTTTCATCGTCTATGGTTCAAAACATAGACTGTAAGAAGACTCAGTCTTCATGTACTTAAGTCGGCATTGTGTCTTTTGTATTTAATTCCGATGCCATTTCTGTGTTTCATCGTCAATAAGAAGGTCCAATAGATACAGTAAACCCGAAGTGAAGCATCGGAATCAATAACTAGTGTCATAGCAATGGTTCAAACATAGTCAGTAAGAAGAGTCAGTCTTCTTGTACTTAAGTCGGCATTGTGCCTTTTCTATTTAATGCCGATGCAATTTCAGAGTTTCATCGTCAATAAGAAGGTCCAAGGGATACAGTAAACCTGGAGTGAAGCATCGGAATCTAAAACTAGTGTCAGTGGAATGGTTTAAAACATAGACAGTAAGAAGAATCAGTCTTCTTGTACTTTTGTATTTAATTCCGGTGCAATTTCTGTGTTTCATCGTTAATAAGAAGGTCAGAGGGATATAGTAGACCTGAAGTGAAGCATCGGAATCTATAACTAGTGTCACAGGAATGGTTCAAAACATAGTCAGTAAGAAGAGTCAGTCTTCTTGCCCTTAAGTCGTCCTTATGCCTTTTGTATTTAATTCCGATGCAATTTCTGTGTTTTATCGTCAATAAGAAGGTCCAAGGGATACAGTAAACCTGGAGTGAAGCATCGGAATCTATAACAAGTGTCACAGGAATGGTTCAAAACATAGTTAGTAAGAAGAGTCAGTGTTCTTGTCCTTAAGTCGGCATTGTGCTTTTGTATTTAATTCCGATACAATTTCTGTATTTCATCGTCAATACGAAGGTCCAAGGGATGCGGTAAACCTGGAGTGAAGCATCGGAATCTATAACTAGTGTCACAGGAATGGTTCAAAACATAGACAGTAAGAAGAGTGAGTCTTCATGTACCTAAGTCGGCATTGTGCCTTTATTATTTAATTCCGATGCAATTTCTGTGTTTCATCGTCAATAAGAATGATCAAGGGATACAGTAAACCTGAAGTGAAGCCTCGGAATCTATAACTAGTGTCACAGGAATGGTTCAAAACATTGACTGTAACAAGAGTCAGTCTTCATTTACTTAAGTCGGCATTGTGCCTTTTGTATTTAATTCCGATGCAATTTCTGTGTTTCATCGTCAATAAGAAGATCCTATAGATACAGTAAACCTGAAGTGAAGCATCGGAATCTATAGCTAGTGTTACACGAATGGTTCAAAACATAGTCAGTAAGAAGAGTCAGTCTTTTTTTACTTAAGTCGGCATTGTGCTCTTTTTTTTAATTCCGATGCAATTTCTGAGTTTCATCGTCAATAAGAAGGTCAAAGGGATACAGGAAACCTGGAGTGAAGCATCGGAATCTATAACTAGTGTCAGTGGAATGGTTCAAAACATAGACAGTAATAAGAGTCAGTCTTCTTGTACTTAAGTCGGCATTGTGCCTTTTGTTATTAATTCCGGTGCAGTTTCTGTGTTTCATCGTCAATAAGAAGGTCAGAGGGATACAGTAAACCTGAAGTGAAGCTTCGGAATCTATAACTAGTGTCACACGAATGGTTCACAACATAGTCAGTAAGAAGAGTCAGTCTTCTCGTCCTTAAATCGGACTTATGCATTTTGCATTTAATTCTGATGCAATATCTGTGTTTCAACGTCAATAAGAAGGTCCAAGGGATACAGTAAACTAGGAGTGAAGCATCGGAATCTATATCTAGTGTCACAGGAATGGTTCAAAACATAGACAGTACTTAAGTCGGCATTGTGCCTTTTGTATTTAATTCCGATGCAATTTCAGTGTTTCGTCGTCAATAAGAAGGTCAGAGGGATACAGTAAACCTGAAGTGTAGCATCGGAATCTTCAACTAGTGAAACTGGAATGGTTCAAACATAGTCAGTAAGAAGAGTCAGTCTTCTTGTACTTAAGTCGGCATTGTGCCTTTTCTATTTAATTCCGATGCAGTTTCTGTGTTTCATCGTCAATAAGAATGTCAGAGGGATACGGTAAACCTGAAGTGAAGCATCGGAATCTATAACTAGTGTCACAGGAAGGGTTCAAAATATAGTCAGTAAGAAGAGTCAGTCTCTTGTACTTCAGTCGGCATTGTGCTTTTTGTATTCAATTCCGATGCAATTTCTGTGTCTCATCGGCAATAAGAAGGTCCCAGGGATACTGTAAAACAGAATTCAAGCATCGGAATCTATAACTAGTGTCACAGGAATAGTTCAAAACGTAGACAGTAAGATGAGTCAGTCTTCTCGTACTTATGTTTGCATTGTGCCTTTTCTATTTAATTCCGATGCAATTTCTGTGTTTCATCGTCAATAAGAAGGTCAGAGGGATACAGTAAACCTGAAGTGAAGCATCGGAATCTATAACTAGTGTCACAGGAGTGGTTCAAAACATAGTCAGTAAGAAGAGTCAGTCTTTTTGTACTTAAGTCGGCATTGTGCTCTTTTTTTTAATTCCGATGCAATTTCTGAGTTTCATCGTCAATAAGAAGGTCAAAGGGATATAGTAAACCTGAAGTGAAGCATCGGAATCTATAACTAGTGTCACAGGATTGGTTTAAAGCATAGACAGTAAGATGAGTCAGTCTTCTTGTACTTAAGTCGGCATTGTGCCTTTTGTATTTAAGTCCGATGCAATTTCTGTGTTTCATCGTCAATAAGAAGGTCCAAGGGATAGAGTAAACCTGAAGTGAAGCATCGGATTCTATAACTTGTGTCACAGGAATGGTTCAAATCATAGACAGTAAGAAGAGTCAGTCTTCTTGTACTTATGTCGGCATTGTGCCTTTTGTATTTAATTCTGGTGCAATTTCTGTGTTTCATCGTCAATAGGAAGGTCAGAGGGATACAGTAAACCTGAAGTGAAGCATCGGAATCTATAACTAGTGTCACTGGAATGGTTCAAATCATAGTCAGTAAGAAGGGTATGTCTTCTTGTACTTAAGTCGGCATTGTGCCTTTCCTATTTAATTCCGAAGCAATTTCTGTGTTACATAGTCAATAAGAAGGTCAGAGGGTGACAGTAAACCTGAAGTGAAGCATCGGAATCTATAACTAGTGTCACAGAAATGGTTCACAAAATAGTCAGTAAGAAAAGTCAGTCTCCTGTACTTAAGTCGGCATTGTGCCATTTGTATTTAATTCCGATGCAATTTCTGTGTTTCATCGTCAATAAGAAGGTTCAAGGGATACAGTAGAACTGACGTCATGCATCGGATTATATAACTAGTGTCACAGGAATGGATCAAAACATAGACAGTTGGAAGAGTCAGTCCTCTTGTACTTAAGTCGGCATTGTGCCTTTTGCATTTAATACCGATGCAATTTCTGTGTTTCATCGTCAATAAGAAGGACCGAGGGATACAGTAAACCTGAAGTGAAGCATCGGAATCTATAACTAGTGTCACAGGAATGGTTCAAAACATAGTCAGTAAGAAGAGTCAGTCTTCTTGTACTTAAGTCGGCATTGTGCCTTTTCTATTTAATTCCGATGCACTTCCAGTGTTTCATCGTCAATAGGAAGGTCCAAGGGATTTAGTAAACCTGGAGTGAAGCATCGGAATCTATAACAAGTGTCACAGGAATGGTTCGAAACATAGTTAGTAAGAAGAGTTAGTGTTCTTGCCCTTAAGTCGGCATTGTGCCTTTGTATTTAATTCCGATACAATTTCTCTGTTTCATCGTCAATAAGAAGGGCCAAGGGATGCGGTAAACCTGGAATGAAGCATCGGAATCTATAACTAGAGTCACATGAATGGTTCAAAACATAGAAAGGAAGAAGATACAGTCTTCTTGTACTTAAGTATGCATTGTGCCTTTTGTATTTAATTCCGGTGCAATTTCTGTATTTCATCGTCAATAAGAAGATGCAAGGGATACAGTAAACCTTGAGTGAAGCATCGGAATCTATAACAAGTGTCACAGGAATGGTTCAAATCATAGACAGTAAGAAGATACAGTCTTCTTGTACTTAAGTCGCATTGTGCTTTTTGTATTTAATTCCGATGCAATTTCTGTGTTTCATCGTCAATAAGAAGGAAAGAGGGATACAGTAAACCTGAAGTGAAGCATCAGAATCTATTACTAGTGTCACAGAATGGTTTAAAACATAGTAAGTAAGAAGAGTGAGTCTTCTTGTCCATAAGTCGGCATTGTGCCTTTTGTATTTAATTCCGATGCAATTTCTGTGTTTCATCGTCAATAAGAAGGTCCAAGGGATACAGTAAACCTGGAGTGAAGCATCGGAATCTATAACTAGTGTCACAGGAATGGTTCAAAACATAGACAGTAAGAAGAGTCAGTCTTCATGTACCTAAGTCGCCATTGTGCCTTTATTATTTAATTCCGATGCAATTTCTGTGTTTCATCGTCAATAAGAATGTTCAAGGGATACTGTAAACCTGAAGTGAAGCATCGGTATCTATAAGTAGTGCCACAGGAATGGTTCAAAACATTGACAGTAAGAAGAGTCAGTCTTCATTTACTTAAGTCATCATTGTGCCTTTTGTATTTAATTCCGATGCGATTTGTGTGTTTCATCGTCAATAAGAAGATCCTATAGATACAGTAAACCTGAAGTGAAGCATCGGAATCTATAGCTAGTGTTACACGAATGGTTCAAAACATAGTCAGTAAGAAGAGTCAGCCTTCTTGTACTTAAGTCGGCATTGTTTCTTTTCTATTTAATTCCAATGCAATTTTAGAGTTTCATCGTCAATAAGAAGGTCCAAGGGATACAGGGAACCTGGAGTGAAGCATCGGAATCTATAACTAGTGTCAGTGGAATGGTTCAAAACATAGACAGTAATAAGAGTCAGTCTTCTTGTACTTAAGTCGGCATTGTGCCTTTTGTTATTAATTCCGGTGCAGTTTCTGTGTTTCATCGTCAATAAGAAGGTCAGAGGGATACAGTAAACCTGAAGTGAAGCATCGGAATCTATAACTAGTGTCACACAAAAGGTTCAAAACATAGTCTGTAAGAAGAGTCAGTCTTCTTGTACTTAAGTCGGCATTGTGCCTTTTCTATTTAATTCCGATGCAATTTCTGTGTTTCATCGTCAATAAGAATGTCAGAGGGATACGGTAAACCTGAAGTGAAGCATCGGAATCTATAACTAGTGTCACAGGAAGGGTTCAAAATATAGTCAGTAAGAAGAGTCAGTCTCTTATACTTAAGTCGGCATTGTGCATTTTGTATTCAATTCCGATGCAATTTCTGTGTTTCATCGGCAATAAGAACGTCCCAGGGATACTGTAAAACTGAATTCAAGCATCGGAATCTATAACTAGTGTCACAGGAATAGTTCAAATCGTAGACAGTAAGATGAGTCAGTCTTCTCGTACTTATGTTTGCATAGTGCCTTTTGTATTTAATTCCGATGCAATTCCTGTGTTTCATCGTCAATAAGAAGGTCCAAGGGATACAGTAAACCTGGAGTGAAGCATCGGAATCTATAACTAGTGTCACAGGTATGATTGAAAACATAGACAGTACTTAAGTCGGCATTGTGCATTTTGTATTTAATTCCGATGCAATTTCTGAGTTTCATCGTCAATAAGAAGGTCCAAGGGATATAGTAAACCTGAAGTGAAGCATCGGAACCTATAACTAGTGTCACAGGATTGGTTCAAAGCATAGACAGTAAGATGAGTCAGTCTTCTTGTACTTAAGTCGGCATTGTGCCTTTTGTATTTAAGTCCGATGCAATTTCTGTGTTTCATCGTCAATAAGAAGGTCGAAGATATAGAGTAAACCTGAAGTGAAGCATCGGAATCTATAACTAGTGTCGCAGGAATGGTTCAAATCATAGACAGTAAGAAGAGTCAGTGTTCTTGTACTTAAGTCTACATTGTGCCTTTTCTAGTTAATTCCGATGCAATTTCTGTGTTTGATCGTCAATAAGAAGGTCAGAGGGATACAGTAGACCTGAAGTGAAGCATCGGAATCTATAACTAGCGTCACAGGAATGGTTCAAAACATAGTCGGTAAGAAGAGTCAGTCTTCTTGTACTTAAGTCGGCAGAGTGCTTTTTGTATTTAATACCGATGCAATTTCTGTGTTTCATCGTAAATAAGAAGGTCAGAGGGATACATTAAACCTGAAGTGAGGCATCGGAATCTATAACTAGTGTCACAGGAACGGTACAAAACATAGACAGTAAGAAGAGTCAGTCTTCTTGTACTTACGTCGGCATTGTGCTTTTTGTATTTAATTCCGGTGCAATTTGTGTGTTTCATCGTCAATAGGAAGGTCAGAGGGATACAGTAAACCTGAAGTGAAGCATCGGAATCTATAACTAGTGTCACTGGAATGGTTCAAAACATAGTCAGTAAGATGAGTCAGTCTTCTTGTCCTTGAGTCGGCATTGTGCATTTTGTATTTAATTCCGATGCAATTCCTGTGTTTCATCGTCAATAAGAAGGACCAAGGGATACAGTAAACCTGGAGTGAAGCATCGAAATCTATAACTAGTGTCACAGGAATGGTTCAAACATAGTCAGTAAGAAGAGTCAGTCTTTTTCTACTTAAGTCGGCATTGTGCCCTTTGTATTTAATTCCGATGCAATTTCTGAGTTTCATCGTCAATAAGAAGGTCCAAGGGATATAGTAAACCTGAAGTGAAGCATTGGAATCCATAACTAGTGTCACAGGATTGGTTCAAAGCATAGACAGTAAGATGAGTCAGTCTTCTTGTACTTAAGTCGGCATTGTGCCTTTTGTATTTAAGTCCGATGCAATTTCTGTGTTTCATCGTCAATAAGAAGGTCCAAGGGATAGAGTAAACCTGAAGTGAAGCATCGGATTCTACAACTAGTGTCACAGGAATGGTTCAAACCATAGACAGTAAGAAGAGTCAGTCTCTAGTACTTAACTTGGCATTGTGCCTTTTGTATTTAATTCCGATGCAATTTCTGTGTTTCATTGTCAATAAGAAGGGCCAAGGGATACAGTAAAACTGAAGTAAAGCATCGGAATCTATACCTAGTGTCGCAGGAATGGTTCAAAACATAGACAGTAAGAAGAGTCAGTGTTCTTGTTCTTAAGTCTACATTGTGCCTTTTCTATTTAATTCCGATGCAATTTCTGTGTTTCATCGTCAATAAGAAGGTCAGAGGGATACAGTAGACCTGAAGTGAAGCATCGTAATCTGTAACTAGCGTCACAGGAATGGTTCAAAACATAGTCGGTAAGAAGAGTCAGTCTTCTTGTACTTAAGTCGGCAGAGTGCTTTTTGTATTTAATACCGATGCAATTTCTGTGTTTCATCGTAAATAAGAAGGTCAGAGGGATACATTAATCCTGAAGTGAAGCATCGGAATCTATAACTAGTGTCACAGGAACGGTACAAAACATAGACAGTAAGAAGAGTCAGTCTTCTTGTAATTATGTCGGCATTGTGCCGTTTGTATTTAATTCCGGTGCAATTTCTGTGTTTCATCGTCAATAGGAAGGTCAGAGGGATACAGTAAACCTGAAGTGAAGCATCGGAATCTATAAGTAGTGTCACTGGAATGGTTCAAAACATAGTCAGTAAGATGAGTCAGTCTTCTTGTCCTTAAGTCGGCATTGTGCATTTTGTATTTAATTCCGATGCAATTTCTGTGTTTCATCGTCAATAAGGAGTTCCAAGGGATATAGTAAACCTGGAGTGAAACATCGGAATCTATAACTAGTGTCACAGGTATGGTTCAAAACATAGACAGTACTTAAGTCGGCATTGTGCATTTGTATTAAATTTCGATGCAATTTCTGTGTTTCATCGTTAATAAGAAGGTCCAAGGGATACAGTATACCTGAAGTGAGGCATCGGAATCTATTCCTAGTGTCACAGGAATGTTTCAAAGCATAGTCAGTAAGAAGAGTCAGTCTTCTTGCCCTTAAGTCGGCCTTATGCCTTTTGTATTTAATTCCGATGCAATTTCTGTGTTTTATCGTCAATAAGTAGGTCCAAGGGATACAGTGAACCTGGAGTGAAGCATCGGAATCTATAACTAGTGTTACAGGAATGGTTCAAAGCATAGACAGTACATAAGTCGGCGTTGTGCCATTTGTATTTACCTTCGATGCAATTTCTGTGTTTCATCGTCGATGAGAAGGTCAGAGGGATACAGTAAACCTGAAGTGTAGCATCGGAATCTACAACTAGTGTCACAGGAATGGTTCAAATCATAGTCAGTAAGAAGAGTAAGGCTTCTTGTACTTAAGTCGGCATTGTGCCTTTTCTATTTAATTCCGAAGCAATTTCTGTGTTACTTCGTCAATAAGAAGGTCAGAGGGTGACAGTAAACCTGAAGTGAAGCATCGGAATCTATAACTAGTGTCACTGAAATGGTTCAAAATATAGTCAGTAAGAAGAGTCAGTCTCCTGTACTTAAGTCGGCATTGTGCCATTTGTATTTAATTCCGATGCAATTTTTATGTTTCATCGTCAATAAGAAGGTCTGAGGGATACAGTAAGCCTGAAGTGAAGCATCGGAATCTATAACTAGTGTCACAGGAATGGTTCAAACATAGTCAGTAAGAAGAGTCAGTCTTTTTCTACTTAAGTCGGCATTGTGCCCTTTGTATTTAATTCCGATGCAATTTCTGAGTTTCATCGTCAATAAGAAGGTCCAAGGGATACAGTAAACCTGAAGTGAAGCATCGAAATCTATAACTATAGTCACAGGATTGGATCAAAACATAGACAGTAAGAAGAGTCAGTCTTCTTGCCCTTAAATCGGCATTGTGCCTTTTGTATTTAATTGCGATGCAAATTCTGTGTTTCATCGTCAATAAGAAGGTCCAAGGGATACAGTAAACCTGAAGTGAAGCATCGGAATCTATAATTAGTGTCACAGGAGTGGTTCAAAGCATAGACAGTAAGAAGAGTCAGTCTTCATGTACTTAAGTCGGCATTGCGCCTTTTCTATTTCATTCCGATGCAATTTCTGTGTTTCATCGTAAATAAGAAGGTCAGAGGGATGCAGTAAACCTGAAGTGATGCTTCAGAATCTATAACTAGTGTCACAGGAATGGTTCAAAACATAGTCAGTAAGAAGAGTCAGTCTTCTTGTCCTTAAGTCGGCATTGTGCCTTTTGTATTTAATTCCGATGCAAATTCTGTGTTTCATCGTGAATAAGAAGGTCCAAGGGATACAGTAAACCTGGAGTGAAACATCGGAATCTATAACTAGTGTCAGTGGAATGGTTCAAAACATAGACAGTAAGAAGAGTCAGTCTTCTTGTACTTAAGTCGGCATTGTGCCTTTTGTATTTAATTCCGGTGCAATTTCTGTGTTTCATCGTCAATAAGAAAGTCAGAGTGATATAGTAGACCTGAAGTGAAGCATCGGAATCTATAACTAGTGTCACAGGAATGGTTCAAACATAGTCAGTAAGAAGAGTCAGTCTTCTTGTCCTTAAGTCGGCCTTATGCCTTTTGTATTTATTTCCGATGCAATTTCTGTGTTTTATCGTCAATAAGAAGGTCCAAGGGATACAGTAAACCTGGAGTGAAGCAACGGAATCTATAATTAGTGTCACAGGAATAATTCAAAGCATAGACAGTACTTAAGTCGGCGTTGTGCCATTTGTATTTAATTCCGATGCAATTTCTGTGTTTCATCGTCAATAAGAAGGCCAGAGGGATACAGTAAACCTCAAGTGTAGCATCGGAATCTACAACTAGTGTCACAGGAATGGTTCAAATCATAGTCAGTAAGAAGAGTAAGTCTTCTTGTACTTAAGTCGGCATTGTGACTTTTCTATTTAATTCCGAAGCAATTTCTGTGTTACATCGTCAATAAGAAGGTCAGAGGGTGACAGTAAACCTGAAGTGAAGCATCCGAATCTAAAACTAGTGTCACAGAAATGGTTCAAAATATAGGCAGTAAGAAAAGTCAGTCTCCTGAACTTAAGTCGGCATTGTGCCATTTGTATTTAATTCCGATGCAATTTCTGTCTTTCATCGTCAATAAGAAGGTCCAAGGGATACAGTAAAACTGACGTCATGCATCGGAATCTATAACTAGTGTCACAGGAATGGATCAAAACATAGACAGTAGGAAAAGTCAGTCTTCTTGTACTTAAGTCTGCATTGTGCCTTTTGTATTTAATTCCGATGCAATTTTTGTGTTTCATCGTCAATAAGAAGGTCAGAGGGATACAGTAAACCTGAAGTGAAGCATCGGAATCTATAACTAGTGTCACAGGAATGGTTCAAACATAGTCAGTAAGAAGAGTCAGTCTTTTTCTACTTAAGTCGGCATTGTGCCCTTTGTATTTAATTCCGATGCAATTTCTGAGTTTCATCGTCAATAAGAAGGTCCATGGAATACAGTAAACCTGAAGTGAAGCATCGAAATCTATAACTATAGTCACAGGATTGGTTCAAAACATAGACAGTAAGAAGAGTCAGTCTTCTTGCCCTTAAGTCGGCATTGTGCCTTTTGTATTTAATTCCGATGCAAATTCTGAGTTTCATCGTCAATAAGAAGGTCCAAGGGATACAGTAAACATGAAGTAAAGCATCGGAATCTATAATTAGTGTCACAGGAGTGGTTCAAAACATAGACAGTAAGAAGAGTCAGCCTTCTTGTACTTAAGTCGGCATTGTGCCTTTTCTATTTCATTCCGATGCAATTTCTGTGTTTCATCTTAATAAGATGGTCAGAGGGATACAGTAAACCTGAAGTGAAGCATCGGAATCTATAACTAGTGTCACAGGAATGGTTCAAACATAGTCAGTAAGAAGAGTCAGTCTTTTTCTACTTAAGTCGGCATTGTGCCCTTTGTATTTAATTCCGATGCAATTTCTGAGTTTCATCGTCAATAAGAAGGTCCAAGGGATATAGTAAACCTAAAGTGAAGCATCGGAATCTATAACTAGTGTCACTGGATTGGTTCAAAGCATAGACAGTAAGATGAGTCAGTCTTCTTGTACTTAAGTCGGCATTGTGCCTTTTGTATTTAAGTCCGATGCAATTTCTGTGTTTCATCGTCAATAAGAAGGTCCAAGGGATAGAGTAAACCTGAAGTGAAGCATCGGATTCTATAACTAGTGTCACAGGAATGGTTCAAAACATAGACAGTAAGAAGAGTCAGTCTCTATTACTTAACTTGGCATTGTGCCTTTTGTATTTAATTCCGATGCAATGTCTGTGTTTCATTGTCAATAAGAAGGGCCAAGGGATACAGTAAAACTGAAGTAAAGCATCGGAATCTATAACTAGTGTCGCAGAAATGGTTCAAAACATAGACAGTAAGAAGAGTCAGTGTTCTTGTTCTTAAGTCTACATTGTGCCTTTTCTATTTAATTCCGATGCAAATTCTGTGTTTCATCGTCAATAAGAAGGTCATAGGAATACAGTAGACCTGAAGTGAAGCATCGGAATCTATAACTAGCGTCACAGGAATGGTTCAAAACATAGTCGGTAAGAAGAGTCAGTCTTCTTGTACTTAAGTCGGTAGAGTGCATTTTGTATTTAATACCGATGCAATTTCTGTGTTTCATCGTAAATAAGAAGGTCAGAGGGATACATTAAACCTGAAGTGAAGCATCGGAATCTATAACTAGTGTCACAGGAACGGTACAAAACATAGACAGTAAGAAGAGTCAGTCTTCTTGTAATTATGTCAGCATTGTGCCTTTTGTATTTAATTCCGGTGCAATTTCTGTGTTTCACCGTCAATAGGAAGGTCAGAGGGATACAGTAAACCTGAAGTGAAGCATCGGAATCTATAAGTAGTGTCACTGGAATGGTTCAAAACATAGTCAGTAAGATGAGTCAGTCTTCTTGTCCTTAAGTCGGCATTGTGCATTTTGTATTTAATTCCGATGCAATTTCTGTGTTTCATCGTCAATAAGGAGGTCCAAGGGATACAGTAAACCTGGAGTGAAGCATCGGAATCTATAACTAGTGTCACAGGTATGGTTCAAAACATAGACAGTACTTAAGTCGGCATTGTGCATTTGTATTAAATTTCGATGCAATTTCTGTGTTTCATCGTTAATAAGAAGGTCCAAGGGATACAGTATACCTGAAGTGAGGCATCGGAATCTATTCCTAGTGTCACAGGAATGTTTCAACGCATTGTCAGTAAGAAGAGTCAGTCTTCTTGTACTTAAGTCGGCATTGTGCCTTTTCTATTCAATTCCGGTGCAATTTCTGTGTTTCATCGTCAATAAGAAGGTCAGAGGGATACAGTATACCTGAAGTGAGGCATCGGAATCTATTCCTAGTGTCACAGGAATGTTTCAAAGCATAGTCAGTAAGAAGTGTCAGTCTTTTTGTACTTATGTCGGCAATGTGCCTTTTGTATTTAATTCTGATGTAATTTCTGTGTTTCATCGTCAATATGAAGGTATAAATGATACAGTATACCTGAAGTGAAGCATCGGAATCTATAACTAGTGCCACAGGAATGGTTCAAAACATAGTCAGTAAGAAGAGCCAGTCTTCATGTACTTAAATCGGCATTGTGCCTTTTGTATTTAATTCCGGTGCAATTTCTGTGTTTCATCGTCAATAAGAAGGTCAGAGGGATACAGTAAACCTGAAGTGAGGCATCGGAATCTATAACTAGTGTCACAGGAATGGTTCAAAACATAGTCAGTAAGAAGAGTCAGTCTTCTTGTCCTTAAATGGGCTTTGTGCCTTTTGTATTTAATTCCGATGCTATTTCTGTGCTTCATCGTCATTGAGAAGGTCCAAGGGATACAGTAAACCTGGAGTGCAGCATCGGAATCTATAACTAGTGTCACAGATATGGTTCAAAACATAGACAGTAAGAAGATACAGTCTTCTTGTACTTAAGTCGGCATTGTGCCTTTTCTATTTAATGCCGATGCAATTTCAGAGTTTCATCGTCAATAAGAAGGTCCAAGGGATACTGTAAACCTGAAGTGAAGCTTCGGAATCTTTAACTAGTGTCACATGAATGGTTCAAAGCATAGTCAGTACGAAGAGTCAGTCTTCATGTACTTAAGTCGGCATTGTGTCTTTTGTATTTAATTCCGATGCCATTTCTGTGTTTCATCGTAAATAAGAAGCTCCAATAGATACAGTAAACCTGAAGTGAAGCATCGGAATCAATAACTAGTGTCATAGGAATGGTTCAAACATAGTCAGTAAGAAGAGTCAGTCTTCTTGTACTTAAGTCGGCATTGTGCCTTTTCTATTGAATGCCGATGCAATTTCAGAGTTTCATCGTCAATAAGAAGGTCCAAGGGATACAGTAAACCTGGAGTGAAGCATCGGAATCTATAACTAGTGTCAGTGGAATGGTTCAAAGCATAGACAGTAAGAAGAGTCAGTCTTCTTGTACTTAAGTCGGCCTTATGCCTTTTGTATTTAATTCCCATGCAATTTCTGTGTTTTATCGTCAATAAGTAGGTCCAAGGGATACAGTAAACCTGGAGTGAAGCATCGGAATCTATAACTAGTGTTACAGGAATGGTTCAAAGCATAGACAGTACTTAAGTCGGCGTTGTGCCATGTGTATTTAATTTCGATGCAATTTCTGTGTTTCATCGTCGATAAGAAGGTCAGAGGGATACAGTAAACCTGAAGTGAAGCATCGAAATCTATAACTAGTGTCACAGAAATGGTTCAAAATATAGTCAGTAAGAAGAGTCAGTCTCCTGTACTTAAGTCGGCATTGTGCCATTTGTATTTAATTCCGACGCAATTTCTGTGTTTCATCGTCAATAAAAAGGTCCAAGGGATACAGTAAAACTGACGTCATGCATCGGAATCTATTACTAGTGTCACAGGAATGGATCAAAGCATAGACAGTAGGAAGAGTCAGTCCTCTTGTACTTAAGTCGGCATTGTGCCTTTTCTATTTAATTCCGATGCAATTCCTGTGTTTCATCGTCAATAAGAAGGTCAGAGGGATACAATATACCTGAAGTGAAGCATCGGAATCTATAACTAGTGTCACAGGAATGGTTCAAAACATAGTCAGTAAGAAGAGTCAGTCTTCTTGTACTTAAGTCTGCATTGTGCCTTTTGTATTTAATTCCGATGCAATTTTTATGTTTCATCGTCAATAAGAAGGTCAGAGGGATACAGTAAGCCTGAAGTGAAGCATCGGAATCTATAACTAGTGTCACAGGAATGGTTCAAACATAGTCAGTAAGAAGAGCCAGTCTTTTTCTACTTAAGTCGGCATTGTGCCCTTTGTATTTGATTCCGATGCAATTTCTGAGTTTCATCGTCAATAAGAAGGTCCAAGGGATACAGTAAACCTGAAGTGAAGCATCGAAATCTATAACTATAGTCACAGGATTGGATCAAAACATAGACAGTAAGAAGAGTCAGTCTTCTTGCCCTTAAGTCGGCATTGTGCCTTTTGTATTTAATTGCGATGCAAATTCTGTGTTTCATCGTCAATAAGAAGGTCCAAGGGATACAGTAAACCTGAAGTGAAGCATAGGAATCTATAATTAGTGTCACAGGAGTGGTTCAAAACATAGACAGGAAGATGAGTCAGTCTTCATGTACCTAAGTCGGCATTGTGCCTTTTCTGTTTCATTCCGATGCGATTTCTGTGTTTCATCGTCAATAAGAAGGTCCAGGGGATACAGTAAACCTGAAGTGAAGCATCGGAAACTATAACTAGTGTCACAGGAATGGTGCAAAACATAGACAGTAAGAAGATACAGTTTTCTTGTACTTATGTCGGCATTGTGCCTTTTGTATTTAATTCCGTTGCAATTTCTGTGTTTCATCGTCAATAAGAAGGTCAGAGGGATGCAGTAAACCTGAAGTGATGCTTCAGAATCTATAACTAGTGTCACATGAATGGTTCAAAGCATAGTCAGTACGAAGAGTCAGTCTTCATGTTTTTAAGTCGGCATTGTGTCTTTTGTATTTAATTCCGATGCCATTTCTGTGTTTCATCGTCAATAAGAAGCTCCAATAGATACAGTAAACCTGAAGTGAAGCATCGGAATCAATAACTAGTGTCATAGGAATGGTTCAAACATAGTCAGTAAGAAGAGTCAGTCTTCTTGTACTTAAGTCGGCATTGTGCCTTTTCTATTGAATGCCGATGCAATTTCAGAGTTTCATCGTCAATAAGAAGGTCCAAGGGATACAGTAAACCTGGAGTGAAGCATCGGAATCTATAACTAGTGTCAGTGGAATGGTTCAAAGCATAGACAGTAAGAAGAGTCAGTCTTCTTGTACTTAAGTCGGCATTGTGCCTTTTGTATTTAATTCCGGTGCAATTTCTGTGTTTCATCGTCAATAAGACGGTCAGAGGGATATAGTAGACCTGAAGTGAAGCATCGGAATCTATAACTAGTGTCACAGGAATGGTTCAAAACATAGTCAGTAAGAAGAGTCAGTGTTCTTGCCCTTAAGTCGGCCTTATGCCTTTTGTATTTAATTCCGATGCAATTTCTGTGTTTTATCGTCAATAAGTAGGTCCAAGGGATACAGTAAACCTGGAGTGAAGCATCGGAATCTATAACTAGTGTTACAGGAATGGTTCAAAGCATAGACAGTACTTAAGTCGGCGTTGTGCCATTTGTATTTAACTTCGATGCAATTTCTGTGTTTCATCGTCGATAAGAAGGTCAGAGGGATACAGTAAACCTGAAGTGAAGCATCGAAATCTATAACTAGTGTCACAGAAATGGTTCAAAATATAGTCAGTAAGAAGAGTCAGTCTCCTGTACTTAAGTCGGCATTGTGCCATTTGTATTTAATTCCGACGCAATTTCTGTGTTTCATCGTCAATAAAAAGGTCCAAGGGATACAGTAAAACTGACGTCATGCATCGGAATCTATTACTAGTGTCACAGGAATGGATCAAGGCATAGACAGTAGGAAGAGTCAGTCCTCTTGTACTTAAGTCGGCATTGTGCCTTTTCTATTTAATTCCGATGCAATTCCTGTGTTTCATCGTCAATAAGAAGGTCAGAGGGATACAGTATACCTGAAGTGAAGCATCGGAATCTATAACTAGTGTCACAGGAATGGTTCAAAACATAGTCAGTAAGAAGAGTCAGTCTTCTTGTACTTAAGTCTGCATTGTGCCTTTTGTATTTAATTCCGATGCAATTTTTATGTTTCATCGTCAATAAGAAGGTCAGAGGGATACAGTAAGCCTGAAGTGAAGCATCGGAATCTATAACTAGTGTCACAGGAATGGTTCAAACATAGTCAGTAAGAAGAGCCAGTCTTTTTCTACTTAAGTCGGCATTGTGCCCTTTGTATTTGATTCCGATGCAATTTCTGAGTTTCATCGTCAATAAGAAGGTCCAAGGGATACAGTAAACCTGAAGTGAAGCATCGAAATCTATAACTATAGTCACAGGATTGGATCAAAACATAGACAGTAAGAAGAGTCAGTCTTCTTGCCCTTAAGTCGGCATTGTGCCTTTTGTATTTAATTGCGATGCAAATTCTGTGTTTCATCGTCAATAAGAAGGTCCAAGGGATACAGTAAACCTGAAGTGAAGCATAGGAATCTATAATTAGTGTCACAGGAGTGGTTCAAAACATAGACAGGAAGATGAGTCAGTCTTCATGTACCTAAGTCGGCATTGTGCCTTTTCTGTTTCATTCCGATGCGATTTCTGTGTTTCATCGTCAATAAGAAGGTCAGAGGGATGCAGTAAACCTGAAGTGATGCTTCAGAATCTATAACTAGTGTCACATGAATGGTTCAAAACATAGTCAGTAAGAAGAGTCAGTCTTCTTGTCCTTAAGTCGGCATTGTGCCTTTTGTATTTAATTCCGATGCAATTTCTGTGTTTCATCGTCAATAAGAAGGTCCAAGGGATACAGTAAACCTGGAGTGAAGCATCGGAATCTATAATTAGTGTCACAGGAATAATTCAAAGCACAGACAGTACTTAAGTCGGCGTTGTGCCATTTGTATTTAATTCCGATGCAAATTCTGTGTTTCATCGTCAATAAGAAGGCCAGAGGGATACAGTAAACCTGAAGTGTAGCATCGGAATCTACAACTAGTGTCACAGGAATGGTTCAAATCATAGTCAGTAAGAAGAGTAAGTCTTCTTGTACTTAAGTCGGTATTGTGACTTTTCTATTTAATTCCGAAGCAATTTCTGTGTTACATCGTCAATAAGAAGGTCAGAGGGTGACAGTAAACCTGAAGTGAAGCATCGGAATCTATAACTAGTGTCACAGAAATGGTTCAAAATATAGGCAGTAAGAAAAGTCAGTCTCCTGTACTTAAGTCGGCATTGTGCCATTTGTATTTAATTCCGATGCAATATCTGTGTTTCATCGTCAATAAGAAGGTCCAAGGGATACAGTAAAACTGACGTCATGCATCGGAATCTATAACTAGTGTCACAGGAATTGATCAAAACATAGACAGTAGGAAAAGTCAGTCTTCTTGTACTTAAGTCTGCATTGTGCCTTTTGTATTTAATTCCGATGCAATTTTTGTGTTTCATCGTCAATAAGAAGGTCAGAGGGATACAGTAAACCCGAAGTGAAGCATCGGAATCTATAACTAGTGTCACAGGAATGGTTCAAACATAGTCAGTAAGAAGAGTCAGTCTCTGTCTACTTAAGTCGGCATTGTGCCCTTTGTATTTAATTCCGATGCAATTTCTGAGTTTCATCGTCAATAAGAAGGTCCAAAGGATACAGTAAACCTGAAGTGAAGCATCGAAATCTATAACTATAGTCACAGGATTGGTTCAAAACATAGACAGTAAGAAGAGTCAGTCTTCTTGCTCTTAAGTCGGCATTGTGCCTTTTGTATTAAATTCCGATGCAAATTCTGGGTTTCATCGTCAATAAGAAGGTCCAAGGGATACACTAAACCTGAAGTGAAGCATCGGAATCTACAATTAGTGTCACAGGAGTGGTTCAAAACATAGACAGTAAGAAGAGTCAGTCTTCTTGTACTTAAGTCGGCATTGTGCCTTTTCTATTTCATTCCGATGCAATTTCTGTGTTTCATCTTAATAAGAAGGTCCAAGGGATACAGTAAACCTGGAGTGAAGCATCGGAAACTATAACTAGTGTCAGTGGAATGGTTCAAAACATAGATAGTAACAAGAGTCAGTCTTCTTGTACGTAAGGCGGCATTTTGCCTTTTGTATTTAATTCCAGTGCAATTTCTGTGTTTCATTGTCAATACGAAGGTCAGAGGGATACAGTAAACCTGAAGTGAAGCATCGGAATCCATTCTAGTGTCACAGGATTGGTTCAAATTATAGCCAGTAAGAAGAGTCAGTCTTCTTGTCCTTAAGTCGGCATTGTGCTTTTTCTATTTAATTCCGATGCAATTTCTGTGTTTCATCGTCAATCAGAAGGTCCAAGGGATACAGTAAACGTGGAGTGAAGCATCGGAAACTATAACTAGTGTCACAGGAATGGTGCAAAACATAGACAGTAAGAAGATACAGTCTTCTTGTACCTATGTCGGCAATGTGCCTTCTGTATTTAATTCAGTTGCAATTTCTGTGTTTCATCGTCAATAAGATGGTCAGAGGGATGCAGTAAACCTGAAGTGATGCTTCAGAATCTATAACTAGTGTCACAGGAATGGTTCAAATCATAGTCAGTAAGAAGAGTCAGTCTTCATGTACTTAAGTCGGCATTGTGTCTTTTGTATTTAATTCCGATGCCATTTCTGTGTTTCATCGTCAATAAGAAGGTCCAATAGATACAGTAAACCTGAAGTGAAGCATCTGAATCAATAACTAGTGTCATAGGAATGGTTGAAACATAGTCAGTAAGAAGAGTCAGTCTTCTTGTACTTAAGTCGGCATTGTGCCTTTTCTATTTAATGCCGATGCAATTTCAGAGTATCATCGTCAATAAGAAGGTCCAAGGGATACAGTAAACCTGAAGTGAAGCATCGGAATCTATAAGTAGTGTCAGTGGAATGGTTCAAAAATATAGACAGTAAGAAGAGTCAGTCTTCTTGTACTTAAGTCGGCATTGTGCCTTTTGTATTTAATTCCGGTGCAATTTCTGTGTTACATCGTCAATAAGAAAGTCAGAGGAATATAGTAGACCTGAAGTGAAGCATCGGAATCTATAACTAGTGTCACAGGAATGGTTCAAAACATAGTCAGTAAGAAGAGTCAGTCTTCTTGCCCTTAGGTCGGCCTTATGCCTTTTGTATTTAATTCCGATGCAATTTCTGTGTTTTATCGTCAATAAGAAGGTCCAAGGGATAGAGTAAACCTGAAGTGAAGCTTCGGAATCTATAACTAGTGTCACAGAAATGGTTCAAAATATAGTCAGTAAGAAAAGTCAGGCTCCTGTACTTAAGTCGGCATTGTGCCATTTGTATTTAATTCCGATGCAATTTCTGTGTTTCATCGTCAATAAGAAGGTCCAAGGGATACAGTAAAACTGACGTCATCCATCGGAATCTATAACTAGTGTCACAGGAATGGATCAAAACATAGCAGTAGGAAAAGTCAGTCCTCTTGTACTTAAGTCGGCATTCTGCCTTTTCTATTTAATTCCGATGCAATTTCTGTGTTTCATCGTCAATAAGAAGGTCAGACGGATACAGTAAACCTGAAGTGAAACATCGGAATCTATAACTAGTGTCACAGGAATGTTTCAAAACATAGTCAGTAAGAAGAGTCAGTGTTCTTGTACTTAAGTCGGCATTGTGCCTTTTCTATTTAATTCCGATGCTATTTCTGTGTTTCATCGTCAATAAGAAGGTCCAAGGGATACAGTAAACCTGGAGTGAAGCATCGGAATCTATAACTAGTGTCAATGGAATGGTTCTAACCATAGACAGTAAGAAGAGTCAGTCTTCTTGTTCTTAAGTCGGCATTGTGCCTTTTGTATTTAATTCCAGTGCAATTTCTGTGTTTCATCGTCAATACGACGGTCAAAGGGATACAGTAAACCTGATGTGCACCATCGGAATCTATAACTAGTGTCACAGGAATGGTTGAAAACATAGTCTGTAAGAAGAGTAAGTCTTCTTGTCCTTAAGTCGGCATTGTGCCTTTTGTATTTAATTCCGATGCAATTTCTTTGTTTCATCGTCATTAAGAAGGTTCAAGGGATACAGTAAACGTGGAGTGAAGCATCGGAATCTATAACTAGTGTCAAAGGAATGGTTCAAAACATAGACAGTAAGAAGAGTCAGTCTTCTTGGACTTAAGTCTGCATTGTGCCTTTTGTATTTATTTCCGGTGCAATTTCTGTGTTTCATCGTCAATACGAAGGTCAGAGGGATACAGTAAATCTGAAGTGAAGCTTTGGAATCTACAACTAGTGTCACAAGAATGGTTCAAAGCATAGTCAGTAAGATGAGTCAGTCTTCATGTACTTAATTCGGCATTGTGCCTTTTGTATTTAATTCCGATGCCATTTGTGTGTTTCATCGTCAATAAGAAGATCCAATAGATTCAGTAAACATGAACTGAAACATCGGAATCTATAACTAGTGTCACAGGAATGGTTCAAAACATAGTCAGTAAGAAGAGTCAGTCTTCTTGTCCTTAAGTCGGCCATATGCCTTTTGTATTTAATTCCGATGCGATTTCTGTGTTTTATCGTCAATAAGAAGGTCTAAGGAATACAGTAAACCTGGAGTGAAGCATCAGAATCTATAACTAGTGTCACAGGAATGGTTCAAAGCATAGACAGTACTTAAGTCAGCATTGTGCCATTTGTATTTAATTCCGATGCAATATCTGTGTTTCATCGTCAATAAGAAGGTCCAAGGGATACAGTAAAACTGACGTCATGCATCGGAATCTATAACTAGTGTCACAGGAATGGATCAAAACATAGACAGTAGGAAGAGTCAGTCCTCTTGTACTTAAGTCAGCATTTTGCCTATTCTATTTAATTCCGATGCAATTTCTGTGTTTCATCGTCACTAAGAAGGTCAGAGGAGATACAGTAAACCTGAAGTGAAGCATCGGAATCTATACCTAGTGTCCCAGGAATGGTTCAAAACATAGTCAGTAAGAAGATGCAGTCTTCTTGTACTTAAGTCTGCATTGTGCCTTTTGTATTTAATTCCGATGCAATTTCTGTGTTTCATCGTCAATAAGAAGGTCAGATGGATACAGTAAACCTGAAGTGAAGCATCGGAATCTATAACTAGTGTCACAGGAATGGTTCAAACATAGTCAGTAAGAAGAGTCAGTCTTTTTCTGCTTAAGTCGGCATTGATCCTTTGGAATTAATTCCGATGCAATTTCTGAGTTTCATCGTCAATAAGAAGGTCCAAGGGATACAGTAAACCTGAAGTGAAGCATCGGAACCTATAACTAGTGTCACAGGAATGGTTCAAAACAGAGACAGTAAGAAGAGTCAGTCTATAGTACTTAAGTCGGCATAGTGCCTTTTGTATTTAATTCCGATTCAATTGCTGTGTTTCATCGTCAATAAGAAGGTCAGAGGGATACAGTAAACCTGAAGTGAAGCATCGGAATCTATAACTAGTGTCACAGGAATGGTTGAAAACATAGTCAGTAAGAAGAGTCAGCCTTTTTGTACTTAAGTTGGCATTGTGCCTTTTGTATTTAATTCCGATGCAATTTCTGAGCTTCATCGTCAATAAGAAGGTCCAAAGGATACAGTAAACCTGATGTGAAGCATCGGAATCTATAATTAGTGTCACAGGAATGGTTCAAAACATAGACAGTAAGAGGAGTCAGTCTCTTGTACTTAAGTAGGCATTGTGCCTTTTGTATTTAAATCCGACGCAATTTCTGTGTTTCATCGTCAATAAGAAGGTCCAAGGGATACAGTAAAACTGAAGTCAAGCAACGGAATCTATAACTAGTGTCGGAGGAATGGTTCAAAACATAAACAGTAAGAAGAGGCAGTGTTCTTGTACTTAAGTCGGCATTGTGCCTTTTGTATTTAATTCCGGTGCAATTTCAGTGTTTCATCGTCAATACGAAGGTCAGAGGGATACAGTAAACCTGAAGTGAAGCATCGGAATCTATAACTAGTGTCACCGGAATGGTTCAAAACATAGTCAGTAAGAAGAGTCAGTCTTCTTTTGCTTAAGTCGGCATTGTGCCTTTTGTATTTAATTGCGATGCAATTTCTGTGTTTTATCGTCAATAAGAAGGTCCAAGGGATACAGTAAACCTGGAGTGTAGGATCGGAATCTATAACTAGTGTCACAGGAATGGTACAAAACATAGACAGTACTTAAGGCGGCATTGTGCCTTTTGTATTTAATTCCGATGCAATTTCTGTGTTTCATCGTCAATAAGAAGGTCCAAGGGATACAGTAAACCTGACGTGAAGCATCGGAAACTGTAACTAGTGTCACAGGAATGATTCAAAACATAGACTGTAAGAAGAGTCGGTCTTCATGTACTTAAGTTGGCATTGTGCCTTTTGTATTTTATTCCGATGCAATTTCTGTGTTTCATCGTCAATACGAAGGTCCAAGGGATACAGTAAACCTGAAGTGAAGCATCGGAATCCTTAACTAGTGTCACAGGAATGGTTCAAATCATAGACAGTCGGAAGAGTCAGTCTTCTTTTACTTAAGTCGGCATTGTACCCTTTGTATTTAATTCCGATGCAATTTCTGTGTTTCTTCGTCAATAAGAAGGTCCAAGTTATACAGTAAACCTGAAGTGAAGCATCGGAATCTATAACTAGTGTCACAGGAATGGTTCAAAACATAGACAGTAAGAAGAGTCGGTCTTTTTGTACTTATGTCGGCATTGTGCCTTTTATATTTAATTCCGACGCAATTTCTGTGGTTCATCGACAATAAGAAGGTCAGAGGGATACAGTAAACCTGAAGTGAAGCATCGGAATCTATAACTGGTGTCACAGGATGGTTCAAAACATAGTCAGTAATAAGAGTCAGTCTTCTTGTACTTAAGTCGGTATTGTGCCTTTTGTATTTAATTCCGATGCACTTTCTGCGTTTCATCGTCAATAAGAAGGTCCAAGGGATGCAGTAAACCTGAAGTGAAGCATCGGAATCTATAACTAGTTTCACAAGATTGGTTCAAAACATAGACAGTAAGAAGAGTCAGTCTCTTGTACTTAAGTCGGCATTGTGCCTTTTGTATTTAATTCCGATGCAGTTTATGTGTTTCATCGTCAATAAGAAGGACCAAGGGATACAATAAACCTGAAGTGAAGCATCGGAATCTATAACTAGTGTCACAGGAATGGTTCAAAACAGAGAAAGTAAGAACAGTCAGCCTCTAGTACTGAAGTCGGCATAGTGCCTTTTGTATTTAATTCCGATTCAATTTCTGTGTTTCATCGTCAATAAGAAGGTCAGAGGGATACAGTAAATCTGAAGTGAAGCATCGGAAACTATAACTAGTGTCACAGGAATGGTTGAAAACATAGTCAGTAAGAAGAGTCAGTCTTTTTGTACTTAAGTTGGCATTGTGCTTTTGTATTTAATTCCGATGCAATTTCTGAGTTTCATCGTCAATAAGAAGGTCCAAGGGATACAGTAAACCTGATGTGAAGCCTCGGAATCTATAATTAGTGTCACAGGAATGGTTCAAAACATAGACAGTAAGAGGAGTCAGTCTCTTGTACTTAAGTAGGCTTGTGCCTTTTGTGTTTAATTCCGACGCAATTTCTGTGTTTCATCGTCAATAGGAAGGTCCAAGGGATACAGTGAAACTGAAGTCAAGCAACGGAATCTATAACTAGTGTCGCAGGAATGGTTCAAAACATAAACAGTAAGAAGAGTCAGTGTTCTTGTACTTAAGTCGGCATTGTGCCTTTTCTATTTAATTCCGATGCAATTTCTGTGTTTCATCGTCAATAAGAAGGTCCAAGGGATACAGTAAACCTGAAGTGAAGCATTGGAATCTATAACTAGTGTCAATGGAATGGTTCTAAACATAGACAGTAAGAAGAATCAGTCTTCTTGTACTTAAGTCGGCATTGTGCCTTTTGTATTTAATTCCGGTGCAATTTCAGTGATTCATCGTCAATACGAAGGTCAGAGGGATACAGTAAACCTGAAGTGAAGCATCGGAATCTATAACTAGTGTCACAGGAATGGTTCAAAACATAGTCATTAAGAAGAGTCAGTCTTCTTGTCCATGTGTCGGCATTGTGCTTTTCGTATTTAATTCCGATGCAATTTCTGTATTTCATCGTCAATTACAAGGTCCAAGGAAACAGTAAACATGAAGTGAAGCATCGGAATCTATAACTCGTGTCACATGAATGGTTCAAAACATAGACAGTAAGAGAGTCAGACTTCTTGTACTTAAGTCGGCATTGTGAATTTTGTATTTAATTCCGATGCAATTTCTGTGTTTCAACGTCTATAAGAAGCTCCAAGGGATACAGTAACCTAAAGTAAAGCATCGGAATATATAACTAGTGTCACTGGAATGGTTCAAAACATAGCCTGTAAGAAGAGTCAGTCTTCTTTTCCTTAAGTCGTCATTGTGCCTTTTGTATTTAATTCCGATGCAATTTCTATGTTTCATCGTCAAAAAGAAGGTCCAAGGGATACAGTAAACCTGGAGTGAAGCATCGGAATCTGTAACTAGTGTCAAAGGAATGGTTCAAAACATCGGCGGCAAGAAGAGTCAGTCTTCTTGCACTTAAGTCTGCATTGTGGCTTTTGTATTTAATTCCGGTGCAATCTCTGTGTTTCATCGTCAATACGAAGGTCAGAGGGATACAGTAAACCTGAAGTGAAGCATCGGAGTCTATAACTAGTGTCACAGGAATGGTTCAAACATAGTCAGTAAGAAGAGTCAGTCTTCTTGGGCTTAAGTCGGCATTGTGCCTTTTGTATTTAATTGCGATGCAATTTCTGTGTTTTATCGTCAATATGAAGGTCCAAGGGATACAGTAAACCTGGAGTGAAGCATCGGAATCTATAACTGGTGTCACAGGAATGGTTCAAAGCATAGTCAGTAAGAAGAGTCAGTCTTCTTGTCCTTAAGTCGTCATTGTGCCTTTTGTATTTAATTCCGATTCAATTTCTGTGTTTCATCGTCAATAAGAAGGTCCAAGGGATACAGTAAACCTGGAGTGTAGGATCGGAATCTATAACTAGTGTCACAGGAATGGTACAAAGCATAGACAGTACTTAAGTCGGCATTGTGCCTTTTGTATTAAATTCCGATGCAATTTCTGTGTTTCATCGTCAATAAGAAGGTCCAAGGGATACAGTAAACCTGACGTGAAGCATCGGAAACTGTAACTAGTGTCACAGGAATGATTCAAAGCATAGACTGTAAGAACAGACGGTCTTCATGTACTTAAGTTGGCATTGTGCCTTTTGTATTTTATTCCGATGCAATTTCTGTGTTTCATCGTCAATACGAAGGTCCAAGGGATACAGTAAACCTGAAGTGAAGCATCGGAATCTATAACTAGTGTCACAGGAATGGTTCAAAACATAGAAAGTCGGAAGAGTCAGTCTTCTTTTACTTAAGTCGGCATTGTGAATTTTGTATTTAATTCCGATGCAATTTCTGTGTTTCAACGTCCATAAGAAGCTCCAAGGGATACAGTAACCTAAAGTAAAGCTTCGGAATATATAACTAGTGTCACTGGAATGGTTCAAAACATAGCCTGTAAGAAGAGTCAGTCTTCTTTTCCTTAAGTCGTCATTGTGCATTTTGTATTTAATTCCGATGCAATTTCTTTGTTTCATCGTCAAAAAGAAGGTCCAAGGGATACAGTAAACCTGGAGTGAAGCATCGGAATCTGTAACTAGTGTCAAAGGAATGGTTCAAAACATCGGCGGCAAGAAGAGTCAGTCTTCTTGCACTTAAGTCTGCATTGTGGCTTTTGTATTTAATTCCGGTGCAATTTCTGTGTTTCATCGTCAATACGAAGGTCAGAGGGATACAGTAAACCTGAAGTGAAGCATCGGAGTCTATAACTAGTGTCACAGGAATGGTTCAAACATAGTCAGTAAGAAGAGTCAGTCTTCTTGGGCTTAAGTCGGCATTGTGCCTTTTGTATTTAATTGCGATGCAATTTCTGTGTTTTATCGTCAATATGAAGGTCCAAGGGATACAGTAAACCTGGAGTGAAGCATCGGAATCTATAACTAGTGTCACAGGAATGGTTCAAAGCATAGTCAGTAAGAAGAGTCAGTCTTCTTGTCCTTAAGTCGTCATTGTGCCTTTTGTATTTAATTCCGATTCAATTTCTGTGTTTCATCGTCAACAAGAAGGTCCAAGGGATACAGTAAACCTGGAGTGTAGGATCGGAATCTATAACTAGTGTCACAGGAATGGTACAAAACATAGACAGTACTTAAGTCGGCATTGTGCCTTTTGTATTAAATTCCGATGCAATTTCAGTGTTTCATCGTCAATAAGAACGTCAGAAGGAGACAGTAAACCTGAAGAGAAGCATCAGAATCTTTAACTAGTGTCACAGGAATTGTTCGAAGCATAATCAGTAAGAAGAGTCAGTCTCTTGCACTTAAGTCGGTATTGTGCCTTTTGTATTTAATTCCGATGCACTTTCTGCGTTTCATCTTCAATACGAAGGTCCAAGGGATGCAGTAAACCTGAAGTGAAGCATCGGAATCTATAACTAGTCTCACAAGATTGGTTCAAAACATAGACAGTAAGAAGAGTCAGTCTCTTGTACTTAAGTCGGCATTGTGCCTTTTGTATTTAATTCCGATGCAGTTTCTGTGTTTCATCGTCAATAAGAAGGTCCAAGGGATACAATAAACCTGAAGTGAAGCATCGGAATCTATAACTAGTGTCACAGGAATGGTTCAAAACAGAGAAAGTAAGAAGAGTCAGCCTCTAGTACTTAAGTCGGCATAGTGCCTTTTGTATTTAATTCCGATTCAATTTCTGTGTTTCATCGTCAATAAGAAGGTCCAAGGGATACAGTAAAACTGAAGTCAAGCAACGGAATCTATAACTAGTGTCGCAGGAATGGTTCAAAACATAAACAGTAAGAGGAGTCAGTGTTCTTGTACTTAAGTCGGCATTGTGCCTTTTCTATTTAATTCCGATGCAATTTCTGTGTTTCATCGTCAATAAGAAGGTCCAAGGGATACAGTAAACCTGAAGTGAAGCATTGGAATCTATAACTAGTGTCAATGGAATAGTTCTAAAGATAGACAGTAAGAAGAATCAGTCTTCTTGTACTTAAGTCGGCATTGTGCCTTTTGTATTTAATTCCGGTGCAATTTCAGTGATTCGTCGTCAATACGAAGGTCAGAGGGATACAGTAAACCTGAAGGGAAGCATCGGAATCTATAACTAGTGTCACAGGAATGTTTCAAAACATAGTCAGTAAGAAGAGTCAGTCTTCTAGTCCATGTGTCGGCATTGTGCTTTTCGTATTTAATTCCGATGCAATTTCTGTATTTCATCGTCAATTACAAGGTTCAAGGATACAGTAAACATGAAGTGAAGCATCGGAATCTATAACTCGTGTCACATGAATGGTTCAAAACATAGACAGTAAGAGAGTCAGACTTCTTGTACTTAAGTCGGCATTGTGCATTTTGTATTTAATTCCGATGTAATTTCTGTGTTTAAACGTCCATAAGAAGCTCCAAGGGATACAGTAACCTAAAGTAAAGCATCGGAATATATAACTAGTGTCACTGGAATGGTTCAAAACATAGCCTGTAAGAAGAATCAGTCTTCTTGTCCTTAAGTCGTCATTGTGCCTTTTGTATTCAATTCCGATGCAATTTCTTTGTTTCATCGTCAAAAAGAAGGTCCATGGGATACAGTAAACCTGGAGTGAAGCATCGGAATCTGTAACTAGTGTCAAAGGATTGGTTCAAAACATCGGCAGTAAGAAGAGTCAGTCTTCTTGCACTTAAGCCTGCATTGTGCCTTTTGTATTTAATTCCGGTGCAATTTCTGTGTTTCATCGTCAATACGAAGGTCAGAGGGATACAGTAAACCTGAAGTGAAGCATCGGAATCTATAACTAGTGTCACAGGAATGGTTCAAACATAGTCAGTAAGAAGAGTCAGTCTTCTTGTGCTTAAATCGGCATTGTGCCTTTTGTTTTTAATTCCGATGCAATTTCTGTATTTCATCGTCAATAAGAAGGTCCAAGTGATACAGTAAACCTGGAGTGAAGCATCGGAATCTATAACTAGTTTCACAGGAATGGTTCAAAACATAGTCAGTAAGAAGAGTCAGTCTTCTTGTCCTTAAGTCGGCATTGTGCCTTTTGTATTTAATTCCGATTCAATTTCTGTGTTTCATCGTCAATAAGAAGATCCAAGGGATACAGTAAACCTGGAGTGTAGGATCGGAATCTATAACTAGTGTCACAGGAATGGTACAAATCATAGACAGTACTTAAGTCGGCCTTGTGCCTTTTGTATTTAATTCCGATGCAATTTCTGTGTTTCATCGTCAATAAGAAGGTCCAAGGGATACAGTAAACCAGAAGTGAAGCATCGGAAACTATAACTAGTGTCACAGGAATGATTCAAAACATAGACTGTAAGAAGAGTCGGTCTTCATGTACTTAAGTCGGCATTGTGCATTTTGTATTTTATTCCGATGCAATTTCTGTGTTTCATCGTCAATACGAAGGTCCAAGGGATACAGTAAACCTGAAGTGAAGCATCGGAATCTATAACTAGTGTCACAGGAATGGTTCAAAACATAGACAGTCGGAAGAGTCAGTCTACTTTTACTTAAGTCGGCATTGTGCCTTTCGTATTTAATTCCGATGCAATTTCTGTGTTTCATCGTCAATAAGAAGGTCAAGGGATACGGTAAAACTGAAGTCAAGCATCGGAATCTATAACTAGTGTCGCAGGAATGGTTCAAAACATAGTCAGTAAGAAGAGTCAGTCTTCTCGTACTTAAGTCGGCATTGTGCCTTTTGTATTTCATTCCGATGCAGTTTTCTGTGTTTCATCGTCAATAAGAAGGTCCAAGGGATACAATAAACCTGAAGTGAAGCATCGGACTCTATAACTAGTGTCACAGGAATAGTTCATAACACAGACAGTAGGAAGAGTCAGTCTTCATGTACTTAAGGCGGCATTGTGCCTTGTTTTTAAATTCCGATGCCATTTGTGTGTTTCATCGTCAATAAGAAGATCCAATACATACAGTAAACCTGAAGTGAAACATCTGAATCTATAACTAGTGTCACAGGAATGGTTCAAAACATAGTCAGTACGAAGACTCAATCTTCATGTCCTTAAGTCGGCCTTCTGCCTTTTGTATTTAATTCCGATGCAATTTCTGTGTTTTATCGTCAATAAGAAGGTCCAAGGGATACAGTAAACCTGGAGTGAAGCATCGGAATCTATAACTAGTGTCACAGGAATGATTCAAAACATAGACAGTACTTAAGTCGGCATTGTGCCATTTGTATTTAATTCCGATGCAATTTCTGTGTTTCACCGTCAATAAGAAGGTCCCAGGGATACAGTAAAACTGACGTCATGCATCGGAATCTATAACTAGTGTCACAGGAATGGATCAAAACATAGACAGTATGAAGAGTCGGTCCTCTTGTACTTAAGTCAGCATTGTGCCTTTTCTATTTAATTCCGATGCAATTTCGGTGTTTCATCGTCACTAAGAAGGTCAGAGGACATACAGTAATCCTGAAGTGAAGCATCGGAATCTATACCTAGTGTCCCAGGAATGGTTCAAAACATAGTCGGTAAGAAGAGTCAGTCTTCTTGTACTTAAGTCTGCATTGTGCCTTTTGTATTTAATTCCGATGCAATTTCTGTGTTTCATCGTCAATAAGAAGGTCAGAGGGATACAGTAAACCTGAAGTGAAGCATCGGAATCTATAACTAGTGTAACAGGAATCTTTCAATCATAGTCAGTAAGAAGAGTCAGTCTTTTTCTGCTTAAGTCGGCATTGATCTTTTTGTATTTAATTCCGATGCAATTTCTGAGTTTCATCGTCAATAAGAAGGTCCAAGGGATACAGTAAACCTGAAGTGAAGCATCAAAATCTATAACTAGTGTCGCAGGATTGGTTCAAAACATAGACAGTAAGAAGAGTCAGTCTTCTTGTACTTAAGTCGGCATTGTGACTTTTGTATTTAATTCCGATGCAATTTCTGAGTTTCATCGTCAATAAGAAGGTCCAAGGGATACAGTAAACCTGAAGTGAAGCATCAAAATCTATAACTAGTGTCGCAGGATTGGTTCAAAACATAGACAGTAAGAAGAGTCAGTCCTCTTGTACTTAAGTCAGCATTGTGCCTTTTCTATTTAATTCCGATGCAATTTCGGTGTTTCATCGTCACTAAGAAGGTCAGAGGGATACAGTAAACCTGAAGTGAAGCATCGGAATCTATAACTAGTGTCACAGGAATGGTGCAAAACATAGTCAGTAAGAGAGTCAGACTTCTTGTACTCAAGTCGGCATTGTGCCTTTTGTATTTAATTCCGATGCAATTTCTGTGTTTGGTCGTCAATAGGAAGGTCCAAGGGATAAAGTAAACCTGGAGTGAAGCATCGGAATCTATAACTAGTGTCACAGGATTGGTTCAAAACATAGTCATTATGAAGAGTCAGTCTTCTTGTCCTTAAGTCGGCATTGTGCCTTTTGTATTTAATTCCGATTCAATATCTGTGTTTCATCGTCAATAAGAAGGTCCAAGGGATACAGTAAACCTGGAGTGTAGGATCGGAATCTATAACTAGTGTCACAGGAATGGTACAAAACATAGACAGTAGGAAGAGACGGACTTCACGTACTTAAGTCGGTATTGTGCCTTTCGTATTTAGTTCCGATTCAATTTCTGTGTTTCATCGTCAATACGAAGGTCAGAGGGATACAGTAAACCTGAAGTGAAGCATCGGAATCTATAACTAGTGTCACAGGAATGGTTCAAAACATAGTCAGTAAGAAGAGTCAGTCTTCTTGTACTTAAGTCTGCATTGTGCCTTCCGTATTTAATTCCGATGCAATTTCTGTATTTCATCGTCAATTACAAGGTCCAAGGATACAGTAAACTCGAAGTGAAGCACCGGAATCTATGACTTGTGTCACATGAATGGTTCAAATCATAGACAGTAAGAGAGTCAGACTTCTTGTACTCAAGTCGGCATTGTGCCTTTTGTATTTAATTCCGATGCAATTTCTGTGTTTGATCGTCAATAGGAAGGTCCAAGGGATACAGTAAACCTGGAGTGAAGCATCGGAATCTATAACTAGTGTCACAGGATTGGCTCAAAACATAGTCATTAAGAAGAGTCAGTCTTCTTGTCCTTAAGTCGGCATTGTGCCTTTTGTATTTAATTCCGATTCAATTTCTGTGTTTCATCGTCAATAAGAAGGTCCAAGGGATACAGTAAACCTGGAGTGTAGGATCGGAATCTATAACTAGTGTCACAGGAATGGTACAAAACATAGACAGTAAGAAGAGACGGACTTCACGTACTTAAGTCGGTATTGTGCCTTTTGTATTTATTTCCGATTAAATTTTTGTGTTTCATCGTCAATACGAAGGTCCAAGGGATGCAATAAACCTGAAGTGAAGCCTCGGTAACTATAACTAGTGTCACAGGAATGGTTCAAAACATAGTCAGTAAGAGGTGTCAGTCTTCTTGTACTTTAGTCGGCATTGTGGCTTTTCAATTTACTTCCGATGCAATTTCTGTGTTTCATCGTCAATAAGAAGGTCCAAGGGATACAGTAAACCTGTAGGGAAGCATCGGAATCTAAAACTAGTGTCACAGGAATGGTTCAAAACATAGACAGTAAGAAGAGTCAGTCTTCTTGTACTTAAGTCGGCATTGTTCCTTTTCTATTTAAATCCGATGCAATTTCTGTGTTTCATCGTCAATAAGAAGGCCAGAGGGATACAGTAAACCTGAAGTGAAGCATCGGAATCTATAACTAGTGTCACAGGAATGGTTCAAAACATAGACAGTCGGAAGAGTCAGTCTACTTTTACTTAAGTCGGCATTGTACCTTTTGTATTTAATTCCGATGCAATTTCTGTGTTTCTTCGTCAATAAGAAGGTCCAAGTTATACAGTAAACCTGAAGTGAAGCGTCGGAATCTATAACTAGTGTCACAGGAATGGTTCAAAGCATAGACAGTAAGAAGAGTCAGTCTCTTGTACTTAAGTCGGCATTGTGCCTTTCGTATTTAATTCCGATGCAATTTCTGTGTTTCATCGTCAATAAGAAGGTCAAGGGATACGGTAAAACTGAAGTCAAGCATCGGAATCTATAACTAGTGTCGCAGGAATGGTTCAAAACATAGTCAGTAAGAAGACTCAATCTTCATGTCCTTAAGTCGGCCTTCTGCCTTTTGTATTTAATTCCGATGCAATTTCTGTGTTTTATCGTCAATAAGAAGGTCCAAGGGATACAGTAAACCTGGAGTGAAGCATCGGAATCTATAACTAGTGTCACAGGAATGATTCAAAACATAGACAGTACTTAAATCAGCATTGTGCCATTTGTATTTAATTCCGATGCAATTTCTGTGTTTCACCGTCAATAAGAAGGTCCAAGGGATACAGTAAAACTGACGTCATGCATGGGAATCTATAACTAGTGTCACAGGAATGGATCAAAACATAGACAGTATGAAGAGTCAGTCCTCTTGTACTTAAGTCAGCATTGTGCCTTTTCTATTTAATTCCGATGCAATTTCTGTGTTTCATCGTCACTAAGAAGGTCAGAGGACATACAGTAAACCTGAAGTGAAGCATCGGAATCTATACCTAGTGTCCCAGGAATGGTTCAAAACATAGTCGGTAAGAAGAGTCAGTCTTCTTGTACTTAAGTCTGCATTGTGCCTTTTGTTTTTAATTCCGATGCAATTTCTGTGTTTCATCGTCAATAAGAAGGTCAGAGAGATACAGTAAACCTGAAGTGAAGCATCGGAATCTATAACTAGTGTAACAGGAATGGTTCAATCATAGTCAGTAAGAAGAGTCAATCTTTTTCTGCTTAAGTCGGCATTGATCTTTTTGTATTTAATTCCGATGCAATTTCTGAGTTTCATCGTCAATAAGAAGGTCCAAGGGATACAGTAAACCTGAAGTGAAGCATCAAAATCTATAACTAGTGTCGCAGGATTGGTTCAAAACATAGACAGTAAGAAGAGTCAGTCTTCTTCTACTTAAGTCGGCATTGTGACTTTTGTATTTAATTCCGATGCAATTTCTGTGTTTCATCGTCAATAAGAAGGTCAGAGAGATACAGTAAACCTGAAGTGAAGCATCGGAATCTATAACTAGTGTAACAGGAATGGTTCAATCATAGTCAGTAAGAAGAGTCAATCTTTTTCTGCTTAAGTCGGCATTGATCTTTTTGTATTTAATTCCGATGCAATTTCTGAGTTTCATCGTCAATAAGAAGGTCCAAGGGATACAGTAAACCTGAAGTGAAGCATCAAAATCTATAACAAGTGTCGCAGGATTGGTTCAAAACATAGACAGTAAGAAGAGTCAGTCTTCTTGAACTTAAGTCTGCATTGTGCCTTCCGTATTTAATTCCGATGCAATTTCTGTATTTCATCGTCAAATACAAGGTCCAAGGATACAGTAAACTTGAAGTGAAGCACCGGAATCTATAACTCGTGTCACATGAATGGTTCAAATCATAGACAGTAAGAGAGTCAGACTTCTTGTACTCAAGTCGGCATTGTGCCTTTTGTATTTAATTCCGATGCAACTTCTGTGTTTGATCGTCATTAGGAAGGTCCAAGGGATACAGTAAACCTGGAGTGAAGCATCGGAATCTATAACTAGTGTCACAGGATTGGTTCAAAACATAGTCATTAAGAAGAGTCAGTCTTCTTGTCCTTAAGTCGGCATTGTGCCTTTTGTATTTAATTCCGATTCAATTTCTGTGTTTCATCGTCAATAAGAAGGTCCAAGGGATACAGTAAACCTGGAGTGTAGGATCGGAATCTATAACTAGTGTCACAGGAATGGTACAAAACATAGACAGTAAGAAGAGACGGACTTCACGTACTTAAGTCGGTATTGTGCCTTTTGTATTTATTTCCGATTAAATTTTTGTGTTTCATCGTCGATACGAAGGTCCAAGGGATGCAATAAACCTGAAGTGAAGCCTCGGAAACTATAACTAGTGTCACAGGAATGGTTCAAAACATAGTCAGTAAGAAGAGTCAGTCTCTTGTACTTAAGTCGGCATTGTGTCTTTTGTATTCAATTCCGATGCAATTACTGTGTTTCATCGTCCATAAGAAGGTCCAAGGGATACAGTAGAACTAAAGTCAAGCATCGGAATCTTTAACTAGTGTCACAGGAGTGGTTCAAAACATAGTCAGTAAGAGGAGTCAGTCTTTTTGTACTTAAGTCGGCATTGTGCCTTTTGTATTTAATTCCGATGCACTTTCTGTGTTTCATCGTCAATAAAAAGGTCCAAGGGATACAGTAAACCTGAAGTGAAGCATCGGAATCTATAACTAGTTTCACAGGATTGGTTCAAAACATAGACAGTAAGAAGAGTCAGTCTTCTTGTACTTAAGTCGGCATTGTGCCTTTTGTATTTATTTCCGATGCAATTTCTGTGTTTCATCGTCAATAAGGAGGTCCAAGGGATACAGTAAACCTTAAGTGAAGCATCGGAATCTATAACTAGTGTCACAGGATTGGTTCAAACATAGACAGTAAGAAGAGTCAGACTCTTGTACTTAAGTCGGCATTGTGCCTTTTGTATTTAATTCCGATGCAATTTCTGTGTTTCATCGTCAATAAGAAGGTCCAAGGGATACAGTAAAACTGAAGTCAAGCATCGGAATCTATAACTAGTGTCGCAGGAATGGTTCAAAGCATAGACAGAAAGAAGAGTCCGTCTCCATGTACTTAAGTCTGCATTGTGCATTTTCTATTTAATTCCGATGCAATTTCTGTGTTTCATCGTCAATAAGAAGGTCAGAGGGATACAGTAAACCTGAAGTATAGCATCGGAATCTATAACTAGTGTGACAGGAATGGTTCAAAACATAGTCAGTAAGAAGAGTCAGTCTTCTTGTACTTAAGTCGGCATTGTGCCTTTTGTATTTAATTCCGATGCAATTTCTGTGTTTCAATGTTAATAAGTAGGTCTGAGGGATACAGTATACCTGAAGTGAAGCATCGGAATCTATAACTAATGTTACAGGAATGGTTCAAAACATAGTCAGTAAGATGAGTCAGTCTTCTTGTCCTTAAGTCGGCATTGTGCCTTTTGTATTTAATTCCGATGCTATTTCTGTGTTTCAAAGTCAATAAGGAGGACCGAAGGTATACAGTAAACCTGAAGTGAAGCATCGTAATCTATAACTAGTGTCACAGGATTGGTTCAAAACATAGACACTAAGAAGAGTCAGTCTGCTTGTACTTAAGTCATCATTGTGCCTTTTGTATTCAATTCCGCTGCAATTTCTGTGTTTCATCATCAATAAGAAGGTCTAAGGGATACAGTAAACCTGAACTGAAGCATCGGAATCTATAACTAGTGTCACTGGAATGGTTCAAAACATAGACAGTAAAAAGAGTCCGTCTTCTTGTACTTGAGTCAGCATTGTGCCTTTTGTATTTAACTCCGATGCAGTTTCTGTGTTTCATCGTCAATAATAAGGTCCAAGGGATACAATAAACCAGAAGTGAAGCATCGGACTCTATAACTAGTGTCACAGAAATAGTTCACAGCATAGACAGTAGGAAGAGTCAGTCTTCTTGTACTTAAATCGGCAATGTGCCTTTTGTTTTTAATTCCGATGAATTTTCTGTGTTTCTGCGTCAATAAGAGGGTCCAAGAGATACAGAAACCTAAAGTGAAGCATCGGAATATATAACTAGTGTCACAGGAATGGTTGAAAACATAGACAGTAAGAAGAGTCAGTCTTCTTGTACTTAAGTCGGCATTGTGCCTTTTGTTTTTAATTCCGATGCTATATCTGTGTTTCATCGTCAACAAGAAGGTCCAAGGGATACAGTAAACCTGGAGTGTAGCATCGGAATCTATAACTAGTGTCACAGAGAATGGTTCAAAACATAGACAGTAAGAAGAGACGGACTTCACGTACTTAAGTCGGTATTGTGCCTTTTGTATTTATTTCCGATTAAATTTTTGTGTTTCATCGTCAATACGAAGGTCCAAGGGATGCAGTAAACCTGAAGTGAAGCCTCGGAAACTATAACTAGTGTCACAGGAATGGTTCAAAACATAGTCAGTAAGAGGTGTCAGTCTTCTTGTACTTTAGTCGGCATTGTGCCTTTTCAATTTACTTCCGATGCAATTTCTGTGTTTCATCGTCAATAAGAAGGTCCAAGGGATACAGTAAACCTGGAGGGAAGCATCGGAATCTAAAACTAGTGTCACAGGAATGGTTCAAAACATAGACAGTAAGAAGAGTCAGTCTTCTTGTACTTAAGTCGGCATTGTTACTTTTCTATTTAAATCCGATGCAATTTCTGTGTTTCATCCTCAATAAGAAGGTCAGAGGGATACAGTAAACCTGAAGTGAAACATCGGAATCTATAACTAGTGTCACAGGTATGGTTCTAACATAGTCAGTAAGAAGTGGCTGTCTTCTTGTACTTAAGTCGGCATTGTGCCTTTTGTATTTAATTCCGATGCAATTTCTGGGTTTCATCGTCAATAAGAAGGTCCAAGGGATACAGTAAACATGGAGTGTAGCATCGGAATCTATAACTAGTGTCACAGGAATTGTTCAAAACATAGTCAGTAAGAAGAGTCAGTCTCTTGTACTTAAGTGGGCATTGTGTCTTTTGTATTAAATTCCGATGCAATTACTGTGTTTCATCGTCCATAAGATGGTCCAACGGATACAGTAGAACTGAAGTCAAGCATCGGAATCTTTAACTAGTGTCACAGGAGTGGTTCAAAACATAGTCAGTAAGAGGAGTCAGTCTTTTTGTACTTAAGTCGGCATTGTGCCTTTTGTATTTAATTCCGATGCACTTTCTGTGTTTCATCGTCAATAAAAAGGTCCAAGGGATACAGTAAACCTGAAGTGAAGCACCGGAATCTATAACTAGTTTCACAGGATTGGTTCAAAACATAGACAGTAAGAAGAGTCAGTCTCTTGTACTTAAGTCGGCATTGTGCCTTTTGTATTTAATTCCGATGCAATTTCTGTGTTTCATCGTCAATAAGAAGGTCCAAGGGATACAGTAAAACTGAAGTCAAGCATCGGAATCTATAACTAGTGTCGCAGGAATGGTTCAAAACATAGCCAGAAAGAAGAGTCAGTCTCCATGTACTTAAGTCTGCATTGTGCATTTTCTATTTAATTCCGATGCAATTTCTGTGTTTCATCGTCAATAAGAAGGTCAGAGGGATACAGTAAACCTGAAGTATAGCATCGGAATCTATAACTAGTGTGACAGGAATGGTTCAAAACATAGTCAGTAAGAAGAGTCAGTCTTCTTGTACTTAAATCGGCATTGTGCCTTTTGTATTTAATTCCGATGCTATTTCTGTGTTTCATCGTCAATAAGAAGGACCGAAGGTATACAGTAAACCTGAAGTGAAGCATCGTAATCTATAACTAGTGTCACAGGATTGGTTCAAAACATAGACACTAAGAAGAGTCAGTCTTCTTGTACTTAAGTCATCATTGGGCCTATTGTATTTAATTCCGCTGCAATTTCTGTGTTTCATCATCAATAAGAAGGTCTAAGGGATACAGTAAACCTGAACTGAAGCATCGGAATCTATAACTAGTGTCACTGGAATGGTTCAAAACATAGACAGTTAAAAGAGTCCGTCTTCTTGTACTTGAGTCAGCATTGTGCCTTTTGTATTTAACTCCGATGCAGTTTCTGTGTTTCATCGTCAATAATAAGGTCCAAGGGATACAATAAACCAGAAGTGAAGCATCGGACTCTATAACTAGTGTCACAGAAATAGTTCACAGCATAGACAGTAGGAAGAGTCAGTCTTCTTGTACTTAAATCGGCATTGTGCCTTTTGTTTTTAATTCCGATGAAATTTCTGTGTTTCTTCGTCAACAAGAAGGTCCAAGAGATACAGAAACCTAAAGTGAAGCATCGTAATATATAACTAGTGTCACAGGAATGGTTCAAAACATAGACAGTAAGAAGAGTCAGTCTTCTTGTACTTAAGTCGGCATTGTGCCTTTTGTATTTACTTCCGATGCAATTTCTGTGTTTCATCGTCAATAAGAAGGTCCAAGGGATACAGTAAACCTGGAGTGTAGCATCGGAATCTATAACTAGTGTCACAGAGAATGGTTCAAAACATGGACAGTAAGAAGAGTCGGTCTTCATGTACTTAAGTCAGCATTGTGCCTTTTGTATTTAATTACGATTCAATTTCTGTGTTTCATCGTCAATACGAAGGTCCTAGGGATACAGTAAACCTGAAGGGATGCCTCGGAATCTATAACTAGTGTCACAGGAATGGTTCAAAACATGGTCAATAAGCAGAGTCAGTCTTCTTGTACTTAAGTCGGCATTGTGCCATTTGTATTTAATTCCGATGCAATTTCTGATTTTCATCGTCAATAAGAGAGTCAGAAGGATACAGTAAACCTGAAGTGAAGCATCGGAATCTATAACTAGTGTCACAGGAATGGTTCAAAATATAGTCAGGCACTGTGCATTTTTTATTTAATTCCGATGCAATTTCTGTGTTTCATCGTCAATAAAAATGTCCAAGGGATACAGAAAACCTGAAGTGAAGCATCGGAATCTATAACTAGTGTCACAGTAATGGTTCAAATCATGTCAATAAGAACAGTCGGTCTTCATGTACTTAAGTCGGCATTGTGCCTTTTGTATTTAATTCCGATGCAATTACTGTGTTTCATCGTCAATAAGAAGGTACAAGGGAAACAGTAAACCTGAAGTGAAGCATCGGAATCTATAACTAGTGTCAAAGGAATGGTTCAAATCATAGAGAGTAGGAAGAGACAGTGTTCTTGTACTTAAGTCGGCAATGTGCCATTTGTATTTAATCCCGATGTAATTTCTGTGTTTCATCGTCAATAAGAAGGTCCAAGGTATACAGTAAACCTGAAGTAAAGCATCGGATTCTGTAACTAGTGTCCCAGGAATGGTTAGAACTATAATCATTAAGAAGAGTGACTCATCTTGTACTTAAGTCGGCATTGTGTCTTTTGTATTTAATTCCGATGCAATTTCTGTGATTCATCGTCAATAAGAATGTCCAAGGGATAAAGTAAACCTGGAGTGAAGCATCGGAATCTATAACTAGTGTCACAGGAATGGTTCAAAACATAGACAGTAAGAAGAGTCAATCATCTTGTACTTAAGTCGCCATTGTGCCTTCTGTATTTAATTCCGATGCAATTTCAGTCTTTCATGGTCAATAAAATAGTCAGAGGGATACAGTAAACCTGAAGTGAAGCATCGGAATCTATAACTAGTGTCACAGGAATGGTTCAAAACATAGTCAGTAGGAAGAGTCAGTCTTCTTGTACTTAAGACGGCATTGTGCCCTATCTATTTAATTCCGATGCAATTTCTGTGTTTTATCGTCAATAAGAAGGTCTAAGGGATACAGTAAACCTAGAGTGAAGCATCGGAATCTATAATTAGTGTCAATAGAATGGTTCAAAACATAGACAGTAAGAAGAGTCAGTGTTCTTGTACTTATGTCTTCATTGTGCCTTTTGTATTTAATTCCGATGCAATATCTGAGTTTCATCGTCAATAAGAAGGTCAGAGGGATACAGTAAACCTGAAGTGAAGCATCGGAATCTATAACTAGTGTCACAGGAATGTTTCACAACACAGACAGTAAGAAGAGTCAGTCTTCTTGTACTTAAGTCGGCTTTGTGCGTTTTGTATTTAATTCCGATGCAATTTCTGTGTTTCATCGTCAATAAGAATGTCCAAGGGATACAGTAAACCTGAAGTGAAGCATCGGAATGTACAACTAGTGTCACAGGAATGGTTCAAATCATTGTCAATAAGAAGAGTCGGTTTTCATGTACTTAAGTCGCCATTGTGCCTTTTGTATCTAATTCCGTTGCAATTTCTGTGTTTCATCGACAATAAGAAGGTACAAGGGATACAGTAAACCTGAAGTGAAGCATCGGAATGTATATCTAGTGTCACAGGAAAGGTTCAAAACCTGGACAGTAAGAAGAGTCAGTGTTCTTGTACTTAAGTCGGCATTGTGCCTTTTGTATTTAATTCCGAATCAATTTCTGTGTTTCATCGTCAATAAGATGGTCCAAGGGATACAGTCCACCTGAAGTGAAGCATCGGAATCTACAACTAGTGTCACAGGAATGGTTCAAAGCATAGACAGTAAGAAGAGTCAGTCTTCTAGTACTTAAGTTGGCATTGTGCCTTTTCTATTTAATTCCGATGCAATTTCTGTGTTTCATCGTCAATGAGAAGGTCGGAGGGATACAGCAAACCTGAAGTGAAGCATCGGAACCTATAACTAGTGTCACAGGAATGGTCAAAACGTAGTCAGTAAGAAGAGTCGGTCTTCTTGTACTTGAGTCGGCATTGTGCATTTTGTATTTAATGCCGATGCAATTTCTGTGTTTCATCGTCAATAAGAAGGTCCAAGGGATACAGTAAACCTGAAGTGAAGCATCGGAATCTATTACTAGTGTCACAGGAATGGTTCAAAACATAGACAGTAAGAAAAGTCAGTCGTCTTGTACTTAAGTCGGCATTGTGCATTTTCTATTTAATTCCGATGCAATTTCTGTGTTTCATCGTCAATAAGAAGGTCAGAGGGATACAGTAAACCTGAAGTGAAGCTTCCGAATCTATAACTAGTGTCACAGGAATGGTTGAAAACATAGTCAGTAAGAAGAGTCAGTCTTCTTGTACTTAAGTCGGCATTGTGCCTCTTGTATTTAATCCCGATGCAATTTCTGTGTTTCATCGTCAATAAGAAGGTCAGAGGGATACTGTAAACCTGAAGTGAGCATCGGAATCTATAACTAGTGTCACAGGAATGGTTCAAATCATAGTCAGTAAGAAGAGTCAGTCTTTTTATACTTAAGTCGGCATTGTGCCTTTCGTAATCAATTCCGATGCAATTTATGTGTTTCACCGTCAGTAAGAAGGTCAGAGGGATACAGTAAACCTGGAGTGAAGCATCGGAATCTATAACTAGTCTCAATGGATTGGTTTAAAACATAGACAGTAAGAAGAGTCAGACTTCCTTTACTTAAGTTGGTATTGTGCCTTTTGTATTTAATTCCGGTGCAATTTCTGTGTTTCATCATCAATACGAAGGTCAGAGGGATACAGTAAACCGGAAGTGAAGCATCGGATTCTATAACTAGTGTCACAGAAATGTTTCAGAAAATAGTCAGTAAGAAGAGTCAGTCTTCTTGTCCTTAAGTCGGCATTGTGCCGTTTGTATTTAATTCCGATGCAATTTCTGTGTTTCATCGTCAATAAGAAGGTCCAAGGGATACAGTAAACCTGGAGTGAAGCATCGAAATCTATAACTAGTGTCACAAGAATGGTTGAAAACATAGTCAGTAAGAAGAGTCAGTCTTCGTGTCCTTAAGTCAGCATTGTGGCATTTGTATTTAATTCCGATGCAATTTCTGTGTTTCATCGTCAATAAGAAGGTCCAAGGGATACAGCAAACCTGGAGTGTAGGATCGGAATCTATAACTAGTGTCACAGGAATAGTACAAATCATAGACAGTACTGAAGTCGGCATTGTGATTTTGTATTTAATTCCGATGCAATTTCTGTGTTTCATCGTCACTAAGGAGGTCCAAGGGAAACAGTAAACCTGAAGTGAAGCATCGGAATCTATAACTAGTGTCACAGGAATGGTTCAAAGCATAGTTAGTAAGAAGAGTCAGTCTTCATGTACTTAAGTCGGCATTGTGCCATTTGTATTTAATTCCGATGCAATTTCTGTGTTTCATCGTCAATACGAAGGTCCAAGGGAGACAGTAAACCTGAAGTGAAGCATCGGAATCTATAACTAGTGACAGAGGAATGGTTCAAAACATAGACAGTAGGAAGAGACAGTCTTCTTGTACTTAAGTCGGCATTGTACCTTTTGTGTTTAATTCAGATCCAATTTCTGTGTATCATCGTCAATAAGAAGGTCCAAGGGATGCAGTAAACCTGAAGTGAAGCATCGGAATCTATAACTAGTTTCACAGGATTGGTTCAAAACATAGACAGTAAGAGGAGTCAGTCTTCTTGTACTTATGTCGGCAGTGTGCCTTTTGTATTTATTTCCGATGCAATTTCTGTGTTTTATCGTCAATAAGGAGGTCCAAGGGGAACCGTAAACCTGAAGTGAAGCATCGGAATCTATAACTAGTGTCACAGGAATGGTACAAACATAGACAGTATGAAGAGTCATTCTCTTGTACTTAAGATGGCATTGTGCATTTTCTATTTGATTCCGATGCAATTTCTGTGATTCATCGTCAATAAGAAGGTCCAAGGGATACAGTAAACCTGGAGTGTAGCATCGGAATCTATAACTAGTGTCACAGACAATGGTTCAAAACATAGACAGTAAGAAGAGTCAGTCTTCATGTACTTAAGTCGGCATAGTGCCTTTTGTATTTATTTCCGATGAAATTTCTGTGTTTCATCGTCAATAAGAAGGACCGAAGGTATACAGAAAACCTGAAGTGAAGCATCATAATCTATAACTAGTGTCACAGGATTGGTTCAAAACATAGACACTAAGAAGAGTCAGTCTGCTTGTACTTAAGTCATCATTGTGCCTTTTGTATTTAATTCCGCTGCAATTTCTGTGTTTCATCATCAATAAGAAGGTCTAAGGGATACAGTAAACCTGAACTGAAGCATCGGAATCTATAACTAGTGTCACTGGAATGGTTCAAAACATAGACAGTGAAAAGAGTCCGTCTTCGTGTACTCGAGTCAGCATTGTGCCTTTTGTATTTAACTCCGATGCAGTTTCTGTGTTTCATCGTCAATAATAAGGTCCAAGGGATACAATAAACCAGAAGTGAAGCTTCGGACTCTATAACTAGTGTCACAGGAATAGTTCACAGCATAGACATTAGGAAGAGTCAGTCTTCTTGTACTGAAATCGGCATTGTGCCTTTTGTTTTTATTTCCGATGAAATTTCTGTGTTTCTTCGTCAATAAGAAGATCCAAGAGATACAGAAACCTAAAGTGAAGCATCGGAATATATAACTAGTGTCACAGGAATTGTTCAAAACATAGACAGTAAGAAGAGTCAGTCTTCTTGTACTTAAGTCGGCATTGTGCCTTTTGTATTTACTTCCGATGCAATTTCTGTGTTTCATCGTCAATAAGAAGGTCCAAGGGATACAGTAAACCTGGAGTGTAGCATCGGAATCTATAACTAGTGTCACAGACAATGGTTCAAAACATAGACAGTAAGAAGAGTCGGTCTTCATGTACTTAAGTCGGCATTGTGCCTTTTGTATTTAATTCCGATTCAATTTCTGTGTTTCATCGTCAATACGAAGGTCCTAGGGATACAGTAAACCTGAAGCGATGCCTCGGATTCTATAACTAGTGTCACAGGAATGGTTCAAAACATAGTCAATAAGCAGAGTCAGTCTTCTTGTACTTAAGTCGGCATTGTGCCTTTTTAATTAAATTCCGTTGCAATTTCTGCGTTTCATCGCCAATAAGAAGGTCCAAGGGATACAGTAAACCTGAGCTGAAGCATCGGAATCTATTACTAGTGTCACTGGAATGGTTCAAAACATAGACAGTAAAAAGAGTCCGTCTTCTTGTACTTGTGTCAGCATTGTGCCTTTTGTATTTAACTCCGATATAGGTTTCTGTGTTTCACCGTCAATAATAAGGTCCAAGGGATACAATAAACCAAAGGTGAAGCATCGGACTCTATAACTAGTGTCACAGGAATAGTTCACAGCATAGACAGTAGGAAGAGTCAGTCTTCTTGTACTTAAATCGGCATTGTGCCTTTTGTTTTTAATTCCGATGAAATTTCTGTGTTTCTTTGTCAATAGGAAAGTCCAAGAGATTCAGAAACCTAAAGTAAAGCATCGGATTCTGTAACTAGTGTCCCAGGAATGGTTAGAACTATAATCAGTAAGAAGACTGACTCTTCTTGTACTTAAGTCGGCATTGTGTCTTTTGTATTTAATTCCGATGCAATTTCTGTGATTCATCGTCAATAAGAAGGTCCAAGGGATAAAGTAAACCTGGAGTGAAGCATCGGAATCTATATCTAGTGTCACAGGAATGATTCAAAGCATAGTCAGTAGGAAGAGTCAGTCTTCTTGTACTTAAGACGGCATTGTGCCCTTTCTATTTAATTCCGATGCAATTTCTGTGTTTTATCGTCAATAAGAAGGTCCAAGGGATACAGTAAACCTAGAGTGAAGCATCGGAATCTATAACTAGTGTCAATAGAATGGTTCAAAAAATAGACAGTAAGAAGAGTCAGTGTTCTTGTACCTATGTCTTCATTGTGCCTTTTGTATTTAATTCCGATGCAATATCTGAGTTTCATCGTCAATAAGAAGGTCAGAGGGATACAGTAAACCTGAAGTGAAGCATCGGAATCTATAACTAGTGTCACAGGAATGGTTCACAATACAGACAGTAAGAAGTGTCAGTCTTCTTGTACTTAAGTCGCCTTTGTGCGTTTTGAATTTAATTCCGATGCAATTTCTGTGTTTCATCGTCAATAAGAATCTCCAAGGGATACAGTAAACCTGAAGTGAAGCATCGGAATCTATAACTAGTGTCACAGGAATGGTTCAAATCATTGTCAATTAGAAGAGTCGGTTTTCATGTACTTAAGTCGCCATTGTGCCTTTTGTATCTAATTCCGTTGCAATTTCTGTGTTTCATCGTCAATAAGAAGGTACAAGGGATACAGTAAACCTGAAGTGAAGCTTCGGAATGTATAACTAGTGTCACAGGAAAGTTTCAAAACCTGGACAGTAAGAAGAGTCAGTGTTCTTGTACTTAATTCGGCATTGTGCCTTTTGTATTTAATTCCGATTCAATTTCTGTGTTTCATCGTCAATTAGAAGGTCCAAGGGATACAGTCCACCTGAAGTGATGCATCGGAATGTACAACTAGTGTCACAGGAATGGTTCAAAGCATAGACAGTAAGAAGAGTCAGTCTTCTTGTACTTAAGACGGCATTGTGCCTTTTCTATTTAATTCCGATGCAATTTCTGTGTTTCATCGTCAATGAGAAGGTCAGAGGGATACAGTAAACCTGAAGTGAAGCATCGGATTCTATAACTAGTGTCACAGAAATGGTTCAAAAAATAGTCAGTGAGAAGAGTCAGTCTTCTTGTACTTAAGTCGGCATTGTGTCTTTTGTATTTAATTCCGATGCAATTTCTGTGATTCGTCGTCAATAAGAAGGTCCAAGGGATAAAGTAAACCTGGAGTGAAGCATCGGAATCTATAACTAGTGTCACAGGAATGATTCAAAGCATAGTCAGTAGGAAGAGTCAGTCTTCTTGTACTTAAGACGGCACTGTGCCTTTTCTATTTAATTCCGATGCAATTTCTGTGTTTCATCGTCAATGAGAAGGTCAGAGGGATACAGCAAACCTGAAGTGAAGCATCGGAACCTATAACTAGTGTCACAGGAATGGTTCAAAACATGGTCAGTAAGAAGAGTCGGTCTTCTTGTACTTAAGTCGGCATTGTGAATTTCGTAATCAATTCCGATGCAATTTCTGTGTTTCACCGTCAGTACGAAGGTCAGAGGGATACAGTAAACCTGGAGTGAAGCATCGGAATCTATAACTAGTCTCAATGGATTGGTTCAAAACATAGACAGTATGAAGAGTCAATCTTCCTTTACTGAAGTTGGCATTGTGCCTTTTGTATTTAATTCCGGTGCAATTTCTGTGTTTCATCATCAATACGAAGGTCAGAGGGATACAGTAAACCTGAAGTGAAGCATCGGATTCTATAACTAGTGTCACAGAAATGGTTCAAAAAATAGTCAGTAAGAAGAGTCAGTCTTCTTGTCCTTAAGTCGGCATTGTGCCGTTTGTATTTAATTCCGATGCAATATCTGTGTTTCATCGTCAATAAGAAGGTCCAAGGGATACAGTAAACCTGGAGTGAAGCATCGGAATCTATAACTAGTGTCACAAGAATGGTTGAAAACATAGTCAGTAAGAAGAGTCAGTCTTCTTGTCCTTAAGTCAGCATTGTGGCTTTTGTATTTAATTCCGATGCAATTTCTGTGTTTCATCGTCAATAAGAAGGTCCAAGGGATACAGTAAACTTGGAGTGTAGGATCGGAATCTATAACTAGTGTCACAGGAATAGTACAAATCATAGACAGTACTGAAGTCGGCATTGTGATTTCGTATTTAATTCCGATGCAATTTCTGTGTTTCATCGTCAATAAGAAGGTCCAAGGGAAACAGTAAACCTGAAGTGAAGCATCGGAATCTATAACTAGTGTCACAGGAATGATTCAAAGCATAGTTAGTAAGAAGAGTCAGTCTTCATGTACTTAAGTCGGCATTGTGCCTTTTGTATTTAATTCCGATGCAATTTCTGTGTTTCTTCGTCAATACGAAGGTCCAAGGGAGACAGTAAACCTGAAGTGAAGCATCGGAATCTATAACTAGTGACACAGGAATGGTTCAAAACATAGACAGTAGGAAGAGTCAGTCTTCTTGTACCTAAGTCGGCATTGTACCTTTTGTGTTTAATTCAGATCCAATTTCTGTGAATCATCGTCAATAAGAAGGTCCAAGGGATGCATTAAACCTGAAGTGAAGCATCGGAATCTATAACTAGTTTCACAGGATTGGTTCAAAACATAGACAGTAAGAGGAGTCAGTCTTCTTGTACTTATGTCGGCAGTGTGCCTTTTGTATTTATTTCCGTTACAATTTCTGGGTTTTATCGTCAATAAGGAGGTCCAAGGGAAACAGTAAACCTGAAGTGAAGCATCGGAATCTATAACTAGTGTCACAGGAATGGTTAAAATCATAGTCAGTAAGAAGAGTCCGTCTTATTGTACTTAAGTCGGCATAGTGCCTTTTGTATTTATTTCCGATGAAATATCTGTGTTTCGTCGTTAATAAGAAGTACAGAGGTATACAGTAAACCTGAAGTAAAGCATCGGAATCTATAACTAGTGTTACAGGAATGGTTCAAAGCATAGTCATTAAGATGAGTCAGTTTTCTTGTCCTTAAGTCGGCATTGTGCCTTTTGTATGTAATTCCGATGCAATTTCTGTATTTCATCGTCAATAAGAAGGACCGAAGGGATACAGTATACCTGAAGTGAAGCATCGGAATCTATAACTAGTGTCACAGGATTGGTTCAAAACATAGACAGTAAGAAGAGTCAGTCTGCTTGTACTTCAGTCATCATTGCACCTTTTGTATTTAATTCCGATGCAATTTCTGTGTTTCATCGTCAATAAGAAGGTCCAAGTGATACAGTAAATCTGGAGTGTAGCATCGGAATCTATAACTAGTGTCACAGAGAATGGTTCAGAACATAGACAGTATGAAGAGTCGCTCTTCATGTACTTAAGTCGGCATTGTGCCTTTGTATTTAATTCCGATTCAATTTCTATGTCTCATCGTCAATACGAAGGTCCAAAGGATACAGTAAACCTGAAGTGAAGCCTCGGAATCTATGACTAGTGTCACAGGAATGGTTCAAAACGTAGTCAGTAAGAAGGGTCAGTCTTCTTGTACTTAAGTCGGCATTGTGCGTTTTGTATTTAATTCCTACGAAATCTCTGTTTTTCATTGTCAATAAGAAGGTCCAAGGGATACAGTAAACATGGAGTGATGCATCGGAATCTATAACTAGTGTCAATGGAATGGTTCAAAACATAGACAGTAAGCAGAGTCAGTCTTCTTGTACTTAAGTCGGCATTGTGCCATTTGTACTTAATTCCGATGCAATTTCTGAGTTTCATCGTCAGTAAGAAAGTCAGAAGGATACAGTAAACCTGAAGTGAAGCATCGGAATCTATGACTAGTGTCACAGAAATGGTTCAAAACATAGTCAGTAAGAAGAGTAAGTCTTCTTGTCCTTAAGTCGGCATTGTGCCTTTTGTATTTATTTCCGACGCAAATTCTGTGTTTCATCGTCAATAAGATAGTCCAAGTGATATATTAAACCAGGTGTGAAGCACCGGAACCTATAACTAGTGTCACAGGAATGGTTCAAAACATAGAAAGTAAGAAAAGTCAGTCTTCTTGTACTCAAGACGGCATTGTGCATTTTGTATTTAATTCCGATGCAATTTCTGCGTTTCATCGTCAATAAGAATGTCCAAGGGAAACAGTAAACCTGAAGTAAAGCATCGGAATCTATAACTAGTGTCACAGGAATGGTAGAAACATAGTCAGTATGAAGAGTCATTCTCTTGTACTTTTCTATTTGATTCCGATGCAATTTCTGTGATTCATCGTCAATAAGAAGGTCAGAGGGACACAGTAAACCTGAAGTGAAGCATCGGAATCTATAACAAGTGTCACAGGAATGGTTCAAATCATTGTCAATCAGAAGAGTCAGTCTTTATGTACTTAAGTCGGCATTGTGCCTTTTGTATTAATTTCCGATGCAATTACTGTGTTTCATCGTCAATAAGAAGGACCGAAGGGATACAGTAAACCTGAAGTGAAGCATCGGAATCTATAACTAGTGTCACAGGAATGGTGCAAAACACAGACAGTAAGAATAGTCAGTGTTCTTGTACTTAAGTCGGCATTGTGCCTTTTGTATTTAATTCCGATGCTGTTTCTGTTTTTCATCGTCAATAAGAGGGTCCAAGGGATACAATAAACCTGAAGTGAAGCATCGGACTCTGTAACTAGTGTCACGGGAATAGTTCACAACATAGACAGTAGGAAGAGTCAGTCTTTTTGTACTTAAGTCTTCATTGTGCCTTTTGTATTTAATTCCGATGCAATTTCTATGTTTCATCGTCAATACGAAGGTCCAAAGGATACAGTAAACCTGAAGTGAAGCCTCGGAATCTATAACTAGTGTCACAGAAATGGTTCAAAACGTAGTCAGTAAAAAGGTCAGTCTTCTTGTACTTAAGTCGGCATTGTGCCTTTTGTATTTAATTCCTACAAAATTTCTGTGTTTCATTGTCAATAAGAAGGTCCAAGGGATACAGTAAACCTTGAGTGATGCATCGGAATCTATAACTAGTGTCAATGGAATGGTTAAAAACATAGACAGTAAGAAGAGTCAGTCTTCTTGTACTTAAGTCGGCATTGTGCCATTTGTACTTAATTCCGATGCAATTTCTGAGTTTCATCGTCAATAAGAAAGTCAGAAGGAGACAGTAAACCTGAAGTGAAGCATTTGAATCTATAACTAGTGTCACAGAAATGGTTCAAAACATAGTCAGTAAGAAGTGTCTGTCTTCTTGTCCTTAAGTCGGCATTGTGCCTTCTGTATTTAATTCCGACGCAAATTCTGTGTTTCATCGTCAATAAGAAAGTCCAAGGGATATATTAAACCAGGAGTGAAGCACCGGAACCTATAAATAGTGTCACAGGAATGGTTCAAACATAGAAAGTAAGAAAAGTCATTCTTCTTGTACTCAAGTCGGCATTGTGCATTTTGAATTTAATTCCGATGCAATTTCTGAGTTTCATCGTCAATAAGAATGTCCAAGGGAAACAGTAAACCTGAAGTGAAGCATCGGAATCTATAACTAGTGTCACAGGAATGGTACAAACATAGACAGTATGAAGAGTTATTCTCTTGTACTTTTCTATTTGATTCCGATGCAATTTCTGTGATTCATCGTCAATAAGAAGGTCAGAGGGACACAGTAAACCTGAAGTGAAGCATCGGAATCTATAACAAGTGTCACAGGAATGGTTCAAATCATTGTCAATCAGAAGAGTCGGTCTTCATGTACTTAAGTCGGCATTGTGCCTTTTGTATTAATTTCCGATGCAATTACTGTGTTTCATCGTCAATAAGAAGGACCGAAGGGATACAGTAAACCTGGAGTGAAGCATCGGAATCTATAACTAGTGTCACAGGATTGGCTCAAAACATAGACAGTAAGAAGAGTCAGTCTGCTTGTACTTCAGTCATCATTGTACCTTTTGTATTTAATTCCGATGCAATTTCTGTGTTTCATCGTCAATAACAAGGTCTAATCGATACAGTAAACCTGAAGTGAAGCATCGGAATCTATAACTAGTGTCACAGGAATGGTGCAAAACATAGACAGTAAGAAGAGTCAGTCTTCTTGTACTTAAGTCGGCATTGTGCCTTTTGTATTTAATTCCGATGCTGTTTCTGTTTTTCATCGTCAATAAGAGGGTCCAAGGGATACAATAAACCTGAAGTGAAGCATCGGACTCTGTAACTAGTGTCACGGGAATAGTTCACAACATAGACAGTAGGAAGAGTCAGTCTTTTTGTACTTAAGTCTTCATTGTGCCTTTTGTATTTAATTCCGATGCAATTTCAGTGTTTCATCGTCAATAAGAAGGTCCAAGTGATACATTAAATCTGGAGTGTAGCATCGGAATCCATAACTAGTGTCACAGAGAATGGTTCAGAACATAGACAGTATGAAGAGTCGGTCTTCATGTACTTAAGTCGGCATTGTGCCTTTTGTATCTAATTCCGATTCTATTTCTATGTTTCATCGTCAATACGAAGGTCCAAAGGATACAGTAAACCTGAAGTGAAGCCTCGGAATCTATAACTAGTGTCACAGGAATGGTTCAAAGCGTAGTCAGTTAGAAGGGTCAGTCTTCTTGTACTTAAGTCGGCATTCTGCCTTTTGTATTTAATTCCTATGAAATTTCCGTGTTTCATTGTCAATAAGAAGGTCCAAGGGATACAGTAAACCTGGAGTGATGCATCGAAATCTATAACTAGTGTCAATGGAATGGTTCAAAACATAGACAGTAAGAAGAGTCAGTCTTCTTGTACTTAAGTCGGCATTGTGCCATTTGTACTTAATTCCGATGCAATTTCTGAGTTTCATCGTCAATAAGAAAGTCAGAAGGATACAGTAAACCTGAAGTGAAGCATCGGAATCTTTAACTAGTGTCACAGGAATGGTTCAAAACATAGTCAGTAAGAAGAGTCAGTCTTCTTGTCCTTAAGTCGGCATTGTGCGTTTTTGTATTCAATTCCGACGCAAATTCTGTGTTTCATCGTCAATAAGAAAGTCCAAGGGATATATTAAACCTGGAGTGAAGCACCGGAATCTATAACTAGTGTCACAGGAATGGTTCAAAACATAGACAGTAAGAAGAGTCAGTCTTCTTGTACTTAAGTCGGCATTGTGCCATTTGTACTTAATTCCGATGCAATTTCTGTGTTTCATCGTCAATAAGAATGTCCAAGGGATACAGTAAACCTAAAGTGAAGCATCGGAATCTATAACTAGTGTCACATGAATGGTTCAAATCATTGTCAATCAGAAGAGTCGGTCTTCATGTACTTAAGTCGGCATTGTGCCTTTTGTATTAATTTCCGATGCAATTATTGTGTTTCATCGTCAATAAGAAGGTACAAGGGATACAGTAAACCTGAAGTGAAGCATCGGAATCTATAACTAGTGTCAAAGGAATGGTTCAAATCATAGAGAGTAGGAAGAGACAGTGTTCTTGTACTTAAGTCGGCATTGTGCCTTTTGTATTTAATTCCGATGCAATTTCTGTGTTTCATCGTCAATAAGAAGGTCCAAGGGATACAGTAAACCTGAAGTGAAGCATCGGAATCTACAATTAGTGTCACAGGAATGGTTCAAATCATAGACAGTAAGAAGAGTCAGTCTTCTTGTACTTAAGTCGGCATAGTGCCTTTTGTATTTATTTCCGATGCAATTTCTGTGTTTCATCGTCAATTAGAATGTCCAAGGGATATAGTAAACCTAAAGTGAAGCATCGGAATCTATAACTAGTGTCACAAGAATGGTTCAAATCATTGTCAATCAGAGGAGTCGGTCTTCATGTACTTAAGTCGGCATATTGCCTTTTGTATTAATTTCCGATGCAATTACTGTGTTTCATCGTCAACAAGAAGGTACAAGGGATACAGTAAATCTGAAGTGAAGCATCGGAATCTATAACTAGTGTCAAAGGAATGGTTCAAATCATAGAGAGTAGGAAGAGACAGTGTTCTTGTACTTAAGTCGGCATTGTGCTTGTTGTATTTAATTCCGATGCAATTTCTGTGTTTCATCGTCAATAAGAAGGTCCAAGGGTTACAGTAAACCTGAAGTGAAGCATCGGAATCTACAATTAGTGTCACAGGAATGGTTCAAAACATAGACAGTAAGAAGAGTCAGTCTTCATGTACTTAAGTCGGCATTGTGCCTTTTGTATTTAATTCCGATGCAATTTCTGTGTTTCATCGTCAATAAGAAGATCAGAGGGGTACAGTAAACCTGAAGTGAAGCATCGGAATCTGTAACTAGTGTCACAGGAATGGTTCAAAACATAGTCAGTAAGAAGAGTCAGTCTTCTTGTCCTTAAGTCCGCATTGTGCCTTTTGTATTTGATTCCGGTGCAATTTCTGTGTTTCATCGTCAATAAGAAGGTCCAAGGGATACAGTAAACCCGAAGTGAAGCATCGGAATCTACAATTAGTGTCACAGGAATGGTTCAAAACATAGACAGTAAGAAGAGTCAGTCTTCATGTACTTATGTCGGCATTGTGCCTTTTGTATTTATTTCCGATGCAATTTCTGTGTTTTATCGTCAATAAGGCGGTCCAAGGGAAACAGTAAACCTGAAGTGAAGCATCGGAATCTATAACTAGTGTCACAGGAATGGTACAAACATAGACAGTATGAAGAGTCATTCTCTTGTACTTAAGTCGGCATTGTGCATTTTCTATTTGATTCCGATGCAATTTCTGTGATTCATCGTCAATAAGAAGGTCAGAGGGACACAGTAAACCTGAAGTGAAGCATCGGAATCTATAACAAGTGTCACAGGAATGGTTAAAATCATAGTCATTAAGAAGAGTCAGTCTTATTGTACTTAAGTCGGCATAGTGCCTTTTGTATTTATTTCCGATGAAATATCTGTGTTTCGTCGTTAATAAGAAGTTCAGAGGTATACAGTAAACCTGAAGTAAAGCATCGGAATCTATAACTAGTGTAACAGGAATGGTTCAAAGCATGGTCATTAAGATGAATCAGTTTTCTTGTCCTTAAGTCGGCATTGTGCCTTTTGTATGTAATTCCGATGCAATTTCTGTATTTCATCGTCAATAAGAAGGACCGAAGGGATACAGTATACCTGAAGTGAAGCATCGGAATCTATAACTAGTGTCACAGGATTGGTTCAAAACATAGACAGTAAGAAGAGTCAGTCTGCTTGTACCTCAGTCATCATTGTACTTTTGTATTTAATTCCGATGCAATTTCTGTGTTTCATCGTCAATAAGAAGGTCCAAGTGATACAGTAAATCTGGAGTGTAGCATCGGAATCTATAACTAGTGTCACAGAGAATGGTTCAGAACATAGACAGTATGAAGGGTCGCTCTTCATGTACTTAAGTCGGCATTATGCCTTTGTATTTAATTCCGATTCATTTCTATGTTTCATCGTCAATACGAAGGTCCAAAGGATACAGTAAACCTGAAGTGAAGCCTCGGAATCCATAACTAGTGTCACAGGAATGGTTCAAAACGTAGTCAGTAAGAAGGGTCAGTCTTCTTGTACTTAAGTCGGCATTGTGCCTTTTGTATTTAATTCCTATGAAATTTCTGTTTTTCATTGTCAATAAGAAGGTCCAAGAGATACAGTAAACATGGAGTGATGCATCGGAATGTATAACTAGTGTCAATGGAATGGTTCAAAACATAGACAGTAAGCAGAGTCAGTCTTCTTGTACTTAAGTCGGCATTGTGCCATTTGTACTTAATTCCGATGCAATTTCTGAGTTTCATCGTCAGTAAGAAAGTCAGAAGGATACAGTAAACCTGAAGTGAAGCATCGGAATCTATAACTAGTGTCACATGAATGGTTCAAATCATTGTCAATCAGAAGAGTCGGTCTTCATGTACTTAAGTCGGCATTGTGCCTTTTGTATTAATTTCCGATGCAATTACTGTGTATCATCGTCAATAAGAAGGTCCAAGGGATGTAGTAAACCGGAAGTGAAGCATCGGAATCTACAACTAGTTTCACAGGATTGGTTCAAAACATAGACAGTAAGAAGAGTCAGTCTTCTTGTACTTATGTTGGCAGTGTGCCTTTTGTATTTATTTCCGATGCAATATCTGTGTTTTATCGTCAATAAGGAGGTCCAAGGGAAACAGTAAACTTGAAGTGAAGCATCGGAATCTATAACTAGCGTCACAGGAATGGTACAAACATAGACAGTATGAAGAGTCATTCTCTTGTACTTAAGTCGGCATTGTGCATTTTCTATTTGATTCCGATGCAATTTCTATGATTCATCGTCAATAAGAAGGTCAGAGGGACACAGTAAACCTGAAGTGAAGCATCGGAATCTATAACAAGTGTCACAGGAATGGTTCAAATCATAGTCAGTATGAAGAGTCAGTCTTATTGTACTTAAGTCGGCATAGTGCCTTTTGTATATATTTCCGATGAAATTTCTGTGTTTCATCGTTAATACCAAGGTCAGAGGTATACAGTAAACCTGAAGTAAAGCATCGGAATCTATAACTAGTGTAACAGGAATGGTTCAAAGCATGGTCATTAAGATGAGTCAGTTTTCTTGTCCTTAAGTCGGCATTGTGCCTTTTGTATGTAATTCCGATGCAATTTCTGTGTTTCATCGTCAATAAGAATGACCGAAGGGATACAGTAAACCTGAAGTGAAGCATCGGAATCTATAACTAGTGTCACAGGATTGGTTCAAAACATAGACTGTAAGAAGAGTCAGTCTGCTTGTACTTCAGTCATCATTGTACCTTTTGTATTTAATTGCGATGCAATTTCTGTGTTTCATCGTCAATAAGAAGGTCTAAGAGATACAGTAAACCTGAAGTGAAGCATCGGAATCTATAACTAGTGTCACAGGAATAGTTCACAACATAGGCAGTAGGAAGAGTCAGTCTTCTTGTACTTAAGTCAGCATTGTGCCTTTTGTATTTAATTCCGATGCAATTTCTGTGTTTCATCATCAATAAGAATTTCCAAGTGATACAGTAAATCTGGAGTGTAGCATCGGAATCTATAACTAGTGTCACAGAGAATGGTTCAGAACATAGACAGTAAGAAGAGTCGGTCTGCTTGTACTTCAGTCATCATTGTACCTTTTGTATTTAATTCCGATTCAATTTCTATGTTTCATCGTCAATACGAAGGTCCAAAGGATACAGTAAACCTGAAGTGAAGCCTCGGAATCTATAACTAGTGTCACAGAAATGGTTCAAAACGTAGTCAGTAATAAGCTCAGTCTTCTTGTACTTGAGTCGGCATTGTGCCTTTTGTATTTAATTCCTACAAAATTTCTGTGTTTCATTGTCAATAAGAAGGTCCAAGGGATACAGTAAACCTTGAGTGATGCATCGGAATCTATAACTAGTGTCAATGGAATGGTTAAAAACATAGACAGTAAGAAGAGTCAGTCTTCTTGTACTCCAGTCGGCATTGTGCATTTTGTATCTAATTCCGATGCAATTTCTGTGTTTCATCGTCAATAAGAATGTCCAAGGGATACAGTAAACCTAATGTGAAGCATCGGAATCTATAACTAGTGTCACATGAATGGTTCAAATCATTGTCAATCAGAAGAGTCGGTCTTCATGTACTTAAGTCGGCATTGTGCCTTTTGTATTAATTTCCGATGCAATTACTGTGTTTCATCGTCAACAAGAAGGTACAAGGGATACAGTAAATCTGAAGTGAAGCATCGGAATCTATAACTAGTGTCTAAGGAATGGTTCAAATCATAGAGAGTAGGAAGAGACAGTGTTCTTGTACTTAAGTCGGCATTGTGCTTTTTGAATTTAATTCCGATGCAATTTCTGTGTTTCATCGTCAATAAGAAGGACCAAGGGTTACAGTAAACCTGAAGCATCGGAATCTACAATTAGTGACACAGGAATGGTTCAAAACATAGACAGTAAGAAGAGTCAGTCTTCATGTACTTAAGTCGGCATTGTGCCTTTTGTATTTAATTCCGGTGCAATTTCTGTGTTTCATCGTCAATAAGAAGATCAGAGGGGTACAGTAAACCTGAAGTGAAGCATCGGAATCTGTAACTAGTGACACAGGAATGGTTCAAAACATAGTCAGTAAGAAGAGTCAGTCTTCTTGTCCTTAAGTCCGCATTGTGCCTTTTGTATTTGATTCCGATGCAATTTCTGTGTTTCATCGTCAATAAGAAGGTCCAAGGGATACAGTAAACCTGGAGTGAAGCATCGGAATCCATAACTAGTGCCACACTAATGCTTCAAACATAGACAGTAAGAAGAGTCAGTCTTCTTGTACTTAAGTCGGCATTGTGCCTTTTGTATTTAATTCCGATGCAATTTCTGTGTTTCATCGTCTATAAGGAGGTCCAAGGGATACAGTAAACCTGAAGTGAAGCATCTGAATCTATAACTAGTGTCACTGGAATGGTTCAAAATATAGACAGTAAGAAGTGTCAGTCGTCTTGAACTTAAGCCGGCATTGTGCCTTTTGTACTTAATTCCGATGTAATTTCTGTGATTCATCGTCAATAAGAAGCTCCAAGGGATACAGAAAAGCCGAAGTGAAGCATCGGACTCTTCAACTTGTGTCACAGAAATGGTTCAAATCATAGACTGTAGGAAGAGTCAGTCTTCTTATACTTAAGTCGGCATTGTGCCTTTTGTATTTAATTCCGATGCAATTTCTGTGTTTCATCGTTAATTAGAAGGTCCAAGGGAAACAGTAAACCTGAAGTGAAGCATCGGAATCTATAACTAGTGTCACTGGAATGGTTCAAAATATAGAGAGTTAGAAGAGTCAGTCCTCCTGTACTTAAGTCGGCATTGTGGCTTTTGTATTAAATTCCGATGCAATTTCTGTGTTTCATCGTCAATAAGAAGGTCAGAGGGATACAGTAATCCTGAAGTAAAGCATCGGATTCTGTAACTAGTGTCACAGGAATGGTTCAAATTATAATCAGTAAGAAGAGTCACTCTTATTGTACTTAAGTCGGCATTGTGCCCTTTTGTATTTAATTCCGACGCAAATTCTGTGTTTCATCGTCAATAAGAAGGTCCAAGGGATATATTAAACCTGGAGTGAAGCACCGGAACCTATAACTAGTGTCACAGGAATGGTTCAAAGCATAGAAAATAAGAAGAGTCCGTCTTCTTGTACTCAAGTCGGCATTGTGCATTTTGTATTTAATTCCGATGCAATTTCTGTGTTTCATCGTCAATAAGAATGTCCAAGGGATACAGTAAACCTGAAGTGAAGCATCGGAATCTATAACTAGTGTCACATGAATGGTTCAAATCATTGTCAATCAGAAGAGTCGGTCTTCATGTACTTAAGTCGGCATTGGGCCTTTTGTATTAATTTCCGATGCAATTTCTGTGTTTCATCGTCAATAAGAAGGTACAGGGGATACAGTTAACCAGAAGTGAAGCATCGGAATCTGTAACTAGTGTCAAAGGAATGGTTCAAATCATAGAGAGTAAGAAGAGACAGTGTTCTTGTACTTAAGTCGGCATTGTGCATTTTCTATTTACTTCCGATGCAATTTCTGTGTTTCATCGTCAATAAGAAGGTCAGAGGGATACAGTAAACCTGAAGTGAAGCATCGGAATCTATAACTAGTGTCACAGGAATGGTTCAAAACATAGACAGTAAGAAGAGTCAGTCTTCTTGTACTTAAGTCGGCATTGTGCCTTTTGTATTTAATTCCGATGCAGTTTCTGTGTTTCATCGCCAATAAGAAGGTCCAAGGGATACAATAAACCTGAAGTGAAGCTTCGGACCCCATAACTAGTGTCACAGGAATAGTTCACAACACAGACCGTAGGAAGAGTCAGTCTTCATGTACTTAAGTCGGCATTGTGCCTTTTGTATTTAATTCCGATGAAATTTCTGTGTTTTATCGTCAATAAGATGGTCCAAGGGATACAGAAACCTGAAGTGAAGCATCGGAATATATAATTAGTGTCACAGGAATGGTTCCAAACATACACAGTAAGAAGTGTCAGTCTTCTTGTACTTAAGTCGGTATTGTGCCTTTTGCATATAATTCCGATGCAATTTCTGTGTTTCATCGTCAATAAGGTCAGAGGGATACAGTAAACCTGAAGTGAAGCCTCGGAAACTATAACTAGTGTCACAGGAATGATTCAAATCATAGTCAGAAAGAGGTGTCAGTCTTCTTGTACTTTAGTCGGCATTGTGCCTTTTCAATTTACTTCCGATGCAATTTCTGTGTTGCATCGTCCATAAGAAGGTCAGAGGGATACAGTAAACCTGAAGTGAAGCATCGGAATCAATAACTAGTGTCACAGCAATGGTTCAAAGCATAGTAAGTAATAAGAGTCAGTCTTCTTGTACTTAAGTCGGCATTGTGCCTTTTGTATTTAATTCCGATGCAATTTCAGTGTTTCATCGTCAATAAGAAGGTCAGAGGGATACAGTAAACCTGACGAGAAGCATCGGAATCTATAACTAGTGTCACAGCAATGGTTAAAAACATAGTAAGTAATAAGAGTCAGTCTTCTTGTACTTAAGTCGGCATTGTGACTTTTGTATTTAATTCCGATGCAATTTCAGTGTTTCATCGTCAATAAGAAGGTCAGAGGGATACAGTAAACCTGAAGAGAAGCATCGGAATCTATAACTAGTGTCACAGGAATGGGTCACAGCATAGTCAGTAAGAAGAGTCTGTATCTTGTACTTAAGTCGGCATTGTGTCTTTTGTATTAAATTCCGATGCAATTTCTGTGTTTCATCGTCCATAGAAGGTCCAAGGGATACAGTAGAACTGAAGTCTAGCATCGGAATCTTTAACTAGTGTCACAGGAGTGGTTCAAAACATAGTAAGTAAGAGGAGTCAGTCTTTTTGTACTTAAGTCGGCATTGTGCCTTTTGTATTTAATTCCGATGCACTTTCTGTGTTTCATCGTCAATAAAAAGGTCCAAGGGATACAGTAAACCTGGAATGAAGCATCGGAATCTATAACTAGTGTTACAGGAATGGTTCAAAGCATAGTCAGTAAGATGAGTCAGTCTTCTTGTCCTTAAGTCGGCATTGTGCAGTTTGTATTTAATTCCGATGCTATTTCTGTGTTTCATCGTCAATAAGAAGGACCGAAGGTATACAGCAAACCTGAAGTGAAGCATCGGAATCTGTAACTAGTGTCACAGGATTGGTTCAAAACATAGACACTAAAAAGAGTCAGTCTGCTTCTACTTAAGTCATCATTGTGACTTTCGTATTTAATTCCGCTGCAATTTCTGTGTTTCATCGTCAATAAGAAGGTCTAAGGGATACAGTAAACCTGAACTGAAGCATCGGAATCTATAACTAGTGCCACAGGAATGGTTCAAAACATAGACAGTAAAAAGAGTCCGTCTTCTTGTACTTGAGTCAGCATTGTGCCTTTTGTATTTAACTCCGATGCAGTTTCTGTGTTTCATCGTCAATAATAAGGTCCAAGGGATACAATAAACCAGAAGTGAAGCATCGGACTCTATAACTAGTGTCACAGGAATGGTTCACAACATAGACAGTAGGAAGAGTCAGTCTTCTTGTACTTAAGTCGGCATTGTGCCTTTTGTTTTTAATTCCGATGAATTTTCTGTGTTTCTTCGTCAATAAGAAGGTCCAAGAGATACAGTAACCTAAAGTGAAGCATCGGAATATACAACTAGTGTCACAGGAATGGTTCAAAACATAGACAGTAAGAAGAGTCAGTCTTCTTGTACTTAAGTCGGTATTGTGCCTTTTGCATTTAATTCCGATGCAATTTCTGTGTTTCATCGTCAATAAGGTCAGAGGGATACAGTAAACCTGAAGTGAAGCATCGAAATCCATAACTAGTGTCACAGGAATGGTTCAAAACATAGATAGTAGGAAGAGTCAGTCTTCTTGTACTTAAGTCGGCATTGTGCCTCTTGTATTTACTTCCGATGCAATTTTTGTGTTTCATCGTCAATAAGAAGGTCCAAGGGATACAGTAAACCTGGAGTGTAGCATCGGAATCTATAACTAGTGTCACAGAGAATGGTTCAAAACATAGACAGTAAGAAGAGTCGCTCTTCATGTACTTAAGTCGGCATTGTGCCTTTTGTATTTAATTCCGATTCAATTTCTGTATTTCATCGTCAATACGAAGGTCCTAGGGATACAGAAAAACCTGAAGGGATGCCTCGGAATCTATAACTAGTGTCACAGGAATGGTTCAAAACATAGTCAGTAAGCAGAGTCAGTCTTCTTGTACTTAAGTTGGCATTGTGCCTTTTCAATTAAATTCCTTTGCAATTTCTGTGTTTCATCGCCAATACGAAGGTCCAAGGGATACAGTAAACCTGATGTGAAGCATCGGAATCTATAACTAGTGTCAAAGGAATGGTTCAAATCATAGAGAGTAGGAAGAGACAGTGTTCTTGTACTTAAGTCGGCAATGTGCCATATGTATTTAATCCCGATGCAATTTCTGTGTTTCATCGTCAATAAGAAGGTCCAAGGTATACAGTAAACCTGAAGTAAAGCATCGGATTCTGTAACTAGTGTCCCAGGAATATTTAGAACTATAATCAGTAAGAAGAGTCACTCTTCTTGTACTTAAGTCGGAATTGTGTCTTTTGTATTTAATTCCGACGCAATTTCTGTGATTCATCGTCAATAAGAAGGTCCAAGGGATAAAGTAAACCTGGAGTGAAACATCGGAATCTATAACTAGTGTAACAGGAATGGTTCGAAACATAGACAGTAAGAAGAGTCAATCATCTTGTACTTAAGTCGGCATTGTGCCTTCTGTATTTAATTCCTATGCAATATCTGCGTTTTATCGTTAATAAAAAGGTCAGAGGGATACAGTAAACCTGAAGTGAAGCATCGAAATCTATAACTAGTGTCACAGGAATGGTTCATAACATAGTCAGTAAGAGGAGTCAGGCTTCTTGTACTTAAAACGGCATTGTGCCTTTTCTATTTAATTCCGATGCAATTTCTGTGTTTCATCGTCAATAAGAAGGTCCAAGGGATACAGTAGACATGGAGTGTAGCATCGGAATGTATAACTAGTGTCACAGGAATGGTTCAAAACATAGACAGTAAGAAGAGTCAGTCTTCTTGTACTTATGTCTTCATTGTGCCTTTTGTATTTAATTCCGTTGCAATTTCTGTGTTTCATCGTCAATAAGAACGTACAAGGGATACAGTGAACCTGAAGTGAAGCATCGGAATGTATAACTAGTGTCACAGGAAAGGTTCAAAACCTGGAAAGTAAGAAGAGTCAGTGTTCTTGTACTTAAGTCGGCATTGTGCCTTTTGTATTTAATTCCGATGCAATTTCTGTGTTTCATCGTCAATGAGAAGGTCAGAGGGATACAGCAAACCTGAAGTGAAGCATCGGAACCTATAACTAGTGTCACAGGAATGGTTCAAAACATACTCAGTATAAAGAGTCAGTCTTCTTGTACTTAAGTCGGCATTGTGCCTTTCGTATTCAATTCCGATGCAATTTCTGTGTTTCACCGTCAGTAAGAAGGTCAGAGGGGTACAGTAAACCTGGAGTGAAGCATCGGAATCTATAACTAGTGTCACAGGAATGGTTGAAAACATAGTCAGTAAGAAGAGTCAGTCTTATTGTACTTAAGTCGGCATAGTGCGTTTGTATTTATTTCCGATGAAATTTCTGTGTTTCATCGTTAATAAGAAGGTCAGAGGGACACAGTAAACCTGAAGTAAAGCATCGGAATCTATGACTAGTGTTACAGGAATGGTTCAAATCATGGTCATTAAGATGAGTCAGTCTTCTTGTCCTTAAGTCGGCATTGTTCCTTTTGTATGTAATTCCGATGCAATTTCTGTGTTTCATCGTCAATAAGAAGGTCTAAGGGATACAGTAAACCTGAAGTCAAGCATCGGAATCTACAACTAGTGTCACAGGAATGGTGCAAAACATAGACAGTAAGAAGAGTCGGTCTTCATGTACTTAAGTCGGCATTGTGCTTTTTGTATTTAATTTCGATTCAATTTCTATGTTTCATCGTCAATACGAAGGTCCAAAGGATAAAGTAAACCTGAAGTGAAGCCTCGGAATCTATAACTAGTGTCACAGGAATGGTTCAAAACGTAGTCAGTAAGAAGGGTCAGTCTTCTTGTGATTAAGTCGGCATTGTGCCTTTTGTATTAAATTCCTATGCAATTTCTGTGTTTCATTGTCAATAAGAAGGTCCAAGGGATACAGTAAACCTGGAGTGAAGCATCGGAATCTATAACTAGTGTCAATGGAATGGTTCAAAACATAGACAGTAAGAAGAGTCAGTCTTCTTGTACTTAAGTCGGCATTGTGCCTTTTCTATTTAATATCGATGCAATTTCTGTGTTTCATCGTCAATAAGAAGGTCCAAGGGATACAGATAACCTGGAGTGAAGCATCGCAATCAATAACTAGTGTCACAGGAATGGTTCAAAACATAGACAGTAAGAAGATTCACTCTTCGTATACTTAAGTTGGCATTTTGCCATTTGTATTTAAATCCGATGCAATTTATGTGTTTCATCGTCAATAAGAAGGTCTAAGGGATACAGTAAACCTGAAGTGAAGCATCGGAATCTATAACTAGTGTCACAGGAATGGTTCAAACATAGTCAGTAAGAAGAGTCAGTCTTCTTGTACTTAAGTCGGCATTGTGCCTTTTCTACTTAATTCCGATGCAATTTCTGTGTTTCATCGTCAATAAGAAGGTCCACGGTATACAGTAAACCTGAAGTAAAGCAACGGAATCCATAACTAGTGTCACAGGAATGGTCCAAACTATAATCAGTAAGAAGCGTCAGTCTTCCTGTACTTAAGTCGGCATTGTGCCTTTTCTTTTTAATTCCGGTGCAATTTCTGTGTTTCATCGTCAATAAGAAGGTCAGAGGGGTACAGTAAACCCGAAGTGAAGCATCGGAATCTATAACTAGTGTCACAGGAATGGTTCAAAACATAGACAGTAAGAAGATTCACTCTTCGTATACTTAAGTCGGCATTTTGCCATTTGTATTTAATTCCGATGCAATTTATGTTTTTCATCGTCAATAAGAAGGTCTAAGGGATACAGTAAACCTGAAGTGAAGCATCGGAATCTATAACTAGTGTCACAGGAATGGTTCAAAACATATACAGTAAGAAGAGTCAGTTTCCGTGTACTTAAGTCAGCATTTTGCCTTTTGTATTTAATTCCGATGCTATTTCTGTGTTTCATCGTCAATAAGAAGGTCCACGGTATACAGTAAACTTGAAGTAAAGCAACGGAATCCATAACTAGTGTCACAGGAATGGTTCAAACTATAATCAGTAAGAAGAGTCAGTCTACCTGTACTTAAGTCGGCATTGTGCCTTTTCTTTTTAATTCCGGTGCAATTTCTGTGTTTCATCGTCAATAAGAAGGTCAGAGGGGTACAGTAAACCTGAACTGAAGCATCGGAATCTATAACTAGTGTCACAGAAATGGTTTAAAACATAGTCAGTAAGAAGAGTCAGTCTTCTTGTACTTAAGTCGGCATTGTGCCTTTTGTATTAACTTCCGATGCAATTTCTGTGTTACATTGTCAATCAGAAGGTCCAAGGGATACAGTGAACCTGGAGTGTAGCATCGGAATCTATAACTAAAGTCACAGGAATGGTTCAAAACATATACAGTAAGAAGAGTCAGTTTTCGTGTACTTAAGTCAGCATTTTGCCTTTTGTATTTAATTCCGACGATATTTCTGTGTCTCATCGTCAATAAGAAGGTCCACGGTATACAGTAAACCTGAAGTGAAGCAACGGAATCCATAACTAGTGACACAGGAATGGTTCAAACTATAATCACTAAGAAGAGCCAGTCTTCTTGTACTTAAGTCGGCATTGTGCCTTTTCTACTTAATTCCGATGCAATTTCTGTGTTTCATCGTCAATAAGAAGGTCCAAGGGATACAGTAAACCTGGAGTGAAGCATCGGAATCTTTAACTAGTGTCACAGGAATGGTTCAATACATAGTCAGTAAAGAGAGTCAGTCTTCTTGTACTTAAGGCGGCATTGTGCCTTTCGTATTTAATTCCGATGCAATTTCTGTGTTTCACCGTCAGTAAGAAGGTCAGAGGGATACAGTAAACCTGAAGTGAAGTATCGGAATCTATAACTAGTGTCACTGGAATGTTTTAAATTTTAGACAGTAAGAAGTGTCCGTCTTCTTGTACTTAAGTCGGCATTGTGCCTTTTGTATGTAATTCCGATGCAACTTCTGTGTTTCATCGTCAATAAGAAGGTCACAGGTACACAGTAAACCTGAAGTGAAGCATCGGAATCTATAACTAGTGTCACTGGAATGTTTCAAATTTTAGACAGTAAGAAGAGTCCGTCTTCTTGTACTTAAGTCATCATTTTGCCTTTTGTATTTAATTCCGATGCAATTTCTGTGTTTCATCGTCAATAAGAAGGTCCAAGGGATACGGTAAACCTGAAGTGAAGCATCGGAATCTATAACCAGTGTCTCAGGAATGGTTTAAAACATAGTCAGTAAGAACAGTCAGTCTTCTTGTCCTTAAGTTGGCATTGTGCCTTTTGTACATAATTCCGATGCAATTTCTGTGTTTCATCGTCAATAAGAAGGTCAGAGCGATACAGTAAACCTGAAGTGAAGCATCGGAATCCAGAACTAGTGTCACAGGAATGGTTCAAAATATAGACAGTAGGAAGAGTCAGTCTTCTTCTACTTAAGTCGGCATTGTGCCTTTTGTATTTAATTCCGAAACAATTTCTGTGTTTCATCGTCAATAAGAAGGTCCAAGGGATACGGTAAACCTGAAGTGAAGCATCGGAATCTATACCCAGTGTCACAGGAATGGTTGAAAACATAGTCAGTAAGAACAGTCAGTCTTCTTGTTTTTAAGTCGGCATTGTGCCTTTTCTATTTAATTTCGATGCAATTTCTGTGTTTCATCGTCAATAACAGAGTCTAAGGGAGACAGTAAACCTGGAGTGAAGCATCGGAATCTATAACTAGTGTCACAGGAATGATTCAAAACATAGTCAGTAAGAAGAGTCAGTCTTCTTGTCCTTAAGTTGGCATTGTGCCTTTTGTATTTAATTCCGATGCAATTTCTGTGTTTCATCGTCAATAAGAAGGTCAGAGGGATACAGTAAACCTGAAGTGAAGCATCGGAATCCAGAACTAGTGTCACAGGAATGGTTCAAAGTATAGACAGTAGGAAGAGTCAGTCTTCTTGTACTGAAGTCGGCATTGTGCCTTTTGTATTTAATTCCGATACAATTTCTGTGTTTCATCGTCAATAAGAAGGTCCAAGGTATACAGTAAACATGAAGATAAGCATCGGAATCTATAACTAGTGTCACAGGAATGGTTCAAACTATAATCAGTAATAAGGGTCAGTCTTCCTGTAGTTAAGTCCACATTGTGCCTTTTCTATTTAATTCCGATTCAATTTCTGTGTTTCTTCGTCAATAAGAAGGTCCAAGGGATACGGTAAACCTGGAGTGAAGCATCGGAATCTATAACTAGTGTCACAGGAAAGGTTCAAAACATAGACAGTAAGAAGAGTCAGTCTTTATGTACTTAAGTCGGCATTGTGCCATTTGTATTTAATCCGATGCAATTTCTGTGTTTCATCGTCAATAAGAATGTACAAGGGATACAGTAAACCTGAAGTGAAGCATCGAAATCTATAACTAGTGTCACAGGAGTAGTTCAAAACATAGTCAGTAAGAAGAGTCAGTCTTCTTGTCCTTAAGTCGGCATTGTGCCTTTTGTATTTAATTCCGATGCAACTTCTGTGTTTCATCGTCAATAAGAAGGTCTAAGGGATATAGTAAACTTGGAGTGAAGCTTCGGAATCTATAACTAGTGTCACAGGAATGGTTCAATACATAGACAGTAAGAAGAGTCAGTCTTCTTGTACTTAAGGCGGCATTGTGCCTTTTGTATTTAATTCCGATGCAATTTCTGTGCTTCATCGTCAATAAGAATGTCCAAGGTATACAGTAAACCTGAAGTGAAGCATCGGAATCCATAACTAGTGTCACAGGAACGGTTCAAATCATTGTCAATAAGAAGAGTCGGTCTTCATGTGCTTAAGTCGGCATTGTGCCTTTTGTATCTAATTCCGATGCAATTTCTGTGTTTCATCGTCAATAAGAAGGTACTAGGGGTACAGTAAACCTGAAGTGAAACATCGGAATCTATAACTAGTGTCAAAGGAATGGTTCAAATCATAGAGAGTAGGAAGAGACAGTGTTCTTGTACTTAAGTTTTCATTGTGCCTTTTGTATTTAATTCCGATGCAATTTCTGTGTTTCATCGTCAATAAGAAGGTCAGAGGGGTACAGTAAACCTGAAGTGAAGCATCGAAATCTATAACTACTGTCACAGGAATGGTTCAAAGCATAGTCAGTAAGAAGAGTCAGTCTTCTTGTCCTTAAATCGGCATTGTGCCTTTTGTATTTGATTCCGATGCAATTTCTGTGTTTCATCGTCAATAAGAAGGTCCAAGGGATACAGTAAACCTGGAGTGAAGCATCGGAATCTATAACTAGTGCCACACTAATGGTTCAAACATAGACAGTAAGAAGAGTCAGTCTTCTTATGCTTAAGTCGGCATTGTGCCTTTTGTATTTAATTCCGATGCAATTTCTGTGTTTCATCGTCAATAGGGAGGCCAAGGGATACAGTAAACCTGAAGTGAAGCATCGGAATCTATAACTAGTGTCACTGGAATGGTTCAAAACATAGACAGTAAGAAGAGTCAGTCTTCTTGAACTTAAGCCGGCATTGTGTCTTTTGTATTTAATTCCGATGTAATTTCTGTGATTCATCGTCAATAAGAAGGTCCAAGGGATACAGAAAACCTGAAGTGAAGCATCGGACTCTTCAACTAGTGTCACAGAAATGGTTCAAATCATAGACTGTAGGAAGAGTCAGTCTTCTTGTACTTAAGTCTGCATTGTGGCTTTTGTATTTAATTCCGATGCAATTTCTGTGTTTCATCGTCAATAAGAAGGTCAGAGGGATACAGTAAACCTGAAGTAAAGCTTCGGATTCTGTAACTAGTGTCACAGGAATGGTTTAAACTATAATCAGTAAGAAGAGTCACTCTTCTTGTACTTAAGTCGGCACTGTGCCTTTTCTATTTAATTCCGATGCAATTTCTGTGTTTCATCGTCAATAAGATGGTCCAAGGGATACAGTAAACCTGGAGTGAAGCATCGGAACCTATAACTAGTGTCACAGGAATGGTTCAAAACATAGACAGTAAGAAGAGTCAGTCTTCTTGTACTTAAGTCGGCATTGTGCCTTTTCTATTTAATATCGATGCAATTTCTTTGTTTCATCGTCAATAAGAAGGTCCAAGGGATACAGAAAACCTGGAGTGAAGCATCGCAATCAATAACTAGTGTCACAGGAATGGTTCGAAACACAGACAGTAAGAAGAGTCAGTCTTCGTGTACTTAAGTCGGCATTTTGCCTATTGTATTTAATTCCGATGCAATTTCTGTGTTTCATCGACAATAAGAAGGTCCAAGGTGTACAGTAAACCTGAAGTGAAGCATCGGAATCTATAACTAGTGTCACAGGAATGGTTCAAAACATAGACAGTAAGAAGATTCACTCTTCGTATACTTAAGTTGGCATTTTGCCATTTGTATTTAATTCCGATGCAATTTATGTGTTTCATCGTCAATAAGAAGGTCTAAGGGATACAGTAAACCTGAAGTGAAGCATCGGAATCTATAACTAGTGTCACAGGAATGGTTCAAACATAGTCAGTAAGAAGAGTCAGTCTTCTTGTACTTAAGTCGGCATTGTGCCTTTTCTACTTAATTCCGATGCAATTTCTGTGTTTCATCGTCAATAAGAAGGTCCACGGTATACAGTAAACCTGAAGTAAAGCAACAGAATCCATAACTAGTGTCACAGGAATGGTCCAAACTATAATCAGTAAGAAGAGTCAGTCTTCCTGTACTTAAGTCGGCATTGTGCATTTTCTTTTTAATTCCGGTGCAATTTCTGTGTTTCATCGTCAATAAGAAGGTCAGAGGGGTACAGTAAACCCGAAGTGAAGCATCGGAATCTATAACTAGTGTCACAGGAATGGTTCAAAACATAGACAGTAAGAAGATTCACTCTTCGTATACTTAAGTCGGCATTTTGCCATTTGTATTTAATTCCGATGCAATGTATGTTTTTCATCGTCAATAAGAAGGTCTAAGGGATACAGTAAACCTGAAGTGAAGCATCGGAATCTATAACTAGTGTCACAGGAATGGTTCAAAACATATACAGTAAGAAGAGTCAGTTTCCGTGTACTTAAGTCAGCATTTTGCCTTTTGTATTTAATTCCGATGCTATTTCTGTGTTTCATCGTCAATAAGAAGGTCCACGGTATACAGTAAACCTGAAGTAAAGCAACGGAATCCATAACTAGTGTCACAGGAATGGTTCAAACTATAATCAGTAAGAAGAGTCAGTCTTCCTGTACTTAAGTCGGCATTGTGCCTTTTCTTTTTTATTCCGGTGCAATTTCTGTGTTTCATCGTCAATAAGAAGGTCAGAGGGGTACAGTAAACCTGAACTGAAGCATCGGAATCTATAACTTGTGTCACAGAAATGGTTTAAAACATAGTCAGTAAGAAGAGTCAGTCTTCTTGCACTTATGTCGGCATTGTGCCTTTTCTATTAACTTCCGATGCTATTTCTGTGTTACATTGTCAATCAGAAGGTCCAAGGGATACAGTGAACCTGGAGTGTAGCATCGGAATCTATAACTAGTGTCACAGGAATGGTTCAAAACATATACAGTAAGAAGAGTCAGTTTTCGTGTACTTAAGTCAGCATTTTGCCTTTTGTATTTAATTCCGACGATATTTCTGTGTCTCATCGTCAATAAGAAGGTCCACGGTATACAGTAAACCTGAAGTAAAGCAACGGAATCCATAACTAGTGTCACAGGAATGGTTCAAACTATAATCAGTAAGAAGAGTCAGTCTTCTTGTACTTAAGTCGGCATTGTGCCTTTTCTACTTAATTCCGATGCAATTTCTGTGTTTCATCGTCAATAAGAAGGTCCAAGGGATACAGTAAACGTGGAGTGAAGCATCGGAATCTTTAACTAGTGTCACAGGAATGGTTCAATACATAGTCAGTAAAGAGAGTCAGTCTTCTTGTACTTAAGACGGCATTGTGCCTTTCGTATTTAATTCCGATGCAATTTCTGTGTTTCACCGTCAGTAAGAAGGTCAGAGGGATACAGTAAACCTGAAGTGAAGTATCGGAATCTATAACTAGTGTCACACGAATTGTTCAAACACAGACAGTAAGAAGAGTCAATCTTCTTGTACATAAGTCGGCATTGTGCCTTTTGTATTTAATTCCGATGCCATTTCTGTGTTTCATCGTCAAATAGAAGGTCAGAGGGATACAGTAAACCTGAAGTGAAGCATCGGAATCTATAACTAGTGTCACAGGAGTGGTTCAAAACATAGTCAGTAAGAAGAGTCAGTCTTCTTGTCCTTGAGTCGGCATTGTGTGTTTTGTATTTAATTCCGAAGCATCGCCAATAGGAAGAACCAAGTGATACAGTAAACCTCGAGTCAAGCATCGGAATCAATAATTAGTGTCACGGTAATGGTTAGAAACATTGACTGTAAGAAGAGTCAGTCTTCTTGTACTTAAGTCGGCATTGTGCCTTTTGTATTTAAATTCCGATGCAATTTCTGTGTTTCATCGTAAATAAGAAGGTCACAGGGACACAGTAAACCTGAAGTGAAGCATCGGAATCTATAACTAGTGTCACTGGAATGTTTCAAATTTTAGACAGTAAGAAGTGTCCGTCTACTTGTACTTAAGTCGGCATTGTGCCTTTTGTATTTAATTCCGATGCAATTTCTGTGTCTCATCGTCAATAAGAAGGTCACAGGGACACAGTAAACCTGAAGTGAAGCATCGGAATCTATAACCAGTGTCACTGGAATGTTTCAAATTTTAGACAGTAAGAAGAGTCCGTCTTCATGTACTTAAGTCGGCATTATGCCTTTTGTATTTAATTCCGATGCAATTTCTGTGTTTCATCGTCAATAAGAAGGTCCAAGGGATACGGTAAACCTGAAGTGAAGCATCGGAATCTATAACCAGTGTCACAGGAATGGTTTAAAACATAGTCAGTAAGAACAGTCAGTCTTCTTGTCCTTAAGTTGGCATTGTGCCTTTTGTACATAATTCCGATGCAATTTCTGTGTTTCATCGTCAATAAGAAGGTCAGAGGGTTACAGTAAACCTGAAGTGAAGCATCCGAATTCAGAACTAGTGTCACAGGAATGGTTTAAAGTATAGACAGTAGGAAGAGTCAGTCTTCTTCTACTTAAGTCGGCATTGTGCCTTTTGTATTTAATTCCGATACAATTTCTGTGTTTCATCGTCAATAAGAAGGACCGTGGGATACGGTAAACCTGAAGTGAAGCATCGGAATCTATACCCAGTGTCACAGGAATGGTACAAAACATAGTAAGTAAGAACAGTCAGTCTTCTTGTCCTTAAGTTGGCATTGTGCCTTTTCTATTTAATTTCGATGCAATTTCTGTGTTTCATCGTCAATAACAGAGTCTAAGGGAGACAGTAAACCTGGAGTGAAGCATCGGAATCTATAACTAGTGTCACAGGAATGATTCAAAACATAGTCAGTATGAAGAGTCAGTCTTCTTGTCCTTAAGTTGGCATTGTGCCTTCTGTATTTAATTCCGATGCAATTTCTGTGTTTCATCGTCAATAAGAAGGTCTAAGGGATATAGTAAACTTGGAGTGATGCTTCGGAATCTATAACTAGTGTCACAGGAATGATTCAAAACATAGTCAGTAAGAAGAGTCAGTCTTCTTGTACTTAAGGCGGCCTTGTGCCTTTTGTATTTAATTCCGATGCAATTTCTGTGCTTCATCGTCAATAAGAATGTCCAAGGTATACAGTAAACCTGAAGTGAAGCATCGGAATCTATAACTAGTGTCACAGGAAAGGTTCAAATCATTGTCAATAAGAAGAGTCGGTCTTCATGTGCTTAAGTCGGCATTGTGCCTTTTGTATCTAATTCCGATGCAATTTCTGTGTTTCATCGTCAATAAGAAGGTACTAGGGGTACAGTAAACCTGAAGTGAAGCGCCGGAATTTATAAGTAGTGTCACAGGATTAGTTCAAAGCATAGACAGTAGGAAGAGTCAGTGTTCTTATACTTATGTCGGCATTGTGGCTTTTGTATTTAATTCCGATGGAATTTCTGTGTTTCATCGTCAATGACTAGGTCAAAGGGAAACAGTACACCTGAAGTGAAGCATCGGAATCTACAACTAGTGTCACAGGATTGGTTCCAAACATAGACAGTAAAATGAGTCAGTCTACTTGTACTTAAGTCGGCATTGTGCTTTTCTATTTAATTCCGATGTAATTTCTGTGTTTCATCGTCAATAAGAAGGTCAGAGGGATACCGTAAACCTGAAGTGAAGCATCGGAATCTATAACTAGTGTCACAGGAATGGTTCAAAACATAGTCAGTAAGAAGAGTCAGTCATCTTGAACTTAAGTCAGCATTGTGCCTTTTGTATTTAATTCCGATACAATTTCTGTGTCTCATCGTCAATAAGAAGGTCAGAGGGATACAGTAAGCCTTGAAGTGAAGCATCGGAATCTATATCTAGTGTCACTTGAATGGTTCAAAACATAGTCAGTAAGAAGAGTCAGTCTTCTTGTCCTAATGTCGGCATTGTGCCTCTTGTATTTAATTCCGATGCAATTTCTGTGTTTCATCGTCAATAAGAAGGTCCAACGGATACAGTGAACCTGAAGTGAAGCATCGGACTCTATAACTAGTGTCACAGAAATGGTTCAAAACATAGACAGTAGGAAGAGTCAGTCTTCTTATACTTATGTCGGCATTGTGCCGTATGTATTTAATTCCGATGCAATTTCTGTGTTTCATCGTCAATAAGAAGGTCCAAAGGAAACAGTAAACCTGAAGAGAAGCATCGGAATGTATAACTAGTGGTACAGGAATGGTTCAAAACATAGACCGTATGAAGAGTCAGTCTTCTTGTACTTAAGTCGGCATTGTGGCTTTTTTATTTAAGTCCGATGCAATTTCTGTGTTTCATCGTCAATAAGAAGGTCAGAGGGATACAGTAAACCTGAAGTGAAGCATCGGAATCTATAATTAGTGTCACAGGAATGATTCAAAACAAAGTCAGTAAGAAGAGTCAGTCTTCTTGTCCTTAAGTCGCCATTGTGCCTTTTGTATTTAATTCCGATGCAATTTCTGTGTTTCATCGTCAATAAGAAGGTTCAAGGGATACAATAAAGCTGGAGTGTAGCATCGGAATCTATAACTAGTGTCACAGGAATGGTTCAAAACATAGACAGTAAGAAGAGTCACTCTTCGTGTACTTAAATTTGCATTTTGCTTTTGTATTTAATTCCGATGTTATTTCTGTATTTCATCGTCAATAAGAAGGTCCAAGGGATACAGTAAACCTGAAGTGAAGATGCGGAATCTATAACTAGTGTCACAGGAATGGTTCAGAACATAGTCAGTAAGAAGAGTCAGTCATCTTGTACTTAAGTCGAAATTGTGCCTTTTCTATTTAATTCCGATGCAATTTCTGTGTTTCATCGTCAGTAACAAGGTCCAAGGGATACAGTATACCTGGAGTGAAGCATCGGAATCTATAACTAGTGTCACAGGAATGGTTCAAAACATAGTCAGTAAGAAGAGTCAGTCCTCTTGACCTTAAGTTGGCTTTGAGCCTTTTGTATTTAATTCCGATGCAATATCTCTGTTACATCGTCAATAAGAAGGACAGCGGGATACAGTAATCCTGAAGTGAAGCATCGGAATACACAACTAGTGTCACAGGAATGGTTCAAAACATAGACAGTCGGAAGAGTCAGTCTTCTTGTACTTAAGTCGGCAATGTGCCTTTAGTATTTAATTCCGATGCAATTTCTGTGTTTCATCGTCAATAAGAAGGTCCAAGGTATACAGTAAACCTGAAGTAAAGCATTGGAATCTATAACTAGTGTCACAGGTATGGTTCAAACTATAATCAGTAAGAAGAGTCAGTTTTCTTATACTTAAGTCGGCATTGTGCCTTTTCTATTTAATTCCGATGCAATTTCTATGATTCATCGTCAATAAGAAGGTCCAAGGGATACAGTAAACCTGGAGGGAAGCATCGGAATCTATAACTAGTGTCACAGGAATGGTTCACAACATAGACAGTAAGAAGAGTCAGTCTGCTTGTACTTAAATCGGCATTGTGCCTTTACAATTTAATTCCGATGCAATTTCTGTGTTTCATCGTCAATAAGATGGTCAGAGGGATACAGGAAACCTGAAGTGAAGCATCGGATCTATAACTAGTGTCACTGGAATGGGTCAAAACATAGTCAGTAAGAAGAGTCAGTCTACTTCTACTTAAGCCGGCATTGTGCCTTTCGTATTTAATTATGATGCATTTTCTGTGTTTCACCGTCAATAAGAAGGTCAGAGGGATACAGAAAACCTGAAGTGAAGCATCGGCATCTATAACTAGTGTCACAGGAATGGTTCAAACATAGACAGTAAGAAGAGTCAGTCTTCTAGTACTTAAGTCGGCATTGTGCCATTTGTATTTAATTCCGATGCAATTTCTGTGTTTCATCGTCAATAAGAAGGTCAGAGGGATACAGTAAACCTGAAGTGAAGCATCGGAGTCTATAACTAGTGTCACAGGAATGGTTCAAAACATAGTCAGTAAGAAGAGTCAGTTTTCTTGTCCTTAAGTCGGCATTGTGCATCTTGTATTTTATTCCGATACAATTTCTGTAATTCGTCGTCAATAAGAAGGTCCAAGGGATACAGTAAACCTGAAGTGAAGCAACGGACTCTATAACTAGAGTCACAGAAATGGTTCAAAACATAGACAGTAGGAAGAGTCGGTCTTCTTATACTTAGGTCGGCATTGTGCCTTTTGTATTTAATTCCGATGCAATTTCTGTGATTCATCGTCAATAAGAAGGTCCAAGGGAAACAGTAAACCTGAAGTGAAGCATCGGAATCTATAACTAGTGTCACAGGAATGGCTCAAAACATAGACCGTACGAAGAGTCAGTCTTCTTGTACTTAAGTCGGCATTGTGGCTTCTGTATTTAATTCCGATGCAACTTCTGTGTTTCATCGTCAATAAGAAGGGTCAAGGGATACAATAAACCTGGAGTGTAGCATCGGAATATATAACGAGTGTCACAGGAATGGTTCAAAACATAGTCAGTAAGAAGAGTCAGTTTTCTTGTCCTTAAGTCGGCATTGTGCATCTTGTATTTAATTCCGATGTAATTTCTGTGTTTCATCGTCAATAAGAAGGTCCAAGGGATACAGTAAACCTGAAGTGAAGATTCTGAATCTATAACTGGTGTCACAGGAATGGTTCAAAACATAGTCAGTAAGAAGAGTCAGTCTTCTTGTACTTAAGTCGGCATTGTGCCTTTTCTATTTAATTCAGATGCAATTTCTGTGTTTCATCGTCAATAACGAGGTCCAAGGGATACAGTAAACCTGGAGTGAAGCATCGGAATCTATAACTAGTGGCACAGGAATGGTTCAAATCATAGACAGCAGGAAGAGTCAGTCTTCGTGTACTTAAGGCGGCATTTTTCCTTTTGAATTTAATTCCGATGTAATTTCTGTATTTCATCGTCAACAAGAAGGTTTAAGGGATACAGTAAACCTGAAGTGAAGATTCGGAATCTATAACTAGTGTTACAGGAATGGTTCAAAACCTAGTCAGTAAGAAGAGTCAGTCTTCTTGTACTTAAGTCGGCATTGTGCCTTTTCTATTTCATTCCGATGCAATTTCTGTGTTTCATCGTAAATAACAAGGTCCAAGGGATACAGTACACCTGGAGTGAAGCATCGGAATCTATAACTAGTGTCACAGGAATGGTTCAAAACATAGTCAGTAAGAAGAGTCATTCTTCTTGTCCTTAAGATGGCATTGTGCCTTTTGTATTTAATTCCGATGCAATTTCTGTGTTACATCGTCAATAAGAAGGTCAGCGGGATACAGTAAACCTGAGTGAAGCATCGGAATACACAACTAGTGTCACGGGAATGGTTCAAAAGATAGACAGTAGGAAGAGTCAGTCTTCTTGTACTTAAGTCGGCATTGTGCCATTTGTATTTAATTCCGATGCAATTTCTGTGTTTCATCGTCAATAAGAAGGTCAGCGGGATACAGTAAACCTGGAGTGCAGCATTGGAATCTATAACTAGTATCACAGGAATGGTTCAAAACATAGACAGTAAGAAGATACAGTTTTCTTATACTTAAGTCGGCATTGTGCCTTTTCTATTTAATTCCGATGCAATTTCTGTGTTTCATCGTCAATAAGGAGGTCCAAGGGATACAGTAACCTGGAGTGCAGCATCGGAATCTATAACTAGTGTCACAGGAATAATTGAAAACATAGACAGTAAGAAGAGTCAGTCTCCTTGAACTTAAGTCGGCATTGTGCCTTTTTTATTTAATTCCGATGCAATTTCTGTGTTTCATCGTCAATAAGAAGGTCCGAGGGATACAGTAAACCTGAAGTGAAGCATCGGAATCTATAACTAGAGTCACAGGAATGGTTCAAAGATAGTCAGTAAGAAAAGTCAGTCTTCTTGTACTTAAGTCGGCATTGTGCATTTAGTTTTTAATTCCGATGCAATTTCTGTGTTTCATCGTCAATAAAAAGGTCCAAGGGATACAGTAAACCTGGAGTGTAGCATCGTAATCTATAACTAGTGTCACAGGAATGGTTCAAAACATAGACAGTAAGAAGAGTCAGTTTTCGTGTACCTAAGTCGGCATTTTGCCTTTTGTATTTAATTCCGATGGAATTTCTGTGTTTCATCGTCAATAAGAAGGTACAACGGATACAGTAAACCTGGAGTGAAGCATTGGAATCTATAACTAGTGTCACAGGAATGGTTCAAAAATAGACAGTAAGAAGATTCAGTCTTCTTGTACTTAAGTCGGCATTGTGCGCTTTGTATTTAATTCCGATGCAATTTCTGTGTTTCGTCGTCAATAAGAAAGTTAGAGGGATACAGTAAGCCTGACGTGAAGCATCGGAATCTATAACTAGTGTCACAGGAATGGTTCAACCGTAAACAGTAAGAAGAACCAGTCTCCTTGTCCTTAAGTCGGCATTGTGCCTCTTGTATTTAATTCCGATGCAATTTCTGTGTTTCATCGTCAATAAGAAAGTCCATGGGATACAGTAAACCTGGAGTGAAGCACCGAATTCTATAACTAGAGTCACAGTAATGGTTCAAAACATAGACAGTAAGAAGAGTCAGTCTTCTTGTACTTAAGTCCGCGTTGTGCCATTTATATTTAATTCCGATGCAATTTCTGTGTTTCATCGTCAATAACAAGGTCCATGGGATACAGTAAACCTGGAGTGAAGCATCGGAATTTATAACTAGTGTCACAGGAATGGTTCAAACATAGTCAGTAAAGAGAGTCAGTCTTCTTGTCCTTAAGTTGGCATTGTGCCTTTTGTATTTAATTCCGATGCAATTTCTGTGTTTCATCGTCAATAAGAAGGTCCAAGTGATACAGTTAACCTGGAGTGAAGAATCGGAATCTATAACTAGTGTCACAGGAATGGTTCAAAACATAGACAGTAAGAAGATTCAAATTCGTGTACTTAAGTCGGCATTGTGCCTTTTCTATTTAATTCCGATGCAATTTCTGTGTTTCATCGTTTCAGGGATACAGTAAACCTGAAGTGAAGCATCGGAATCTATAACTAGTGTCACAGGAATGGTTCAAAACATAGTCAGTAAGAAGAGTCAGTCTTCTTGTAGCTAAGTCGGCATTGTGCCTTTCGTATTTAATTCCGATGCAATTTCTGTGTGTCACCGTCAATAAGAAGGTCAGAGTGATACAGTAAACCTGCAGTGACGCATCGGAATCTATAACTAGTGTCACAGGAATGGTTCAAACATAGACAGTAAGAAGAGTAAGTCTTCCTGTACTTAAGTCGGCATTGTGCCTTTTGTATTTAATTCCGATGCAATTTCTGTGTTTCATTGTCAATAAGAAGGTCAGAGGGATACAGTGAACCTGAAGTGGAGCATCGGAATCTATAAATAGTGTCACAGGAATGGTTCAAAACACAGTCAGTAAGAAGAGTCAGTCTTCTTGTCCTTAAGTCGGCATTGTGCCTTTTGTATTTAATTCCGATGCAATTTCTGTGTTTCATCGTCAATAAGAAGGTACAACGGATACAGTAAACCTGAAGTGAAGCGTCGGAATCTATAACTAGTGTCAAAGGAATGTTTCAAAACTTAAACAGTAGGAAGAGTCACTGTTCTTGTACTTATGTCGGCATTGTGCCTTTTGTATTTAATTCCGATGCAATTTCTGTGTTTCATCGTCTATAAGAAGGTCCAAGGGATACAGTAAACTTGAAGTGAAGCATCGGAATCTACAACTAGTGTCACAGGATTGGTTGAAAACATAGACAGTAAGAAGAGTCAGTCTTGTTGTACTTAAGTCGGCATTGTGCCTTTACTATTTAATTCCGATGCAATTTCTGTGTTTCATCGTCTATTAGAAGGTCAGAGGGATACAGTAAACCTGAGGTGAAGCATCGGAATCTATAACCGGTGTCTCAGGAATGGTTCAAAACATAGTCAGTAAGAAGAGTCAGTCTCCTTGTAGTTAAGTCGGCATTGTGCCTTTCGTATTTAATTCCGATGCAATTTCTGTGTTTCAACGTTCATAAGAAGGTCAGAGGGATACAGTAAACCTGAAGTGAAGCATCGGAATCTATAACTAGTGTCACAGGAATGGTTCAAACGTAGACAGTAAGAAGAGTCAGTCTTTTTGTACTTAAGTCGGCATTGTGCCTTTTGTATTTAATTCCGTTGCTATTTCTGTGTTTCATCGTCCATAAGAAGGTCAGAGGCATACAGTAAACCTGAAGTGAAGCATCGGACTCTATAACTAGTGTCACAGAAATGGTTCAAAACGTAGACTGTAGGAAGGGTCACTCTTATACTAAAGTCGGCATTGTGCCTTTTGAATTTAATTCCGATGCAATTTCTGTGTTTCATCGTCAATAAGAAGGTCCAAGGGATACAGCAAACCTGAAGTGAAGCATCGGAATCTATAACTAGTGTCCCAGGAATGGTTCGAAACATAGTCAGTAAGATGAGTCAGTCTTCTTGTACTTAAGTCGGCATTGTGCATTTTGTATTTAATTCCGATGCAATTTCTGTGTTTCATCGTCAATAACAAGGTCCAAGGGATACAGTAAACCTGCAGTGAAGCATCTGAATCTATAACTAGCGTCAATGGAAGGGTTCACAACATAGACAGTAAGAAGAGTCAGTCTTCTTGTACTTAAGTAGGGATTGTGCCTTTTGTATTTAACTCCAATGCCATTTCTGTGTTTCATCGTCAATAAGAAAGTCAGAGGGGTACAGTAAACCTGAAGTGAAGCATCGGAATCTATAGCTAGTGTCACAGGAATGGTTCAAAACATAGACAGTAGGGAGAGTCAATGTTGTGGTACTTAAGTCGGCATTGTGCCTTTTGTATTTAATTCCGATGCAGTTTCTGTGCTTCATCATCAATAAGAAGGTACAAGGGATGCAGTAAACCTGTAGTGAAGCGTCGGAATCTAAAACTAGTGTCACAGGAATGTTTCAAATCATAGACAGTAGGAAGAGTCACTGTTCTTGTACTTAAGTGGGCATTGTGCCTTTTGTATTTAATTCCGATACAATTTCTGTGTTTCATCGTCAATAAGAAGGTCCAAGGGATACAGTAAACCTGGAGTGAAACATCGGAATCTGTAACTAGTGTCACAGGAGTGGTTCAAAACATAGACAGTAAGAAGAGTCAGTCTTCTTGTACTTAAGTCAGCATTATGCTTTTTGTATTTAATTCCGATGCAATTTCTGTGTTTCATCGTCAATAAGAAGGTCCAAGGGATACAGTAAACCTCAAGTGAAGCATCGGAATCTATAACTAGTGTCACAGGAATGGTTCAAAACATAGACAGTAGGAAGAGTCAGTCTTCATGTACTTAAGACGGCATTGTGCCTTTTGTATTTAATTCCGATGCAATTTCTGTGTTTCATCGTCAATAAGAATGTCCAAGGGATACAGTAAACCTGAAGTGAAGCATCGGAATCTATAAGTAGTGTCACAGGAATGGCTCAAATAATTGTCAATAAGAAGAGTCGGTCTTCATGTTCTTAAGACGGCATTGTGCCTTTTGTATTTAATTCCGATGCAATTTCTGTGTTTCATCGTCAATAAGAAGGTACAAGTGATACATTAAACCTGAAGTGAAGCATCGGAATCTATAACTAGAGTCACAGGAATGGTTCAAATCATAGACAGTAAGAAGAGTCAGTCTTTGTGTACTTAAGGTGGCATTTTGCCTTTTGTATTTAATTCCGATGTAATTTCTGTATTTCATCGTCAATAAGAAGGTCCAAGGGATACAGTAAACCTGAAGTGAAGATTCGGAATCTACAACTAGTGTCACAGGATTGGTTGAAAACATAGACAGTAAGAAGAGTCAGTCTTGTTGTACTTAAGTCGGCATTGTGCCTTTACTATTTAATTCCGATGCAATTTCTGTGTTTCATCGTCTATTAGAAGGTCAGAGGGATACAGTAAACCTGAGGTGAAGCATCGGAATCTATAACCGGTGTCTCAGGAATGGTTCAAAACATAGTCAGTAAGAAGAGTTAGTCTAATTGTAGTTAAGTCGGCATTGTGCCTTTCGTATTTAATTCCGATGCAATTTCTGTGTTTCATCGTCAATAAGAAGGTCAGAGGGATACAGTAAACCTGAAGTGAAGCATCGGAATCTATAACTAGTGTCACAGGAATGATTCAAAACATAGACAGTAAGAAGGGTCAGTCTCCTTGTACTTAAGTCGGCATTGTGCCATTTGCATTTAATTGCGATTCAATTTCTGTTTTTCATCGTCAATAAGAATGTCCAAGGGATACAGTAAACCTGAAGTGAAGCATCGGACTCTATAACTAGTGTCACAGAAATGGTTCAAAACGTAGACTGTAGGAAGAGTCAGTCTTATACTAAAGTCGGCATTGTGCCTTTTGAATTTAATTCCGATGCAATTTCTGTAATTCATCGTCAATAAGAAGGTCCAAGGGAAACAGTAAACCTGAAGTGAAGCATCGGAATCTATAACTAGTGTCACAGGAATGGTCAAAACATAGACAGTACGAAGAGATAGTCTTCTTGAACTTATGCCGGCATTGTGGCTTTTGTATTTAATTCCAAAGCAATGTCTGTGTTTCATCGTCAAAAAGAAGGTCAGAGGGATACAGTAAACCTGAAGTGATGCATCGGAATCTATAACTAGTGTCACAGGAATGTTTCAAAACATAGTCAGTAAGAAGAGTCAGTCTTCTTGTCCTTAAGTCGGCATTGTGCCTTTTGTATTTAATTCCGATGCAATTTCTGTGTTTCATCGGCAATAAGGTCAGAGGGATACAGTAAACCTGAAGTGATGCATCGAAATCTATATCTAGTGTCACAGGAATGGTACAAAACATAGACTGTAGGAAGAGTCAGTCTTCTTGTACTTAAGTCGCCATTGTGCCTTTTGTATTAAATTCCGATGCAATTTATGTGTTTCATCGTCAATAAGAAGGTCCGCGGGATACAGTAAACCTGAAGTGAAGCATCGTAATCCAAAACTAGTGTCACAGGAATGGTTCAAAACATAGACAGTAAGAAGAGTCAGTCTTCGTGTACTTAAGCCGGGATTTTGTATTTTCTATTTATTCCGATGCAATTTCTGTGTTTCATGGTCAATAAGAAGGTCCAAGGGATACAGCAAACCTGAAGTGAAGCATCGGAATCTATAACTAGTGTCACAGGAATGGTTCAAAACATAGACAGTAGGAAGAGTCAGTCTTCATGTACTTAAGACGGCATTGTGCCTTTTGTATTTAATTCCGATGCAATTTCTGTGTTTCATCGTCAATAAGAATGTCCAAGGGATACAGTAAACCTGAAGTGAAGCATCGGAATCTATAAGTAGTGTCACAGGAATGGCTCAAATAATTATCAATAAGAAGAGTCGGTCTTCATGTTCTTAAGACGGCATTGTGCCTTTTGTATTTAATTCCGATGCAATTTCTGTGTCTCATCGTCAATAAGAAGGTACAAGTGATACATTAAACCTGAAGTGAAGCATCGGAATCTATAACTAGTGTCACAGGAATGGTTCAAAGCATAGACAGTAGGAAGAGTCAATGTTCTGGTACATAAGTCGGCAATGTGCCTTTTGTATTTAATTCCGATGCAGTTTCTGTGCTTCATCGTCAATAAGAAGGTCCAAGGGAGACAGTAAACCTGAAGTCAAGCATCGGAATCTATAACTAGTGTCACACTAATGGTTTAAAGCAAAGTCAGTAAGAGGAGTCAGTCTTCTTGTCCTTAAATCGGCATTGTGCCTTTTGTATTTAATTGCGATGAAATTTCTGTGTTTCATCGTCAATAAGAAGGTCCAAATGTTACAGTAAAGCTGGAGTGTAGCATCGGAATCTATAACTAGTGTCCCAGGAATGTTTCAAATCACAGACAGTAGGAAGAGTCACTGTTCTTGTACTTAAGTCGGCATTGTGCCTTTTGTATTTAATTCCGATGCAATTTCTGTGTTTCATCGTCAATAACGAGGTCCAAGGGATACAGTAAACCTGGAGTGAAGCATCCGAATTTATAACTAGTGTCACAGGAATGGTTCAAATCATAGACAGTAAGAAGAGTCAGTCTCTGTGTACTTAAGGTGGCATTTTGCCTTTTGTATTTAATTCCGATGTAATTTCTGTATTTCATCGTCAATAAGAAGGTCCAAGGGATACAGTAAACCTGAAGTGAAGATTCGGAATCTACAACTAGTGTCACAGGATTGGTTGAAAACATAGACAGTAAGAAGAGTCAGTCTTGTTGTACTTAAGTCGGCATTGTGCCTTTACTATTTAATTCCGATGCAATTTCTGTGTTTCATCGTCTATTAGAAGGTCAGAGGGATACAGTAAACCTGAGGTGAAGCATCGGAATCTATAACCGGTGTCTCAGGAATGGTTCAAAACATAGTCAGTAAGAAGAGTTAGTCTAATTGTAGTTAAGACGGCATTGTGCCTTTCGTATTTAATTCCGATGCAATTTCTGTGTTTCACCGTCAATAAGAAGGTCAGAGGGATACAGTAAACCTGCAGTGAAGCATCGGAATCTATAACTAGTGTCACAGGAATGGTTCAAACATAGACAGTAAGAAGAGTCAGTCTTCCTGTACTTAAGTCAGCATTGTGCCTTTTGTATTTAATTCCGATGCAATTTCTGTGTTTCATCGTCAATAAGAAGGCCAGAGGGATACAGTAAACCTGAAGTGAAGCATCGGAATCTATAACTAGTGTCACAGGAATGGTTTAAAGCACAGTCAGTAAGAAGAGTCAGTCTTCTTGTACTTATGTCGGCATTGTGCTTTTGTATTTAATTCCGATGCAATTTCTGTGTATCATCGTTCATAAGAAGGTCATAGGGATACAGTAAACCTGACGTAAAGCATCGGAATCTATAACTAGTCTCACAGGAATGGTTCAAACGTAGACAGTAAGAAGAGTCAGTCTTTTTGTACTTAAGTCGGCATTGTGCCTTTTGTATTTAATTCCGATGCAATTTCTGTGTTTCATCGTCAATAAGAAGGTCAGAGGGATACAGTAAACCTGAAGTGAAGCATCGGAATCTATAACTAGTGTCACAGGAATGATTCAAAACATAGACAGTAAGAAGAGTCAGTCTCCTTGTACTTAAGTCGGCATTGTGCCATTTGCATTTAATTGCGATTCAATTTCTGTTTTTCATCGTCAATAAGAATGTCCAAGGGATACAGTAAACCTGAAGTGAAGCATCGGACTCTATAACTAGTGTCACAGAAATGGTTCAAAACGTAGACTGTAGGAAGAGTCAGTCTTATACTAAAGTCGGCATTGTGCCTTTTGAATTTAATTCCGATGCAATTTCTGTAATTCATCGTCAATAAGAAGGTCCAAGGGAAACAGTAAACCTGAAGTGAAGCATCGGAATCTATAACTAGTGTCACAGGAATGGTCAAAACATAGACAGTACGAAGAGATAGTCTTCTTGAACTTATGCCGGCATTGTGGCTTTTGTATTTAATTCCAAAGCAATGTCTGTGTTTCATCGTCAAAAAGAAGGTCAGAGGGATACAGTAAACCTGAAGTGATGCATCGGAATCTATAACTAGTGTCACAGGAATGTTTCAAAACATAGTCAGTAAGAAGAGTCAGTCTTCTTGTCCTTAAGTCGGCATTGTGCCTTTTGTATTTAATTCCGATGCAATTTCTGTGTTTCATCGGCAATAAGGTCAGAGGGATACAGTAAACCTGAAGTGATGCATCGAAATCTATATCTAGTGTCACAGGAATGGTACAAAACATAGACTGTAGGAAGAGTCAGCCTTCTTGTACTTAAGTCGCCATTGTGCCTTTTGTATTAAATTCCGATGCAATTTATGTGTTTCATCGTCAATAAGAAGGTCCGCGGGATACAGTAAACCTGAAGTGAAGCATCGTAATCCAAAACTAGTGTCACAGGAATGGTTCAAAACATAGACAGTAAGAAGAGTCAGTCTTCGTGTACTTAAGCCGGGATTTTGTATTTTCTATTTATTCCGATGCAATTTCTGTGTTTCATGGTCAATAAGAAGGTCCAAGGGATACAGCAAACCTGAAGTGAAGCATCGGAATCTATAACTAGTGTCCCAGGAATGGTTCGAAGCATAGTCAGTAAGATGAGTCAGTCTTCTTGTACTTAAGTCGGCATTGTGCATTATGTATTTAATTCCGATGCAATTTTTGTGTTTCATCGTCAATAACAAGGTCCAAGGGATACAGTAAACCTGGAGTGAAGCATCTGAATCTATAACTAGTGTCAATGGAAGGGTTCACAACATAGACAGTAAGAAGAGTCAGTCTTCTTGTACTTAAGTAGGGATTGTGCCTTTTGTATTTAACTCCGCTGCCATTTCTGTGTTTCATCGTCAATAAGGAAGTCAGAGGGGTACAGTAAACCTGAAGTGAAGCATCGGAATCTATAGCTAGTGTCACAGGAATGGTTCAAAACATAGACAGTAGGAAGAGTCAATGTTCTGGTACTTAAGTCGGCATTGTGCCTTTTGTATTTAATTCCGATGCAGTTTCTGTGCTTCATCATCAATAAGAAGGTACAAGGGATGCAGTAAACCTGAAGTGAAGCGTCGGAATGTAAAACTAGTGTCACAGGAATGTTTCAAATCATAGACAGTAGGAAGTGTCACTGTTCTTATACTTAAGTCAACATTGTGCCTTTTGTATTTAATTCCGATACAATTTCTGTGTTTCATCGCCAATAAGAAGGTCCAAGGGATACAGTAAACCTGGAGTGAAACATCGGAATCTATAACTAGTGTCACAGGAATGGTTCAAAACATAGACAGTAAGAAGAGTCAGTCCTCTTGTACTTAAGACGGCATTGTGCCTTTTGTATTTAATTCCGATGCAATTTCTGTGTTTCATCGTCAATAAGAATGTCCAAGGGATACAGTAAACCTGAAGTGAAGCACCGGAATCTATAAGTAGTGTCACAGGAATGGCTCAAATAATTGTCAATTAGAAGAGTCGGTCTTCATGTTCTTAAGACGGCATTGTGCATTTTGTATTTAATTCCGATGCAATTTCTGTGTCTCATCGTCAATAAGAAGGTACAAGTGATACAGTAAACCTGAAGTGAAGCATCGGAATCTATAACTAGTGTCACAGGAATGGTTCAAACATAGACAGTACGATGAGTCCATGTTCTGGTACATAAGTCGGCAATGTGCCATTTGTATTTAATTCCGATGCAGTTTCTGTGCTTCATCGTCAATAAGAAGGTCCAAGGGATACAGTAAACCTGAAGTGAAGCATCGGAATCTATAACTAGTGTCACACTAATGGTTCAAAGCAAAGTCAGTAAGAAGAGTCAGTCTTCTTGTCCTTAAATCGGCATTGTGCCTTTTGTATTTAATTGCGATGAAATTTCTGTGTTTCATCGTCAATAAGAAGGTCCAAATGATACAGCAAAGATGGAGTGTAGCATCGGAATCTATAACTAGTGTCCCAGGAATGTTTCAAATCATATACAGTAGGAAGAGTCACTGTTCTTGTACTTAAGTCGGCATTGTGCCTTTTGTATTTAATTCCGATGCAATTTCTGTGTTTCATCGTCAATAACGAGGTCCAAGGGATACAGTAAACCTGGAGTGAAGCATCGGAATCTATAACTAGTGTCACAGGAATGGTTCAAATCATAGACAGTAAGAAGAGTCAGTCTTTGTGTACTTAAGGCGGCATTTTGCCTTTTGTATTTAATTCCGATGTAATTTCTGTATTTCATCGTCAATAAGAAGGTCCAAGGGATACAGTAAACCTGAAGTGAAGAGTCGGAATCTATAACTAGTGTCACAGGAATGGTTCAAAACATAGTCAGTAAGAAGAGTCAGTCTTCTTGTACTTAAGTCGGCATTGTGCCTTTTCTATTACATTCCGATGCAATTTCTGTGTTTCATCGTCAATAACAAGGTCCAAGGGGCACAGTACACCTGGAGTGAAGCATCGGAATCTATAACTAGTGTCACAGGAATGGTTCAAAACATAGTCAGTAAGAAGAGTCATTCTTCTTGTGCTTAAGATGGCATTGTGCCTTTTGTATTTAATTCCGATGCAATTTCTGTGTTACATCGTCAATAAGAAGGTCAGCGGGATACAGTAAACCTGAAGTGAAGCATCGGAATCCACAACTAGTGTCACGGGAATGGTTCAAAAATAGTCAGTAAGAAAAGTCAGTCTTCTTGTAGTTAAGTCGGCATTGTGCCTTTCGTATTTAATTCCGATGCAATTTCTGTGTTTCATCGTCAATAAGAAGGTCCAAGTGATACAGTTAACCTGGAGTGAAGAATCGGAATCTATAACTAGTGTCACAGGAATGGTTCAAAACATAGACAGTAAGAAGATTCAAATTCGTGTACTTAAGTCGGCATTGTGCCTTTTCTATTTAATTCTGATGCAATTTCTGTGTTTCATCGTTTCAGGGATACAGAAAACCTGAAGTGAAGCATCGGAATCTATAACTAGTGTCACAGGAATGGTTCAAAACATAGTCAGTAAGAAGAGTCAGTCTTCTTGTAGTTAAGTCGGCATTGTGCCTTTCATATTTAATTCCGATGCAATTTCTGTGTGTCACCGTCAATAAGAAGGTCAGACTGATACAGTAAACCTGCAGTGAAGCATCGGAATCTATAACTAGTGTCACAGGAATGGTTCAAACATAGACAGTAAGAAGAGTCAGTCTCCCTGTACTTAAGTCGGCATTGTGCCTTTTGTATTTAATTCCGATGCAATTTCTGTGTTTCATTGTCAATAAGTAGGTCAGAGGGATACAGTGAACCTGAAGTGAAGCATCGGAATCTATAACTAGTGTCACAAGAATGGTTCAAAACATAGTCAGTAAGAAGAGTCAGTCTTCTTGTCCTTAAGCCGGCATTGTGCCTTTTGTATTTAATTCCGATGCAATTTCTATGTTTCATCGTCAATATGAAGGTACAACGGATACAGTAAACGTGAAGTGAAGCATCGGAATCTATAACTAGTGTCACAGGAATGGTTTAAAGCACAGTCAGTAAGAAGAGTCAGTCTTCTTGTACTTATGTCGGCATTGTGCTTTCGTATTTAATTCCGATGCAATTTCTGTGTTTCATCGTTCATAAGAAGGTCAGAGGGATACAGTAAACCTGAAGTGAAGCATCGGAATCTATAACTAGTCTCACAGGAATGGTTCAAACGTAGACAGTAAGAAGAGTCAGTCTTTTTGTACTTAAGTCGGCATTGTGTCTTTTGTATTTAATTCCGTTGCTATTTCTGTGTTTCATCGTCAATAAGAAGGTCAGAGGCATACAGTAAACCTGAAGTGAAGCATCGGACTCTATAACTAGTGTCACAGAAATGGTTCAAAACGTAGACATAGGAAGAGTCAGTCTTATACTAAAGTCGGCATTGTGCCTTTTGAATTTAATTCCGATGCAATTTCTGTGTTTCATCGTCAATAAGAAGGTCCAAGGGAAACAGTAAACCTGAAGTGAAGCATCGGAATCTATAACTAGTGTCACAGGAATGGTCAAAACATAGACAGTACGAAGAGATAGTCTTCTTGTACTTATGTCGGCATTGTGGCTTTTGTATTTAATTCCAAAGCAATGTCTGTGTTTCATCGTCAAAAAGAAGGTCACAGGGATACAGTAAACCTGAAGTGATGCATCGGAATCTATAACTAGTGTCACAGGAATGATTCAAAACAGAGACAGTAAGAAGAGTCAGTCTCCTTGTACTTAAGTCGGCATTGTGCCTTTTGTATTTAGTTTCGATGCAATTTCTGTGTTTCATCGGCAATAAGGTCAGAGGGATACAGTAAACCTGAAGTGATGCATCGAAATCTATAACTAGTGTCACAGGAATGGTACAAAACATAGACTGTAGGAAGAGTCAGTCTTCTTGTACTTAAGTCGGCATTGTGCCTTTTGTATTAAATTCCGATGCAATATCTGTGTTTCATCGTCAATAAGAAGGTCCGCGGGATACAGTAAACCTGAAGTGAAGCATCGTAATCCAAAACTAGTGTCACAGGAATGGTTCAAACATAGACAGTAAGAAGAGTCAGTCTTCGTGTACTTAAGCCGGGATTTTGTATTTTGTATTTACTTCCGATGCAATTTCTGTGTTTCATGGTCAATAAGAAGGTCCAAGGGATACTGCAAACCTGAAATGAAGCATCGGAATCTATAACTAGTGTCCCAGGAATGGTTCGAAACATAGTCAGTAAGATGAGTCAGTCTTCTTGTACTTAAGTCGGCATTGTGCATTTTGTATTTAATTCCGATGCCATTTCTGTGATTCATCGTCAATAACAAGGTCCAAGGTATACAGTAAACCTGGAGTGAAGCATCGGAATCTATAACTAGTGTCAATGGAAGGGTTCACAACATAGACAGTAAGAAGAGTCACTCTTCTTGTACTTAAGTAGGGATTGTGCCTTTTGTATTTAACTCCGATGCCATTTCTGTGTTTCATCGTCAATAAGAAAGTCAGAGGGGTACAGTAAACCTGAAGTGAAGCATCGGAATCTATAGCTAGTGTCACAGGAATGGTTCAAAACATAGACAGTAGGAAGAGTCAATGTTCTGGTACTTATGTCGGCATTGTGCCTTTTGTATTTAATTCAGATGCAATTTCTGTGTTTCATCGTCAATAAGAAGGTCCAAGGTATACAGTAAACCTGAAGTGAAGCATCGGAATCTATAACTAGTGTCACAGGAATGGTTCAAACGTAGTCAGTAAGAAGAGTCAGGCTTCTTGTACATAAGTCGGCATTGTGCCTTTTGTATTTAATTCCGATGCAATTTCTGTGTTTCATCGTCTATAAGAAGGTCAGAGGGATACAGTAAACCTGAGGTGAAGCATCGGAATCTATAACCAGTGTCACAGGAATGGTTCAAAACATAGTCAGTAAGAAGAGTCAGTCTTCTTGTAGTTAAGTCGGCATTGTGCCTTTCGTATATAATTCCGATGCAATTTCTGTGTTTCTCCGTCAATAAGAAGGTCAGAGGGATACAGTAAACCTGCAGTAAAGCATCGGAATCTATAACTAGTGTCACAGGAATGGTTCAAACATAGACAGTAAGAAGTGTCAGTCTTCCTGTACTTAAGTCGGCATTGTGCCTTTTGTATTTAATTCCGATGCAATTTCTGTGTTTCATCGTCAATAAGAAGGTAAAAAGGGAAACAGTAAACCTGAAGTGAAGCATCGGAATCTATAACTAGTGTCACAGGAATGGTCAAAACATAGACAGTACGAAGAGATAGTCTTCTTGTACTTATGTCGGCATTGTGGCTTTTGTATTTAATTCCGATGCTATGTCTGTGTTTCATCGTCAAAAAGAAGGTCAGAGGGATACAGTAAACCTGAAGTGATGAATCGGAATCTATAACTAGTGTCACATGAATGTTTCGAAGCATAGTCAGTAAGAAGAGTCAGTCTTCTTGTCCTTAAGTCGGCATTGTGCCTTTTGTATTTAATTCCGATTCAATTTCTGTGTTTCATCGGCAGTAAAGTCAGAGGGATACAGTAAACCTGAAGTGATGCATCGAAACCTATACCTAGTGTCACAGGAATGGTACAAAACATAGGCTGTAGGAAGAGTCAGTCTTCTTGTACTTAAGTCGGCATTGTGCCTTTTGTATTAAATTCCGACTCAATTTCTGTGTTTCATCGTCAATAAGAAGGTCAGAGGGATACAGTAAACATGAAGTGAAGCATCGGAATCTATAACTAGTGTCACAGGAATGGTCAAAACATAACAGTACGAAGAGATAGTCTTCTTGTACTTATGTCGGCATTGTGGCTTTTGTATTCAATTCCGATGCAATGTCTGTGTTTCATCGTCAAAAAGAAGGTCAGAGGGATACAGTAAACCTGAAGTGATGAATCGGAATCTATAACTAGTGTCACAGGAATGTTTCAAAACATAGTCAGTAAGAAGAGTCAGTCTTCTTGTCCTTAAGTCGGCATTGTGCCTTTTGTATTTAATTCAAATGCAATTTCTGTGTTTCATCGTCAATAAGAAGGTCCAAGGTATACAGTAAACCTGAAGTGAAGCATCGGAATCTATAACTAGTGTCACAGAAATGGTTCAAACGTAGACAGTAAGAAGAGTCAGGCTTCTTGTACATAAGTCGGCATTGTGCCTTTTGTATTTAATTCCGATGCAATTTCTGTGTTTCATCGTCTATAAGAAGGTCAGAGGGATACAGTAAACCTGAGGTGAAGCATCGGAATCTATAACCAGTGTCACAGGAATGGTTCAAAACATAGTCAGTAGGAAGAGTCAGTCTGCTTGTAGTTAAGTCGGCATTGTGCCTTTCGTATATAATTCCGATGCAATTTCTGTGTTTCTCCGTCAATAAGAAGGTCAGAGGGATACAGTAAACCTGCAGTAAAACATCGGAATCTATAACTAGTGTCACAGCAATGGTTCAAACATAGACAGTAAGAAGTGTCAGTCTTCCTGTACTTAAGTCGGCATTGTGCCTTTTGTATTTAATTACGATGCAATTTCTGTGTTTCATCGTCAATAAGAAGGTCAGAGGGATACAGTAAACCTGAAGTGAAGCATCGGAATCTATAACTAGTGTCACAGGAATGATTCAAAACATAGACAGTAAGAAAAGTCAGTCTCCTTGTACTTAAGTCGGCATTGTGCCATTTGCATTTAATTCCGATGCAATTTCTATGTTTCATCGTCAATAAGAATGTCCAAGAGATACAGTAAACTTAAGTGAAGCATCGGAATCTATAACTAGTGTCACAGGAATGGTTTAAAGCATAGTCAGTAAGAAGAGATAGTCTTCTTGTACTTATGTCGGCATTGTGCTTTCGTATTTAATTCCGATGCAATTTCTGTGTTTCACCGTCAATAAGAAGGTCAGAGGGATACAGTAAACCTGAAGTGAAGCATCGGAATCTATAACTAGTCTCACAGGAACGGTTCAAACGTAGACAGTAAGAAGAGTCAGTCTTTTTGTACTTAAGTCGGCATTGTGCCTTTTGCATTTAATTCCGTTGCTATTTCTATGTTTCATCGTCAATAAGAAGGTCAGAGGTATACAGTAAACCTGAAGTGAAGCATCGGACTCTATAACTAGTGTCACAGAAATGGTTCAAAACGTAGACAGTAGGAAGAGTCAGTCTTCCTATACTAAAGTCGGCATTGTGCCTTTTGAATTTAATTCCGATGCAATTTCTGTGTTTCATCGTCAATAAGGAGGTATAAAGGGAAACAGTAAACCTGAAGTGAAGCATCGGAATCTATAACTAGTGTCACAGGAATGGCTCAAATAATTGTCAATAAGAAGAGTCGGTCTTCATGTTCTTAAGACGGCATTGTGCCTTTTGTATTTAATTCCGATGCAATTTCTGTGTCTCATCGTCAATAAGAAGGTACAAGTGACACAGTAAACCTGAAGTGAAGCATCGGAATCTATAACTAGTGTCACAGGAATGGTTCAAAACATAGACAGTAGGAAGAGTCAATGTTCTGGTACGTAAGTCGGCAATGTGCCTTTTGTATTTAATTCCGATGCAGTTTCTGTGCTTCATCGTCAATAAGAAGGTCCAAGGGATACGGTAAACCTGAAGTGAAGCATTGGAATCTATAACTAGTGTCACACTAATGGTTCAAAACAAAGTCAGTAAGAAGAGTCAGTCTTCTTGTCCTTAAATCGGCATTGTGCCTTTTGTATTTAATTGCGATGAAATTTCTGTGTTTCATCGTCAATAAGAAGGTCCAAATGATACAGTAAAGCTGGAGTGTAGCATCGGAATCTATAACTAGTGTCCCAGGAATGTTTCAAATTATAGACAGTAGGAAGAGTCACTGTTCTTGTACTTAAGTCGGCATTGTGCCTTTTGTATTTAATTCCGATGCAATTTCTGTGTTTCATCGTCAATACGAAGGACCAAGGGATACAGTAAACCAGAAGTGAAGCATCGGAATCTACAATTAGTGTCACAGGATTGGTTCAAAACATAGACAGTAAGAAGAGTCAGTCTTCTTGTACTTAAGTCGGCATTGTGCCTTTTCTATTTAATTCCGATGCAATTTCTGTGTTTCATCGTCAATAAGAAGGTCAGAGGGATACAGTAAACCTGAAGTGAAGCATCGGAATCTACAACTAGTGTCACAGGAATGGTTTAAAACTTAGTCAGTAAGAAGAGTCAGTCTTCTTGTACTTAAGTCGGCATTGTGAACTTCATATGTAATTCCGATGCAATTTGTGTGTTTCACCGTCAATAAGAAGGTCAGAGGGATACATTAAACCTGAAGTGAAGCATCGGAATCTATAACTAGTGTCACAGGAATGGTTCAAACGTAGACAGTAAGAAGAGTCAGTCTTCTTGTACATAAGTCGGCATTGTGCTTTTTGTATTTCATTCCGATGCAATTTCTGTGTTTCATCGTCTATAAGAAGGTCAGAGGGATACAGTAAACCTGAGGTGAAGCATCGGAATCTATAACCAGTGTCACAGGAATGGTTCAAAACATAGTCAGTAAGAAGAGTCAGTCTTCTTTTAGTTATAGTCGGCATTGTGCCTTTCGTATTTAATTCCGATGCAATTTCTGTGTTTCTAAGTCAATAAGAAGGTCAGAGGAATACAGTAAACCTGCAGTGAAGCATCGGAATCTATAACTAGTGTCACAGGAATGGTTCAAACATAGACAGTAAGAAGTGTCAGTCTTCCTGTACTTAAGTCGGCATTGTGCCTTTTGTATTTAATTCCGATGCAATTTCTGTGTTTCATCGTCAATAAGAAGGTCAGAGGGATACAGTAAACCTGAAGTGAAGCATCGGAATCTATAACTAGTGTCACAGGAATGATTCAAAGCATAGACAGTAAGAAAAGTCAGTCTCCTTGTACTTAAGTCGGCATTGTGCCATTTGCATTTAATTCCGATGCAATTTCTATGTTTCATCGTCAATAAGAATGTCCAAGGGATACAGTAAACCTGAAGTGAAGCATCGGAATCCATAACTAGTGTCACAGGAATGGTTTAAAGCATAGTCAGTAAGAAGAGATAGTCTTCTTGTACTTATGTCGGCATTGTGCTTTCGTATTTAATTCCGATGCAATTTCTGTCTTTCACCGTCAATAAGAAGGTCAGAGGGATACAGTAAACCTGAAGTGAAGCACCGGAATCTATAACTAGTCTCACAGGAACGGTTCAAACGTAGACAGTAAGAAGAGTCAGTCTTTTTGTACTTAAGTCGGCATTGTGCCTTTTGTATTTAATTCCGTTGCTATTTCTATGTTTCATCGTCAATAAGAAGGTCAGAGGTATACAGTAAACCTGAAGTGAAGCATCGGACTCTATAACTAGTGTCACAGAAATGGTTCAAAACGTAGACAGTAGGAAGAGTCAGTCTTCCTATACTAAAGTCGGCATTATGCCTTTTGAATTTAATTCCGATGCAATTTCTGTGTTTCATCGTCAATAAGAAGGTAAAAAGGGAAACAGTAAACCTGAAGTGAAGCATCGGAATCTATAACTAGTGTCACAGGAATGGTCAAAACATAGACAGTACGAAGAGATAGTCTTCTTGTACTTATGTCGGCATTGTGAGTTTTGTATTTAATTCCGATGCTATGTCTGTGTTTCATCGTCAAAAAGAAGGTCAGAGGGATACAGTAAACCTGAAGTGATGAATCGGAATCTATAACTAGTGTCACAGGAATGTTTCAAAGCATAGTCAGTAAGAAGAGTCAGTCTTCTTGTCCTTAAGTCGGCATTGTGCCTTTTGTATTTAATTCCGATGCAATTTCTGTGTTTCATCGGCAATAAAGTCAGAGGGATACAGTAAACCTGAAGTGATGAATCGGAATCTATAACTAGTGTCACAGGAATGTTTCAAAGCATAGTCAGTAAGAAGAGTCAGTCTTCTTGTACTTAAGTCGGCATTGTGCCTTTTGTATTAAATGCCGATGCAATTTCTGTGTTACATCGTCAATAAGAAGGTCAGAGGAATACAGTAAACCTGAAGTGAAGCATCAGAATCCAAAACTAGTGTCACAGGAATGGTTGAAATCATAGACAGTAGGAAGAGATAGTCTTCTTGTACATAAGTCGGCATTTTGCCATTTGTATTTAATTCAGATGCAATATCTGTGTTTCATCGTCAATATGAAGGTCCAAGGGATAAAGTAAACCTAAAATGAAGCATCGGACTCTATAACTAGTGTCACAGAAATGGTTCAAAACGTAGACAGTAGGAAGAGTCAGTCTTCCTATACTAAAGTCGGCATTGTGCCTTTTGAATTTAATTCCGATGCAATTTCTGTGTTTCATCGTCAATAAGAAGGTAAAAAGGGAAACAGTAAACCTGAAGTGAAGCATTGGAATCTATAACTAGTGTCACACTAATGGTTCAAAGCAAAGTCAGTAAGAAGAGTCAGTCTTCTTGTCCTTAAATCGGCATTGTGCCTTTTGTATTTAATTGCGATGAAATTTCTGTGTTTCATCGTCAATAAGAAGGTCCAAATGATACAGTAAAGCTGGAGTGTAGCATCGGAATCTATAACTAGTGTCCCAGGAATGTTTCAAATCATAGACAGTAGGAAGAGTCACTGTTCTTGTACTTAAGTCGGCATTGTGCCTTTTGTATTTAATTCCGATGCAATTTCTGTGTTTCATCGTCAATACGAAGGACCAAGGGATACAGTAAACCAGAAGTGAAGCATCGGAATCTACAATTAGTGTCACAGGATTGGTTCAAAACATAGACAGTAAGAAGAGTCAGTCTTCTTGTACTTAAGTCGGCATTGTGCCTTTTCTATTTAATTCCGATGCAATTTCTGTGTTTCATCGTCAATAAGAAGGTCAGAGGGATACAGTAAACCTGAAGTGAAGCATCGGAATCTACAACTAGTGTCACAGGAATGGTTTAAAACTTAGTCAGTAAGAAGAGTCAGTCTTCTTGTACTTAAGTCGGCATTGTGAACTTCATATGTAATTCCGATGCAATTTGTGTGTTTCACCGTCAATAAGAAGGTCAGAGGGATACATTAAACCTGAAGTGAAGCATCGGAATCTATAACTAGTGTCACAGGAATGGTTCAAACGTAGACAGTAAGAAGAGTCAGTCTTCTTGTACATAAGTCGGCATTGTGCTTTTTGTATTTCATTCCGATGCAATTTCTGTGTTTCATCGTCTATAAGAAGGTCAGAGGGATACAGTAAACCTGAGGTGAAGCATCGGAATCTATAACCAGTGTCACAGGAATGGTTCAAAACATAGTCAGTAAGAAGAGTCAGTCTTCTTTTAGTTATAGTCGGCATTGTGCCTTTCGTATTTAATTCCGATGCAATTTCTGTGTTTCTAAGTCAATAAGAAGGTCAGAGGAATACAGTAAACCTGCAGTGAAGCATCGGAATCTATAACTAGTGTCACAGGAATGGTTCAAACATAGACAGTAAGAAGTGTCAGTCTTCCTGTACTTAAGTCGGCATTGTGCCTTTTGTATTTAATTCCGATGCAATTTCTGTGTTTCATCGTCAATAAGAAGGTCAGAGGGATACAGTAAACCTGAAGTGAAGCATCGGAATCTATAACTAGTGTCACAGGAATGATTCAAAGCATAGACAGTAAGAAAAGTCAGTCTCCTTGTACTTAAGTCGGCATTGTGCCATTTGCATTTAATTCCGATGCAATTTCTATGTTTCATCGTCAATAAGAATGTCCAAGGGATACAGTAAACCTGAAGTGAAGCATCGGAATCCATAACTAGTGTCACAGGAATGGTTTAAAGCATAGTCAGTAAGAAGAGATAGTCTTCTTGTACTTATGTCGGCATTGTGCTTTCGTATTTAATTCCGATGCAATTTCTGTCTTTCACCGTCAATAAGAAGGTCAGAGGGATACAGTAAACCTGAAGTGAAGCACCGGAATCTATAACTAGTCTCACAGGAACGGTTCAAACGTAGACAGTAAGAAGAGTCAGTCTTTTTGTACTTAAGTCGGCATTGTGCCTTTTGTATTTAATTCCGTTGCTATTTCTATGTTTCATCGTCAATAAGAAGGTCAGAGGTATACAGTAAACCTGAAGTGAAGCATCGGACTCTATAACTAGTGTCACAGAAATGGTTCAAAACGTAGACAGTAGGAAGAGTCAGTCTTCCTATACTAAAGTCGGCATTATGCCTTTTGAATTTAATTCCGATGCAATTTCTGTGTTTCATCGTCAATAAGAAGGTAAAAAGGGAAACAGTAAACCTGAAGTGAAGCATCGGAATCTATAACTAGTGTCACAGGAATGGTCAAAACATAGACAGTACGAAGAGATAGTCTTCTTGTACTTATGTCGGCATTGTGAGTTTTGTATTTAATTCCGATGCTATGTCTGTGTTTCATCGTCAAAAAGAAGGTCAGAGGGATACAGTAAACCTGAAGTGATGAATCGGAATCTATAACTAGTGTCACAGGAATGTTTCAAAGCATAGTCAGTAAGAAGAGTCAGTCTTCTTGTCCTTAAGTCGGCATTGTGCCTTTTGTATTTAATTCCGATGCAATTTCTGTGTTTCATCGGCAATAAAGTCAGAGGGATACAGTAAACCTGAAGTGATGCATCGAAATCTATAACTAGTGTCACAGGAATGGTACAAAACATAGACTGTAGGAAGAGTCAGTCTTCTTGTACTTAAGTCGGCATTGTGCCTTTCGTATTAAATGCCGATGCAATTTCTGTGTTACATCGTCAATAAGAAGGTCAGAGGAATACAGTAAACCTGAAGTGAAGCATCAGAATCCAAAACTAGTGTCACAGGAATGGTTGAAATCATAGACAGTAGGAAGAGATAGTCTTCTTGTACATAAGTCGGCATTTTGCCATTTGTATTTAATTCAGATGCAATATCTGTGTTTCATCGTCAATATGAAGGTCCAAGGGATAAAGTAAACCTGAAATGAAGCATCGGACTCTATAACTAGTGTCACAGAAATGGTTCAAAACGTAGACAGTAGGAAGAGTCAGTCTTCCTATACTAAAGTCGGCATTGTGCCTTTTGAATTTAATTCCGATGCAATTTCTGTGTTTCATCGTCAATAAGAAGGTAAAAAGGGAAACAGTAAACCTGAAGTGAAGCATCGGAATCTATAACTAGTGTCACAGGAATGGTCAAAACATAGACAGTACGAAGAGATAGTCTTCTTGTACTTATGTCGGCATTGTGGCTTTTGTATTTAATTCCGATGCTATGTCTGTGTTTCATCGTCAAAAAGAAGGTCAGAGGGATACAGTAAACCTGAAGTGATGAATCGGAATCTATAACTAGTGTCACAGGAATGTTTCAAAGCATAGTCAGTAAGAAGAGTCAGTCTTCTTGTCCTTAAGTCGGCATTGTGCCTTTTGTATTTAATTCCGATGCAATTTCTGTGTTTCATCGGCAATAAAGTCAGAGGTATACAGTAAACCTGAAGTGATGCATCGAAATCTATAACTAGTGTCACAGGAATGGTTCAAAACATAGTCAGTAAGAAGAGTCAGTCTTCTTGTACTTAAGTCGGCATTGTGAACTTCATATTTAATTCCGATGCAATTTGTGTGTTTCACCGTCAATAAGAGGGTCAGAGGGATACAGTAAACCTGAAGTGAAGCATCGGAATCTATAACTAGTGTTACAGGAATGGTTCAAACGTAGACAGTAAGAAGTGTCAGTCTTCTTGCACATAAGTCGGCATTGTGCCTTTTGTATTTAATTCCGATGCAATTTCTGTGTTTCATCGTCTATAAGAAGGTCAGAGGGATACAGTAAACCTGAGGTGAAGCATCGGAATCTATAACCAGTGTCACAGGAATGGTACAAAACATAGACTGTAGGAAGAGTCAGTCTTCTTGTACTTAAGTCGGCATTGTGCCTTTTGTATTAAATTCCGATGCAATTTCTGTGTTTCATCGTCAATAAGAAGGTCAGAGGAATGCAGTAAACCTGAAGTGAAGCATCAGAATCCTAAACTAGTGTCACAGGAATGGTTGAAAACATAGACAGTTGGAAGAGATAGCCTTCTTGTACGTAAGTCGGCATTTTTCCTTTTGTATTTAATTCAGATGCAATTTCTGTGTTTCATCGTCAATAAGAAGGTCCAAGGTATACAGTAAACCTGAAGTGAAGCATCGGAATCTATAACTAGTGTCACAGGAATGGTTCAAACGTAGACAGTAAGAAGAGTCAGTCTTCTTGTACATAAGTCGGCATTGTGCCTTTTGTATTTAATTCCGATGCAATTTCTGTGTTTCGTCGTCTATAAGGTCAGAGGGATACAGTAAACCTAAGGTGAAGCATCGGAATCTATAACCAGTGTCACAGGAATGGTTCAAAACATAGTCAGTAAGAAGAGTCGGTCTTCTTGTAGTTAAGTCGGCATTGTGCCTTTCGTATTTAATTCCGATGCAATTTCTGTGTTTCTCCGTCAATAAGAAGGTCAGAGGGATACAGTAAACCTGCAGTGAAGCATCGGAATCTATAACTAGTGTCACAGGAATGGTTCAAACATAGACAGTAAAAAGTGTCAGTCTTCCTGTACTTAAGTCGGCATTGTATTTAATTCCGATGCAATTTCTGTGTTTCATCGTCAATAAGAAGGTCAGAGGGATACAGTAAACCTGAAGTGAAGCATCGGAATCTATAACTAGTGTCACAGGAATGATTCAAAACATAGTAAGAAGAGTCAGTCTCCTTGTACTTAAGTCGGCATTGTGCCATTTGCATTTAATTCCGATGCAATTTCTATGTTTCATCGTCAATAAGAATGTCCAAGGGATACAGTATACCTGAAGTGAAGCATCGGAATCTATAACTAGTGTCACAGGAATGGTTTAAAGCATAGTCAGTAAGATGAGATAGTCTTCTTGTACTTATGTCGGCATTGTGCTTTCGTATTTAAATCCGATGCAATTTCTGTGTTTCACCGTGAATAAGAAGGTCAGAGGGATACAGTAAACCTGAAGTGAAGCATCAGAATCCATAACTAGTCTCACAGGAACGGTTCAAACGTAGACAGTAAGAAGAGTCAGTCTTTTTGTACTTAAGTCGGCATTGTGCCTTTTGTATTTAATTCCGTTGCTATTTCTATGTTTCATCGTGATTAAAAAGGTCAGAGGTATACAGTAAACCTGAAGTGAAGCATCGGACTCTATAACTAGTGTCACAGAAATGGTTCAAAACGTAGACAGTAGGAAGAGTCAGTCTTCCTATACTAAAGTCGGCATTGTGCTTTTGAATTTAATTCCGATGCAATTTCTGTGTTTCATCGTCAATAAGAAGGTAAAAAGGGAAACAGTAAACCTGAAGTGAAGCATCGGAATCTATAACTAGTGTCACAGGAATGGTCAAAACATAACAGTACGAAGAGATAGTCTTCTTGTACTTATGTCGGCACTGTGGCTTTTGTATTCAATTCTGATGCAATGTCTGTGCTTCATCGTCAAAAAGAAGGTCAGAGGGATACAGTAAACCTGAAGTGATGAATCGGAATCTATAACTAGTGTCACAGGAATGTTTCAAAACATAGTCAGTAAGAAGAGTCAGTCTTCTTGTCCTTAAGTCAGCATTGTGCCTTTTGTATTTAATTCCGATGCAATTTCTGTGTTTCATCGGCAATAAGGTCAGAGGGATACAGTAAACCTGAAGTGATGCATCGAAATCTATAACTAGTGTCACAGGAATGGTACAAAACATAGACTGTAGGAAGAGTCAGTCTTCTTGTACTTAAGACGGCATTGTGCCTTTTGTATTAAATTCCGATGCAATTTCTGTGTTTCACCGTCAATAAGAAGGTCAGAGGAATGCAGTAAACCTGAAGTGAAGCATCAGAATCCTAAACTAGTGTCACAGGAATGGTTGAAAACATAGACAGTAGGAGGAGATAGTCTTCTTGTACGTAAGTCGGCATTTTGCCTTTTGTATTTAATTCAGATGCAATTTCTGTGTTTCATCGTCAATAAGAAGGTCCAAGGTATACAGTAAACCTGAAGTGAAGCATCGGAATCTATAACTAGTGTCACAGGAATGGTTCAAACGTAGACAGTAAGAAGAGTCAGGCTTCTTGTACATAAGTCGGCATTGTGCCTTTTGTATTTAATTCCGATGCAATTTCTGTGTTTCATCGTCTATAAGAAGGTCAGAGGGATACAGTAAACCTGAGGTGAAGCATCGGAATCTATAACCAGTGTCACAGGAATGGTTCAAAACATAGTCAGTAAGAAGAGTCAGTCTTCTTGTAGTTAAGTCGGCATTGTGCCTTTCGTATATAATTCCGATGCAATTTCTGTGTTTCTCCGTCAATAAGAAGGTCAGAGGGATACAGTAAACCTGCAGTGAAGCATCGGAATCTATAACTAGTGTCACAGGAATGGTTCAAACATAGACAGTAAGAAGTGTCAGTCTTCCTGTACTTAAGTCGGCATTGTGCCTTTTGTATTTAATTCCGATGCAATTTCTGTGTTTCATCGTCAATAAGAAGGTCAGAGGGATACAGTAAACCTGAAGTGAAGCATCGGAATCTATAACTAGTGTCACAGGAATGATTCAAAGCATAGACAGTAAGAAAAGTCAGTCTCCTTGTACTTAAGTCGGCATTGTGCCATTTGCATTTAATTCCGATGCAATTTCTATGTTTCATCGTCAATAAGAATGTCCAAGGGATACAGTAAACCTGAAGTGAAGCATCGGAATCCATAACTAGTGTCACAGGAATGGTTTAAAGCATAGTCAGTAAGAAGAGATAGTCTTCTTGTACTTATGTCGGCATTGTGCTTTCGTAGTTAATTCCGATGCAATTTCTGTCTTTCACCGTCAATAAGAAGGTCAGAGGGATACAGTAAACCTGAAGTGAAGCACCGGAATCTATAACTAGTCTCACAGGAACGGTTCAAACGTAGACAGTAAGAAGAGTCAGTCTTTTTGTACTTAAGTCGGCATTGTGCCTTTTGTATTTAATTCCGTTGCTATTTCTATGTTTCATCGTCAATAAGAAGGTCAGAGGTATACAGTAAACCTGAAGTGAAGCATCGGACTCTATAACTAGTGTCACAGAAATGGTTCAAAACGTAGACAGTAGGAAGAGTCAGTCTTCCTATACTAAAGTCGGCATTGTGCCTTTTGAATTTAATTCCGATGCAATTTCTGTGTTTCATCGTCAATAAGAAGGTAAAAAGGGAAACAGTAAACCTGAAGTGAAGCATCGGAATCTATAACTAGTGTCACAGGAATGGTCAAAACATAGACAGTACGAAGAGATAGTCTTCTTGTACTTATGTCGGCATTGTGGCTTTTGTATTTAATTCCGATGCTATGTCTGTGTTTCATCGTCAAAAAGAAGGTCAGAGGGATACAGTAAACCTGAAGTGATGAATCGGAATCTATAACTAGTGTCACAGGAATGTTTCAAAGCATAGTCAGTAAGAAGAGTCAGTCTTCTTGTCCTTAAGTCGGCATTGTGCCTTTTGTATTTAATTCCGATGCAATTTCTGTGTTTCATCGGCAATAAAGTCAGAGGGATACAGTAAACCTGAAGTGATGCATCGAAATCTATAACTAGTGTCACAGGAATGGTTCAAAACATAGTCAGTAAGAAGAGTCAGTCTTCTTGTACTTAAGTCGGCATTGTGAACTTCATATTTAATTCCGATGCAATTTGTGTGCTTCACCGTCAATAAGAGGGTCAGAGGGATACAGTAAACCTGAAGTGAAGCATCGGAATCTATAACTAGTGTTACAGGAATGGTTCAAACGTAGACAGTAAGAAGTGTCAGTCTTCTTGCATATAAGTCGGCATTGTGCCTTTTGTATTTAATTCCGATGCAATTTCTGTGTTTCATCGTCTATAAGAAGGTCAGAGGGATACAGTAATCCTGAGGTGAAGCATCGGAATCTATAACCAGTGTCACAGGAATGGTACAAAACATAGACTGTAGGAAGAGTCAGTCTTCTTGTACTTAAGTCGGCATTGTGCCTTTTGTATTAAATTCCGATGCAATTTCTGTGTTTCATCGTCAATAAGAAGGTCAGAGGAATGCAGTAAACCTGAAGTGAAGTATCAGAATCCTAAACTAGTGTCACAGGAATGGTTGAAAACATAGACAGTAGGAAGAGATAGCCTTCTTGTACGTAAGTCGGCATTTTTCCTTTTTTATTTAATTCAGATGCAATTTCTGTGTTTCATCGTCAATAAGAAGGTCCAAGGTATACAGTAAACCTGAAGTGAAGCATCGGAATCTATAACTAGTGTCACAGGAATGGTTCAAACGTAGACAGTAAGAAGAGTCAGTCTTCTTGTACATAAGTCGGCATTGTGCCTTTTGTATTTAATTCCGATGCAATTTCTGTGTTTCGTCGTCTATAAGGTCAGAGGGATACAGTAAACCTGAGGTGAAGCATCGGAATCTATAACCAGTGTCACAGGAATGGTTCAAAACATAGTCAGTAAGAAGAGTCAGTCTTCTTGTAGTTAAGTCGGCATTGTGCCTTTCGTATTTAATTCCGATGCAATTTCTGTGTTTCTCCGTCAATAAGAAGGTCAGAGGGATACAGTAAACCTGCAGTGAAGCATCGGAATCTATAACTAGTGTCACAGGAATGGTTCAAACATAGACAGTAAAAAGTGTCAGTCTTCCTGTACTTAAGTCGGCATTGTATTTAATTCCGATGCAATTTCTGTGTTTCATCGTCAATAAGAAGGTCAGACTGATACAGTAAACCTGAAGTGAAGCATCGGAATCTATAACTAGTGTCACAGGAATGATTCAAAACATAGACAGTAAGAAGAGTCAGTCTCCTTGTACTTAAGTCGGCATTGTGCCATTTGCATTTAATTCCGATGCAATTTCTATGTTTCATCGTCAATAAGAATGTCCAAGGGATACAGTATACCTGAAGTGAACATCGGAATCTATAACTAGTGTCACAGGAATGGTTTAAAGCATAGTCAGTAAGATGAGATAGTCTTCTTGTACTTATGTCGGCATTGTGCTTTCGTATTTAAATCCGATGCAATTTCTGTGTTTCACCGTCAATAAGAAGGTCAGAGGGATACAGTAAACCTGAAGTGAAGCATCAGAATCCATAACTAGTCTCACAGGAACGGTTCAAACGTAGACAGTAAGAAGAGTCAGTCTTTTTGTACTTAAGTCGGCATTGTGCCTTTTGTATTTAATTCCGTTGCTATTTCTATGTTTCATCGTGATTAAGAAGGTCAGAGGTATACAGTAAACCTGAAGTGAAGCATCGGAATCTATAACTAGTGTCACAGAAATGGTTCAAAACGTAGACAGTAGGAAGAGTCAGTCTTCTTATACTAAAGTCGGCATTGTGCCTTTTGAATTTAATTCCGATGCAATTTCTGTGTTTCATCGTCAATAAGAAGGTAAAAAGGGAAACAGTAAACCTGAAGTGAAGCATCGGAATCTATAACTAGTGTCACAGGAATGGTCAAAACATAGACAGTACGAAGAGATAGTCTTCTTGTACTTATGTCGGCATTGTGGCTTTTGTATTTAATTCCGATGCTATGTCTGTGTTTCATCGTCAAAAAGAAGGTGAGAGGGATACAGTAAACCTGAAGTGATGTATCGGAATCTATAACTAGTGTCACAGGAATGTTTCAAAGCATAGTCAGTAAGAAGAGTCAGTCTTCTTGTCCTTAAGACGGCATTGTGCCTTTTGTATTTAATTCCGATGCAATTTCTGTGTTTTATCGGCAATAACGTCAGAGGGATACAGTAAACCTGAAGTGATGCATCGAAATCTATAACTAGTGTCACAGGAATGGTACAAAACATAGACTGTAGGAAGAGTCAGTCTTCCTGTACTTAAGTCGGCATTGTGCCTTTTGTATTAAATTACGATGCAATTTCTGTGTTTCATCGTCAATAAGAAGGTCAGAGGAATACAGTAAACCTGAAGTGAAGCATCAGAATCCAAAACTAGTGTCACAGGAATTGTTGAAAACATAGACAGTAGGAAGAGATAGTCTTCTTGTACGTAAGTCGGCATTTTGCCATTTGTATTTAATTCAGATGCAATTTCTGTGTTTCATCGTCAATAAGAAGGTCCAAGAAATACAGTAAACCTGAAGTGAAGCATCAGAATCTATAACTAGTGTCACAGGAATGGTTCAAAACATAGTCAGTAAGAAAAGTCAGTCTTCTTGTACTTAAGCCGGCTTTGTGGCTTTTCTATTTAATTCCGATGCAATTTCTGTGTTTCATCGTCAATAAGAAGGTCCAAGGGATTTAGTAACCCTGGACTGAAGCATCGGAATCTATAACTAGTGTCACAGGAATGGTTCAAAACATAGACAGTAAGAAGAGTCAGTCTTCTTGCACTTAAGTCGAAATTGTGCCTTTTCTATTTAATTCCGATGCAATTTCTGTGATTCATCGTCAATAAGAAGGTCAGAGGGATACAATAAACTTGAAGTGAGGCATCGGAATATATCACTAGTAACACAGGAATGGTTCAAAACAAAGTCAGTAAGAAGAGTCAGTCTTCTTGTCCTTAAGTCGGCATTGTGCCTTTTGTATTTAATTGCGATGCAATTTCTGTGTTTCATGGTCAATAAGAAGGTCCAAGGGATACAGCAAACCTGAAGTGAAGCGTCGGAATCTATAACTATTGTCCCAGGAATGGTTCGAAACATAGTCATCAAGATGAGTCAGTCTTCTTGTACTTAAGTCGGCCATGTGCATTTTGTATTTAATTGCGATGCAATTTCTGTGTTTCATCGTCAATAACAAGGTCCAAGGGATACAGTAAACCTGGAGTGAAACATCGGAATCTATAACTAGTGTCAATGTAATGGTTCACAACATAGGCAGTAAGAAGAGTCAGTCTTCTTGTACTTAAGTAGGGATTGTGCCTTTTGTATTTAACTCCGATGCCATTTCTGTGTTTCATCGTCAATAAGAAAGTCAGAGGGGTACAGTAAATCTGAAGTGAAGCATCGGAATCTATAGCTAGTGTCACAGGAATGGTTCAAAACATAGACAGTAGGAAGAGCCAATGTTCTGGTATTTAAGTCGGCATTGTGCCTTTTGTATTTAATTCCGATGCAGTTTCTGTGCTTCATCGTCAATAAGAAGGTACAAGGGATACAGTAAACCTGAAGTGAAGCGTCGGAATCTAAAACTAGTGTCACAGGAATGTTTCAAATCATAGACAGTGGAAGAGTCACTGTTCTTGTACTTAAGTCGTCATTATGCCTTTTGTATTTAATTCCGATGCAATTTCTGTGTTTCATCGTCAATAAGAAGGTCCAAGGGATACAGTAAACCTCAAGTGAAGCATCGGAATATATAACTAGTGTCACAGGAATGGTTCTAAACATAGTCAGTAGGAAGAGTCGGTCTTCATGTACTTAAGACGGCATTGTGCCATTTGTATTTAATTCCGATGCAATTTCTGTGTTTCATCGGCAATAAAGTCAGAGGGATACAGTAAACCTGAAGTGATGCATCGAAATCTATAACTAGTGTCACAGGAATGGTTCAAAACATAGTCAGTAAGAAGAGTCAGTCTTCTTGTACTTAAGTCGGCATTGTGAACTTCATATTTAATTCCGATGCAATTTGTGTGTTTCACCGTCAATAAGAGGGTCAGAGGGATACAGTAAACCTGAAGTGAAGCATCGGAATCTATAACTAGTGTTACAGGAATGGTTCAAACGTAGACAGTAAGAAGTGTCAGTCTTCTTGCACATAAGTCGGCATTGTGCCTTTTGTATTTAATTCCGATGCAATTTCTGTGTTTCATCGTCTATAAGAAGGTCAGAGGGATACAGTAATGCTGAGGTGAAGCATCGGAATCTATAACCAGTGTCACAGGAATGGTACAAAACATAGACTGTAGGAAGAGTCAGTCTTCTTGTACTTAAGTCGGCATTGTGCCTTTTGTATTAAATTCCGATGCAATTTCTGTGTTTCATCGTCAATAAGAAGGTCAGAGGAATGCAGTAAACCTGAAGTGAAGCATCAGAATCCTAAACTAGTGTCACAGGAATGGTTGAAAACATAGACAGTAGGAAGAGATAGCCTTCTTGTACGTAAGTCGGCATTTTTCCTTTTTTATTTAATTCAGATGCAATTTCTGTGTTTCATCGTCAATAAGAAGGTCCAAGGTATACAGTAAACCTGAAGTGAAGCATCGGAATCTATAACTAGTGTCCCAGGAATGGTTCAAACGTAGACAGTAAGAAGAGTCAGTCTTCTTGTACATAAGTCGGCATTGTGCCTTTTGTATTTAATTCCGATGCAATTTCTGTGTTTCGTCGTCTATAAGGTCAGAGGGATACAGTAAACCTGAGGTGAAGCATCGGAATCTATAACCAGTGTCACAGGAATGGTTCAAAACATAGTCAGTAAGAAGAGTCAGTCTTCTTGTAGTTAAGTCGGCATTGTGCCTTTCGTATTTAATTCCGATGCAATTTCTGTGTTTCTCCGTCAATAAGAAGGTCAGAGGGATACAGTAAACCTGCAGTGAAGCATCGGAATCTATAACTAGTGTCACAGGAATGGTTCAAACATAGACAGTAAAAAGTGTCAGTCTTCCTGTACTTAAGTCGGCATTGTATTTAATTCCGATGCAATTTCTGTGTTTCATCGTCAATAAGAAGGTCAGAGGGATACAGTAAACCTGAAGTGAAGCATCGGAATCTATAACTAGTGTCACAGGAATGATTCAAAACATAGACAGTAAGAAGAGTCAGTCTCCTTGTACTTAAGTCGGCATTGTGCCATTTGCATTTAATTCCGATGCAATTTCTATGTTTCATCGTCAATAAGAATATCCAAGGGATACAGTATACCTGAAGTGAAGCATCGGAATCTATAACTAGTGTCACAGGAATGGTTTAAAGCATAGTCAGTAAGATGAGATAGTCTTCTTGTACTTATGTCGGCATTGTGCTTTCGTATTTAAATCCGATGCAATTTCTGTGTTTCACCGTCAATAAGAAGGTCAGAGGGATACAGTAAACCTGAAGTGAAGCATCAGAATCCATAACTAGTCTCACAGGAACGGTTCAAACGTAGACAGTAAGAAGAGTCAGTCTTTTTGTACTTAAGTCGGCATTGTGCCTTTTGTATTTAATTCCGTTGCTATTTCTATGTTTCATCGTGATTAAGAAGGTCAGAGGTATACAGTAAACCTGAAGTGAAGCATCGGACTCTATAACTAGTGTCACAGAAATGGTTCAAAACGTAGACAGTAGGAAGAGTCAGTCTTCTTATACTAAAGTCGGCATTGTGCCTTTTGAATTTAATTCCGATGCAATTTCTGTGTTTCATCGTCAATAAGAAGGTAAAAAGGGAAACAGTAAACCTGAAGTGAAGCATCGGAATCTATAACTAGTGTCACAGGAATGGTCAAAACATAGACAGTACGAAGAGATAGTCTTCTTGTACTTATGTCGGCATTGTGGCTTTTGTATTTAATTCCGATGCTATGTCTGTGTTTCATCGTCAAAAAGAAGGTGAGAGGGATACAGTAAACCTGAAGTGATGAATCGGAATCTATAACTAGTGTCACAGGAATGTTTCAAAGCATAGTCAGTAAGAAGAGTCAGTCTTCTTGTCCTTAAGACGGCATTGTGCCTTTTGTATTTAATTCCGATGCAATTTCTGTGTTTTATCGGCAATAACGTCAGAGGGATACAGTAAACCTGAAGTGATGCATCGAAATCTATAACTAGTGTCACAGGAATGGTACAAAACATAGACTGTAGGAAGAGTCAGTCTTCCTGTACTTAAGTCGGCATTGTGCCTTTTGTATTAAATTACGATGCAATTTCTGTGTTTCATCGTCATTAAGAAGGTCAGAGGGATACAGTAAACCTGAAGTGAAGCATCAGAATCCAAAACTAGTGTCACAGGAATTGTTGAAAACATAGACAGTAGGAAGAGATAGTCTTCTTGTACGTAAGTCGGCATTTTGCCATTTGTATTTAATTCAGATGCAATTTCTGTGTTTCATCGTCAATAAGAAGGTCCAAGAAATACAGTAAACCTGAAGTGAAGCATCAGAATCTATAACTAGTGTCACAGGAATGGTTCAAAACATAGTCAGTAAGAAAAGTCAGTCATCTTGTACTTAAGCCGGCTTTGTGGCTTTTCTATTTAATTCCGATGCAATTTCTGTGTTTCATCGTCAATAAGAAGGTCCAAGGGATATAGTAACCCTGGACTGAAGCATCGGAATCTATAACTAGTGTCACAGGAATGGTTCAAAACATAGACAGTAAGAAGAGTCAGTCTTCTTGCACTTAAGTCGAAATTGTGCCTTTTCTATTTAATTCCGATGCAATTTCTGTGATTCATCGTCAATAAGAAGGTCAGAGGGATACAATAAACTTGAAGTGAGGCATCGGAATATATCACTAGTAACACAGGAATGGTTCAAAAGAAAGTCAGTAAGAAGAGTCAGTCTTCTTGTCCTTAAGTCGGCATTGTGCCTTTTGTATTTAATTGCGATGCAATTTCTGTGTTTCATGGTCAATAAGAAGGTCCAAGGGATACAGCAAACCTGAAGTGAAGCGTCGGAATCTATAACTATTGTCCCAGGAATGGTTCGAAACATAGTCATCAAGATGAGTCAGTCTTCTTGTACTTAAGTCGGCCATGTGCATTTTGTATTTAATTGCGATGCAATTTCTGTGTTTCATCGTCAATAACAAGGTCCAAGGGATACAGTAAACCTGGAGTGAAGCATCGGAATCTATAACTAGTGTCAATGTAATGGTTCACAACATAGGCAGTAAGAAGAGTCAGTCTTCTTGTACTTAAGTAGGGATTGTGCCTTTTGTATTTAACTCCGATGCCATTTCTGTGTTTCATCGTCAATAAGAAAGTCAGAGGGGTACAGTAAATCTGAAGTGAAGCATCGGAATCTATAGCTAGTGTCACAGGAATGGTTCAAAACATAGACAGTAGGAAGAGCCAATGTTCTGGTATTTAAGTCGGCATTGTGCCTTTTGTATTTAATTCCGATGCAGTTTCTGTGCTTCATCGTCAATAAGAAGGTACAAGGGATACAGTAAACCTGAAGTGAAGCGTCGGAATCTAAAACTAGTGTCACAGGAATGTTTCAAATCATAGACAGTAGGAAGAGTCACTGTTCTTGTACTTAAGTCGTCATTATGCCTTTTGTATTTAATTCCGATGCAATTTCTGTGTTTCATCGTCAATAAGAAGGTCCAAGGGATACAGTAAACCTCAAGTGAAGCATCGGAATATATAACTAGTGTCACAGGAATGGTTCTAAACATAGTCAGTCGGAAGAGTCGGTCTTCATGTACTGAAGACGGCATTGTGCCCTTTGTATTTAATTCCGATGCAATTTCTGTGTTTCATCGTCAATTAGTATGTCCAAGGGATACAGTAAACCTGAAGTGAAGCATCGGAATCTATAACTAGTGTCACAGGAGTGGTTCAAAACATAGACAGTAAGAAGAGTCAGTCTTCGTGTACCTAAGCCGGGATTTTGTATTTTGTATTTACTTCCGATGCAATTTCTGTGTTTCGTATTCAATAAGAAGGTCCAAGGGATACAGCAAACCTGAAGTGAAGCGTCGAAATCTATAACTATTGTCCCAGGAATGGTTCGAAACATAGTTAGTAAGATGAGTCAGTCTTCTTGTACTTAAGTCGGCATTGAGCATTTTGCATTTAATTCCGATGCAATTTCATTGTTTCATCGTCAATAACAAGGTAAAAGGGATACAGCAAACCTGAAGTGAAGCATCGGAATCTATAGCTAGTGACACAGGAATGGTTCAAAACATAGACAGTAGGAAGAGCCAATGTTCTGGTATTTAAGTCGGCATTGTGCCTTTTGTATTTAATTCCGATGCAGTTTCTGTGCTTCATCGTCAATAAGAAGGGACAAGGGATACAGTAAACCTGAAGCGAAGCGTCGGAATCTAAAACTAGTGTCACAGGAATGTTTCAAATCATAGACAGTAGGAAGAGTCACTGTTCTTGTACTTAATTCGGCATTGTGCCTTTTGTATATAATTCCGATGCAATTTCTGTGTTTCATCGTCAATAAGAAGGTCCAAGGGATACAGTAAACCTGGAGTGAAACATCGGAATCTATAACTAGTGTCACAGGAATGGTTCAAAACATAGACAGTAAGAAGAGTCAGTCTTCTTGTACTTAAGTCGGCATTATGCCTTTTGTATTTAATTCCGATGCAATTTCTGTGTTTCATCGTCAATAAGTATGTCCAAGGGATACAGTAAACCTGAAGTGAAGCATCGGAATCTATAACTAGTGTCACAGGAGTGGCTGGAATAATTGTCAATAAGAAGAGTCGGTCTTCATGTACTTAAGATGGCATTGTGCCTTTTGTATTTAATTCCGATGCAATTTCTGTGTTTCATCGTCAATAAGAAGGTACAAGTGATACAGTAAACCTGACGTGAAGCGTCGGAATCTAAAAATAGTGTCACAGGAATGTTTCAAACCATAGACAGTAGGAAGAGTCACTGTTCTTGTACATAAGTCGGCATTGTGCCTTTTGTATTTAATTCCGATGCAATTTCTGTGTTTCATCGTCAAAAAGAAGGTCCAAGGGTTACAGTAAACCTGGAGTGAAACCTCGGAATCCATACCTAGTGTCACAGGAATGGTTCAAAACATAGACAGTAAGAAGAGTCAGTCTTCTTGTACTTAAGTCGGCATTATGCCTTTTGTATTTAATTCCGATGCAATTTCTGTGTTTCATCGTCAATAAGAAAGTCCAAGGGATACAGTAAACCTGGAGTGAAGCATCGGAATCTATAAGTAGTGTCACAGGAATGGTTCAAACATAGTCAGTCGGAAGAGTCGATCTTCATGTACTTAAGTCGGCATTGCGCATTTTCTATTTAATTCCGATGCAAATTCTGTGTTTCATCGTCGATAAGAAGGTCAAAGGGATACAGTAAACCTGAAGTGAAGCATCGGAATCTGTAACTAGTGTCACAGGAATGGTTCAAAACATAGACAGTAGGAAGAGTCAATGTTCTGGTACTTAAGTCGGCATTGTGCCTTTTGTATTTAATTCCGATGCATTTTCTGTGCTTCATCGTCAATAAGAAGGTCCAAGGGATACAGTAAACCTGAAGTGAAGCATCGGAATCTATAACTAGTGTCACACTAATGGTTCAAAACAAAGTCAGTAAGAGGAGTCAGTCTTCTTGTACTTAAGTCGGCATTGTGCCTTTTCCATTTAATTCCGATGCAATTTCTGTGTTTCATCGTCAATAAGACGGTCAGAGGGATACAGTAAACCTGAAGTGAAGCATCGGAATCTAGTGTCACAGGAATGGTTTAAAACTTAGTCAGTAAGAAGAGTCAGTCTTCTTGTACTTATGTCGGCATTGTGGACTTCATATTTAATTCCGATGCAATCTGTAAGTTTCACCGTCAATAAGATGGTCAGAGGGATACAGTAAACCTCAATTGAAGCATCGGAATCTATAACTAGTGTCACAGGAATGGTTCAAACGTAGACCGTAAGAAGAGTCAGTCTTCTTGTACATAAGTCGGAATTGTGGCTTTTGTATTTAATTCCGATGCAACTTCTGTGTTTCATCGTCAATAAGAAGGTCAGAGGGATACAGTAAACCTGAAGTGAAGCATCGGAATCTATAACTAGTGTCACAGGAATATTTCAAACATAGTCAGTAAGAAGAATCAGTCTTCTTGTCCTTAAGTCGGCATTGTGCCTTTTGTATTTAATTCCTAAGCAATCTCTTAGTTTCATCGGCAATAAGGTCAGAGGTATACAGTAAACCTGAAGTGAAGCATCGGAATCCAAAACTAGTGTCACAGGAATGGTTCAAAACATAGACAGTGGGAAGAGTCAGTTTTCTTGTTCGTAAGTCAGCATTGTGCCTTTTGGATTTTATTCCGATGCAATTTCTGTGTTTCATCGTCAATAAGAAGGTCCAAGGGATACAGTAATTCTGAAGCGAAGCATCGGAATCTATGACTAGTGTCACAGGAATGGTTCAAACAAAGTCAGTAAGAGGAGTCAGTCTACTTGTACTTAAGTCGGCATTGTGTCTTTTCAATTTAATTCCGATGCAATTTCTGTGTTTCATCGTCAATAAGAAGGTCCAAGGGATACGGTAAACCTGGAGTGAAGCATCGGAATCTATAACCAGTGTCTCAGGAATGGTTCAAAACATAGACAGTAAGAAGAGTCAGTCTTCGTGTACTTAAGCCGGCATTTTGCTTTTTGCATTTAATTCCGATGCAATTTCTGTGTTTCATCGTCAATAAGAAGGTCCAAGGGATACAGCAAACCTGAAGTGAAGCATAGGAATCTATAACTAGTGTCACAGGAATGGTTCAAAACATAGTCAGTAAGAAGAGTCAGTCTTCTTGTAATGAAGTCGGCATTGTGCCTTTTGTATTTAATTCCGATGCAATTTCTGGGTTTCATCGTCAATAAGAAGGTCCAAGGGATACAGTAAGCCTGGAGTGATGCATCGGAATCCATAATTAGTGTCACAGGAATGGTTCAAAACATAGACAGTAAGAAGAGTCAGTCTTCTTGTACTTAAGTCGGCATTATGCCTTTTGTATTTAATTCCGACGCAATTTCTGTGCTTCATCGTCAATAAGAAGGTCCAAGGGATACAGTAAACCTCAAGTGAAGCATCGGAATCTATAACTAGTGTCACAGGAATGGTTCAAAACATAGTCAGTAGGAAGAGTCGGTCTTCATGTACTTAAGTCGGCATTGTGCCTCTTCTATTTAATTCCGATGCAATTTCTGTGTTTCATCGTCAATAAGAAGGTCAGAGGGATACAGTAAACCTGAAGTGAAGCATCGGAATCTATAACTAGTGTCACAGGAATGGTTCAAACATAGTCAGTAAAAAGAGTCAGTCTACATGTACTTAATATGGCATTGTGCCTTTTGTATTTAATTAAGATGCAATTTCTGTGTTTCATCGTCAATAAGAAGGTCCAAGGGATACAGTAAACCTGGAGTGAAGCATCGGAATCTATAACTAGATTCACAGTAATGGTTCAAAACATAGGCAGTAAGAAAAGTCAGTCTTCTTGTACTTAAGTCGGCATTGTGCCTTTGTATTTAATGCCGATGCAATTTCTGTGTTTCATCGTCAATAAGAAGGTCCAAATGATACGGTAAACCTGGAGTGTAGCATCGGAATCTATAACTAGTGTCCCAGGAATGGTTCAAAGCATAGACAGTAAGAAGAGCCAGTCTTCGTGTACTTATGTCGGCATTATGCGTTTCGTATTTAATTCCGTTGTAATTTCTGTGCTTCACCGTCAATAAGAAGGTCAGAGGGATACAGTAAACGTGAAGTGAAGCATCGGAATCTATAACTAGTGTCACAGGAATGGTTCAAACATAGACAGTAAGAAGAGTCAGTCTTCTTGTACTTAAGTCGGCATTGAGAATATTTGTATTTAATTCCGATGCAATATCTGTGTTTCATCGTCAATAAGAAGGTCAGAGAGATACAGTAAACCGGAAGTGAAGCATCGGAATCTGTAACTAGTGTCACAGGAATGGTGCAAATCATTGTCAATAAGAAGAGTCGGTCTTCATGTACTTAAGGCGGCATTATGCCTTTTGTATTTAATTCCGATGCAATTTCTGTGTTTCATCGTCAATAAGAACGTACAAGGGATACAGTAAACCTGAAGTGAGGCATCGGAATCTATAACTAGTGTAGCAGGAATGGTTCAAAACATAGACAGTAGGAAGAGTCAGTGTTCATGTACTTATGTCGGCATTGTGCCTTTTGTATTTAATTCCGATTCAATTTCTGTGATTCATCGTCAATAAGAAGGTCCAAGGGATACAGTAAACCTGAAGTGAAGCATCGGAATCTACAACTAGTGTCCCAGGATTGGTTCAAAACATAGACAGTAAGAAGTGTCAGTATTCATGTACATAAGTCGGCATTGTGCCTTTTCTATTTAAATCCGATGCAATTTCTGTGTTTCATCGTCAATAAGAAGATCAGAGGGATACAGTAAACCTGAAGTGAAGCATCGGAATCCATAACTAGTGTCACAGGAATGGTTCAAACATAGTCAGTAAGAAGAGTCAGTCTACTTGTACTTAATTCGGCAATGTGCCTTTTGTATTTAATTCCGATGCAATTTCTGTGTTTCATCGTCAATAAGAAGGTCCAAAGGATACAGTAAACCTGGAGTCAAGCATAGGAATCTATAACTAGAGTCACAGTAATGGTTCAAAACATAGGCAGTAAGAAAAGTCGTCTCCTTGTACTTAAGTCGTCAGTGTGCCATTTGTATTTAATTCCGATGCAATTTCTGTGTTTCATCGTCAATAAGAAGGTCCATGGGGATCAGTAAACCTGAAGTGAAGGATCGGAATCTATAACTAGTGTCACTGGATTGGTTCAAAATATAGACAGTAAGAAGAGTCAGTTTTCTTGTACTTAAGTCGGCATTGTGCCTTATGTATTTAATTCCGATGCAATTTCTGTGTTTCATCGGCAGTAAGGTGAGAGGGATACAGTAAACCTGGAGTAAAGCATCGGAATCTATAACTAGTGTCACAGGAATGGTTCAAATTATAGGCAGTAAGAAGAGTCAGTCTTCTTGTACTTAAGTCGGCATTGTGCCTTTTCTATTTAATTCCAATGGAATATCTGTGTTTCATCGTCAATAACAAGGTCCAAGGGATACAGTAAACCTGGAGTGAAGCTACGGAATCTATAACTAGTGTCAATGGAATGGTTCAAAACATAGACAGTAACAAGAGTCAGTCTTCTTGAACTTAAGTCGGCAGTGTGCCTTTTATATTTTACTCCGATGCCATTTCTGTGTTTCATCATCAATAGGAAAGTCAGAGGGATACAGTAAACCTGAAGTGAAGCATCGGAATCTATAGCTAGTGTCACAGGACTGGTTCCAAACATAGTCAGTAAGGAGAGTCAGCCTTCTTGTCCTGATGTCGGCATTGTGCCTTTTGTATTTAATTCCGATGCATTTTCTGTGTTTTATCGTCAATAAGAAGGTCCAACGGATACAGTAAACCTGAAGTGAAGCATCGGAATTCATAACTTGTAACACAGGAATGGTTCAAATCATAGTCAGTAAGAAGAGTCAGTCTTCTTGTACTTAAGTCAGCATTGTGAATTTCTATTTAATTCTGATGCAATTTCTTTGTTTCATCGTCAATAAGAATGTCCAAGGGATACTGTAAACCTGAAGTGAAGCATCGGAATCCATAACTAGTGTCACAGGAATGGTTGAAATCATTGTCAATAAGAAGAGTCGGTCTTCATGTACTTGAGTCGGCTTTGTCCCTTTTGTATGTAATTCCGATGCAATTTCTGTGTTTCATCGTCAATAAGAAGGTACAAGGGATACAGTAAACCTGAAGTGAAGCATCGGAACCTATAACTAATGTCACAGGATTGGTTCAAAACATAGACAGTAAGAAGAGTCAGTGTTCTTGTACTTAAGTCGGCATTGCGCCCTTTGTATTTAATTCCGATGCAATTTCTGTGTTTCATCGTCAATAAGAAGGTCAAAGCGATACAGTAAACCTGAAGTGAAGCATCGGAATCTACAACTAGTGTCACAGGATTGGTTCAAAGCATAGACAGTAAGAAGAGTCAGTCTTCTTGAACTTAAGTCGGCATTGTGCCTTTTCTATTTAATTCCGATGCAATTTCTGTGTTTCATCGTGAATAACAAGGTCCAAGGGATACAGTAAACCTGGAGTGGAGCGTCGGAATCTATAACTAGTGTCCATGGAATGGTTCAAAACATAGACAGTAAGAAGAGTCAGTCTTCTTGTACTTAAGTCGGCATTGTGCCTTTGTATTTAACTCCGATGCCTTTTCTGTGTTTCATCGTCTATAAGAAAGTCAGAAGGATACAGTAAACCTGAAGTGAAGCATCGAAATCTATACCTAGTGTCACAGGAATGGTTCAAAACATAGTCAGTAAGAAGAGTCAGTCTTCTTGTCCTTAAGTCGGCATTGTGCCTTTTGTATTTAATTCCGATGCAATTTCTGTGTTTCATCGTCAATAAGAAGGTCAGAGGGATACTGTAAACGTGAAGTGAAGCATCGGAATCTACAACTAGTGTCACAGGATTGGTTCAAAGCATAGACAGTAAGAAGAGCCAGTCTTCGTGTACTTATGTCGGCATTATGCCTTTCGTATTTAATTCCGTTGTAATTTCTGTGCTTCACCGTCAATAAGAAGGTCAGAGGGATACTGTAAACGTGAAGTGAAGCATCGGAATCTATAACTAGTGTCACAGGAATGGTTCAAACATAGACAGTAAGAAGAGTCAGTCTTCTTGTACTTAAGTCGGCATTGAGAATATTTGTATTTAATTCCGATGCAATATCTGTGTTTCATCGTCAATAAGAAGGTCAGAGAGATACAGTAAACCGGAAGTGAAGCATCGGAATCTGTAACTAGTGTCACAGGAATGGTGCAAATCATTGTCAATAAGAAGAGTCGGTCTTCATGTACTTAAGTCGGCATTGTGCCTTTTGTATTTAATTCCGATGCAATTTCTGTGTTTCATCGTCAATAAGAACGTACAAGGGATACAGTAAACCTGAAGTGAGGCATCGGAATCTATAACTAGTGTAGCAGGAATGGTTCAAAACATAGACAGTAGGAAGAGTCAGTGTTCTTGTACTTAAGTCGGCATTGTGCCTTTTGTATTTAATTCCGATTCAATTTCTGTGTTTCATCGTCAATAAGAAGGTCCAAGGGATACAGTAAACCTGAAGTGAAGCATCGGAATCTACAACTAGTGTCACAGGATTGGTTCAAAACATAGACAGTAAGAAGAGTCAGTATTCATGTACATAAGTCGGCATTGTGCCTTTTCTATTTAAATCCGATGCAATTTCTGTGTTTCATCGTCAATAAGAAGATCGGAGGGATACAGTAAACCTGAAGTGATGCATCGGAATCTATAACTAGTGTCACAGGAATGGTTCAAACATAGTCAGTAAGAAGAGTCAGTGTTCTTGTACTTAAGTCGGCATTGTGCCTTTTGTATTTAATTCCGATGCAATTTCTGTGTTTCATCGTCAATAAGATGGTCCAAGGGATACAGTAAACCTGGAGTCAAGCATCGGAATCTATAACTAGAGTCACAGTAATGGTTCAAAACATAGGCAGTGAGAAAAGTCGTCTTCTTGTACTTAAGTCGTCATTGTGCCTTTTGTATTTAATTCCGATGCAATATCTGTGTTTCATCGTCAATAAGAAGGTCCATGGGGATTAGTAAACCTGAAGTGAAGCATCGGAATCTATAACTAGTGTCACTGGATTGGTTCAAAATATAGACAGTAAGAAGAGTCAGTCTTCTTGTACTTAAGTCGGCATTGTGCCTTATGTATTTAATTCCGATGCAATTTCTGTGTTTCATCGGCAGTAAGGTCAGAGGGATACAGTAAACCTGGAGTAAAGCATCGGAATCTATAACTAGTGTCACAGCAATGGTTCAAAACATAGGCAGTAGGAAGAGTCAGTCTTCTTGTACTTAAGTCGGCATTGTGCCTTTTGTATTTAATTCCGATGCAATTTCTGTGTTTCATCGTCAATAAGAAGGTCCAAAGGATACAGTAAACCTGAAGTGAAGCATCGGAATCTATAACTAGTGTCACAGGAATGGTTCAAATTATAGGCAGTAAGAAGAGTCAGTCTTCTTGTACTTAAGTCGGCATTGTGCCTTTTCTATTTAATTCCAATGGAATATCTGTGTTTCATCGTCAATAACAAGGTCCAAGGGATACAGTAAACCTGAAGTGAAGCTACGGAATCTATAACTAGTGTCAATGGAATGGTTCAAAACATAGACAGTAACAAGAGTCAGTCTTCTTGAACTTAAGTCGGCAGTGTGCCTTTTATATTTTACTCCGATGCCATTTCTGTGTTTCATCATCAATAGGAAAGTCAGAGGGATACAGTAAACCTGAAGTGAAGCATCGGAATCTATAGCTAGTGTCACAGGACTGGTTCAAAACATAGTCAGTAAGGAGAGTCAGCCTTCTTGTCCTGAAGTCGGCATTGTGCCTTTTGTATTTAATTCCGATGCATTTTCTGTGATTTATCGTCAATAAGAAGGTCCAACGGATACAGTAAACCTGAAGTGAAGCATCGGAATTCATAACTAGTAACACAGGAATGGTTCAAATCATAGTCAGTAAGAAGAGTCGGTCTTCATGTACTTGAGTCGGCTTTGTGCCTTTTGTATGTAATTCCGATGCAATTTCGGTGTTTCATCGTCAATAAGAAGGTACAAGGGATACAGTAAACCTGAAGTGAAGCATCGGAACCTATAACTAATGTCACAGGAATGGTTCAAAACATAGACAGTAAGAAGAGTCAGTGTTCTTGTACTTAAGTCGGCATTGCGCCTTTTGTATTTAATTCCGATGCAATTTCTGTGTTTCATCGTCAATAAGAAAGTCCAAGGGATACAGTAAACCTGAAGTGAAGCATCGGAATGTACAACTAGTGCCACAGGATTGGTTCAAAACATAGGCAGTAAGAAGAGTCAGTCTTCTTGAACTTAAGTCGGCCTTGTGCCTTTTCTATTTAATTCCGTTGCCATTTCTGTGTTTCATCGTGAATAACAAGGTCCAAGGGATACAGTTAACCTGGAGTGGAGCGTCGGAATCTATAACTAGTGTCCATGGAATGGTGCAAAACATAGACAGTAAGAAGAGTCAGTCTTCTTGTACTTAAGTCGGCATTGTGCCTTTTGTATTTAACTCCGATGCCTTTTCTGTGTTTCATCGTCTATAAGGAAGTCAGAAGGATACAGTAAACCTGAAGTGAAGCATCGAAATCTATACCTAGTGTCACAGGAATGGTTCAAAACATAGTCAGTAGGAAGAGTCAGTCTTCTTGTCCTTAAGTCGGCATTGTGCCTTTTGTATTTAATTCCGATGCAATTTCTGTGTTTCATCGTCAATAAGATGGTCCAAGGAATACAGTAAACCTGGAGTAAAGCATCGGAATCTATAACTAGTGTCACAGGAATGGTTCAAAACATAGACAGTAAGAAGAGTCAGTCATCTTGTACCTAAGTCGGCATTGTGCTTTTTGCATTTAATTCCAATGCAATTTCTGTGTTTCATCGTCAATAAGAAGGTCAGAGGGATACAGTAAACGTGAAGTGAAGCATCGGAATCTATAACTACTGTCACAGGAATGGTTCAAAACATAGTCAGTAAGAAGAGTAAGTCTTCTTGTCCTTAAGTCGGCATTGTGCCTTTTGTATTTAATTCCGATGCAATTTCTGTGTTTCATCGTCAATAAGAAGGTCCAAATGATACGGTAAACCTGGAGTGTAGCATCGGAATCTATAACTAGTGTCCCAGGAATGGTTCAAAGCATAGACAGTAAGAAGAGCCAGTCTTCGTGTACTTATGTCGGCATTATGCCTTTCGTATTTAATTCCGTTGTAATTTCTGTGCTTCACCGTCAATAAGAAGGTAAGAGGGATACAGTAAACGTGAAGTGAAGCATCGGAATCTATAACTAGTGTCACAGGAATGGTTCAAACATAGACAGTAAGAAGAGTCAGTCTTCTTGTACTTAAGTCGGCATTGAGAATATTTGTATTTAATTCCGATGCAATATCTGTGTTTCATCGTCAATAAGAAGGTCAGAGAGATACAGTAAACCGGAAGTGAAGCATCGGAATCTGTAACTAGTGTCACAGGAATGGTGCAAATCATTGTCAATAAGAAGAGTCGGTCTTCATGTACTTAAGTCGGCATTGTGCCTTTTGTATTTATTTCCGATGCAATTTCTGTGTTTCATCGTCAATAAGAACGTACAAAGGATACAGTAAACCTGTAGTGAGGCATCGGAATCTATAACTAGTGTAGCAGGAACGATTCAAAACATAGACAGTAGGAAGAGTCAGTGTTCTTGTACTTAAGTCGGCATTGTGCCTTTTGTATTTAATTCCGATTCAATTTCTGTGTTTCATCGTCAATAAGAAGGTCCAAGGGATACAGTAAACCTGAAGTGAAGCATCGGAATCTACAACTAGTGTCACAGGATTGGTTCAAAACATAGACAGTAAGAAGAGTCAGTATTCATGTACATAAGTCGGCATTGTGCCTTTTCTATTTAAATCCGATGCAATTTCTGTGTTTCATCGTCAATAAGAAGATCAGAGGGATACAGTAAACCTGAAGTGAAGCATCGGAATCTATAACTAGTGTCACAGGAATGGTTCAAACATAGTCAGTAAGAAGAGTCAGTCTACTTGTACTTAATTCGGCATTGTGCCTTTTGTATTTAATTCCGATGCAATTTCTGTGTTTCATCGTCAATAAGAAGGTCCAAGGGATACAGTAAACCTGGAGTCAAGCATCGGAATCTATAACTAGAGTCACAGTAATGGTTCAAATCATAGGCAGTAAGAAAAGTCGTCTTCTTGTACTTAAGTCGCCATTGTGCCTTTTGTATTTAATTCCGATGCAATTTCTGTGTTTCATCGTCAATAAGAAGGTCCATGGGGATCAGTAAACCTGAAGTGAAGCATCGGAATCTATAACTAGTGTCACTGGATTGGTTCAAAATATAGACAGTAAGAAGAGTCAGTCTTCTTGTACTTAAGTCGGCATTGTGCCTTATGTATTTAATTCCGATGCAATTTCTGTGTTTCATCGGCAGAAAGGTCAGAGGGATACAGTAAACCTGGAGTAAAGCATCGGAATCTATAACTAGTGTCACAGCAATGGTTCAAAACATAGACAGTGGGAAGAGTCAGTCTTCTTGTACTTAAGTCGGCATTGTGCCTTTTGTATTTAATTCTGATGCAATTTCTTTGTTTCATCGTCAATAAGAATGTCCAAGGGATACTGTAAACCTGAAGTGAAGCATCGGAATCTATAACTAGTTTCACAGGAATGGTTGAAATCATTGTCAATAAGAAGAGTCGGTCTTCATGTACTTGAGTCGGCTTTGTGCCTTTTGTATGTAATTCCGATGCAATTTCTGTGTTTCATCGTCAATAAGAAGGTACAAGGGATACAGTAAACCTGAAGTGAAGCATCGGAACCTATAACTAATGTCACAGGAATGGTTCAAAACATAGACAGTAAGAAGAGTCAGTGTTCTTGTACTTAAGTCGGCATTGCGCCTTTTGTATTTAATTCCGATGCAATTTCTGTGTTTCATCGTCAATAAGAAGGTCCAAGGGATACAGTAAACCTGAAGTGAAGCATCGGAATCTACAACTAGTGTCACAGGCTTGGTTCAAAACATAGACGGTAAGAAGAGTCAGTCTTCTTGAACTTAAGTCGGCATTGTGCCTTTTCTATTTAATTCCGATGTAATTTCTGTGTTTCATCGTGAATAACAAGGTCCAAGGTATACAGTAAACCTGGAGTGGAGCGTCGGAATCTATAACTAGTGTCCATGGAATGGTTCAAAACATAGACAGTAAGAAGAGTCAGTCTTCTTGTACTTAAGTCGGCATTGTGCCTTTTTTATTTAACTCTGATGCCTTTTCTGTGTTTCATCGTCTATAAGAAAGTCAGAAGGATACAGTAAACCTGAAGTGAAGCATCGAAATCTATACCTAGTGTCACAGGAATGGTTCAAAACATAGTCAGTAAAAAGAGTCAGTCTTCTTGTCCTTAAGTCGGCATTGTGCCTTTTGTATTTAATTCCGATGCAATTTCTGTGTTTCATCGTCAATAAGAAGGTCCAAGCGATACAGTAAACCTGAAGTGAAGCATCGGAATCTATAACTAGTGTCACACTAAAGGTTGAAAACAAAGTCAGTAAGAAGACTCAGTCTTCTTGTACTTAAGTCGGCATTGAGCCTTTTCTATTTAATACCGATACAATTTCTGTGATTCATCGTCAATAAGAAGGTCAGAGGGATACAGTAAACCAGAAGTGAAGCATCGGAATCTATAACTAGTGTCACAGGAATGGTTCAAAACATAGTCACTGAGAAGAGTCAGTCTTCTTGTACTTAACCCGGCATTGTGCTTTTTGTATGTAGTTCCGATGCAATTTCTGTGTTTCATCGTCAATAAGAAGGTCCAAGGGATACAGTAAACCTGAAGTGAAGCATCGGAATCTATAACTAGTGTCACTGGAATGGTTCAAAATATAGACATTAAGAAGAGTGAGTCTTCTTGTACTTAAGTCGGCATTGTGCCTTTTGTATTTAATTCCGATGCAATTTCTGTGATTCATCGTCAATAAGAAGGTCCAAGGGATACAGTAAACCTGAAGTGAAGCATCGGACTCTATAACTAGTGTCACAGAAATGGTTCAAAACATAGAGAGTAGGAAGAGTCAGTCTTCTTATTCTTAAGTCGGCATTGTGCACTTTGTATTGATATCCGATGCAATTTCTGTGTTTCATCGTCAATAAGAAGGTCCAAGGGAAACAGTAAACCTGAAGTGAAGCATCGGAATCTATAACTAGTGTCACAGGAATGGTTCAAAGCATAGACAGTACGAAGCGACAGTCTCCTTGTACTTAAGTAGGCTTTGTGCCTTTTGTATTTAATTCCGATGCAATTTCTGTGTTTCATCGTCAATAAGAAGCTCCAAGGGATACAGTAAATCTGGAGTGAAGCATCGGAATCTATAACTAGTGTCACAGGAATGGTTCAAAACATAGACAGTAAGAAGAGTCAGTCTTCTTGTACTTATATCGGCATTGTGCCATTTCTATTTAATTCCGATGCCATTTCTGTGTTTCATCGTGATAAACAAGGTCCAAGGGACACAGTAAACCTCAAGTGAAGCTTCGGAATCCATAACTAGTGTCACAGGAATGGTTCAAATCATAGACAGTAAGAAGAGTCAGTCTTCTTGCACTTAAGTCGGCATTGTGCATTTTGTATTTAATTCCTTTGCCATTTCTGTGTTTCATCGTCTATAAGAAAGTCAGAGGGATACAGTAAACCTGAAGTGAAGCATCGGAATCTATAGCCAGTGTCACAGGAATGGTTCAAATCATAGTCAGTAAGAAGAGTCAGTCTTCTTGTACTTAAGTCGGCATTGTGCCTTTTGTATTTAATTCCGATGCAATTTCTGTGCTTCATCGTCAATAAGATGGTCAGAGGGATACAGTAAACCTGGAGTAAAGCATCGGAATCTATAACTAGTGTCACAGGAATGGTTCAAAACATAGACAGTAAGAAGAGTCAGTCTTCTTGTACTTAAGTCGGCATTGTGCCTTTTGTATTTAATTCCGATGCAATTTCTGTGTTTCATCGTCAATAAGAAGGTCCAAGGGATACAGTAAACCTCAAGTGAAGCATCGGAATCTATAACTAGTGTCACAGGAATGGTTCAAAACTTAGTCAGTAGGAAGAGTCGTTCTTCATGTACTTAAGTCGGCATCGTGCCTTTTGTATTCAATTCCGATGCAATTTCTGTGTTTCATCGTCAATAAGAAGGTCCAAGGGATACAGTAAACCAGTAATGAAGCATCGGAATCTGTAACTGGTGTCATAGGAATGGTTCAAAACGTAGACAGTAGGAAGACTCAGTGTTCTTGTACTTAAGTCGGCATTGTGCTTTTTGTATTTAATTCCGATGCAATTTCTGTGTTCCATCGTCAATAAGAAGGTCCAAGGGATACAGTTAACCTGAAGTGAAGCATCGGAATCTACAACTAGTGTCACAGGATTGGTTCAAAGCATAGACAGTAAGAAGAGTCAGTCTTCTTGTACTTAAGTCGGCATTGTGCCTTTTCTATTTAATACCGATGCAATTTCTGTGTATCATCGTCAATAAGAAGATCAGAGGGATTCAGTAAACCTGAAGTGAAGTATCGGAATCTATAACTAGTGTCACAGAAATGGTTCAAACCATAGTCAGTAAGAGGAGACAGTCATGTTGAACTTAATTGGGCATTGTGCATTTCGTATTTAATTCCGATGCAATTTCTGTGCTTCATCGTCAATAAGAAGGTCCAAGGGATACAGTAAACCTCAAGTGAAGCATCGGAATCTATAACTAGTGTCACAGGCATATTTCAAAGCAAAGTCAGTAGGAAGAGTCAGTCTTCTTGTCCTTAAGTCGGCATTGTGCCTTTTGTATTTAATTCCGATGCAATTTCTGTGTTTCATCGTCTATACGAAGTTCCAAGGGATACAGTATACCTGGAGTGAAGCATCGGAATCTATAACTAGTGTCACAGGAGTGGTTCAAAGCATAGACAGTATGAAGAGTCAGTCTTCATGTACATAAGTCGGCATTGTGGCTTTTGTATTTAATTCCGATGCAATTTCTGTGTTTCATCGTCAATAAGAAGGTTAGAGGGATACAGTAAACCTGAAGTGAAGCATCGGAATCTATAAGTAGTGTCACGTGAAAGGTTCAAACCATAGTCAGTAAGAAGAGTCAATCCTCTTGTCCTTAAGTCGGCATTGTGCCTTTTGTATTTAGGTCCGACGCAATTTGTGTGTTGGGTCGGCAATATGGTCAGAGGGATACAGTAAACCAGAAGTGAAGCATCGGAATCTATAACTAGTGCCACAGCAATGGTTCAAAACATAGAAAGTAGGAAGAGTCAGTCTTCTTGAACTTAAGTCGGCATTGTGCCTTTTGTATTTAATTCCGATGCAAGTTCTGTGTTTCATCGTCAATAATAAGGTCCAAGCGATACAGTAAACCTGAAGTGAAGCATCGGAATCTATAACTAGTGTCACACTAATGGTTCAAAACAAAGTCAGTAAGAAGAGTCAGTCTTCTTGTCCTTAAGTCGGCATTGTGCCTTTTGTATTTAATTCCGATACAATTTTGTGTTTCATCGTCAATAAGAATGTCCAAGGGATACAGTAAACCTGAAGTGAAGCATCGGAATCTACAACTAGTGTCACAGGATTGGTTCAAACATAGACAGTAAGAAGAGTCTGTCTTCTAGTACTTAAGTCGGCATTGTGCCTTTTCTATTTTATACCGATGCAATCTCTGTGTATCATCGTCAATAAGAAGGTCAGAGGGATACAGTAAACCTGAAGAGAAGTATCGGAATCTATAACTAGTGTCACAGAAATGGTTCAAAACATAGTCAGTAAGAAGAGTCAGTCTTCTTGAACTTAATTGGGCATTGTGAATTTCGTATTTAATTCCGAAGCAATTTCAGTGCTTCACCGTCAATTAGAAGGTCAGAGGGATACAGTTAACCGGAATGGATCATCGGAATCTATAACTAGTGTTACAGGAATGGTTCAAAACATAGTCAGTAAGAAGAGTCAGTCTTCTTGTTCTTAAGACGGCATTGTGCCTTTTGTATTTAATTCCGATGCAATTTCTGTGTTTCATCGTCAATAAGAAGGTCCAAGAGATACAGTAAACCTGAAGTGAGGCATCGGAGTCAATAACTAGTGTCACAGGAATGGTTCAAAACATAGTCAGTAAGAAGAGTCAGTCGTCTTGTACTTAATTCGGCATTGTGCCTTTCGTATTAAATTCCGATGCAATTTCTGTGCTTCACCGTCAATAAGATGGTCAGAGGGATACGGTAAACCTGATATGAAGCCTCGGAGTCTATAACTAGTGTCACAGGAATGGTTCAAACATAGACAGTAAGAAGAGTCAGTCTTCTTGTACTTAAGTCGGCATTGTGCCTTTTGTATTTAATTCCGATGCAATTTCTGTGTTTCATCGTTCATAAGAAGGTCAGAGGGATACAGTAAACCAGAAGTGAAGCATCGGAATCTATAACTAGTGTCACAGGAATGGTTCAATACATAGTCACTAAGAAGAGTCAGTCTTCTTGTACTTAAGTCGGCATTGTGCTTTTTGTATGTAGTTCCGATGCAATTTCTGTGTTTCATCGTCAATAAGAAGGTCCAAGGGATACAGTAACCCTGAAGTGAAGCATCGGAATCTATAACTAGTGTCACTGGAATGGTTCAAAATATAGACATTAAGAAGAGTGAGTCTTCTTGTACTTAAGTCGGCATTGTGCCTTTTGTATTTAATTCCGATGCAATTTCTGTGATTCATCGTCAATAAGAAGGTCCAAGGGATACAGTAAACCTGAAGAGAAGCAACGGACTCTATAACTAGTGTCACAGAAATGGTTCAAAACATAGAGAGTAGGAAGAGTCAGTCTTCTTATTCTTAAGTCGGCATTGTGCACTTTGTATTGAAATCCGATGCAATTTCTGTGTTTCATCGTCAATAAGAAGGTCGAAGGGAAACAGTAAACCTGAAGTGAAGCATCGGAATCTATAACTAGTGTCACAGGAATGGTTCAAAACATAGACAGTACGAAGCGACAGTCTCCTTGTACTTAAGTAGGCTTTGTGCCTTTTGTATTTAATTCCGATGCAATTTCTGTGTTTCATCGTCAATAAAAAGGTCCAAGGGATACAGTAAATCTGGAGTGAAGCATCGGAATCTATAACTAGTGTCACAGGAATGGTTCAAAACATAGACAGTAAGAAGAGTCAGTCTTCTTGTACTTATATCTGCATTGTGCCATTTCTATTTAATTCCGATGCCATTTCTGTGTTTCATCATGATTAACAAGGTCCAAGGGATACAGTAAACCTCAAGTGAAGCTTCGGAATCTATAACTAGTGTCACAGGAATGGTTCAAAGCATAGACAGTAAGAAGAGTCAGTCTTCTTGCACTTAAGTCGGCATTGTGCATTTTGTATTTAATTCCTTTGCCATTTCTGTGTTTCATCGTCTATAAGAAAGTCAGAGGGATACAGTAAACCTGAAGTGAAGCATCGGAATCTATAGCTAGTGTCACAGGAATGGTTCAAATCATAGTCAGTAACAAGAGTCAATCTTCTTGTACTTAAGTCGGCATTGTGCCTTTTGTATTTAATTCCGATGCAATTTCTGTGCTTCATCGTCAATAAGATGGTCCAAGGGATACAGTAAACCTGGAGTAAAGCATCGGAATCTCTAACTAGTGTCACAGGAATGGTTCAAACATAGACAGTAAGAAGAGTCAGTCTTCTTGTACTTAAGTCGGCATTGCGCCTTTTGTATTTAATTACGATGCAATTTCTGTGTTTCATCGTCAATAAGAAGGTCCAAGGGATACAGTAAACCTCAAGTGAAGCATCGGAATCTATAACTAGTGTGACAGGAATGGTTCAAAACTTAGTCAGTAGGAAGAGTCGTTCTTCATGTACTTAAGTCGGCATTGTGCCTTTTGTATTCAATTCCGATGCAATTTCTGTGTTTCATCGTCAATAAGAAGGTCCAAGGGATACAGTAAACCAGAAGTGAAGCATCGGAATCTATAACTTGTGTCACACTATTGGTTCAAAACAAAGTCAGTAGGAGGAGTCAGTCTTCTTGTCCTGAAGTCGGCATTGTGCCTTTTGTATTTAGTTCCGATACAATTTTGTGTTTCATCTTTAATAAGAACGTCCAAGCGATACAGTAAACCTGAAATGAAACATCGGAATCAATAACTAGTGTCACAGGAATGGTTCAAATCATTGTCAATAAGAAGAGTCGGTCTTCATGTACTTAAGTCGGCATTGTGCCTTTTGTACTTAATTCCGATGAAATTTCTGTGTTTCATCGTCAATAAGAAAGTACAAGGGATACAGTAAACCTGAAGTGAAGCATCGGAATCTGTAACTGGTGTCATAGGAATGGTTCAAAACGTAGACAGTAGGAAGAGTCAGTGTTCTTGTACTTAAGTCGGCATTGTGCCTTTTGTATTTAATTCCGATGCAATTTCTGTGTTTCATCGTCAATAAGAAGGTCCAAGGGAAACAGTAAACCTGAAGTGAAGCATCGGAATCTATAACTAGTGTCACAGGAATGGTTCAAAGCATAGACAGTAATAAGAGTCAGTCTTCTTGTACTTAAGTCGGCATTGTGCCTATTCTATTTAATACTGATGCAATTTCTGTGTATCATCGTCAATAAGAAGATCAGAGGGATTCAGTAAACCTGAAGCGAAGTATCGGAATCTATAACTAGTGTCACAGAAATGGTTCAAAACATAGTCAGTAAGAAGAGTCAGTCATCTTGAACTTAATTGGGCATTGTGCCTTTCGTATTTAATTCCGATGCAATTTCTGTGCTTCACCGTCAATTAGAAGGTCAGAGGGATACAGTAAACCTGAAGTGAAGCATCGGAATCTATAACTAGTGTCACAGGAATGGTTCAAAACATAATCAGTAAGAAGAGTCAGTCTTCTTGTCCTTAAGTCCGCATTGGGCCTTTTGTATTTATTTCCGATGCACTTTCTGTGTTTCGTCGTCATTTAGATGGTCCAAGGGATACAGTAAACCTGAAGTGAAGCATCGGACTCCAAAATTAGTGTCACAGTAATGGTTCAAAACATAGACAGTACGAAGAACCAGTCTTCTTGTACGTAAGTCGGCATTGTGCCTTTTGTATTTAATTCCGATGCAATTTCTGTGTTTCATCGTCAATAGGAAGGTCCAAGGGATACAGTAAACCTGGAGTGAAGCATCGGAATCTATAACTAGTGTCACAGGAATGGTTCAAACATAGACAGTAAGAAGAGTCAGACTTCTTGTACTTAAGTCGACATTGTGCCTTTTGTATTTAATTCCAATGCAATTTCTGTGTTTCATCGTCAATAAGTAGGTCAGAGGGATACAATAAACCTGAAGTGAAGCATCGGAATCTATAACTAGTGTCACAGGAATATTTCAAAGCAAAGTTAGTAGGAAGAGTCAGTCTTCTTGTCCTTAAGTCGGCATTGTGCCTTTTGTATTTAATTCCGATGCAATTTCTGTGTTTCATCGTCTATAAGAAATTCCAAGGGATACAGTATACCTGGAGTGAAACATCGGAATCTATAACTAGTGTCACAGGAGTGGTTCAAAGCATAGACAGTATGAAGAGTCAGTCTTCATGTAGATAAGTCGGCATTGTGGCTTTTGTATTTAATTCCGATGCAATTTCTGTGTTTCATCGTCAACAAGAACGTCAGAGGGATACAGTAAACCTGAAGTGAAGCATCGGAATCTATAAATAGTGTCACGTGAATGGTTCAAACCATAGTCAGTAAGAAGAGTCAATCCTCTTGTCCTTAAGTCGGCATTGTGCCTTTTGTATTTAGGTCCGATGCAATTTGTGTGTTGGGTCGGCAATCTGGTGAGAGGGATACAGTAAACCTGGAGTAAAGCATCGGAATCTATAACTAGTGTCACAGAAATGGTTCATAACATAGACAGAACGAAGAGACAGTCTCCTTGTACTTAAGTATTCTTTGTACCTTTTGTATTTAATTCCGATGCAATTTCTGTGCTTCATCGTCAATAAGATGGTCCAAGGGATACAGTAAACCTGGAGTAAAGCATCGGAATCTATAACTAGTGTCACAGGAATGGTTCAATACATAGACAGGAAGATGAGTCAGTCTTCGTGTACTTAAGTCGGCATTTTGCCTTTAGTATTTAATGCCGATGCCATTTCTCTGTTTCATCGTCAATAAGAAGGTCCAAGGGATACAGGAAACCTGAGGTGAAGCATCGGAATCTATAACTAGTGTCACAGAAATGGTTCAAAACATAGACAGTAAGCAGAGTGAGTCTTCTTGTACTTAAGTCGGCATTGTGCCTTTTGTATTTAATTCCGATGCCATTTCTGTGATTCATCGTCAATAAGAAGGTCCAAGGGATACAGTAAACCTGAAGTGAAGCATCGGACTCTATAACTAGTGTCACAGAAATGGTTCAAAACATAGACAGTAGGAAGAGTCAGTCTTCTGATTCTTAAGTCGGCATTGTGCCCTTTGTATTGAAATCCGATGCAGTTTCTGTGTTTCATCGTCAATAAGAAGGTCCAAGGGAAACAGTAAACCTGAAGTGAAGCATCGGAATCTATAACTAGTGTCACAGGGGTGGTTCAAAGCATAGACAGTATGAAGAGTCAGTCTTCATGTACATAAGTCGGCATTGTGGCTTTTGTACTTAATTCCGATGCTATTTCTGTGTTTCATCGTCAATAAGAAGGTCAGAGGGATACAGTAAACCGAAAGTGAAGCATCGGAATCAAAAACTAGTGTCACAGGAATGGTTCAAAACATAGACAGTAAGAAGAACCAGTCTTCTTGTACGTTAATCGGCATTGTGCCTTTTGTATTTAATTCCGATGCAATTTCTGTGTTTCATCGTCAATAAGAAGGTCCAAGCGATACAGTAAACCTGAAGTGAAGCATCGGAAACTATAACTAGTGTCACACTAATGGTTCAAAACAAAGTCAGTAAGAAGAGTCAGTCTTCTTGTCCTTAAGTCGGCATTGTGCCTTTTGTATTTAATTCCGATACAATTTTGTGTTTCGTCGTCAATAATAATGTTCAAGGGATACAGTAAAACTGAAGTGAAGCATCGGAATCTACATCTAGTGTCACAGGATTGGTTCAAACATAGACAGTAAGAAGAGTCTGTCTTCTAGTACTTAAGTCGGCATTGTGCCTTTTCTATTTTATACCGATGCAATCTCTGAGTATCATCGTCAATAAGAAGGTCAGAGGGATACAGTAAACCTGAAGTGAAGTATCGGAATCTATAACTAGTGTCACAGAATTGGTTCAAAACATAGTCAGTAAGAAGAGTCAGTCTTCTTGAACTTAATTGGGCATTGTGCCTTTCGTATTTAATTCCGAAGCAATTTCTGTGCTTCACCGTCAATTAGAAGGTCAGAGGGATACAGTAAACCTGAAGTGAAGCATCGGAATGTATAACTAGTGTCACAGGAATGGTTCAAACATAGACAGTAAGAAGAGTCAGTCTTCTTGTACTTAAGTCGGCATCGTGCCTTTTGTATTTAATTGCGATGCAATTTCTGTGTTTCATCGTCAATAAGAAGGTCCAAGGGAAACAGTAAACCTGAAGTGAAGCATCGGAATCTATAACTAGTGTCACAGGAATGGTTCAAAGCATAGACAGTACGAAGAGACAGTCTCCTTGTACTTAAGTAGGCTTTGTGCCTTTTGTATTTAATTCCGATGCAATTTCTGTGTTTCATCGTCAATAAGAACGTCCAAGGGATACAGTAAACCCGGAGTGAAGCATCGGAATCTATAACTAGTGTCACAGGAATGGTTCAAAACATAGACAGTAAGAAGAGTCAGTCTTCTTGTACTTAATTCGGCATTGTGCTTTTCGTATTAAATTCCGATGCAATTTCTGTGCTTCACCGTCAATAAGATGGTCAGAGGGATACGGTAAACCTGAAGTGAAACATCGGAATCTATAACTAGTGTCACAGGAATGGTTCAAACATAGACAGTAAGAAGAGTTAGTCTCCTTCTACTTAAGTCGCCATTGTGCCTTTTGTATTTAATTCCGATGCAATTTCTGTGTTTCATCGTTCATAAGAAGGTCAGAGGGATACAGTAAACCAGAAGTGAAGCATCGGAATCTATAACTAGTGTCACAGAAATGGTTCAAAACATAGTCACTAAGAAGAGTCAGTCTTCTTGTACTGAAGTCGGCATTGTGCCTTTTGTATGTAGTTCCGATGCAATTTCTGTGTTTCATCGTCAATAAGATGGTCCAAGGGATACAGTAAACCTGAAGTGAAGCATCGGAATCTATAACTAGTGTCACTGGAATGGTTCAAAATATAGACAGTAAGAAGAGTGAGTCTTCTTGTACTTAAGTCGGCATTGTGCCTTTTGTATTTAATTCCGATGCAATTTCTGTGATTCATCGTCAATAAGAAGGTCCAAGGGATACAGTAAACCTGAAGTGAAGCATCGGACTCTATAACTAGTGTCACAGAAATGGTTCAAAACATAGACAGTAGGAAGAGTCAGTCTTCTTATTCTTAAGTCGGCATTGTGCCCTTTGTATTGAAATACGATGCAGTTTCTGTGTTTCATCGTCAATAAGAAGGCCCAAGGGATACAGTAAACCTGAAGTGAAGCATCGGAATCTATAACTAGTGTCACAGGAATGGTTCAAAACATAGACAGTACGAAGAGACAGTCTCCTTGTACTTAAGTATTCTTTGTACCTTTTGTATTTAATTCCGATGCAATATCTGTGCTTCATCGTCAATAAGATGGTCCAAGGGATACAGTAAACCTGGAGTAAAGCATCGGAATCTATAACTAGTGTCACAGGAATGGTTCAATACATAGACAGTAAGATGAGTCAGTCTTCGTGAACTTAAGTCGGCATTTTGCCTTTAGTATTTAATGCCGATGCAATTTCTCTGTTTCATCGTCAATAAGAAGGTCCAAGGGATACAGGAAACCTGAGGTGAAGCATCGGAATCTATAACTAGTGTCACAGACTTGGTTCAAAACATAGACAGTAAGAAGAGTGAGTCTTCTTGTACTTAAGTCGGCATTGTGCCTTTTGTATTTAATTCCGATGCAATGTCTGTGATTCATCGTCAATAAGAAGGTCCAAGGGATACAGTAAACCTGAAGTGAAGCATCGGACTCTATAACTAGTGTCACAGAAATGGTTCAAAACATAGACAATAGGAAGAGTCAGTCTTCTTATTCTTAAGTCGGCATTGTGCCCTTTGTATTGAAATCCGATGCAGTTTCTGTGTTTCATCGTCAATAAGAAGGTCCAAGGGAAACAGTAAACCTGAAGTGAAGCATCGGAATCTATAACTAGTGTCACAGGAATGGTTCAAAACATAGACAATACGAAGAGACAGTCTCCTTGTACTTAAGTAGGCTTTGTGCCTTTTGTATTTAATTCCGATGCAATTTCTGTGTTTCATCGTCAATAAGAAGGTCCAAGGGAAACAGTATACCTGGAGTGAAGCATCGGATTCTATAACTAGTGTCACAGGAATGGTTTAAAACATAGACAGTAAGAAGAGTCAGTCTTCTTGTACTTAATTCGGCATTGTGCCTTTCGTATTAAATTCCGATGCAATTTCTGTGCTTCACCGTCAATAAGATGGTCAGAGGGATACGGTAAACCTGAAGTGAAACATCGGAATCTATAACTAGTGTCACAGGAATGGTTCAAACACAGACAGTAAGAAGAGTCAGTCTTCTTCTACTTAAGTCGGCATTGTGCCTTTTGTATTTAATTCCGATGCAATTTCTGTGTTTCATCGTTCATAAGAAGGGCAGAGGGATACAGTAAACCAGAAGTGAAGCATCGGAATCTATAACTAGTGTCACAGAAATGGTTCAAAACATAGTCACTAAGAAGAGTCAGTCTTCTTGTACTGAAGTCGGCATTGTGCCTTTTGTATGTAGTTCCGATGCAATTTCTGTGTTTCATCGTCAATAAGATGGTCCAAGGGATACAGTAAACCTGAAGTGAAGCATCGGAATCTATAACTAGTGTCACTGGAATGGTTCAAAATATAGACAGTAAGAAGAGTGAGTCTTCTTGTACTTAAGTCGGCATTGTGCCTTTTGTATTTAATTCCGATGCAATTTCTGTGATTCATCGTCAATAAGAAGGTCGAAGGGATACAGTAAACCTGGAGTGAAGCATCGGAATCTATAACTAGTGTCACAGGAATGGTTCAAAACATAGACAGTAAGAAGAGTCAGTCTTCTTGTACTTAAATTGGCATTGTGCCTTTTCTATTTAATTCCGATGCTATTTCTGTGTTTCATCGTGAACAACGAGGTCCAAGGGATACAGTAAACCCCAAGTGAAGCATCGGAATTTATAACTAGTGTCACAGGAATGGTTCAAAACATAGACAGTAAGAAGAGTCAGTCTTCTTGCACTTAAGTCGGCATTGTGCATTTTGTATTTAATTTCTTTGCCATTTCTGTGTTTCATCGTCTATACGAATGTCAGAGGGATACAGTAAACCTGAAGTGAAGCATCGGAATCTATAGCTAGTGTCACAGGAATGGTTCAAAACATAGACAGTACGAAGAGACTGTCTCCTTGTACTTAAGTAGGCTTTGTACCTTTTGTATTTAATTCCGATGCAATTTCTGTCTTTCATGGCCAATAAGACGGTCCAAGGGATACAGTAAACCTGGAGTGAAGCATCGGAATCTATAACTAGTGTCACAGGAATGGTTCAATACATAGACAGTAAGATGAGTCAGTCTTCGTGTACTTAAGTCGGCATTTTGCCTTTAGTATTTAATGCCGATGCAATTTCTCTGTTTCATCGTCAATAAGAAGGTCCAAGGGATACAGGAAACCTGAAGTGAAGCGTCGGAATCTATAACTAGTGTCACAGGAATGGTTCAAAAAATAGTGAGTAAGAAGAGTCAGTCTTCTTGAACTTAAGTCGGCATTGTGCCTTTTCTATTTAATTCCGATGCAATTTCTGTGTTTCATCGTGAATAACAAGGTCCAAGGGATACAGTAAACCTGGAGTGGAGCATCGGAATCTATAACGAGTGTCCATGGAATGGTTCAAAATATAGTCTGTAAGAAGAGTCGGTCTTCTTGTACTTAAGTCGGCATTGTGCCTCTTGTATTTAACTCCGATGCCTTTTCTGTGTTTCATCGTCTATAAGAAAGTCAGAGGGATACAGTAAACCTGAAGTGAAGTATCGGAATCTATAACTAGTGTCACAGAAATGGTTCAAAACATAGTCAGTAAGAAGAGTCAGTCATCTTGAACTTAATTGGGCATTGTGCCTTTCGTATTTAATTCCGATGCAATTTCTGTGCTTCACCGTCAATTAGAAGGTCAGAGGGAAACAGTAAACCTGAAGTGAAGCATCGGAATCTATAACTAGTGTTACAGGAATTGTTCAAACATAGACAGTAAGAACAGTCAGTCCTCTTGTACTCAAGTCGGCATTGTGCCTTTTGTATTTAATTGCGATGCGATATCTGTGTTTCATCGTCAATAAGAAGGTCAGAGGGATACAGTAAACCGGATGTGAGGTATCGGAATCTATAACTAGTGTCACAGGAATGGTTCAAAACATAGTCAGTAAGAAGAGTCAGTCTTCTTGTCCTTAAGTCCGCATTGTGCCTTTTGTATTTAATTCCAATGCAATTTCTGTGTTTCGTCGTCACTTAGAAGGTCCAAGGGACACAGTAAACCTGAAGTGAAGCATCGGACTCTATAACTAGTGTCACAGAAATGGTTCAAAACATAGACAGTAGGAAGAGTCAGTCTTCTTATTCTTAAGTCGGCATTGTGCCCTTTGTATTGAAATCCGATGCAGTTTCTGTGTTTCATCGTCAATAAGAAGGTCCAAGGGAAACAGTAAACCTGAAGTGAAGCATCGGAATCTATAACTAGTGTCACAGCGGTGGTTCAAAGCATAGACAGTATGAAGAATCAGTCTTCATGTACATAAGTCGGCATTGTGGCTTTTGTATTTAATTCCGATGCAATTTCTGTGTTTCATCGTCAATAAGAAGGTCAGAGGGATACAGTAAACCGAAAGTGAAGCATCGGAATCAAAAACTAGTGTCACAGGAATGGTTCAAAACATAGACAGTAAGAAGAACCAGTCTTCTTGTACGTTAATCGGCATTGTGCCTTTTGTATTTAATTCCGATGCAATTTCTGTGTTTCATCGTCAATAAGAAGGTCCAAGCGATACAGTAAACCTGAAGTGAAGCATCGGAATCTATAACTAGTGTCACACTAATGGTTCAAAACAAAGTCAGTAAGAAGAGTCAGTCTTCTTGTCCTTAAGTCGGCATTGTGCCTTTTGTATTTAATTCCGATACAATTTTGTGTTTCGTCGTCAATAATAATGTTCAAGGGATACAGTAAAACTGAAGTGAAGCATCGGAATCTACATCTAGTGTCACAGGATTGGTTCAAACATAGACAGTAAGAAGAGTCTGTCTTCTAGTACTTAAGTCGGCATTGTGCCTTTTCTATTTTATACCGATGCAATCTCTGAGTATCATCGTCAATAAGAAGGTCAGAGGGATACAGTAAACCTGAAGTGAAGTATCGGAATCTATAACTAGTGTCACAGAATTGGTTCAAAACATAGTCAGTAAGAAGAGTCAGTCTTCTTGAACTTAATTGGGCATTGTGCCTTTCGTATTTAATTCCGAAGCAATTTCTGTGCTTCACCGTCAATTAGAAGGTCAGAGGGATACAGTAAACCTGAAGTGAAGCATCGGAATGTATAACTAGTGTCACAGGAATGGTTCAAACATAGAAAGTAAGAAGAGTCAGTCTTCTTGTACTTAAGTCGGCATCGTGCCTTTTGTATTTAATTGCGATGCAATTTCTGTGTTTCATCGTCAATAAGAAGGTCCAAGGGAAACAGTAAACCTGAAGTGAAGCATCGGAATCTATAACTAGTGTCACAGGAATGGTTCAAAGCATAGACAGTACGAAGAGACAGTCTCCTTGTACTTAAGTAGGCTTTGTGCCTTTTGTATTTAATTCCGATGCAATTTCTGTGTTTCATCGTCAATAAGAAGGTCCAAGGGATACAGTAAACCCGGAGTGAAGCATCGGAATCTATAACTAGTGTCACAGGAATTGTTCAAAACATAGACAGTAAGAAGAGTCAGTCTTCTTGTACTTAATTCGGCATTGTGCTTTTCGTATTAAATTCCGATGCAATTTCTGTGCTTCACCGTCAATAAGATGGTCAGAGGGATACGGTAAACCTGAAGTGAAACATCGGAATCTATAACTAGTGTCACAGGAATGGTTCAAACATAGACAGTAAGAAGAGTTAGTCTCCTTCTACTTAAGTCGCCATTGTGCCTTTTGTATTTAATTCCGATGCAATTTCTGTGTTTCATCGTTCATAAGAAGGTCAGAGGGATACAGTAAACCAGAAGTGAAGCATCGGAATCTATAACTAGTGTCACAGAAATGGTTCAAAACATAGTCACTAAGAAGAGTCAGTCTTCTTGTACTGAAGTCGGCATTGTGCCTTTTGTATGTAGTTCCGATGCAATTTCTGTGTTTCATCGTCAATAAGATGGTCCAAGGGATACAGTAAACCTGAAGTGAAGCATCGGAATCTATAACTAGTGTCACTGGAATGGTTCAAAATATAGACAGTAAGAAGAGTGGGTCTTCTTGTACTTAAGTCGGCATTGTGCCTTTTGTATTTAATTCCGATGCAATTTCTGTGATTCATCGTCAATAAGAAGGTCCAAGGGATACAGTAAACCTGAAGTGAAGCATCGGACTCTATAACTAGTGTCACAGAAATGGTTCAAAACATAGACAGTAGGAAGAGTCAGTCTTCTTATTCTTAAGTCGGCATTGTGCCCTTTGTATTGAAATACGATGCAGTTTCTGTGTTTCATCGTCAATAAGAAGGCCCAAGGGATACAGTAAACCTGAAGTGAAGCATCGGAATCTATAACTAGTGTCACAGGAATGGTTCAAAACATAGACAGTACGAAGAGACAGTCTCCTTGTACTTAAGTATTCTTTGTACCTTTTGTATTTAATTCCGATGCAATTTCTGTCCTTCATCGTCAATAAGATGGTCCAAGGGATACAGTAAACCTGGAGTAAAGCATCGGAATCTATAACTAGTGTCACAGGAATGGTTCAATACATAGACAGTAAGATGAGTCAGTCTTCGTGAACTTAAGTCGGCATTTTGCCTTTAGTATTTAATGCCGATGCAGTTTCTCTGTTTCATCGTCAATAAGAAGGTCCAAGGGATACAGGAAACCTGAGGTGAAGCATCGGAATCTATAACTAGTGTCACAGAAATGGTTCAAAACATAGACAGTAAGAAGAGTGAGTCTTCTTGTACTTAAGTCGGCATTGTGCCTTTTGTATTTAATTCCGATGCAATGTCTGTGATTCATCGTCAATAAGAAGGTCCAAGGGATACAGTAAACCTGAAGTGAAGCATCGGACTCTATAACTAGTGTCACAGAAATGGTTCAAAACATAGACAATAGGAAGAGTCAGTCTTCTTATTCTTAAGTCGGCATTGTGCCCTTTGTATTGAAATCCGATGCAGTTTCTGTGTTTCATCGTCAATAAGAAGGTCCAAGGGAAACAGTAAACCTGAAGTGAAGCATCGGAATCTATAACTAGTGTCACAGGAATGGTTCAAAACATAGACAATACGAAGAGACAGTCTCCTTGTACTTAAGTAGGCTTTGTGCCTTTTGTATTTAATTCCGATGCAATTTCTGTGTTTCATCGTCAATAAGAAGGTCCAAGGGAAACAGTATACCTGGAGTGAAGCATCGGATTCTATAACTAGTGTCACAGGAATGGTTCAAAACATAGACAGTAAGAAGAGTCAGTCTTCTTGTACTTAATTCGGCATTGTGCCTTTCGTATTAAATTCCGATGCAATTTCTGTGCTTCACCGTCAATAAGATGGTCAGAGGGATACGGTAAACCTGAAGTGAAACATCGGAATCTATAACTAGTGTCACAGGAATGGTTCAAACACAGACAGTAAGAAGAGTCAGTCTTCTTCTACTTAAGTCGGCATTGTGCCTTTTGTATTTAATTCCGATGCAATTTCTGTGTTTCATCGTTCATAAGAAGGGCAGAGGGATACAGTAAACCAGAAGTGAAGCATCGGAATCTATAATTAGTGTCACAGGAATGGTTCAAAACATAGTCACTAAGAAGAGTCAGTCTTCTTGTACTGAAGTCGGCATTGTGCCCTTTGTATTTAAATCCGATGCAATTTCTGTGTTTCATCTTCAATAAGAAGGTCCAAGGGAAACAGTAAACCTGAAGTGAAGCATCGGAATCTATAACTAGTGTCACAGGAATGGTTCAAAACATAGACAGTACGAAGAGACAGTCTCCTTGCACTTAAGTAGGCTTTGTACCTTTTGTATTTAATTCCGATGCAATTTCTGTGTTTCATCGTCAATAAGAAGGTCGAAGGGATACAGTAAACCTGGAGTGAAGCATCGGAATCTATAACTAGTGTCACAGGAATGGTTCAAAACATAGACAGTAAGAAGAGTCAGTCTTCTTGTACTTAAATTGGCATTGTGCCTTTTCTATTTAATTCCGATGCTATTTCTGTGTTTCATCGTGAACAACGAGGTCCAAGGGATACAGTAAACCCCAAGTGAAGCATCGGAATTTATAACTAGTGTCACAGGAATGGTTCAAAACATAGACAGTAAGAAGAGTCAGTCTTCTTGCACTTAAGTCGGCATTGTGCATTTTGTATTTAATTTCTTTGCCATTTCTGTGTTTCATCGTCTATACGAATGTCAGAGGGATACAGTAAACCTGAAGTGAAGCATCGGAATCTATAGCTAGTGTCACAGGAATGGTTCAAAACATAGACAGTACGAAGAGACAGTCTCCTTGTACTTAAGTAGGCTTTGTACCTTTTGTATTTAATTCCGATGCAATTTCTGTCTTTCATGGCCAATAAGACGGTCCAAGGGATACAGTAAACCTGGAGTGAAGCATCGGAATCTATAACTAGTGTCACAGGAATGGTTCAATACATAGACAGTAAGATGAGTCAGTCTTCGTGTACTTAAGTCGGCATTTTGCCTTTAGTATTTAATGCCGATGCAATTTCTCTGTTTCATCGTCAATAAGAAGGTCCAAGGGATACAGGAAACCTGAAGTGAAGCGTCGGAATCTATAACTAGTGTCACAGGAATGGTTCAAAAAGTAGTGAGTAAGAAGAGTCAGTCTTCTTGAACTTAAGTCGGCATTGTGCCTTTTCTATTTAATTCCGATGCAATTTCTGTGTTTCATCGTGAATAACAAGGTCCAAGGGATACAGTAAACCTGGAGTGGAGCATCGGAATCTATAACGAGCGTCCATGGAATGGTTCAAAATATAGACTGTAAGAAGAGTCGGTCTTCTTGTACTTAAGTCGGCATTGTGCCTCTTGTATTTAACTCCGATGCCTTTTCTGTGTTTCATCGTCTATAAGAAAGTCAGAGGGATACAGTAAACCTGAAGTGAAGCATCGAAATCTACACTTAGTGCCACAGGAATGGTTCAAAACATAGTCAGTATGAAGAGTCAGTCTTCTTGTCCTTAAGTCGGCATTGTGCCTTTTGTATTTAATTCCAATGCAATTTCTGTGTTTCATCGTCAATAAGATGGTACAAGGGATACAGCAAACCTAGAGTAAAGCATCGGAATCTATGACTAGTGTCACAGGAATGGTTCAAAACATAGACAGTAAGAAGAGTCAGTCTTCTTGTACTTAAGTCGGCATTGTGCCATTTCTATTTAATTCCGATGCAATTTCTGTGTATCATCGTCAAAAAGAAGATCAGAGGGATTCAGTAAACCTGAAGTGAAGTATCGGAATCTATAACTAGTGTCACAGAAATGGTTCAAAACATAGTCAGTAAGAAGAGTCAGTCATCTTGAACTTAATTGGGCATTGTGCCTTTCGTATTTAATTCCGATGCAATTTCTGTGCTTCACCGTCAATTAGAAGGTCAGAGGGAAACAGTAAACCTGAAGTGAAGCATCGGAATCTATAACTAGTGTTACAGGAATTGTTCAAACATAGACAGTAAGAACAGTCAGTCCTCTTGTACTCAAGTCCGCATTGTGCCTTTTGTATTTAATTCCAATGCAATTTCTGTGTTTTATGGGCAATAAGGTCAGAGGGATACAGTAAACCTGAAGTGAAGCATCGGAATGTATAACTGGTGTCACAGAATGGTTCAAAACTAGACAGTATGAAGATTCAGTCCTCTTGTACTTATGTCGGCATTGTGCCTTTTGTATTTAATTGCGATGCAATTTCTGTGTTTCATCGTCAATAAGAAGGTCAGAGGAATACAGAAAAACCTGAAGTGACGCATCGGACTCCAAAACAAGTGTCACAGTAATGGTGCAAAACATAGACAGTAGGAAGAACCAGTCTTTTTGTACGTAAGTCGGCATTGTGCCTTTTGTATTTAATTCCCATGCAATTTCCGTGTTTCATCGTCAATAAGAAGGTCCAAGTGATACAGTAAACCAGGAGTGAAGCATCGGAATCTATAACTAGTGTCACAGGAATGGTTCAAAACATAGACAGTAAGAAGAGTCAGACTTCTTGTACTTAAGTCGACATTGTGCCTTTTGTATTCAATTCCAATGCAATATCTGTGTTTCATCGTCAATAAGTAGGACAGAATGATACAATAAACCTGAAGTGAAGCATCGGAATCTATAACTAGTGTCACAGGAATATTTCAAAACAAAGTCAGTAAGAAGAGTCAGTCTTCTTGTCCTTAAGTCGGCATTGTGCCTTTTGTAATTAATTCCGATGCAATTTCTGTGTTTCATCGGCAATAAGGTCAGAGGGATACAGTAAACCTGAAGTGAAGCATCGGACTCCAAAACTAGTGTCACAGTAATGGTTCAAAGCATAGACAGTAGGAAGAACCAGTCTTCTTGTACGTAAGTCGGCATTGTGCCTTTTGTATTTAATTCCGATGCAATTTCTGTGTTTCATCTTCAATAAGAAGGTCCAAGGGATTCAGTAAACCTGGAGTGAAGCATTGGAATCTATAACTAGTGTCACAGGAATGGTTCAAAACATAGACAGTAAGAACAGTCAGACTTCTTGTACTTACGTCGACATTGTGATTTTTGTATTTAATTCCAATGAAATTTCTGTGTTTCATCGTCAATAAGAAAGTACAAGGGATACAGTAAACCTGAAGTGAAGCATCGGAATGTATAATTGGTGTCACAGGAATGGTTCAAAACATAGACAGTATGAAGAGTCAGTCCTCTTGTACTTAACTCGGCATTGTGCCTTTTGTATTTAATTCCGATGCAATTTCTGTGTTTCATCGTCAATAAAAAGGTCAGAGGGATACAGTAAATCTGAAGTGAAGCATCGGAATCTGCAACTAGTGTCACAGGATTGGTTCAAAACATAGACAGTAAGAAGAGTCAGTCTTCTTGTACTTAAGTCGGCATTGCACCTTTTCTATTTAATACCGATGCAATTTCTGTGTATCATCGTCAATAAGAAGAACAGAGGGATTCAGTAAACCTGAAGTGAAGTATCGGAATCTATAACTGGTGTCTCAGAAATGGTTCAAAACATAGTCAGTAAGAAGAGTCAGTCATCTTGAACTTAATTGGGCATTGTGCGTTTCGTATTTAATTCCGATGCAATTTCTGTGCTTCACCGTCAATTAGAAGATCAGAGGGATACAGTAAACCTGAAGTGAAGCATCGGAATCTATAACTAGTGTCACAGGAATGGTTCAAACATAGACAGTAAGAAGAGTCAGTCTTCTTGTACTCAATTAGGCATTGTGCATTTTGTATTTAATTGCGATGCAATATCTGTGTTTCATCGTCAATAAGAAGTTGAGAGGGATACAGTTAACCGGATGTGAAGCATCGGAATCTGTAACTAGTGTCACAGGAACGGTTAAAACATAGTAAGTAAGAAGAGTCAGTCTTCTTGGCTTAAGTTGGCATTGTGCCTTTTGTATTTAATTCGGATGCAATTTCTGTGTTTCGTCATCATTTAGAAGGTCTAAGGGATACAGTAAACCTGAAGTGAAGCATCGGAATCTATAACTAGTGTCACAGGAATGGTTCAAAACATAGACAGTAAGAAGAGTCAGACTTCTTGTACTTAAGTCGGCATTGTGCCTTTTGTATTTAATTCCAATGCAATATCTGTGTTTCATCGTCAATAAGTAGGTCAGAATGATGCAATAAACCTGAAGTGAAGCAACGGAATCCATAACTAGTGTCACAGGAATATTTCAAAACAAAGTCAGTAAGAAAAGTCAGTCTTCTTGTCCTTAAGTCGGCATTGTGCCTTTTGTATTTAATTCCGATGCAATTTCTGTGTTTTATGGGCAATAAGGTCAGAGGGATACAGTAAACCTGAAGTGAAGCATCGGAATGTATAACTGGTGTCACAGAATGGTTCAAAACATAGACAGTATGAAGATTCAGTCCTCTTGTACTTAAAGTCGGCATTGTGCCTTTTGTATTTAATTCCGATGCAATTTCTTTGTATCATCGTCAATAAGAAGATCAGAGGGATTCAGTAAACCTGAAGTGAAGTATCGGAATCTATAACTAGTGTCACAGAAATGGTTCAAAACATAGTCAGTAAGAAGAGTCAGTCATCTTGAACTTAATTGGGCATTGTGCCTTTCGTATTTAATTCCGATGCAATTTCTGTGCTTCACCGTCAATTAGAAGGTCAGAGGGATACAGTAAACCTGAAGTGAAGCATCGGAATCTATAACTAGTGACACTGGAATGGTTCAAAATATAGACAGTAAGAAGAGTCAGTCTTCTTGTACTCAAGTCGGCATTGTCCTTTTGTAATTAATTCCGATGCATTTTCTGTGATTCATCGTCAATAAGAAGGTCCAAAGGATACAGTAAACCTGAAGTGAAGCATCGGACTCTATAACTAGTGTCACAGATATGGATCAAACCATTGACAGTAGGAGGAGTCAGTCTTCTTATACTTAAGTCGGCATCGTGCCTTTTGTATTTAATTCCGATGCAATTTCTGTGTTTCATCGTCAATAAAAAGGTCCAAGGGAAACAGTAAACCTGAAGTGAAGCATCGGAATCTACAACTAGTGTCACAGGAATGGTTCAAAACATAGACAGTACGAAGAGTCAGTCTTCATGTACATAAGTCGTCATTGTGGCTTTTGTATTTAATTCTGTTGCAATTTCTGTGTTTCAACGTCAATCAGAAGGTCAGAGGGATACAGTAAAACCAGAAGTGAAGCATCGGAATCTATAACTAGTGTCACAGGAATGGTTCAAAACATAGTCAGTAAGAAGAGACAGTCTTCTTGTCCTTAAGTCGGCATTGTGCCTTTTGTATTTAATTCCGATGCAATTTCTGTGTTTCATCGTCAATAAGAAGGTCCAAGGGAAACAGTAAACCTGAGGTGAAGCATCGGAATCTATAACTAGTGTCACAGGAATGGTTCAAAACATAGACAGTTAGAAGAGTCAGACATCTTGTACTTAAGTCGACATTGTGCCCTTTGTATTTAATTCCAATGCAATTTCTGTGTTTCATCGTCAATAAGTAGGTCAGAATGATACAATAAACCTGAAGTGAAGCATCGGAATCCATAACTAGTGTCACAGGAATATTTCAAAACAAAGTCAGTAAGAAGAGTCAGTCTTCTTTTCCTTAAGTCGGCATTGTGCCTTTTGTATTTAATTCCGATGCAATTTCTGTGTTTCATCGTCTATAATAAGTTCCAAGGGATACAGTATACCTGGATTGAAGCATCGGAATCTATAACTACTGTCACAGGAATGGTTCAAAGCATAGACAGTACGAAGTGTCAGTCTTCATGTACATAAGTCGGCACTGTGGCTTTTGTATTTAATTCCGAAGCAATTTCTGTGTTTCATCGTCAATAAGAAGGTCAGAAGGATACAGTAAACCTGAAGTAAAGCATCGGAATCTATAACTCGTGTCACAGCAATGGTTCAATCATAGACAGTAAGAAGAGTCAGTGTCTTGTACTCAAGTCGGCATTGTACCTTTGGTATTTAATTCCGATGCAATTTCTGTGACTCATCGTCGATAAGAAGGTCCAAAGGATACAGTAAACCTGAAGTGAAGCATCGGAATCTATAACTAGTGTCACAGAAATGGATCAAACCATTGACAGTAGGAAGAGTCAGTCTTCTTATACTTAAGTCGGCATTGTGCCTTTGATATTTAATTCCGATACAACTTCTGTGTTTCATCGTCACTAAGAAGGTCCAAGGGAAACAGTAAACCTGAAGTGAATCATCGGAATCTATAACTAGTGTCACAGGAATGGTTCAAAACATAGACAGTAAGAAGAGTCAGTCTTCATGTACATAAGTCGGCTTTTGTACTTAATTCTGATGCAATTTCTGTGTTTCATCGTCAATCAGAAGGTCAGAGGGATACAGTAAACCTGAAGTGAAGCATCGGAATCTATAACTAGTGTCACAGGAATGGTTCAAAACATAGTCAGTAAGAAGAGTCAGACTTCTTGTCCTTAAGTCGGCATTGTGCCTTTTGTATTTAATTCCGATGCAATTTCTGTGTTTTATCGGCAATAAGGTCAGAGGGATACAGTAAACCTGAAGTGAAGCATCGGAATCTATAACTCGTGTCACAGCAATGGTTCAAAACATAGACAGCATGAAGAGTCAGTCTTCTTGTACTTAAGTCGGCATTGTGCCTTTTGTATTTAATTCCGATGCGATTTCTGTGTTTCACCGTCAATAAGAAGGTCAGAGGGATGCAGTAAACCTGAAGTGAAGCATCGGACTCCAAAACTAGTGTCACAGTAATGGTTGAAAACATACACCGTAGGAAGAACCAGTCTTCTTGTACGTAAGTCTACATTGTGCCTTTTGTATTTAATTCCGATGCAATTTCTGTGTTTCATCGTCAATAAGAAGGTCCAAGGGATACAGTAAACCTGGAGTGAAGCATCGGAATCTATAACTAGTGTAACAGGAATGGTTCAAAACATAGACAGTAAGAAGAGTCAGACTTCTTGTACTTAAGTCGACATTGTGGCTTTTGTATTTAATTCCAATGCAATTTCTGTGTTTCATCGTCAATAAGTAGGTCAGAATGATACAATAAACCTGAAGTGAAGCATCGGAACCTATAACTAGTGTCACAGGAATATTTCAAAACAAAGTCAGTAAGAAGAGTCAGTCTTCTTGTCTTTAAGTCGGCATTGTGCTTTTTGTATTTAATTCCGATGCAATTTCTATGGTTCATCGTCTATAAGAAGTTCCAAGGGATACAGTATACCTGGAGTGAAGCATCAGAATCTATAACTAGTGTCACAGGAATGGTTCAAAACATAGACAGTACGAAGAGTCAGTCTTCATGTACATAAGTCGGCATTGTGGCTTTTGTATTTAATTCCGATGCAATTTCTGTGTTTCATCGTCAATAAGAAGGTCAGAGGGATACAGTAAACCTGAAGTGAAGCATCGGAATCTATAACTAGTGTCACGTGAATGGTTCAAACCATAGTCAGTAAGACGAGCCAGTCCTCTTGTCCTTAAGTCGGTATTGTTCCTTTTGTATTTAATTCCGATGCTATTTCTGTGTTTCGTCGGCAATATGGTCAGAGGGATACAGTAAACCTGAAGTGAAGCATCGGAATCTATAACTAGTGTCACAGCAATGGTTCAAAACATAGACAGTATGAAGAGTCAGTCTTCTTGTACTTAAGTCGGCATTGTGCCTTTTGTATTTAATTCCGATGCGATTTCTGTGTTTCATCGTCAATAAGAAGGTCAGAGGGATACAGTAAACCTGAAGTGAAGCATCGGACTCCAAAACTAGTGTCACAGTAATAGTTGAAAACATACACAGTAGGAAGAACCAGTCTTCTTGTACGTAAGTCTGCATTGTGCCTTTTGTATTTAATTCCGATGCAATTTCTGTGTTTCATCGTCAATAAGAAGGTCCAAGGGATACAGTAAACCTGGAGTGAAGCATCGGAATCTATATCTAGTGTCACAGGAATGGTTCAAAACATAGACAGTAAGAAGAGTCAGTCTTCTTGTACGTAAATCCGCATTGTGCCTTTTGTATTTAACTCCGATGCAATTTCTGTGATTCATAGTCAATAACAAGGTCCAAGGGATACAGTAAACCTGAAGTGAAGCATCGGACTCTATAACTAGTGTCACAGAAATGGATCAAAACATAGACAGTAGGAACAGTCAGTCTTCTTATTTTTAAGTCGGCATTATGCCCCTTGTATTTAAATCCCATGCAATTTCTGTGTTTCAACGTCAATAAGAAGGTCCAAGGAAAACAGTAAACCTGAAGTGAAGCATCGGAATCTATAACTAGTGTCACAGGAATGGTTCAAAGCATAGACAGTACGAAGAGACAGTCTCCTTGTACTTAAGTAGGCTTTGTGCCTTTTGTATTTAATTCCGATGCAATTTCTGTGTTTCATCGTCAATAAGAAGGTCCAAGGGATACAGTAGACCTGGAGTGAAGCATCGGAATCTATAGCTAGTGTCACAGGAATGGTTCAAAACATAGACAGTAAGAAGAGTCAGACTTCTTGTTCTTAAATCGGCATTGTGCCTTTTCTATTTAATTCCGATGCCATTTCTGTGTTTCATCGTGAAGAAAAAGGTCCAAGGGATACAGTAAACCTCAAGTGAAGCATCGGAATCTATAACTGGTGTCACAGGAATGGTTCAAACCATAGACAGTAAGAAGAGTCAGTCTTCTTGTCCTTAAGTCGGCATTGTGCCTGTTGTATTTAATTCCGATGCAATTTCTGTGTTTCATCGTCAATAAGAACGTCCAAGCGATACAGTAAACTAGAAGTGAAGCATCGGAATCTATAACTTGTGTCACACTAATGGTTCAAGACAAAGTCAGTAAGAAGAGTCAGTCTTCTTGTCCTGAAGTCGGCATTGTGCGTTTTGTATATAGTTCAGATACAATTTTGTGTTTCATCGTCAATAAGAATGTCCAAGCGATGCAGTAAACCTGAAGTGAAGCATCGGAATCAATAACTAGTGTCACAGGAATGGTTCAAATCATTGTCAATAAGAAGAGTCGGTCTTCATGTACTTAAGTCGGCATTGTGCCTTTTGTATTTTTTTCCGATGAAATTTCTGTGCTTCATCGTCAATAAGAAAGTACAAGGGATACAGTAAACCTGAAGTCAAGCATCGGAATCTATAACTAGTGTCACAGGAATCGTTCAAAACATAGACAGTAGGAAGAGTCAGTGTTCTTGTACTTAAGTCGGCACTGTGCCTTTTGTATTTAATTCCGATGCAATTTCTGTGTTTCAACGTCAATAAGAAGATCAGAGGGATTCAGTAAACCTGAAGTGAAGCATCGGACTCTATAACTAGTGTCACAGAAATGGATCAAACCATTGACAGTAGGAAGAGTCAGTCTTCTTATACTTAAGTCGGCATTGTTCCTTTTGTATTTAATTCCGATGCAATTTCTGTGTTTCATCGTCAATAAAAAGGTCCAAGGGAAACAGTAAACCTGAAGTGAAGCATCGGAATCTACAACTAGTGTCACAGGAATGGTTCAAAACATAGACAGTACGAGGAGTCAGTCTTCATGTACATAAGTCGGCATTGTGGCTTTTGTATTTAATTGTGATGCAATTTCTGTGTTTCATCGTCAATCAGAATGTCAGAGGGATACAGTAAACCTGAAGTGAAGCATCGGAATCTATAACTAGTGTCACAGGAATGGTTCACAACATAGTCAGTAAGAAGAGACAGTCTTCTTGTCCTTAAGTCGGCATTGTGCCTTTTGTATTTAATTCCGATGCAATTTCTGTGTTTCATCGTCAATAAGAAGGTCCAAGGGAAACAGTAAACCTGAAGTGAAGCATCGGAATCTATAACTAGTGTCACAGGAATGGTTCAAAACATAGACAGTAAGAAGAGTCAGACTTCTTGTACTTAAGTCGACATTGTGCCTTTTCTATTTAATTCCAATGCAATTTCTGTGTTTCATCGTCAGTAAGTAGGTCAGAATGATACAATAAACCTGAAGTGAAGCATCGGAATCTATAACTAGTGTCACAGGAATATTTCAAAACAAAGTCAGTAAGAAGAGTCAGTCTTCTTTTCCTTAAGTCGGCATTGCCTTTTGTATTTATTTCCGATGCAATTTCTGTGTTTCATCGTCTATAAGAACTACCAAGGGATACAGTATACCTGGAGTGAAGCATAGGAATCTACAACTACTGTCACAGGAATGGTTCAATGCATAGACAGTACGAAGAGTCAGTCTTCATGTACATAAGTCGGCACTGTGGCTTTTGTATTTAATTCCGAAGCAATTTCTGTGTTTCATCGTCAATAAGAAGGTCAGTAGGATACAGTAAACCTGAAGTGAAGCATCGGAATCTATAACTAGTGTCACAGGAATGGTTCAAAACATAGACAGTAAGAAGAGTCAGACTTCTTGTACTTAAGTCGGCATTGTGCCTTTTGTATTTAATTCCAATGCAATATCTGTGTTTCATCGTCAATAAGTAGGTCAGAATGATGCAATAAACCTGAAGTGAAGCAACGGAATCCATAACTAGTGTCACAGGAATATTTCAAAACAAAGTCAGTAAGAAAAGTCAGTCTTCTTGTCCTTAAGTCGGCATTGTGCCTTTTGTATTTAATTCCGATGCAATTTCTGTGTTTCATGGGCAATAAGGTCAGAGGGATACAGTAAACCTGAAGTGAAGCATCGGAATCTATAACTCGTGTCACAGCAATGGTTCAAATCATAGACAGTATGAAGAGTCAGTGTTCTTGTACTTAAGTCGGCATTGTGCCTTTTGTATTTAATTCCGATGCAATTTCTGTGTTTCATCGTCAATAAGAATGTCAGAGGGATACAGTAAACCTGAAGTGAAGCATCGGACTCCAAAACTAGTGTCACAGTAATGGTTCAAAACATAGACAGTAGGAAGAACCAGTCTTCTTGTATGTAAGTCGGCATTGTGCCTTTTGTATTTAATTCCGATGCAATTTCTGTGTTTCATCGTCAATAACAAGGTCCAAGGGATACAGTAAACCTGGAGTGAAGCATCGGAATCTATAACTAGTGTCACAGGAATGGTTCAAACATAGACAGTAAGAACAGTCAGACTTCTTGTACTTAAGTCGACATTGTACCTTTTGTATTTAATTCCAATGCAATTACTGTGTTTCATCGTCAATAAATAGGTCAGAATGATACAATAAAACTGGAGTGAAGCATCGGAATCTATAACTAGCGTCACAGGAATATTTCAAAGCAAAGTCAGTAAGAAGAGTCAGTCTTCTTGTCCTTAAGTCGGCATTGTGCCTTTTGTATTTAATTCCGATGCAATTTCTGTGTTTCATCGTCTATAAGAAGTTCCAAGGGAAACAGTAAACCTGAAGTGAAGCATCGGAATCAATAACTAGTGTCACAGGAATAGTTCAAATCATTGTCAATAAGAAGAGTCGGTCTTCATGTACTTAAGTCGGCATTGTGCCTTTTGTATTTAATTCCGATGAAATTTCTGTGTTTCATCGTCAATAAGAAAGTACAAGGGATACAGTAAACCTGATGTGAAGCATCGGAATGTATAACTGGTGTCACAGAATGGTTCAAAACATAGACAGTATGAAGATTCAGTCCTCTTGTACTTAAAGTCGGCATTGTGCCTTTTGTATTTAATTCCGATGCAATTTCTGTGTATCATCGTCAATAAGAAGATCAGAGGGATTCAGTAAACCCGAAGTGAAGTATCGGAATCTATAACTAGTGTCACAGAAATGGTTCAAAACATAGTCAGTAAGAAGAGTCAGTCATCTTGAACTTAATTGGGCATTGTGCCTTTCGTATTTAATTCCGATGCAATTTCTGTGCTTCACCGTCAATTAGAAGGTCAGAGGGATACAGTAAACCTGAAGTGAAGCATCGGAATCTATAACTAGTGACACCGGAATGGTTCAAAATATAGACAGTAAGACGAGTCAGTCTTCTTGTACTCAAGTCGGCATTGTCCTTTTGTAATTAATTCCGATGCAATTTCTGTGATTCATCGTCAATAAGAAGGTCCAAAGGATACAGTAATCCTGAAGTGAAGCATCGGACTCTATAACTAGTGTCACAGAAATGGATCAAACCATTGACAGTAGGAGGAGTCAGTCTTCTTATACTTAAGTCGGCATTGTGCCTTTTGTATTTAATTCCGATGCAATTTCTGTGTTTCATCGTCTATAAGAAGGTCCAAGGGAAACAGTAAACCTAAAGTGAAGCATCGGAATCTACAACTAGTGTCACAGGAATGGTTCAAAACATAGACAGTACGAAGAGTCAGTCTTCATGTACATAAGTCGTCATTGTGGCTTTTGTATTTAATTCTGTTGCAATTTCTGTGTTTCAACGTCAATCAGAAGGTCAGAGGGATACAGTAAACCTGAAGTGAAGCATCGGAATCTATAACTAGTGTCACAGGAATGGTTCAAAACATAGTCAGTAAGAAGAGACAGTCCTCTTGTCCTTAAGTCGGCATTGTGCCTTTTGTATTTAATTCCGATGCAATTTCTGTGTTTCATCGTCAATAAGAAGGACCAAGGGAAACAGTAAACCTGAGGTGAAGCATCGGAATCTATAACTAGTGTCACAGGAATGGTTCAAAACATAGACAGTTAGAAGAGTCAGACATCTTGTACTTAAGTCGACATTGTGCCCTTTGTATTTAATTCCAATGCAATTTCTGTGTTTCATCGTCAATAAGTAGGTCAGAATGATACAATAAACCTGAAGTGAAGCATCGGAATCCATAACTAGTGTCACAGGAATATTTCAAAACAAAGTCAGTAAGAAGAGTCAGTCTTCTTTTCCTTAAGTCGGCATTGTGCCTTTTGTATTTAATTCCGATGCAATTTCTGTGTTTCATCGTCTATAATAAGTTCCAAGGGATACAGTATACCTGGATTGAAGCATCGGAATCTATAACTACTGTCACAGGAATGGTTCAAAGCATAGACAGTACGAAGTGTCAGTCTTCATGTACATAAGTCGGCACTGTGGCTTTTGTATTTAATTCCGAAGCAATTTCTGTGTTTCATCGTCAATAAGAAGGTCAGAAGGATACAGTAAACCTGAAGTAAAGCATCGGAATCTATAACTCGTGTCACAGCAATGGTTCAATCATAGACAGTAAGAAGAGTCAGTGTCTTGTACTCAAGTCGGCATTGTACCTTTGGTATTTAATTCCGATGCAATTTCTGTGACTCATCGTCAATAAGAAGGTCCAAAGGATACAGTAAACCTGAAGTGAAGCATCGGAATCTATAACTAGTGTCACAGAAATGGATCAAACCATTGACAGTAGGAAGAGTCAGTCTTCTTATACTTAAGTCGGCATTGTGCCTTTGATATTTAATTCCGATACAACTTCTGTGTTTCATCGTCACTAAGAAGGTCCAAGGGAAACAGTAAACCTGAAGTGAATCATCGGAATCTATAACTTGTGCCACAGGAATGGTTCAAAACATAGACAGTAAGAAGAGTCAGTCTTCATGTACATAAGTCGGCTTTTGTACTTAATTCTGATGCAATTTCTGTGTTTCATCGTCAATCAGAAGGTCAGAGGGATACAGTAAACCTGAAGTGAAGCATCGGAATCTATAACTAGTGTCACAGGAATGGTTCAAAACATAGTCAGTAAGAAGAGTCAGACTTCTTGTCCTTAAGTCGGCATTGTGCCTTTTGTATTTAATTCCGATGCAATTTCTGTGTTTTATCGGCAATAAGGTCAGAGGGATACAGTAAACCTGAAGTGAAGCATCGGAATCTATAACTCGTGTCACAGCAATGGTTCAAAACATAGACAGTATGAAGAGTCAGTCTTCTTGTACTTAAGTCGGCATTGTGCCTTTTGTATTTAATTCCGATGCGATTTCTGTGTTTCACCGTCAATAAGAAGGTCAGAGGGATACAGTAAACCTGAAGTGAAGCATCGGACTCCAAAACTAGTGTCACAGTAATGGTTGAAAACATACACCGTAGGAAGAACCAGTCTTCTTGTACGTAAGTCTGCATTGTGCCTTTTGTATTTAATTCCGATGCAATTTCTGTGTTTCATCGTCAATAAGAAGGTCCAAGGGATACAGTAAACCTGGAGTGAAGCATCGGAATCTATAACTAGTGTAACAGGAATGGTTCAAAACATAGACAGTAAGAAGAGTCAGACTTCTTGTACTTAAGTCGACATTGTGGCTTTTGTATTTAATTCCAATGCAATTTCTGTGTTTCATCGTCAATAAGTAGGTCAGAATGATACAATAAACCTGAAGTGAAGCATCGGAACCTATAACTAGTGTCACAGGAATATTTCAAAACAAAGTCAGTAAGAAGAGTCAGTCTTCTTGTCCTTAAGTCGGCATTGTGCTTTTTGTATTTAATTCCGATGCAATTTCTATGGTTCATCGTCTATAAGAAGTTCCAAGGGATACAGTATTCCTGGAGTGAAGCATCAGAATCTATAACTAGTGTCACAGGAATGGTTCAAAACATAGACAGTACGAAGAGTCAGTCTTCATGTACATAAGTCGGCATTGCGGCTTTTGTATTTAATTCCGATGCAATTTCTGTGTTTCATCGTCAATAAGAAGGTCAGAGGGATACAGTAAACCTGAAGTGAAGCATCGGAACCTATATCTAGTGTCACAGGAATGGTTCAAAACATAGACAGTAAGAAGAGTCAGTCTTCTTGTACGTAAATCCGCATTGTGCCTTTTGTATTTAACTCCGATGCAATTTCTGTGATTCATAGTCAATAACAAGGTCCAAGGGATACAGTAAACCTGAAGTGAAGCATCGGACTCTATAACTAGTGTCACAGAAATGGATCAAAACATAGACAGTAGGAACAGTCAGTCTTCTTATTTTTAAGTCGGCATTGTGCCCCTTGTATTTATATCCCATGCAATTTCTGTGTTTCAACGTCAATAAGAAGGTCCAAGGAAAACAGTAAACCTGAAGTGAAGCATCGGAATCTATAACTAGTGTCACAGGAATGGTTCAAAGCATAGACAGTACGAAGAGACAGTCTCCTTGTACTTAAGTAGGCTTTGTGCCTTATGTATTTAATTCCGATGCAATTTCTGTGTTTCATCGTCAATAAGAAGGTCCAAGGGATACAGTAGACCTGGAGTGAAGCATCGGAATCTATAGCTAGTTTCACAGGAATGGTTCAAAACATAGACAGTAAGAAGAGTCAGACTTCTTGTACTTAAATCGGCATTGTGCCTTTTCTATTTAATTCCGATGCCATTTCTGTGTTTCATCGTGAAGAACAAGGTCCAAGGGATACAGTAAACCTCAAGTGAAGCATCGGAATCTATAACTAGTGTCACAGGAATGGTTCAAACCATAGACAGTAAGAAGAGTCAGTCTTCTTGTCCTTAAGTCGGCATTGTGCCTGTTGTATTTAATTCCGATGCAATTTCTGTGTTTCATCGTCAATAAGAACGTCCAAGCGATACAGTAAACTAGAAGTGAAGCATCGGAATCTATAACTTGTGTCACACTACTGGTTCAAGACAAAGTCAGTAAGAAGAGTCAGTCTTCTTGTCCTGAAGTCGGCATTGTGCCTTTTGTATATAGTTCAGATACAATTTTGTGTTTCATCGTCAATAAGAATGTCCAAGCGATGCAGTAAGCCTGAAGTGAAGCATCGGAATCAATAACTAGTGTCACAGGAATGGTTCAAATCATTGTCAATAAGAAGAGTCGGTCTTCATGTACTTAAGTCGGCATTGTGCCTTTTGTATTTTTTTCCGATGAAATTTCTGTGCTTCATCGTCAATAAGAAAGTACAAGGGATACAGTAAACCTGAAGTGAAGCATCGGAATCTATAACTAGTGTCACAGGAATCGTTCAAAACATAGACAGTAGGAAGAGTCAGTGTTCTTGTACTTAAGTCGGCACTGTGCCTTTTGTATTTAATTCCGATGCAATTTCTGTGTTTCAACGTCAATAAGAAGATCAGAGGGATTCAGTAAACCTGAAGTGAAGTATCGGAATCTATAACTAGTGTCACAGAAATGAATCAAAACATAGTCAGTAAGAAGAGTCAGTCATCTTGAACTTAATTGGGCATTCTGCCTTTCGTATTTATTTCCGATGCAATTTCTGTGCATCACCGTCAATTAGAAGGTCAGAGGGATACAATAAACCTGAAGTGAAGCCTCGGAATCTATAACTAGTGTCACAGGAATGGTTCAAACGTAGACAGTAATAAGAGTCAGTCTTGTTGTACTCAAGTAGGCATTGTGCCTTTTGTATTTAATTCCGATGCAATTTCTGTGTTTCATCGTCAATAAGAAGGTCAGAGGGATACAGTAAACCTGAAGTGAAGCATCGGACTCCAAAACTAGTGTCACAGTAATGGTTCAAACATAGACAGTAGGATGAACCAGTCTTCTTGTACGTAAGTCGGCATTGTGCCTTTTGTATTTAATTCCGATGCAATTTCTGTGTTTCATCGTCAATAAGAAGGTCCAAGGGATACAGTAAACCTGAAGTGAAGCATCGGAATCTATAACTAGTGTCACAGGAATGGCTCAAATAATTGTCAATAAGAAGTGTCGGTCTTCATGTTCTTAAGACGGCATTGTGCCTTTTGTATTTAATTCCGATGCAATTTCTGTGTCTCATCGTCAATAAGAAGGTCAGAGGGATACAGTAAACCTGAAGTGAAGCATCCGAATCTATAACTAGTGTCACGTGAATGGTTCAAACCATAGTCAGTAAGACGAGTCAGTCCTCTTGTCCTTAAGTCGGCATTGTTCCTTTTGTATTTAATTCCGATGCTATTTCTGTGTTTCGTCGGCAATATGGTCAGAGGGATACAGTAAACCTGAAGTGAAGCATCGGAATCTATAACTAGTGTCACAGCAATGGTTCAAAACATAGACAGTAGGAAGAGTCAGTCTTCTTGTACTTAAGTCGGCATTGTGTCTTTTGTATTTAATTCCGATGCAATTTCTGTGTTTCATCGTCAATAAGAAGGTCAGAGGGATACAGTAAACCTGAAGTGAAGCATCGGAATCTATAACTAGTGTCATGTGAATGGTTCGAACCATAGTCAGTAAGAGGAGTCAGTCCTCTTGTCCTTAAGTCGGCATTGTGCATTTCGTATTTAATTCCTTTGCCATTCCTGTGTTTCATCGTCTATAAGAAAGTCAGAGGGATACAGTAAACCTGAAGTGAAGCATCGGAATCTATAGCTAGTGTCACAGGAATGGTTCAAAACATAGTCAGTAAGAAGGGTCAGTCTTCTTGTCCTTAAGTCGGTATTGTGCCTGTTGCATTTAATTCCGATGCAATTTCTGTGCTTCATCGTCAATAAGATGGTCCAAGGGATACAGTAAACCTGGAGTAAAGCATCGGAATCTATAACTAGTGTCACAGGAAAGGTTCAAAACATAGACTGTAAGAAGAGTCAGTCTTCTTGTACTTAAGTCGGCTTTGTGCCTTTTGTATTTAATTCCGATGCAATTTCTGTGTTTCATCGTCAATAAGAAGGTCCGAGGGATACAGTAAACCTGAAGTGAAGCATCGGAATCTATAACTGGTGTCACAGGAATGGCTCAAATAATTGTCAATAAGAAGTGTCGGTCTTCATGTTCTTAAGACGGCATTGTGCCTTTTGTATTTAATTCCGATGCAATTTCTGTGTCTCATCGTCAATAAGAAGGTCAGAGGGATACAGTAAACCTGAAGTGAAGCATCGGAATCTATAACTAGTGTCACGTGAATGGTTCAAACCATTGTCAGTAAGACGAGTCAGTCCTCTTGTCCTTAAGTCGGCATTGTTCCTTTTGAATTTAATTCCGATGCTATTTCTGTGTTTCATCGTCAATAAGAAGGTCCAAGGGATACAGTAAACCTGAAGTGAAGCATCGGAATCTATAACTAGTGTAACAGGAATGGTTCAAAACATAGACAGTAAGAAGAGTCAGACTTCTTGTACTTAAGTCGACATTGTGCTCTTTGTATTTCATTCCAATGCAATTTCTGTGGTTCATCGTCTATAAGAAGTTATAAGGGATACAGTATACCTGGAGTGAAGCATCGGAATCTATAACTAGTGTCACAGGAATATTTCAAAACAAAGTCAGTAAGAAGAGTCAGTCTTCCTGTCCTTAAGTCGGCATTGTGCCTTTTGTATTTAATTCCGATGCAATTTCTGTGGTTCATCGTCTATAAGAAGTTCCAAGGGATACAGTATACCTGGAGTGAAGCATCGGAATCTATAACTAGTGTCACAGGAATAGTTCAAAGCATAGACAGTACGAAGAGTAGTCTTCATGTACATAAGTCGGCATTGTGGCTTTTGTATTTAATTGCGATGCAATTTCTGTGTTTCATCGTCAATAAGAAGGTCAGAGGGATACAGTAAACCTGAAGTGAAGCATCGGAATCTATAACTAGTGTCACGTGAATGGTTCAAACCATAGTCAGTAAGACGAGTCAGTCCTCTTGTCCTTAAGTCGGCATTGTTCCTTTTGTATTTAATTCCGATGCTATTTCTGTGTTTCGTCGGCAATATGGTCAGAGGGATACAGTAAACCTGAAGTGAAGCATCGGAATCTATAACTAGTGTCACAGCAATGGTTCAAAACATAGACAGTAGGAAGAGTCAGTCTTCTTGTACTTAAGTCGGCATTGTGCCTTTTGTATTTAATTCCGATGCAATTTCTGTGTTTCATCGTCAATAAGAAGGTCAGAGGGATACAGTAAACCTGAAGTGAAGCATCGGAATCTATAACTAGTGTCATATGAATGGTTCAAACCATAGTCAGTAAGAGGAGTCAGTCCTCTTGTCCTTAAGTCGGCATTGTGCATTTTGTATTTAATTCCTTTGCCATTTCTGTGTTTCATCGTCTATAAGAAAGTCAGAGGGATACAGTAAACCTGAAGTGAAGCATCGGAATCTATAGCTAGTGTCACAGGAATGGTTCAAAACATAGTCAGTAAGAAGGGTCAGTCTTCTTGTCCTTAAGTCGGTATTGTGCCTGTTGTATTTAATTCCGATGCAATTTCTGTGCTTCATCGTCAATAAGATGGTCCAAGGGATACAGTAAACCTGGAGTAAAGCATCGGAATCTATAACTAGTGTCACAGGAAAGGTTCAAAACATAGACTGTAAGAAGAGTCAGTCTTCTTGTACTTAAGTCGGCTTTGTGCCTTTTGTATTTAATTCCGATGCAATTTCTGTGTTTCATCGTCAATAAGAAGGTCCAAGGGATGCAGTAAACCTCAAGTGAAGCATCGGAATTTATAACTAGTGTGACAGGAATGGTTCAAAACTTAGTCAGTAGGAAGAGTCGGTCTTCATGTACTTAAGTCGGCATTGTGCCTTTTGTATTTAATTCCGATGCAATTTCTGATTTCATCGTCAATAAGAAGGTCCAAGCGATACAGTAAACTAGAAGTGAAGCATCGGAATCTATAACTTGTGTCACACTAATGGTTCAAAACAAAGTCAGTAAGAAGAGTCAGTCTTCTTGTCCTGAAGTCGGCATTGTGCTTTTTGTATATAGTTCCGATACAATTTTGTGTTTCATCGTCAATAAGAATGTCCAAGCGATACAGTAAACCTGAAGTGAAGCATCGGAATCAATAACTTGTGTCACAGGAATGGTTCAAATCATTGTCAATAAGAAGAGTCGGTCTTCATGTACTTAAGTCGGCATTGTGCCTTTTGTATTTTTTTCCGATGAAATTTCTGTGTTTCATTGTCAATAAGAATGTACAAGGGATACAGTAAACCTGAAGTGAAGCATCGGAATCTATAACTAGTGTTACAGGAATGGTTCAAATCATAGTCAGTAAGTCAGTAAGTCTTGAATTTAATTGGGCATTGTGCCTTTCGTATTTAATTCCGATGCAATTTCTGTGCTTCACCGTCAATTAGAAGGTCAGAGGGATACAATAAACCAGAAATGAAACCTCGGAATCTATAACTAGTGTCACAGGAGTGGTTCAAACGTAGACAGTAAGAAGAGTCAGTCTTCTTGTACTCAAGTCGGCATTGTGCCTTTTGTATTTAATTGCGATGCAATATCTATGTTTCATCGTCAATAAGAAGGTCAGAGGGATACAGTAAACCGGATGTGAAGCATCGGAATCTATAACTAGTGTCGCAGGAATGGTTCAAAACATAGTCAGTAAGAAGAGTCAGTCTTCTTGTCCTTAAGTCGGCATTGCGCCTTTTGTATATAATTCCGATGCAATTTCTGTGTTTCGTCGTCATTTAGAAGGTCCAAGGGATACAGTAAACCTGATGTGAAGCATCGGAATCTATAACTAGTGTCACTGGAATGGTTCAAAATATAGACAGTAAGAAGAGTCAGTCTTCTTGTACTTAAATCCGCATTGTGCCTTTTGTATTTAATTCCGATGCAATTTCTGTGATTCATAGTCAATAACAAGGTCCCAGGGATACAGTAAACCTGAAGTGAAGCATCGGACTCTATAACTAGTGTAACAGAAATGGATCAAAACATAGACAGTAGGATGAGTCAGTCTTCTTATTCTTAAGTCGGCATTGTGCCCCTTGTATTTAAATTCGATGCCATTTCTGTGTTTCAACGTCAATAAGAAGGTCCAAGGAAAACAGTAAACCTGAAGTGAAGCATCGGAATCTATAACTAGTGTCACAGGAATGGTTCAAAGCATAGACAGTACGAAGAGACAGTCTCCTTGTACTTAAGTAGGCTTTGTGCCTTTTGTATTTAATTCCGATGCAATTTCTGTGTTTCATCGTCAATAAGAAGGTCCAAGGGATACAGTAAACCTGGAGTAAAGCATCGGAATCTATAACTAGTGTCACAGGAATGGTTCAAAACATAGACAGTAAAAAGAGTCAGACTTCTTGTACTAAAATCGGCATTGTGCCTTTTCTATTTAATTCCGATGCCATTTCTGTGTTTCATCGTGAATAACAAGGTCCAAGGGATGCAGTAAACCTCAAGTGAAGCATCGGAATCTATAACTAGTGTCACAGGAATGGTTCAAAACATAGACAGTAAGAAGAGTCAGCCTTCTTGCACTTAAGTCGGCATTGTGCATTTTGTATTTAATTCCTTTGCCATTTCTGTGTTTCATCGTCTATAAGAAAGTCAGAGGGATACAGTAAACCTGAAGTGAAGCATCGGAATCTACAGCTAGTGTCACAGGAATGGTTCAAAACATAGTCAGTAAGAAGAGTCAGTCTTCTTGTCCTTAAGTCGGTATTGTGCCTGTTGTATTTAATTCCGATGCAATTTCTGTGCTTCATCGTCAATAAGATGGTCCAAGGGATACAGTAAACCTGGAGTAAAGCATCGGAATCTATAACTAGTGTCACAGGAAAGGTTCAAAACATAGACAGTAAGAAGAGTCAGTCTTCTTGTACTTAAGTCGGCTTTGTGCCTTTTGTATTTAATTCCGATGCAATTTCTGTGTTTCATCGTCAATAAGAAGGTCCAAGGGATACAGTAAACCTCAAGTGAAGCATCGGAATTTATAACTAGTGTGACAGGAATGGTTCAAAACTTAGTCAGTAGGAAGAGTCGGTCTTCATGTACTTAAGTCGGCATTGTGCCTTTTGTATTTAATTCCGATGCAATTTCGGTTTTTCATCGTCAATAAGAAGGTCCAAGCGATACAGTAAACTAGAAGTGAAGCATCGGAATCTATAACTTGTGTCACACTAATGGTTCAAAACAAAGTCAGTAAGAAGAGTCAGTCTTCTTGTCCTGAAGTCGGCATTGTGCTTTTTGTATATAGTTCAGATACAATTTTGTGTTTCATCGTCAATAAGAACGTCCAAGCGATACAGTAAACCTGAAGTGAAGCATCGGAATCAATAACTAGTGTCACAGGAATGGTTCAAATCATTGTCAATAAGAAGAGTCGGTCTTCATGTACTTAAGTCGGCATTGTGCCTTTTGTATTTTTTTCCGATGAAATTTCTGTGTTTCATTGTCAATAAGAAAGTACAAGGGATACAGTAAACCTGAAGTGAAGCATCGGAATCTATAACTAGTGTTACAGGAATGGTTCAAATCATAGTCAGTAAGAAGAGTCAGTCATCTTGAATTTAATTGGGCATTGTGCCTTTCGTATATAATTCCGATGCAATTTCTGTGCTTCACCGTCAATTAGAAGGTCAGAGGGATACAATAAACCAGAAATGAAACCTCGGAATCTATAACTAGTGTCATAGGAATGGTTCAAACGTAGACAGTAAGAAGAGTCAGTCTTCTTGTACTCAAGTCGGCATTGTGCCTTTTGTATTTAATTGCGATGCAATATCTATGTCTCATCGTCAATACGAAGGTCAGAGGGATACAGTAAACCGGATGTGAAGCATCGGAATCTATAACTAGTGTTGCAGGAATGGTTCAAAACATAGTCAGTAAGAAGAGTCAGTCTTCTTGTCCTTAAGTCGGCATTGTGCCTTTTGTATATAATTCCGATGCAATTTCTGTGTTTTGTCGTCATTTAGAAGGTCCAAGGGATACAGTAAACCTGAAGTGAAGCATCGGAATCTATAACTAGTGTCACTGGAATGGTTCAAAATATAGACAGTAAGAAGAGTCAGTCTTCTTGTACTCAAGGCGGCATTGTGCCTTTTGTATTTAATTCCGATGCAATTTCTGTGATTCATCGTCAATAAGAAGGTCCAAAGGATACAGTAAACCTGAAGTGAAGCATCGGACTCTATAACTAGTGTCACAGAAATGGATCAAACCATTGACAGTAGCAAGAGTCAGTCTTCTTATACTTAAGTCGGCATTGTGCCTTTTGTATTTAATTCCGATGCAATTTCTGTGTTTCATCGTCAATAAGAAGGTCAGAGGGATACAGTAAACCTGAAGTGAAGCATCGGAATCTATAACTAGTGTCACAGGAATGGTTCAAAACATAGTCAGTAAGAAGAGTCAGTCTTCTTGTCCTTAAGTCGGCATTGTGCCTTTTGTATTTAATTCCGATGCAATTTCTGTGTTTCATCGGCAATGAGGTCAGAGGGATACAGTAAACCTGAAGTGAAGCATCGGAATCTATAACTCGTGTCACAGCAATGGTTCAAAACATAGACAGTATGAAGAGTCAGTCTTCTTGTACTTAAGTCGGCATTGTGCCTTTTGTATTTAATTCCGATGAAATTTCTGTGTTTCATCGTCAATAAGAAGGTAAGAGGTATACAGTAAACCTGAAGTGTAGCATCGGACTCCAAAACTAGTGTCACAGTAATGGTTCAAAACATAGACAGTAGGAAGAACCAGTCTTCTTGTACGTAAGTCGGCATTGTGCCTTTTGTATTTAATTCCGATGCAATTTCTGTGTTTCATCGTCAATAAGAAGGTCCAAGGGATACAGTAAACCTGGAGTGAAGCATCGGAATCTATAACTAGTGTCACAGGAATGGTTCAAAGCGTAGACAGTAAGAAGAGTCACACTTCTTGTACATAAGTCGACCTTGTGTCTTTTGTATTTAATTCCAATGGAATTTCTGTGTTTCATCGTCAATAAGTAGGTCAGAATGATACAATAAACCTGAAGTGAAGCCTCGGAATCTATAACTAGTGTCACAGGAACGGTTCAAACGTAGACAGTAAGAAGAGTCAGTCTTCTTGTACTCAAGTCGGCATTGTGGCTTTTGTATTTAATTGCGACGCAATATCTATGTTTCATCGTCAATAAGAAGGTCAGAGGGATACAGTAAACCGGATGTGAAGCATCTGAATCTATAACTAGTCACAGGAATGGTTCAAAACATAGTCAGTAAGAAGAGTCAGTCTTCTTGTCCTTATGTCGGCATTGTGCCTTTTGTATTTAATTCCGATGCAATTTCTGTGTTTCATCGTCAATAAGAAGTCCAGAGGGATACAGTAAACCTGAAGTGAAGCATCGGAATCTATAACTAGTGTCACAGGAATGGTTCAAAACATAGTCAGTAAGAAGAGTCAGTCTTCTTGTACTTAAGTCGGCATTGTGCCTTTTGTATTTAATTCCGATGCAATTTCTGTGCTTCACCGTCAATTAGAAGCTCAGAGGGATACAATAAACCTGAAGTGAAGCCTCGGAATCTATAACTAGTGTCACAGGAATGGTTCAAACGTAGACAGTAAAAAGAGTCAGTCTTCTTGTACTCAAGTCGGCATTGTGCCTTTTGTATTTAATTGCTATGCAATATCTATGTTTCATCGTCAATAAGAAGGTCAGAGGGATACAGTAAACCGGATGTGAAGCATCGGAATCTATAACTAGTGTCACAGGAATGGTTCAAAGCATAGTCAGTAAGAAGAGTCAGTCTTCTTGTCCTTAAGTCGGCATTGTGCCTTTTGTATTTAATTCCGATGCAATTTCTGTGTTTCGTCGTCATTTAGAAGGTCCAAGGGATACAGTAATCTTGAAGTGAAGCATCGGAATCTATAACCAGTGTCACTGGAATGGTTCAAAGTACAGACAGTAAGAAGAGTCAGTCTTCTTGTACTCAAGTCGGCATTGTGCCTTTTGTATTTAATTCCGATGCAATTTCTGTGATTCATCGTCAATAAGAAGGTCCAAAGGATACAGTAAACCTGAAGTGAAGCATCGGACTCTATAACTAGTGTCACAGAAATAGATCAAACCATTGACAGTAGGAAGAGTCAGTCTTCTTATACTTAAGTCGGCATTGTGACTTTTGTATTTAATTCCGATGCAATTTCTGTGTTTCATCGTCAATAAGAAGGTCAGAGGGATACAGTAAACCTGAAGTGAAGCATCGGAATCTATAACTAGTGTCACAGGAATGGTTCAAAACATAGTCAGTAAGAAGAGTCAGTCTTCTTGTCCTTAAGTCGGCATTGTGCCTTTTGTATTTAATTCCGATGCAATTTCTGTGTTTCATCGGCAATAAAGTCAGAGGGATACAGTAAACCTGAAGTGGAGCATCGGAATCTATAACTAGTGTCACAGGAATGGTTCAAAACATAGTCAGTAAGAAGAGTCAGTCTTCTTGTCCTTAAGTCGGCATTGTGCTTTTTGTATTTAATTCCGATGCAATTTCTGTGTTTCATCGGCAATAAAGTCAGAGGGATACAGTAAACCTGAAGTGGAGCATCGGAATCTATAACTCGTGTCACAGCAATGGTTCAAAACATAGACAGTATGAAGAGTCAGTCTTCTTGTACTTAAGTCGGCATTGTGCCTTTTGTATTTAATTCCGATGCAATTTCTGTGTTTCATCTTCAATAAGAAGGTCAGAGGGATACAGTAAACCTGAAGTGAAGCATCGGACTCCAAAACTAGTGTCACAGTAATGGTTCAAAACATAGACAGTAGGAAGAACCAGTCTTCTTGTACGTAAGTCGGCATTGTGCCTTTTGTATTTAATTCCGACGCAATTTCTGTGTTTCATCGTCAATAAGAAGGTCCAAGGGATACAGTAAACCTAAAGTGAAGCATCGGAATCTATAACTAGTGTCACAGGAATGGTTCAAATCATAGACAGTAAGAAGAGTCAGACTTCTTGTACATAAGTCGACATTGTGCCTTTTGTATTTAATTTCAATGCAATTTCTGTGTTTCAGCGTATATAAGTAGTTCAGAATGATACAATAAACCTGAAGTGAAGCATCGGAATCTATAACTAGTGTCACAGGAATATTTCAAAACAAAGTCAGTGAGAAGAGTCAGTCTTCTTGTCCTTAAGTCGGCATTGTGCCTTTTGTATTTAATTCCGATGCAATATCTGTGTTTAATCGTCTATAAGAAGTTCCAAGGGATACAGTATACCTGGAGTGATGCATCGGAATCTATACCTAGTGTCACAGGAATGGTTCAAAGCATAGACAGTACGAAGAGTCAGTCTTCATGTACATAAGTCGGCACTGTGGCTTTTGTATTTAATTCCGACGCAATTTCTGTGTTTCATTGTCAATAAGAAGGTCAGAGGGATACAGTAAACCTGAAGTGAAGCATCGGAATCTATTACTAGTGTCACGTGATAGGCTCAAACCATAGTCAGTAAGAAGAGTCAGTCCTCTTGTCCTTAAGTCGGCATTGTGCCTTTTGTATTTAATTCCGATGCAATTTTTGTGTTTCGTCGGCAATATGGTCAGAGGGATACAGTAAACCTGAAGTTAAGCATCGGAATCTATAACTAGTGTCACAACAATGGTTCAAAACATAGACAATAGGAAGAGTCAGTCTTCTTGTACTTAAGTCGGCATTGTGCCTTTTGTATTTAATTCCGATGCAATTTCTGTGTTTCATCGTCAATACGAAAGTCAGAGGGATACAGTAAACCTCAAGTGAAGCATCGGAATCCAAAACTAGTGTCACAGGAATGGCTCAAAACATAGACAGTAGGAAGAACCAGTCTTCTTGTACGTTAGTCGGCATTGTGCCTTTTGTATTTAATTCCGATGCAATTTCTCTGTTTCATCGTCAATAAGAAGGTCATAGGTATACAGTAAACCTGAAGTAAAGCATCGGAATCTATAACTAGTGTCACGTGAATTGTTCAAACCATAGGCAGTAAGAAGAGTCTGTCCTCTTGCCCTTAGTCGGCATTGTGCCTTTTGTATTTAATTCCGATGCAATTTCTGTGTTTCGTCGGCAATATGGTCAGAGGGATACAGTAAACCTGAAGTGAATCATCGGAATCTATAACTAGTGTCACAGCAATGGCTCAAAACATAGACAGTAAGAAGAGTCAGTCTTCTTGCACTTAAGTCGGCATTGTTCATTTTGTATTTAATTCCTTTGCCATTTCTGTGTTTCATCGTCTATAAAAAAGTCAGAGGGATACAGTAAACCTGAAGTGAAGCATCGGAATCTATAGCTAGTGTCACAGGAATGGTTCAAAACATAGTCAGTCAGAAGAGTCAGTCTTCTTGTTCTTAAGTCGGCATTGTGCCTGTTGTATTTAATTCCGATGCAATTTCTGTGCTTCATCGTCAATAAGATGGTCCAAGGGATACAGCAAACCTGGAGTAAAGCATCGGAATCTATAACTAGTGTCACAGGAATAGTTCAAAACATAGGCAGTAAGAAGAGTCAGTCTTCTTGTACTTAAGTCGGCATTGTGCCTTTTGTATTTAATTCCGATGCAATTTCTGTGTTTCATCGTCAATTAGAAGGTCCAAGGGATACAGTAAACCTCAAGTGAAGCATCGGAATTTATAACTAGTGTGACAGGAATGGTTCAAAACTTAGTCAGGAGGAAGAGTCGTTCTTCATGTACTTAAGGCGGCATTGTGCCTTTTGTATTTAATTCCGATGCAATTTCTGTGTTTCATCGTCAATAAGAAGGTCCAAGCGATACAGTAAACTAGAAGTGAAGCATCGGAATCTATAACTTGTGTCACACTAATGGTTCAAAACAAAGTCAGTAAGAAGAGTCAGTGTTCTTGTACTTAAGTCGGCATTGTGCCTTTTGTATTTAATTCCGATGCAATTTCTGTGTTTCATCGTCAATAAGAAGATCAGAGGGATTCAGTAAACCTGAAGTGAAGTATCGGAATCTATAACTAGTGTCACAGAAATGGTTCAAAACATAGTCAGTAAGAAGAGTCAGTCATCTTGAACTTAATTGGGCATTGTGCCTTTCGTATTTAATTCCCATGCAATTTCTGTGCTTCACCGTCAATTAGAAGGTCAGAGGGATACAGTAAACCTGAAGTGAAGCCTCGGAATCTATAACTACTGTCACAGGAATGGTTCAAACGTACACAGTAAGAAGAGTCAGTCTTCTTGTACTCAAGTCGGCATTGTGCCTTTTGTATTTAATTGCGATGCAATATCTATGTTTCATCGTCAATAAGAAGGTCAGAGGGATACAGTAAACCGGATGTGAAGCATCGGAATCTATAACTAGTGTCACAGGAATGGTTCAAAACATAGTCAGTAAGAAGAGTCAGTCTTCTTGTCCTTAAGTCGGCATTGTGCCTTTTGTATTTAATTCCGATGCAATTTCTGTGTTACATCGTCTATAAGAAGTTCCAAGGGATACAGTATACCTGGAGTGAAGCATCGGAAACTATAACTAGTGTCACAGGAATGGTTCAAAGCATAGACAGTACGAAGAGTCAGTTTTCATGTACATAAGTCGCCATTGTGGCTTTTGTATTTAATTCCGAAGCAATTTCTGTGTTTCAACGACAATAAGAAGGTCAGAGGGATACAGTAAACCTGAAGTTAAGCATAGGAATCTATAACTAGTGTCACGTGAATGGTTCAAACCATAGTCAGTAAGAAGAATCAGTCCTATTGTCCTTAAGTCGGCATTGTGCCTTTTGTATTTAATTCCGATGCAATTTCTGTGTTTCATCGTCAATAAGAAGTTCAGAGGGATACAGTAAACCTGAAGTGAAGCTTCGGAATCTATAGCTAGTGTCACAGGAATGGTTCAAAACATAGTCAGTAAGAAGAGTCAGTCTTCTTGTACTTAAGTCGGCATTGTTCCTTTTGTATTTAATTCCGATGCAATTTCTGTGCTTCACCGTCAATTAGAAGGTCAGAGGGATACAATAACACTGAAGTGAAGCCTCGGAATCTATAACTAGTGTCACAGGAATGGTTCAAACGTAGACAGTAAAAAGAGTCAGTCTTCTTGTACTCAAGTCGGCATTGTGCCTTTTGTATTTAATTGCTATGCAATATCTATGTTTCATCGTCAATAAGAAGGTCAGAGGGATACAGTAAACCGGATGTGAAGCATCGGAATCTATAACTAGTGTCACAGGAATGGTTCAAAGCATAGTCAGTAAGAAGAGTCAGTCTTCTTGTCCTTAAGTCGGCATTGTGCCTTTTGTATTTAATTCCGCTGCAATTTCTGTGTTTCGTCGTCATTTAGAAGGTCCAAGGGATACAGTAATCTTGAAGTGAAGCATCGGAATCTATAACCAGTGTCACTGGAATGGTTCAAAATATAGACAGTAAGAAGAGTCAGTCTTCTTGTACTCAAGTCGGCATTGTGCCTTTTGTATTTAATTCCGATGCAATTTCTGTGATTCATCGTCAATAAGAAGGTCCAAAGGATACAGTAAACCTGAAGTGAAGCATCGGACTCTATAACTTGTGTCACAGAAATGGATCAAACCATTGACAGTAGGAAGAGTCAGTCTTCTTATACTTAAGTCGGCATTGTGACTTTTGTATTTAATTCCGATGCAATTTCTGTGTTTCATCGTCAAAAAGAAGCTCAGAGGGATACAGTTAACCTGAAGTGAAGCATCGGAATCTATAACTAGTGTCACAGGAATGGTTCAAAACATAGTCAGTAAGAAGAGTCAGTCTTCTTGTCCTTCAGTCGGCATTGTGCCTTTTGTATTTAATTCCGATGCAATTTCTGTGTTTCATCGGCAATAAAGTCAGAGGGATACAGTAAACCTGAAGTGGAGCATCGGAATCTATAACTCGTGTCACAGCAATTGTTCAAAACATAGACAGTATGAAGAGTCAGTCTTCTTGTACTTAAGTCGGCATTGTGCCTTTTGTATTTAATTCCGATGCAATTTCTGTGTTTCATCTTCAATAAGAAGGTCAGAGGGATACAGTAAACCTGAAGTGAAGCATCGGACTCCAAAACTAGTGTCACAGTAATGGTTCAAAACATAGACAGTAGGAAGAACCAGTCTTCTTGTACGTAAGTCGGCATTGTGCCTTTTGTATTTAATTCCGACGCAATTTCTGTGTTTCATCGTCAATAAGAAGGTCCAAGGGATACAGTAAACCTAAAGTGAAGCATCGGAATCTATAACTAGTGTCACTGGAATGGTTCAAATCATAGACAGTAAGAAGAGTCAGACTTCTTGTACATAAGTCGACATTGTGCCTTTTGTATTTAATTTCAATGCAATTTCTGTGTTTCATCGTATATAAGTAGGTCAGAATGATACAATAAACCTGAAGTGAAGCATCGGAATCTATAACTAGTGTCACAGGAATATTTCAAAACAAAGTCAGTGAGAAGAGTCAGTCTTCTTGTCCTTAAGTCGGCATTGTGCCTTTTGTATTTAATTCCGATGCAATTTCTGTGTTTAATCGTCTATAAGAAGTTCCAAGGGATACAGTATACCTGGAGTGATGCATCGGAATCTATACCTAGTGTCACAGGAATGGTTCAAAGCATAGACAGTACGAAGAGTCAGTCTTCATTTACATAAGTCGGCATTGTGGCTTTTGTATTTAATTCCGACGCAATTTCTGTGTTTCATTGTCAATAAGAAGGTCAGAGGGATACAGTAAACCTGAAGTGAAGCATCGGAATCTATAACCAGTGTCACGTGAATGGCTCAAACCATAGTCAGTAAGAAGAGTCAGTCCTCTTGTCCTTAAGTCGGCATTGTGCCTTTAGTATTTAATTCCGATGCAATTTTTGTGTTTCGTCGGCAATATGGTCAGAGGGATACAGTAAACCTGAAGTTAAGCATCGGAATCTATAACTAGTGTCACAGCAATGGTTCAAAACATAGACAATAGGAAGAGTCAGTCATCTTGTACTTAAGTCGGCATTGTGCCTTTTGTATTTAATTCCGATGCAATTTCTGTGTTTCATCGTCAAAACGAAAGTCAGAGGGATACAGTAAACCTCAAGTGAAGCATCGGAATCCAAAACTAGTGTCACAGGAATGGCTCTAAACATAGACAGTAGGAAGAACCAGTCTTCTTGTACGTTAGTCGGCATTGTGCCTTTTGTATTTAATTCCGATGCAATTTCTCTGTTTCATCGTCAATAAGAAGGTCCAAGGTATACAGTAAACCTGAAGTAAAGCATCGGAATCTATAACTAGTGTCACGTGAATTGTTCAAACCATAGGCAGTAAGAAGAGTCTGTCCTCTTGCCCTTAGTCAGCATTGTGCCTTTTGTATTTAATTCCGATGCAATTTCTGTGTTTCGTCTACAATATGGTCAGAGGGATACAGTAAACCTGAAGTGAATCATCGGAATCTATAACTAGTGTTACAGCAATGGCTCAAAACATAGACAGTAAGAAGAGTCAGTCTTCTTGCACTTAAGTCGGCATTGTTCATTTTGTATTTAATTCCTTTGCCATTTCTGTGTTTCATCGTCTATAAGAAAGTCAGAGGGATACAGTAAACCTGAAGTGAAGCATCGGAATCTATAGCTAGTGTCACAGGAATGGTTCAAAACATAGTCAGTCAGAAGAGTCAGTCTTCTTGTTCTTAAGTCCGCATTGTGCCTGTTGTATTTAATTCCGATGCAATTTCTGTGCTTCATCGTCAATAAGATGGTCCAAGGGATACAGCAAACCTGGAGTAAAGCATCGGAATCTATAACTAGTGTCACAGGAATGGTTCAAAACATAGACAGTAAGAAGAGTCAGTCTTCTTGTACTTAAGTCGGCATTGTGCCTTTTGTATTTAATTCCGATGCAATTTCTGTGTTTCATCGTCAATTAGAAGGTCCAAGGGATACAGTAAACCTCAAGTGAAGCATCGGAATTTATAACTAGTGTGACAGGAATGGTTCAAAACTTAGTCAGGAGGAAGAGTCGTTCTTCATGTACTTAAGGCGGCATTGTGCCTTTTGTATTTAATTCCGATGCAATTTCTGTGTTTCATCGTCAATAAGAAGGTCCAAGCGATACAGTAAACTAGAAGTGAAGCATCGGAATCTATAACTTGTGTCACACTAATGGTTCAAAACAAAGTCAGTAAGAAGAGTCAGTGTTCTTGTACTTAAGTCGGCATTGTGCCTTTTGTATTTAATTCCGATGCAATTTCTGTGCTTCACCGTCAATTAGAAGGTCAGAGGGATACAATAACACTGAAGTGAAGCCTCGGAATCTATAACTAGTGTCACAGGAATGGTTCAAACGTAGACAGTAAAAAGAGTCAGTCTTCTTGTACTCAAGTCGGCATTGTGCCTTTTGTATTTAATTGCTATGCAATATCTATGTTTCATCGTCAATAAGAAGGTCAGAGGGATACAGTAAACCGGATGTGAAGCATCGGAATCTATAACTAGTGTCACAGGAATGGTTCAAAGCATAGTCAGTAAGAAGAGTCAGTCTTCTTGTCCTTAAGTCGGCATTGTGCCTTTTGTATTTAATTCCGATGCAATTTCTGTGTTACATCGTCTATAAGAAATTTCCAAGGGATACAGTATACCTGGAGTGAAGCATCGGAAACTATAACTAGTGTCACAGGAATGGTTCAAAGCATAGACAGTACGAAGAGTCAGTTTTCATGTACATAAGTCGCCATTGTGGCTTTTGTATTTAATTCCGAAGCAATTTCTGTGTTTCAACGACAATAAGAAGGTCAGAGGGATACAGTAAACCTGAAGTTAAGCATCGGAATCTATAACTAGTGTCACGTGAATGGTTCAAACCATAGTCAGTAAGAAGAATCAGTCCTCTTGTCCTTAAGTCGGCATTGTGCCTTTTGTATTTAATTCCGATGCAATTTCTGTGTTTCATCGTCAATAAGAAGTTCAGAGGGATACAGTAAACCTGAAGTGAAGCTTCGGAATCTATAGCTAGTGTCACAGGAATGGTTCAAAACATAGTTAGTAAGAAGAGTCAGTCTTCTTGTACTTAAGTCGGCATTGTGCCTTTTGTATTTAATTCCGATGCAATTTCTGTGCTTCACCGTCAATTAGAAGGTCAGAGGGATACAATAACACTGAAGTGAAGCCTCGGAATCTATAACTAGTGTCACAGGAATGGTTCAAACGTAGACAGTAAAAAGAGTCAGTCTTCTTGTACTCAAGTCGGCATTGTGCCTTTTGTATTTAATTGCTATGCAATATCTATGTTTCATCGTCAATAAGAAGGTCAGAGGGATACAGTAAACCGGATGTGAAGCATCGGAATCTATAACTAGTGTCACAGGAATGGTTCAAAGCATAGTCAGTAAGAAGAGTCAGTCTTCTTGTCCTTAAGTCGGCATTTTGCCTTTTGTATTTAATTCCGCTGCAATTTCTGTGTTTCGTCGTCATTTAGAAGGTCCAAGGGATACAGTAATCTTGAAGTGAAGCATCGGAATCTATAACCAGTGTCACTGGAATGGTTCAAAATATAGACAGTAAGAAGAGTCAGTCTTCTTGTACTCAAGTCGGCATTGTGCCTTTTGTATTTAATTCAGATGCAATTTCTGTGATTCATCGTCAATAAGAAGGTCCAAAGGATACAGTAAACCTGAAGTGAAGCATCGGACTCTATAACTAGTGTCACAGAAATGGATCAAACCATTGACAGTAGGAAGAGTCAGTCTTCTTATACTTAAGTCGGCATTGTGACTTTTGTATTTAATTCCGATGCAATTTCTGTGTTTCATCGTCAATAAGAAGGTCAGAGGGATACAGTAAACCTGAAGTGAAGCATCGGAATCTATAACTAGTGTCACAGGAATGGTTCAAAACATAGTCAGTAAGAAGAGTCAGTCTTCTTGTCCTTAAGTCGGCATTGTGCCTTTTGTATTTAATTCCGATGCAATTTCTGTGTTACATCGTCTATAGGAAGTTCCAAGGGATACAGTATACCTGGAGTGAAGCATCGGAAACTATAACTAGTGTCACAGGAATGGTTCAAAGCATAGACAGTACGAAGAGTCAGTTTTCATGTACATAAGTCGCCATTGTGGCTTTTGTATTTAATTCCGAAGCAATTTCTGTGTTTCAACGACAATAAGAAGGTCAGAGGGATACAGTAAACCTGAAGTTAAGCATCGGAATCTATAACTAGTGTCACGTGAATGGTTCAAACCATAGTCAGTAAGAAGAATCAGTCCTCTTGTCCTTAAGTCGGCATTGTGCCTTTTGTATTTAATTCCGATGCAATTTCTGTGTCTTGTCGGCAATATGGTCAGAGGGATACAGTAAACCTGAAGTGAAGCATCGGAATCTATAACTAGTGTCACAGCAATGGTTCAAAACATAGACAGTAGGAAGAGTCTGTCTTCTTGTACTTAAGTCGGCATTGTGCCTTTTGTATTTAATTCCGATGCAATTTCTGTGTTTCATCGTCAATACGGAAGTCAGAGGGATACAGTAAACCTCAAGTGATGCATCGGAATCTATAACTAGTTTCACAGGAATGGTTCAAAACATAGTCAGTAACAAGAGTCGGTCTTCTTGTACTTAAGTCGGCATTGTGCCTTTTCTATTTAATTCCGATGCAATTTCTGTGTTTCATCGTCAATAAGAAGGTCAGAGGGATACAGTAAACCATATGTGAAGCATCGGAATCTATAACTAGTGTCACAGGAATGGTTCAAAACATAGTCAGTAAGAAGAGTCAGTCTTCTTGTCCTTAAGTCGGCATTGTGCCTTTTGTATTTAATTCCGATGCAATTTCTGTGTTTCGTCGTCATTTAGAAGGTCCAAGGGATACAGTAAATCTGAAGTGAAGCATCAGAATCTATAACTAGTGTCACAGGAATGGTTCACAACATAGAGAGTACGAAGAGTCAGTCTTCATGTTCATAAGTCGGCATTGTGGCTTTTGTATTTAATTCTGATGTAATTTCTGTGTTTCATCGTCAATCAGAAGGTCAGAGGGATACAGTAAACCTGAAGTGAAGCATCGGAATCTACAACTAGTGTCACAGGAATGTTTCAAAACATAGTCAGTAAGAAGAGTCAGTCTTCTTGTCCTTAAGTCGGCATTGTGCCTTTTGTATTTAATTCCGATGCAATTTCTGTGTTTCATCGGCAATAAGAAATTTCCAAGGGATACAGTATACCTGGAGTGAAGCATCGGAAACTATAACTAGTGTCACAGGAATGGTTCAAAGCATAGACAGTACGAAGAGTCAGTTTTCATGTACATAAGTCGCCATTGTGGCTTTTGTATTTAATTCCGAAGCAATTTCTGTGTTTCAACGACAATAAGAAGGTCAGAGGGATACAGTAAACCTGAAGTTAAGCATCGGAATCTATAACTAGTGTCACGTGAATGGTTCAAACCATAGTCAGTAAGAAGAATCAGTCCTCTTGTCCTTAAGTCGGCATTGTGCCTTTTGTATTTAATTCCGATGCAATTTCTGTGTTTCATCGTCAATAAGAAGTTCAGAGGGATACAGTAAACCTGAAGTGAAGCTTCGGAATCTATAGCTAGTGTCACAGGAATGGTTCAAAACATAGTTAGTAAGAAGAGTCAGTCTTCTTGTACTTAAGTCGGCATTGTGCCTTTTGTATTTAATTCCGATGCAATTTCTGTGCTTCACCGTCAATTAGAAGGTCAGAGGGATACAATAACACTGAAGTGAAGCCTCGGAATCTATAACTAGTGTCACAGGAATGGTTCAAACGTAGACAGTAAAAAGAGTCAGTCTTCTTGTACTCAAGTCGGCATTGTGCCTTTTGTATTTAATTGCTATGCAATATCTATGTTTCATCGTCAATAAGAAAGTCAGAGGGATACAGTAAACCGGATGTGAAGCATCGGAATCTATAACTAGTGTCACAGGAATGGTTCAAAGCATAGTCAGTAAGAAGAGTCAGTCTTCTTGTCCTTAAGTCGGCATTTTGCCTTTTGTATTTAATTCCGCTGCAATTTCTGTGTTTCGTCGTCATTTAGAAGGTCCAAGGGATACAGTAATCTTGAAGTGAAGCATCGGAATCTATAACCAGTGTCACTGGAATGGTTCAAAATATAGACAGTAAGAAGAGTCAGTCTTCTTGTACTCAAGTCGGCATTGTGCCTTTTGTATTTAATTCCGATGCAATTTCTGTGATTCATCGTCAATAAGAAGGTCCAAAGGATACAGTAAACCTGAAGTGAAGCATCGGACTCTATAACTAGTGTCACAGAAATGGATCAAACCATTGACAGTAGGAAGAGTCAGTCTTCTTATACTTAAGTCGGCATTGTGACTTTTGTATTTAATTCCGATGCAATTTCTGTGTTTCATCGTCAATAAGAAGGTCAGAGGGATACAGTAAACCTGAAGTGAAGCATCGGAATCTATAACTAGTGTCACAGGAATGGTTCAAAACATAGTCAGTAAGAAGAGTCAGTCTTCTTGTCCTTCAGTCGGCATTGTGCCTTTTGTATTTAATTCCGATGCAATTTCTGTGTTTCAACGGCAATAAAGTCAGACGGATACAGTAAACCTGAAGTGGAGCATCGGAATCTATAACTCGTGTCACAGCAATTGTTCAAAACATAGACAGTATGAAGAGTCAGTCTTCTTGTACTTAAGTCGGCATTGTGCCTTTTGTATTTAATTCCGATGCAATTTCTGTGTTTCATCTTCAATAAGAAGGTCAGAGGGATACAGTAAACCTGAAGTGAAGCATCGGACTCCAAAACTAGTGTCACAGTAATGGTTCAAAACATAGACAGTAGGAAGAACCAGTCTTCTTGTACGTAAGTCGGCATTGTGCCTTTTGTATTTAATTCCGACGCAATTTCTGTGTTTCATCGTCAATAAGAAGGTCCAAGGGATACAGTAAACCTAAAGTGAAGCATCGGAATCTATAACTAGTGTCACAGGAATGGTTCAAATCATAGACAGTAAGAAGAGTGAGACTTCTTGTACATAAGTCGACATTGTGCCTTTTGTATTTAATTTCAATGCAATTTCTGTGTTTCATCGTATATAAGTAGTTCAGAATGATACAATAAACCTGAAGTGAAGCATCGGAATCTACAACTAGTGTCACAGGAATGGTTCAAAACATAGTCAGTAAGAAGAGTCAGTCTTCTTGTCCTTAAGTCGGCATTGTGCCTTTTGTATTTAATTCCGATGCAATTTCTGTGTTACATCGTCTATAGGAAGTTCCAAGGGATACAGTATACCTGGAGTGAAGCATCGGAAACTATAACTAGTGTCACAGGAATGGTTCAAAGCATAGACAGTACGAAGAGTCAGTTTTCATGTACATAAGTCGCCATTGTGGCTTTTGTATTTAATTCCGAAGCAATTTCTGTGTTTCAACGACAATAAGAAGGTCAGAGGGATACAGTAAACCTGAAGTTAAGCATCGGAATCTATAACTAGTGTCACGTGAATGGTTCAAACCATAGTCAGTAAGAAGAATCAGTCCTCTTGTCCTTAAGTCGGCATTGTGCCTTTTGTATTTAATTCCGATGCAATTTCTGTGTCTTGTCGGCAATATGGTCAGAGGGATACAGTAAACCTGAAGTGAAGCATCGGAATCTATAACTAGTGTCACAGCAATGGTTCAAAACATAGACAGTAGGAAGAGTCTGTCTTCTTGTACTTAAGTCGGCATTGTGCCTTTTGTATTTAATTCCGATGCAATTTCTGTGTTTCATCGTCAATACGGAAGTCAGAGGGATACAGTAAACCTCAAGTGATGCATCGGAATCTATAACTAGTTTCACAGGAATGGTTCAAAACATAGTCAGTAACAAGAGTCGGTCTTCTTGTACTTAAGTCGGCATTGTGCCTTTTCTATTTAATTCCGATGCAATTTCTGTGTTTCATCGTCAATAAGAAGGTCAGAGGGATACAGTAAACCATATGTGAAGCATCGGAATCTATAACTAGTGTCACAGGAATGGTTCAAAACATAGTCAGTAAGAAGAGTCAGTCTTCTTGTCCTTAAGTCGGCATTGTGCCTTTTGTATTTAATTCCGATGCAATTTCTGTGTTTCGTCGTCATTTAGAAGGTCCAAGGGATACAGTAAATCTGAAGTGAAGCATCAGAATCTATAACTAGTGTCACAGGAATGGTTCACAACATAGAGAGTACGAAGAGTCAGTCTTCATGTTCATAAGTCGGCATTGTGGCTTTTGTATTTAATTCTGATGTAATTTCTGTGTTTCATCGTCAATCAGAAGGTCAGAGGGATACAGTAAACCTGAAGTGAAGCATCGGAATCTACAACTAGTGTCACAGGAATGTTTCAAAACATAGTCAGTAAGAAGAGTCAGTCTTCTTGTCCTTAAGTCGGCATTGTGCCTTTTGTATTTAATTCCGATGCAATTTCTGTGTTTCATCGGCAATAAGGTCAGAGGGATACAGCAAACCTGAAGTGAAGCATCGGAATCTATAACTCGTGTCACAGGAATGGTTCAAATTATAGACACTTTGAAGAGTCAGTCTTCATGTACTTAAGTCGGCATTGTGCCTTTTGTATTTAATTCCGATGCAATTTCTGTGTTTCATCGTCAATAAGAAGGTCAGAGGGATACAGTAAACCTGAAGTGAAGCATCGGATTCCAAAACTAGTGTCACAGTAATGGTTCAAAACATAGACAGTAGGAAGAACCAGTCTACTTGTTGGTAAGTCGGCATCGCGCCTTTTGTATTTAATTCTGATGCAATTTCTGTGTTTCATCGTCAATACGAGAGTACAAGGGATACAGTGAAACTGAAGTGAAGCATCTGAATCTACAACTAGTGTCACAGGATTGGTTCAAAACATAGACAGTAAGAAGAGTCAGTCTTCTTGTACTTAAGGCGACATTGCGCCTTTTCTATTTAATACCGATGCAATTTCTGTGCTTCACCGCCAATAAGAAGGTCAGAGGCATACAGTAAACCTGAAGTGAAGCATCAAAATCTATAACTAGTGTCACAGGAATGGTCCAAACATAGACAGTAAGAAGAGTCAGTCTTCTTGTCCTTAAGTCGGCATTGTGCCTTTTGTATTTAATTCCGATGCAATTTCTGTGTTTGATCGTCAATAAGAAGGTCCAAGGGATACAGTAAACCTGGAGTGAAGCATCGGAATCTATAACTAGAGTCACAGTAATGGTTCAAAACATGCACAGTAAGAAGAGTCAATTCTCTTGAACATAAGTCGGCATTGTGCCTTTTGTATTTAATTCCGATGCATTTTCTGTGTTTCATCGTCAATAAGGTGGTCCAAGGGACGCATTAAACCTGAAGTGAAGCATCGGAATCTATAACTAGTGTCACTGGAATGGTTCAAAATATAGTCAGTAAGGAGAGTCAGTCTTCTTGTACTTAAGTCGGCATTGTGCCTGTTGTATTTAATTCCGATGCAATTTCTGTGATTCATCGGTAATAAGAAGGTCCAAGGGATACAGTAAACCTGAAGTGTAGCATCGGACTCTATAACTAGTGTCACAGAAATGGATCAAAGTATAGACAGTAGGAAGAGTCAGTCTTCTTATACTTAAGTCGGCATTGTGCCTTTTGTATTTAATTCCGATGCAATTTCTGTGTTTCATCGTCAATAAGAAGGTCCAAGGGATACAGTAAACCCAAAGTGAAGCATCGGAATCTGTAACTAGTGTCACAGGAATGGTTCAAATCATAGTCAGTAGGAAGAGTCGGTCTTCATGTACTTAAGTCGGCATTGTGCCTTTTGCATTTAATTCCGATGCATTTTCTGTGTTTCATCGTCAATAAGAAGGTCCAAGGGATACAGTAAACCTAAAGTGAAGCATCGGAATCTATAACTAGTGTCACACTAATGGTTCAAAACAAAGTCAGTAAGAAGAGTCAGTCTTCTTATCCTTAAGTCGGCATTGTGCCTTTTATACTTAATTCCGATGCAATTTCTGTGTTTCATCGTCAATAAGAATGTCCAAGGGATACAGTAAACCTGAAGTGAAGCATCGGAATCTATAACTAGTGTCACAGGAATGGTTAAAATCATTGTCAATAAGAAGAATCGGTCTTCATGTACTTAAGTCGGCATTGTGCCTTTTGTATTTAATTCCGATGCAATTTCTGTGTTTCAACGTCAATAAGAAGGTCCAAGCGACACAGTAAACCGGAAGTGAAGCATCGGAATCTATAACTAGTTTCACACTAATGGTTCAAACATAGACAGTAGGAAGAGTCAGTGTTCTTGTACTTAAGTCAGCATTGTGCCTTTTGTGTTTAATTCCGATGCAATTTCTGTGTTTCATCGTCAATAAGAAGATCCAAGGGATACAGTAAACCTGAAGTGAAGCATCGGAATCTACAACTAGTGTCACAGGATTGGTTCAAAACATAGACAATACGAAGAGTCAGTCTTCTTGTACTTAAGTCGGCATTGTGCCTTTTCTATTTAATACCGATGAAATTTCTGTGTTTCATCGTCAATAAGAAGGTCAGAGGGATACAGTAAACCTGGAGTGAAGCATCGGAATCTATAACTAGTGTCACAGGGATGGTTCAAAACATAGACAGTAAGATGAGTCAGTATTCTTGTACTTAAGTCGACATTGTGCCTTGTCTATTTAATTCCGTTGCAATTTCTGTGTTTCATCGTCAATAAGAAGGTCAGAGGGATACAGTAAACCTCAAGTGATATCTATAACTAGTGTCACAGGAAAGGTTCAAAATATAGTCCGAAAGAAGAGTCAGTCTTCCTGTACTTAATTGGGCATTGTGCCTTTCGTATTTAATTCCGATGCAATTTCTGTGTTTCACCGTCAATAAGAAGGTCAGAGGGATACAGTAAACCTGAAGTGAAGCATCTTAAACTATAACTAGTGTCACAGGAATGGTTCAAACATAGACAGTAAGAAGAGTCAGTCTTCTTGTCCTTAAGTCGGCATTGTGCCTTTTGTATTTAATTCCGATGCAATTTCTGTGTTTCATCGTTAATAAGAAGGTCCAAGGGATACAGTAAACCTGGAGTGAAGCATCGGAATCCATAACTAGAGTCACAGTAATGGTTCAAAACATACACAGTAAGAAGAGTCAATTCTCTTGAACATAAGTCGGCATTGTGCCTTTTGTATTTAATTCCGATGCAATTTCTGTGTTTCATCGTCAATAAGAAGGTCCAAGGGACGCATTAAACCTGAAGTGAAGCATCGGAATCTATAACTAGTGTCACTGGAATGGTTCAAAATATAAACAGTAAGAACAGTCAGTCTTCTTGTACTTAAGTCGGCATTGTGCCTGTTGTATTTAATTCCGATGCAATTTCTGTGATTCATCGGTAATAAGAAGGTCCAAGGGATACAGTAAACCTGAAGTGAAGCATCGGACTCTATAACTAGTGTCACAGAAATGGATCAAAACATAGACAGTAGGAAGTGTCAGTCTTCTTATACTTAAGTCGGCATTGTGCCTTTTGTATTTAATTCCGATGCAATTTCTGTGTTTCATCGTCAATAAGAACGTCCAAGGGATACAGTAAACCTAAAGTGAAGCATCGGAATCTATAACTAGTGTCACAGGAATGGTTCAAATCATAGTCAATAGGAAGAGTCGGTCTTCATGTACTTAAGTCGGCATTGTGCCTTTTGTATTTAATTCCGATGCAATTTCTGTGTTTCATCGTCAATAAGAAGGTCAAAGGGATACAGTAAACCTAAAGTGAAGCATCGGAATCAATAACTAGTGTCACAGGAATGGTTCAAATCATAGACAGCAGGAAGAGTCAGTTTCCTTGTACTTAAGTCGGCATTGTGCCTTTTGTATTTAATTCCGATGCAATTTCTGTGTTTCATCGTCAATAAGATAGTCCAAGGTATACAGTAAACCTGAAGTGAAGCATCGGAATCTATAACTAGTGTCACAGGAATGGTTCAAAACATAGTCAGTAAGAAGAGTTAGTCTTCTTGTACTTAAGTCGGCATTGTGCCTTTTGTATTTCATTCCGATGCAATTTCTGTGTTTCATCGTCAATTAGAAGGTGCAAGCGATACAGTTAACCGGAAGTGAAGCATCGGAATCTATAAATAGTGTCACACTAATCGGTCAAACAAATTCAGTAAGAAGAGTCAGTCTTCTTGTCCTTAAGACGGCAATGTGCCTTTTGTATTTTATTCCGATGCAATTTCTATGTTTCATCGTCAATAAGAATGTCCAAGAGATACTGTAAACCTGAAGTGAAGCATCGCAATCTATAACTAGTGTCACAGGAATGGTTCAAATCATTGTCAATGAGAAGAGTCGGTCTTCATTTACTTATGTCGGCATTGTGCCTTTTGTATTTCATTCCGATGCAATTTCTGTGTTTCATCGTCAATAAGAAAGAACAAGGGATACAGTAAACCTGAAGTGAAGCATCGGAATCTATAACTAGTGTCACAGGAATGGTTCAAACATAGACAGTAAGAACAGTCAGACTTCATGTACTTAAGTCGGCATTGTGCCTTTTGTATTTAATCCCGATGTTATTTCTGTGTTTCATCGTCAATAAGAAGGTCAGAGGGATACAGTAAACCTGAAGTGAAGCATCGGAATCTACAACTAGTGTCACAGGATTGGTTCAAAACATAGACAGTAAGAAGAGGCAGTCTTCTTGTACTTAAGTCGTTATTATGACTTTTCTATGTAATACCGATGCAATTTCTGTGTTTCGTCATCAATAAGAAGGTCAGAGGGATACAGTAAACCTGAAGTGAAGCATCGGAATCTATAACTAGTGTCACAGGAATGGTTCAAAACATAGTCAGGAAGAAGAGTCAGTCTTCTTGTACTTAATTCGGCTTTGTGCCTTTCGTATTGAATTCCGATGCAATTTCTGTGATTCACCGTCAATAAGAATGTCAGAGAGATACAGTTAACCTGAAGTGAAGCATCGAAATCTATAACTAGTGTCACAGGAATGGTTTAAACATAGACAGTAAGAAGAGTCAGTCTTCATGTACTTAAGTCGGCATTGTGCCTTTTGTATTTAATCCCGATGCAATTTCTGTTTCATCGTCAATAAGAAGGTCCAAGCGATACGGTAAACCGGAAGTGAAGCATCGGAATCTATAACTAGTGTCACATTAATGGTTCAAAACAAAGTCAGTAAGAAGAGTCAGTCTTCTTGTCCTTAAGTCGGAATTGTGCCTTTTACATTTAATTCCGATGCAATGTCTGTGTTTCATCGTCAATAAGAATGTCCAAGGGATACAGTAAACCTGAAGTGAAGCATCAGAATCTATAACTAGTGTCACAGGAATGGTTAAAATCATTGTCAATAAGAAGAATCGGTCTTCATGTACTTACGTCGGCATTGTGCCTTTTGTATTTAATTCCGATGCAATTTCTGTGTTTCATCGTCAATAAGAAGGTCCAAGCGATACAGTAAACCGGAAGTGAAGCATAGGAATCTATAACTAGTGTCACAGTAATGGTTCAAAATAAAGTCAGTAAAAAGAGTCAGTCTTCTTATGCTTAAGTCGGCATTGTGCCTTTTATATTTATTTCCGATTCAATTTCTGTGTTTCATCGTCAATAAGAATGTCCAAGGAATACAGTTAACCGGAAGTGAAGCATCGGAATCTATAAATAGTGTCACACTAATCGTTCAAAAGAAATTCAGTAAGAAGAGTCTGTCTTCTTGTCCTTAAGACGGCATTGTGCCTTTTGTTTTTAATTCCGATGCAATTTCTATGTTTCATCGTCAATAAGAATGTCCAAGAGATACTGTAAAACTGAAGTGAAGCATCGCAATCTTTAACTAGTGTCACAGAAATGGTTCATAGCATAGTCAGTAAGAAGAGTCAGTCATCGTGAACTTAATTGGGCATTGTGCCTTTTGTATTTAATTCCGTTGCAATTTCTGTGTTTCATCGTCAATTAGAAGGTGCAAGCGATGCAGTTAACCGGGAGTGAAGCATCGGAATCTATAAATAGTGTCACACTAATCGTTCAAAACAAATTCAGTAAGAAGAGTCTGTCTTCTTGTCCTTAAGACGGCATTGTGCCTTTTGTATTTAATTCCGATGCAATTTCTATGTTTCATTGTCAATAAGAATGTCCAAGAGATACTGCAAACCTGAAGTGAAGCATCGCAATCTATAACTAGTGTCACAGTAATGGTTCAAATCATTGTCAATAAGAAGAGTCTGTCTTCATGTACTTAAGTCGGCATTGGGCCTTTTGTATATAATTCCGAAGCAATTTCGGTGTTTCATCGTCAATAAGAAAGTACAAGGGATACAGTAAACCTGAAGTGAAGCATCGGAATGTATAACTAGTGTCACAGGAATGGTTCAAACATAGACAGTAAGAAGAGTCAGTCCTCATGTACTTAAGTCGGTATTGTGCCTTTGTATTTAATCCCGATGCAATTTCTGTGTTTCATCGGCAATAAGAAGGTCAGAGGGATACAGTAAACCTGAAGTGAAGCATCGGAATCTACAACTAGTGTCACAGGATTGGTTCAAAACATAGACAGTAAGAAGAGGCAGTCTTCTTGTACTTAAGTCGTTATTATGACTTTTCTATTTAATACCGATGCAATTTCTGTGTTTCGTCGTCAATAAGAAGGTCAGAGGGATACAGTAAACCTGAAGTGAAGCATCGGAATCTATAACTAGTGTCACAGGAATGGTTTAAACATAGACAGTAAGAAGAGTCAGTCTTCATGTACTTAAGTCGGCATTGTGCCTTTTGTATTTAATCCCGATGCAATTTCTGTGTTTCATCGTCAATAAGAAGGTCCAAGCGATACAGTAAAACGGAAGTGAAGCATCGGAATCTATAACTAGTGTCACACTAATGGTTCAAAACAAGGACAGTAAGAAGAGTCAGTCTTCTTGACCTTAAGTCGGCATTGTGCCTTTTATATTTAATTCCGATGCAATTTCTGTGTTTCATCGTCAATAAGAATGTCCAAGGGATACAGTAAACCTGAAGTGAAGCATCGGAATCTATAACTAGTGTCACAGGAATGGTTAAAATTATTGTCAATAAGAAGAATCGGTCCTCATGTACTTACGTCGGGATTGTGCCTTTTGTATTTAATTCCGATGCAATTTCTGTGTTTCATCGTCAATAAGAAGGTCCAAGCGATACAGTAAACTGGAAGTGAAGCATCGGAATCTATATCTAGTGTCACAGTAATGGTTCAAAACAATTTCAGTAAAAAGAGTCAGTCTTCTTATGCTTAAGTCGGCATTGTGCCTTTTATATTTAATTCCGATGCAATTTCTGTGTTTCATCTTCAATAAGAATGTCCAAGGGAAACAGAAAACCTGAAGTGAAGCATCGGAATCTACAACTAGTAGCACAGGAATGGTTAAAATCATTGTCAATAAGAAGAATCGGTCTTCATGTACTTAAATCGGCATTGTGCCTTTTGTATTTAATTCCGATGCAATTTCTGTGTTTCATCGTCAATAAGAAGGTCCAAGCGATACAGTAAACCAGAAGTGAAGCATCGGAATCTATAACTAGTGTCACACTAATGGTTCAAAACAAAGTCAGTAAGAAGAGTCAGTCTTCTTATGCTTAAGTCGGCATTGTGCCATTTATATTTAATTCCGATGCAATTTCTGTGTTTCATCGTCTATAAGAAGGTCAGAGGGATACAGTAAACCTGAAGTGAAGTATCGGAATCTATAACTAGTGTCACAGAAATGGTTCAAAGCATAGTCAGTAAGAAGAGTCAGTCATCTTGAACTTAATTGGGCATTGTGCCTTTAGTATTTAATTCCGATGCAATTTCTGTGTTTCATCGTCAATAAGAAGGTCAGAGAGATACAGTAAACCTGAAGTGATGCATCGGAATCTAAAACTAGTGTCACAGGAATGGTTCAAAACATGGACAGTAGGAAGAGTCAGTCTTCTTGTACTTAAGTCGCCATTGTGATTTTGTATTTAATTCCGATGAAATTTCTGTGTTTCATCGTCAATAAGATGGTCCAAGGGATACAGTAAACCTGGAGTGAAGCATCAAAATCTATAACTAGTGTCACAGGGACGGTTCAAAACATAGACAGTAAGATGAGTCAGTATTCTTGTACTTAAGTCGGCATTGTGCTTTTTGTATTTATTTCCGATGCAATTTCTGTGTTTCATCGTCAATAAGAAGGTCCAAGGGATACTGAAATCCTCAAGTGAAGAATCGGAATCTATAACTAGTGTCACAGGAATGGTTCAAATCATTGTCAATAAGAAGAGTCGGTCTTCACGTACTTAAGTCGGCATTGTGACTTTTGTATTTAATTCCGATGCAATTTATGTGTATCATCGTCAATAAGAAAGTACAAGAGAAACAGTAAACCTGAAGTGAAGCATCGGAATCTATAACAAGTGTCACAGGAATGGTTCAAACATAGTCAGTAAGAGGAGTCAGACTTCTTGTACTTAATTTGGCATTGTGCCTTTCGTATTGAATTCCGATGCTATTTCTGTGCTTTACCGTCAATAAGAAGGTCAGAGGGATACAGTAAACCTGAAGTGAAGCATCGGAAACTATAACTAGTGTCACAGGAATGGTTCAAACATAGACAGTAAGAAGAGTCATTCTTCTTGTCCTTAAGTCGGCATTGTGCCTTTTGTATTTAATTCCGATGCAATTTCTGTGTTTGATCGTCAATAAGAAGGTCCAAGGGATACAGTAAACCTGGAGTGAAGCATCGGAATCTATAACTAGTGTCACTGGAATGGTTCAATATATAGACAGTAAGAAGAGTCAGTCTTCTTGTACATAAGTCGGCATTGTGCCTGTTGTATTTAATTCCGATGCAATTTCTGTGATTCATCGGTAATAAGAAGGTCCAAGGGATACAGTAAACCTGAAGTGAAGCATCGGACTCTATAACTAGTGTCACAGAAATGGATCAAAACATAGACAGTAGGAAGAGTCAGTCTTCTTATACTTAAGTCGGCATTGTGCCTTTTGTATTTAATTCCGATGCAATTTCTGTGTTTCATCGTCAATAAGAAGGTCCTAGGGATACAGTAAACCTAAAGTGAAGCATCGGAATCTATAACTAGTGTCACAGGAATGGTTCAAATCATAGTCAATAGGAAGAGTCGGTCTTCATGTACTTAAGTCGGCATTGTGCCTTTTGTATTTAATTCCGATGCAATATCTGTGTTTCATCGTCAATAAGAAGGTCAAAGGGATACAGTAAACCTAAAGTGAAGCATCGGAATCTATAACTAGTGTCACAGGAATGGTTCAAGTCATAGACAGCAGGAAGTGTCAGTTTCCTTGTACTTAAGTCGCCATTGTGCCTATTGTATTTAATTCCGATGCAATTTCTGTGTTTCATCGACAATAAGATAGCCCAAGGTATACAGTAAACCTGAAGTGAAGCATCGGAATCTGTAACTAGTGTCACAGCAATGGTTAAAAACATAGTCAGTAAGAAGAGTCAGTCTTCTTGTACTTAAGTCGGCATTGTGCCTTTTGTATTTAATTCCGATGCAATTTCTGTGTTTCATCGTCAATTAGAAGGTGCAAGCGATACAGTTAACCGGAAGTGAAGCATCGGAATCTATAAATAGTGTCACACTAATCGTTCAAAACAAATTCAGTAAGAAGAGTCAGTCTTCTTATGCTTAAGTCAGCATTGTGCCTCTTATATTTAATTCCGATGCAATTTCAGTGTTTCATCGTCAATAAGAATGTCCAAGGGATACAGTAAACCTGAAGTGAAGCATCGGAATCTATAACTAGTAGCACAGGAATGGTTAAAGTCATGGTCAATAAGAAGAATCGGTCTTCATGTACTTAAGTCGGCATTGTGCCTCTTGTATTTAATTCCGATGCAATTTCTGTGTTTCATCGTCAATAAGAAGGTCAGAGGGATACAGTAAACCTGGGGTGAAGCATCGGAATCTATAACTAGTGTCACAGGAATGGTTCAAACATAGTCAGTAAGAAGAGTCAGTATTCTTGGACTTAATTCGGCATTGAGCCTTTCGTATTGAATTCCGATGCAATTTCTGTGTTTCCCCGTCAATAAGAAGGTCAGAGGGATACAGTAAACCTGAAGTAAACCATCGGAATCTATAACTTGTGTCACAGGAATGGTTCAAACACAGACAGTAAGAAGAATCAGTCTTCATGTACTTAAGTCATCATTGTGCCTTTTGTATTTAATCCCGATGCATTTTCTGTGTTTCATCGTCAATAAGAAGGTCAGAGGGATACAGTAAATAGGAAGTGAAGCATCGGAATCTATAACTAGTGTAACAGGAATGGTTCAAAGCATAGTCAGTAAGAAGAGTCAGTCTTCTTGTCCTTAAGTCGGCATTGTGCATTTTGCATTTAATTCCGATGCAATTTTGGGTTTCATCGTCAATACGAATGTCCAAGGGATACAGTATACCTGTAGTGAAGCATCGGAAACTATAACTAGTGTCACAGGAATGGTTCAAATCATTGTCAATAAGAAGAGTCGATCTTCATGTACTTAAGTCGGCATTATGACTTTTGTATTTAATTCCGATGCAATTTCTGTGTTTCATCGTCAATAAGAAAGTTCAAGGGATACAGTAAACCTGAAGTGTAGCATCGGAATTTATAACTAGTGTCACAGGAATGGTTCAAAACATAGACAGTAGGAAGAGTCAGTGTTCTTGTACTTAAGTCGGCATTGTGCCTTTTGTATTTAATTCCGATGCAATTTCTGTGTTTCATCGTCAATAAGGAAGTCCAAGGGATACAGTAAACCTGAAGTCAAGCATCTGAATCCACAACTAGTGTCACAGGATTGGTTCAAAACATAGACAGTAAGAAGAGGCAGTCTTCTTGTACTTAATTGGGCATTGTGCCTTTCGTATTTAATTCCGATGCAATTTCTGTGCTTCACCGTCAATAAGATGGTCAGAGGGATACAGTAAACCTGATGTGAAGCATCGGAATCTATAACTAGTGTCACAGGAATGGTTCAAACATAGGCAGTAAGAAGAGTCAGTCTTCTTGTCCTTAAGTCGGCAATGTGCCTTTTGTATTTAATTCCGATGCAATTTCTCTGTTTGATCGTCAATAAGAAGGTCCAAGGGATACAGTAAACCTGGAGTGAAGCATCGGAATCTATAACTAGAGTCACAGTAATGGTTAAAAGCATACACAGATAGAAGAGTCAATTCTCTTGTACATAAGTCGGCATTGTGCATTTTGTATTTAATTCCGATGGAATTTCTGTGTTTCATCGTCAATAAGAAGGTCCAAGGGATACATTAAACCTGAAGTGAAGCATCGGAATCTATAACTAGTGTCACTGGAATGGTTCAAAGTATAGACAGTAAGAAGAGTCAGTCTTCTTGTACTTAAGTTGGAATTGTGTCTTTTGTATTTAATTCCGATGCAATTTCTGTTATTCATCGTCAATAAGACGGCTTAAGGGATACAGTAAACCTGAAGTGAAGCATCGGACTCTATAACTAGTGTCACATAAATGGATCAAATCATAGACAGTAGGAAGAGTCAGTCTTCTTATACTTAAGTCGGCATTGTGCTTTTTGTATTTAATTCCGATGCAATTTCTGTGTTTCATCGTCAATAAGAAGGTCGAAGGGATACAGTAAACCTAAAGTGAAGCATCGGAATCTATAACTAGTGACAGAGGAATGATTCAAATCATAGTCAGTAGGACGAGTCGGTCTTCATGTACTTAAGTCGGCATTGTGCCTTTTGTATTTTATTCCGATGCAATTTCTGTGTTTCATCGACAATAAGAAGGTCCAAGTTATACAGTAAACCTGAAGTGAAGCATCAGAATCTATAACTAGTGTCACAGGAATGGTTCAAAACATAGTCAGGAAGAAGAGTGAGTCTTCGTGTACTTAATTCGGCATTGTGCAGTCCGTATTGAATTCCGATGCAATTTCTGTCTTTCACCGTCAATAAGAATGTCAGAGGGATACAATAAACCTGAAGTGAAGCATCGGAATCTATAACTAGTGTCACAGGAATGGTTCAAACATAGACAGTAAGATGAGTCAGTCTTCATGTACTTAAGTCGGCATTGTGCCTTTTGTATTTAATCCCGATGTAATTTTTGTGTGACATCGTCAATAAGATGGTCAGAGGGATACAGTAAACCGGAAGTGAAGCATCGGAATCTATAACTAGTGTCACAGGAATGGTTCAAAACATAATCAGTAAGAAGAGTCAGTCTTCTTGTCCATAAGTCGGCATTGTGCCTTTTGTATTTTATTCCGATGCAATATTGTGTTTCATCGTCAATAAGAATGTCCAAGGGATACAGTAAACCTGAAGTGAAGCATCGGAATCTATAACTAGTGTCACAGGCATGGTTAAAAACATAGTCAGTAAGAAGTGTCAGTCTTCTTGTACTTAATTGGGCATTGTGCGTTTCGTATGTAATTCCGATGCAATATCTGTGCTTCACCGTCATAAGAAGGTCAGAGGGATACAGTAAACCTGAAGTGAAGAATCGGAATCTATAACTAGTGTCACAGGAATGGTTCAAACATAGTCAGTAAGAGGAGTCAGACTTCTTGTACTTAATTTGGCATTGTGCCTTTCGTATTGAATTCCGATGCTATTTCTGTGCTTTACCGTCAATAAGAAGGTCAGAGGGATACAGTAAACCTGAAGTGAAGCATCGGAAACTATAACTAGTGTCACAGGAATGGTTCAAACATAGACAGTAAGAAGAGTCATTCTTCTTGTCCTTAAGTCGGCATTGTGCCTTTTGTATTTAATTCCGATGCAATTTCTGTGTTTGATCGTCAATAAGAAGGTCCAAGGGATACAGTAAACCTGGAGTGAAGCATCGGAATCTATAACTAGTGTCACTGGAATGGTTCAATATATAGACAGTAAGAAGAGTCAGTCTTCTTGTACATAAGTCGGCATTGTGCCTGTTGTATTTAATTCCGATGCAATTTCTGTGATTCATCGGTAATAAGAAGGTCCAAGGGATACAGTAAACCTGAAGTGAAGCATCGGACTCTATAACTAGTGTCACAGAAATGGATCAAAACATAGACAGTAGGAAGAGTCAGTCTTCTTATACTTAAGTCGGCATTGTGCCTTTTGTATTTAATTCCGATGCAATTTCTGTGTTTCATCGTCAATAAGAAGGTCCTAGGGATACAGTAAACCTGAAGTGAAGCATCGGAATCTATAACTAGTGTCACTGCAATGGTTCGAAATATAGACAGTAAGAAAAGTCAGTCTTCTTGTACTTAAGTCGGCATTGTGCCATTTGTATTTAATGCCGATGCAATTTCTGTGATTCATCGTTAGAAAGAAGGTCCAAGGGATACAGTAAACATGAAGTGAAGCATCGAAATCTATAACTAGTGTCACAAGAATGGTTCAAAACATGGACAGTAGGAAGTGTCAGTCTTCATGTACTTAAGTCGGCATTGTGCCTTTTGTATTTAATCCCGATGCAATTTCTGTGTTTCATCGTCAATAAGAAGGTCAGAGGGATACAGTAAATAGGAAGTGAAGCATCGGAATCTATAACTAGTGTCACAGGAATGGTTCAAATCATAGTCAGTAAGAAGAGTCAGTCATCTTGTCGTTAAGTCGGCATTGTGCCTTTTGCATTTAATTCCGATGCAATTTTGGGTTTCATCGTCAATACGAATGTCCAAGGGATACAGTAAACCTGTAGTGAAGCATCGGAAACTATAACTAGTGTCACAGGAATGGTTCAAATCATTGTCAATAAGAAGAGTCGATCTTCATGTACTTAAGTCGGCATTATGACTTTTGTATTTAATTCCGATGCAATTTCTGTGTTTCATCGTCAATAAGAAAGTACAAGGGATACAGTAAACCTGAAGTGAAACATCGGAATTTATAACTAGTGTCATAGGAATGGTTCAAAACATAGACAGTAGGAAGAGTCAGTGTTCTTGTACTTAAGTCGGCATTGTGCCTTTTGTATTTAATTCCGATGCAATTTCTGTGTTTCATCGTCAATAAGAAGGTCAAAGGGATACAGTAAACCTAAAGTGAAGCATCGGAATCTATAACTAGTGTCACAGGAATGGTTCAAGTCATAGACAGCAGGAAGTGTCAGTTTCCTTGTACTTAAGTCGCCATTGTGCCTATTGTATTTAATTCCGATGCAATTTCTGTGTTTCATCGACAATAAGATAGCCCAAGGTATACAGTAAACCTGAAGTGAAGCATCGGAATCTGTAACTAGTGTCACAGCAATGGTTAAAAACATAGTCAGTAAGAAGAGTCAGTCTTCTTGTACTTAAGTCGGCATTGTGCCTTTTGTATTTAATTCCGATGCAATTTCTGTGTTTCATCGTCAATTAGAAGGTGCAAGCGATACAGTTAACCGGAAGTGAAGCATCGGAATCTATAAATAGTGTCACACTAATCGTTCAAAACAAATTCAGTAAGAAGAGTCAGTCTTCTTGTCCTTAAGACGGCATTGTGCCTTTTGTATTTAATTCCGATGCAATTTCTATGTTTCATCGTCAATAAGAATATCCAAGAGATACAGTAAACCTGAAGTGAAGCATCGGATTCTACAACTAGTGTCACAGGATTGGTTCAAAACATAGACAGTAAGAAGAGTCAGTCTTCTTGTACTTAAGTCGTTATTGTGACTTTTCTATTTAATACCGATGCAATTTCTGTGTTTCGTCGTCAATAAGAAGGTCAGCGGGATACAGTAAACCTGAAGTGAAGCATCGGAATCTATAACTAGTGTCACAGGAATGGTTCAAAACATAGTCAGGAAGAAGAGTCAGTCTTCTTGTACTTAATTCGGCATTGTGCCTTTCGTATTGAATTCCGATGCAATTTCTGTGATTCACCGTCAATAAGAATGTCAGAGAGATACAGTTAACCTGAAGTGAAGCATCGGAATCTATAACTAGTGTCACAGGAATGGTTTAAACATAGACAGTAAGAAGAGTCAGTCTTCATGTACTTAAGTCGGCATTGTGCCTTTTGTTTTTAATCCCGATGCAATTTCTGTGTTTCATCGTCAATAAGAAGGTCCAAGCGATACAGTAAACCGGAAGTGAAGCATCGGAATCTATAACTAGTGTCACACTAATGGTTCAAAACAAAGTCAGTAAGAAGAGTCAGTCTTCTTGTCCTTAAGTCGGCATTGTGCATTTTATATTTAATTCCGATGCAATTTCTGTGTTTCATCGTCAATAAGAATGTCCAAGGGATACAGTAAACCTGAAGTGAAGCATCGGAATCTATAACTAGTGTCACACTAATGGTTCAAAGCAAAGTCAGTAAAAAGAGTCAGTCTTCTTATGCTTAAGTCAGCATTGTGCCTCTTATATTTAATTCCGATGCAATTTCAGTGTTTCATCGTCAATAAGAATGTCCAAGGGATACAGTAAACCTGAAGTGAAGCATCGGAATCTATAACTAGTAGCACAGGAATGGTTAAAGTCATGGTCAATAAGAAGAATCGGTCTTCATGTACTTAAGTCGGCATTGTGCCTTTTGTATTTAATTCCGATGCAATTTCTGTGTTTCATCGTCAATAAGAAGGTCAGAGGGATACAGTAAACCTGGGGTGAAGCATCGGAATCTATAACTAGTGTCACAGGAATGGTTCAAACATAGTCAGTAAGAAGAGTCAGTATTCTTGGACTTAATTCGGCATTGAGCCTTTCGTATTGAATTCCGATGCAATTTCTGTGTTTCCCCGTCAATAAGAAGGTCAGAGGGATACAGTAAACCTGAAGTAAACCATCGGAATCTATAACTTGTGTCACAGGAATGGTTCAAACACAGACAGTAAGAAGAATCAGTCTTCATGTACTTAAGTCATCATTGTGCCTTTTGTATTTAATCCCGATGCATTTTCTGTGTTTCATCGTCAATAAGAAGGTCAGAGGGATACAGTAAATAGGAAGTGAAGCATCGGAATCTATAACTAGTGTCACAGGAATGGTTCAAAGCATAGTCAGTAAGAAGAGTCAGTCTTCTTGTCCTTAAGTCGGCATTGTGCATTTTGCATTTAATTCCGATGCAATTTTGGGTTTCATCGTCAATACGAATGTCCAAGGGATACAGTATACCTGTAGTGAAGCATCGGAAACTATAACTAGTGTCACAGGAATGGTTCAAATCATTGTCAATAAGAAGAGTCGATCTTCATGTACTTAAGTCGGCATTATGACTTTTGTATTTAATTCCGATGCAATTTCTGTGTTTCATCGTCAATAAGAAAGTTCAAGGGATACAGTAAACCTGAAGTGTAGCATCGGAATTTATAACTAGTGTCACAGGAATGGTTCAAAACATAGACAGTAGGAAGAGTCAGTGTTCTTGTACTTAAGTCGGCATTGTGCCTTTTGTATTTAATTCCGATGCAATTTCTGTGTTTCATCGTCAATAAGAAAGTCCAAGGGATACAGTAAACCTGAAGTCAAGCATCTGAATCCACAACTAGTGTCACAGGATTGGTTCAAAACATAGACAGTAAGAAGAGGCAGTCTTCTTGTACTTAATTGGGCATTGTGCCTTTCGTATTTAATTCCGATGCAATTTCTGTGCTTCACCGTCAATAAGATGGTCAGAGGGATACAGTAAACCTGATGTGAAGCATCGGAATCTATAACTAGTGTCACAGGAATGGTTCAAACATAGGCAGTAAGAAGAGTCAGTCTTCTTGTCCTTAAGTCGGCAATGTGCCTTTTGTATTTAATTCCGATGCAATTTCTCTGTTTGATCGTCAATAAGAAGGTCCAAGGGATACAGTAAACCTGGAGTGAAGCATCGGAATCTATAACTAGAGTCACAGTAATGGTTAAAAGCATACACAGATAGAAGAGTCAATTCTCTTGTACATAAGTCGGCATTGTGCATTTTGTATTTAATTCCGATGGAATTTCTGTGTTTCATCGTCAATAAGAAGGTCCAAGGGATACATTAAACCTGAAGTGAAGCATCGGAATCTATAACTAGTGTCACTGGAATGGTTCAAAGTATAGACAGTAAGAAGAGTCAGTCTTCTTGTACTTAAGTTGGAATTGTGTCTTTTGTATTTAATTCCGATGCAATTTCTGTTATTCATCGTCAATAAGACGGCTTAAGGGATACAGTAAACCTGAAGTGAAGCATCGGACTCTATAACTAGTGTCACATAAATGGATCAAATCATAGACAGTAGGAAGAGTCAGTCTTCTTATACTTAAGTCGGCATTGTGCTTTTTGTATTTAATTCCGATGCAATTTCTGTGTTTCATCGTCAATAAGAAGGTCGAAGGGATACAGTAAACCTAAAGTGAAGCATCGGAATCTATAACTAGTGACAGAGGAATGATTCAAATCATAGTCAGTAGGACGAGTCGGTCTTCATGTACTTAAGTCGGCATTGTGCCTTTTGTATTTTATTCCGATGCAATTTCTGTGTTTCATCGACAATAAGAAGGTCCAAGTTATACAGTAAACCTGAAGTGAAGCATCAGAATCTATAACTAGTGTCACAGGAATGGTTCAAAACATAGTCAGGAAGAAGAGTGAGTCTTCGTGTACTTAATTCGGCATTGTGCAGTCCGTATTGAATTCCGATGCAATTTCTGTCTTTCACCGTCAATAAGAATGTCAGAGGGATACAATAAACCTGAAGTGAAGCATCGGAATCTATAACTAGTGTCACAGGAATGGTTCAAACATAGACAGTAAGATGAGTCAGTCTTCATGTACTTAAGTCGGCATTGTGCCTTTTGTATTTAATCCCGATGTAATTTTTGTGTGACATCGTCAATAAGATGGTCAGAGGGATACAGTAAACCGGAAGTGAAGCATCGGAATCTATAACTAGTGTCACAGGAATGGTTCAAAACATAATCAGTAAGAAGAGTCAGTCTTCTTGTCCATAAGTCGGCATTGTGCCTTTTGTATTTTATTCCGATGCAATATTGTGTTTCATCGTCAATAAGAATGTCCAAGGGATACAGTAAACCTGAAGTGAAGCATCGGAATCTATAACTAGTGTCACAGGCATGGTTAAAAACATAGTCAGTAAGAAGTGTCAGTCTTCTTGTACTTAATTGGGCATTGTGCGTTTCGTATGTAATTCCGATGCAATATCTGTGCTTCACCGTCATAAGAAGGTCAGAGGGATACAGTAAACCTGAAGTGAAGAATCGGAATCTATAACTAGTGTCACAGGAATGGTTCAAACATAGTCAGTAAGAGGAGTCAGACTTCTTGTACTTAATTTGGCATTGTGCCTTTCGTATTGAATTCCGATGCTATTTCTGTGCTTTACCGTCAATAAGAAGGTCAGAGGGATACAGTAAACCTGAAGTGAAGCATCGGAAACTATAACTAGTGTCACAGGAATGGTTCAAACATAGACAGTAAGAAGAGTCATTCTTCTTGTCCTTAAGTCGGCATTGTGCCTTTTGTATTTAATTCCGATGCAATTTCTGTGTTTGATCGTCAATAAGAAGGTCCAAGGGATACAGTAAACCTGGAGTGAAGCATCGGAATCTATAACTAGTGTCACTGGAATGGTTCAATATATAGACAGTAAGAAGAGTCAGTCTTCTTGTACATAAGTCGGCATTGTGCCTGTTGTATTTAATTCCGATGCAATTTCTGTGATTCATCGGTAATAAGAAGGTCCAAGGGATACAGTAAACCTGAAGTGAAGCATCGGACTCTATAACTAGTGTCACAGAAATGGATCAAAACATAGACAGTAGGAAGAGTCAGTCTTCTTATACTTAAGTCGGCATTGTGCCTTTTGTATTTAATTCCGATGCAATTTCTGTGTTTCATCGTCAATAAGAAGGTCCTAGGGATACAGTAAACCTGAAGTGAAGCATCGGAATCTATAACTAGTGTCACTGCAATGGTTCGAAATATAGACAGTAAGAAAAGTCAGTCTTCTTGTACTTAAGTCGGCATTGTGCCATTTGTATTTAATGCCGATGCAATTTCTGTGATTCATCGTTAGAAAGAAGGTCCAAGGGATACAGTAAACATGAAGTGAAGCATCGAAATCTATAACTAGTGTCACAAGAATGGTTCAAAACATGGACAGTAGGAAGTGTCAGTCTTCATGTACTTAAGTCGGCATTGTGCCTTTTGTATTTAATCCCGATGCAATTTCTGTGTTTCATCGTCAATAAGAAGGTCAGAGGGATACAGTAAATAGGAAGTGAAGCATCGGAATCTATAACTAGTGTCACAGGAATGGTTCAAATCATAGTCAGTAAGAAGAGTCAGTCATCTTGTCGTTAAGTCGGCATTGTGCCTTTTGCATTTAATTCCGATGCAATTTTGGGTTTCATCGTCAATACGAATGTCCAAGGGATACAGTAAACCTGTAGTGAAGCATCGGAAACTATAACTAGTGTCACAGGAATGGTTCAAATCATTGTCAATAAGAAGAGTCGATCTTCATGTACTTAAGTCGGCATTATGACTTTTGTATTTAATTCCGATGCAATTTCTGTGTTTCATCGTCAATAAGAAAGTACAAGGGATACAGTAAACCTGAAGTGAAACATCGGAATTTATAACTAGTGTCATAGGAATGGTTCAAAACATAGACAGTAGGAAGAGTCAGTGTTCTTGTACTTAAGTCGCATTGTGCCTTTTGTATTTAATTCCGATGCAATTTCTGTGTTTCATCGTCAATAAGAAGGTCCAAGGGATACAGTAAACCTGAAGTGAAGCATCTGAATCCACAACTAGTGTCACAGGATTGGTTCAAAACATAGACTGTAAGAAGACTCAGTCTTCTTGTACTTAAGTCGGCATTGTGCCTTTTCTATTTAATACCGATGCAATTTCTGTGTTTCATCGTCAATAAGAAGGTCAGAGGGATACAGTAAACCTGAAGTGAAGCATCGGAATCTATAACTAGTGTCACAGGAATGGTTCAAAACATAGTCAGAAAGAAGAGTCAGTCTTCTTGTACTTAATTGGGCATTGTGCCTTTCGTATTTATTTCCGATGCACTTTCTGTGCTTCACCGTCAATAAGATGGTCAGAGGGATACAGTAAACCTGAAGTGAAGCATCGGAATCTATAACTAGTGTCACAGGAATGGTTCAAACATAGACAGTAAGAAGAGTCAGTCTTCTTGTCCTTAAGTCGGCATTGTGCCTTTTGTATTTAATTCCGATGAAATTTCTGTGTTTGATCGTCAATAAGAATTCCAAGGGATACAGTAAACCTGGAGTGAAGCATCGGAATCTATAACTAGAGTCACAGTAATGGTTCAAAACATACACAGATAGAAGAGTCAATTCTCTTGTACATAAGTCGGCATTGTGCCTTTTGTATTTAATTCCGATGCAATTTCTGTGTTTCATCGTCAATAAGAAGGTCCAAGGGATACATTAAACCTAAAGTGAAGCATCGGAATCTATAACTAGTGTCACTGGAATGGTTCAAAGTATAGACAGTAAGAAGAGTCAGTCTTCTTGTACTTAAGTCGGCATTATGTCTTTTGTATTTAATTCCGATTCAATTTCTGTGATTCATCGTCAATAAGAAGGTCAGAGGGATACAGTAAACCTGAAGTGAAGCATCGGAATCTACAACTAGTGTCACAGGATTGGTTCAAAACATAGACAGTAAGAAGAGTCAGTCTTCTTGTATGTAAGTCGTTATTATGACTTTTCTATTTAATACCGATGCAATTTCTGTGTTTCGTCGTCAATACGAAGGTCAGAGGGATACAGTAAACCTGAAGTGAAGCATCGGAATCTATAACTAGTGTCACTGCAATGGTTCGAAATATAGACAGTAAGAAAAGTATGTCTTCTTGTACTTAAGTCGGCATTGTGCCATTTGTATTTAATTCCGATGCAATTTCTGTGATTCATCGTTAGAAAGAAGGTCCAAGGGATACAGTAAACCTGAAGTGAAGTATCGGAACCTATACCTAGTGTCACAGGAATGGTTCAAACATAGTCAGTAAGAAGAGTCAGTCTTCTTGTCCTTATTCGGCATTGTGCCTTTCGTATTTAATTCTGATGCAATTTCTGTGTTTCATCGTCAATAAGAAGGTCCAAGGGATACAGTAAACCTGAAGTGAAGCATCGGAATCTATAACTAGTGTCACTGCAATGGTTCGAAATATAGACAGTAAGAAAAGTCAGTCTTCTTGTACTTAAGTCGGCATTGTGCCATTTGTATTTAATGCCGATGCAATTTCTGTGATTCATCGTTAGAAAGAAGGTCCAAGGGATACAGTAAACATGAAGTGAAGCATCGAAATCTATAACTAGTGTCACAAGAATGGTTCAAAACATGGACAGTAAGAAGTGTCAGTCTTCATGTACTTAAGTCGGCATTGTGCCTTTTGTATTTAATCCCGATGCAATTTCTGTGTTTCATCGTCAATAAGAAGGTCAGAGGGATACAGTAAATAGGAAGTGAAGCATCGGAATCTATAACTAGTGTCACAGGAATGGTTCAAATCATAGTCAGTAAGAAGAGTCAGTCATCTTGTCGTTAAGTCGGCATTGTGCCTTTTGCATTTAATTCCGATGCAATTTTGGGTTTCATCGTCAATACGAATGTCCAAGGGATACAGTAAACCTGTAGTGAAGCATCGGAAACTATAACTAGTGTCACAGGAATGGTTCAAATCATTGTCAATAAGAAGAGTCGATCTTCATGTACTTAAGTCGGCATTATGACTTTTGTATTTAATTCCGATGCAATTTCTGTGTTTCATCCTCAATAAGAAAGTACAAGGGATACAGTAAACCTGAAGTGAAACATCGGAATTTATAACTAGTGTCATAGGAATGGTTCAAAATATAGACAGTAGGAAGAGTCAGTGTTCTTGTACTTAAGTCGGCATTGTGCCTTTTGTATTTAATTCCGATGCAATTTCTGTGTTTCATCGTCAATAAGAAGGTCCAAGGGATACAGTAAACCTGAAGTGAAGCATCTGAATCCACAACTAGTGTCACAGGATTGGTTCAAAACATAGACTGTAAGAAGACTCAGTCTTCTTGTACTTAAGTCGGCATTGTGCCTTTTCTATTTAATACCGATGCAATTTCTGTGTTTCATCGTCAATAAGAAGGTCAGAGGGATACAGTAAACCTGAAGTGAAGCATCGGAATCTATAACTAGTGTCACAGGAATGGTTCAAAACATAGTCAGAAAGAAGAGTCAGTCTTCTTGTACTTAATTGGGCATTGTGCCTTTCGTATTTATTTCCGATGCACTTTCTGTGCTTCACCGTCAATAAGATGGTCAGAGGGATACAGTAAACCTGAAGTGAAGCATCGGAATCTATAACTAGTGTCACAGGAATGGTTCAAACATAGACAGTAAGAAGAGTCAGTCTTCTTGTCCTTAAGTCGGCATTGTGCCTTTTGTATTTAATTCCGATGAATTTTCTGTGTTTGATCGTCAATAAGAATTCCAAGGGATACAGTAAACCTGGAGTGAAGCATCGGAATCTATAACTAGAGTCACAGTAATGGTTCAAAACATACACAGATAGAAGAGTCAATTCTCTTGTACATAAGTCGGCATTGTGCCTTTTGTATTTAATTCCGATGCAATTTCTGTGTTTCATCGTCAATAAGAAGGTCCAAGGGATACATTAAACCTAAAGTGAAGCATCGGAATCTATAACTAGTGTCACTGGAATGGTTCAAAGTATAGACAGTAAGAAGAGTCAGTCTTCTTGTACTTATGTCGGCATTATGTCTTTTGTATTTAATTCCGATTCAATTTCTGTGATTCATCGTCAATAAGAAGGTCAGAGGGATACAGTAAACCTGAAGTGAAGCATCGGAATCTACAACTAGTGTCACAGGATTGGTTCAAAACATAGACAGTAAGAAGAGTCAGTCTTCTTGTATGTAAGTCGTTATTATGACTTTTCTATTTAATACCGATGCAATTTCTGTGTTTCGTCGTCAATACGAAGGTCAGAGGGATACAGTAAACCTGAAGTGAAGCATCGGAATCTATAACTAGTGTCACACTAATGGTTCAAAACAAAGTCAGTAAAAAGAGTCAGTCTTCTTATGCTTAAGTCGGCATTGTGCCCTTTATATTTAATTCCGATGCAATTTCTGTGTTTCTTCGTCAATAAGAATGTCCATGGGATTCAGTAAACCTGAAGTGAAGCATCGGAATCTATAACTAGTAGCACAGGAATGGTTAAAGTCATTGTCAATAAGAAGAATCGGTCTTCATGTAATTAAGTCGGCATTGTGCCTTTTGTATTTAATTCCGATGCAATTTCTGTGTTTCATCGTCAATAAGAAGGTCCAAGGGATACAGTAAACCTGAAGTGAAGCATCGGAATCTACAACTAGTGTAACAGGATTGGTTCAAAACATAGACAATAAGAAGAGTCAGTCTTCTTGTACTTAAGTCGGCATTGTGCCTTTTCTCTTTAATACCGATGCAATTTCTGTGTTTCATCGTCAATAAGAAGGTCAGAGGGATACAGTAAACCTGGAGTGAAGCATCGGAATCTATAACTAGTGTCACAGGAATGGTTCAAACATAGTCAGTAAGAAGAGTCAGTCTTCTTGTACTTAATTCGGCATTGTGCCTTTCGTATTGAATTCCGATGCAATTTCTGTGTTTCACCGTCAATAAGAAGTTCACAGGGATACAGAAAACCTGAAGTAAAGCATCGGAATCTATAACTAGTGTCACAGGAATGGTTCAAACATAGACAGTAAGAAGAGTCAGTCTTCATGTACTTAAGTCGTCATTGTGCCTTTTGTATTTAATCCCGATGCAATATCTGTGTTTCATCGTCAATAAGAAGGTCAGAGGGATACAGTAAATAGGAAGTGAAGCATCGGAATCTATAACTAGTGTCACAGGAATGGTTCAAAACATAGTCAGTAAGAAGAGTCAGTCTTCTTGTCCTTAAGTCGGCATTGTGCCTATTGCATTTGATTCCGATGCAATTTTGGGTTTCATCGTCAATAAGAATGTCCAAGGGATACAGTAAACCTGTAGTGAAGCATCGGAAAGTATAACTAGTGTCACAGGAATGTTTCAAATCATTGTCAATAAGAAGAGTCGATCTTCATGTACTTAAGTCGGCATTGTGCCTTTTGTATTTAATTCCGATGCAATTTCTGTGTATCATCGTCAATAAGAAGGTCCAAGGGATACAGTAAACCTGGAGTGAAGCATCGGAATCCACAACTAGTGTCACAGGATTGGTTCAAAACATAGACAGTAAGAAGAGTCAGTCTTCTTGTACTTAATTGGGCATTGTGCCTTTCGTATTTAATTCCGATTCAATTTCTGTGCTTCACCGTAAATAAGATGGTCAGAGGGATACAGTAAACCTGAAGTGAAGCATCTGAATCTATAACTAGTGTCACAGGAATGGTTCAAACATAGGCAGTGAGAAGAGTCAGTCTTCTTGTCCTTAAGTCGGCAATGTGCCTTTTGTATTTAATTCCGATGCAATTTCTGTGTTTGATCGTCAATAACAAGATCCAAGGGATACAGTAAACCTGGAGTGAAGCATCGGACTCTATAACTAGTGTCACAGAAATGGATCAAAACATAGACAGTAGGAAGAGTCAGTCTTCTTATACTTAAGTCGGCATTGTGCCTTTTGTATTTAATTCCGATGCAATTTCTGTGTTTCATCGTCAATAAGAAGGTCGAAGTGATACAGTAAACCTAAAGTGAAGCATCGGAATCTATAACTAGTGACACAGGAATGATTCAAATCATAGTCAGTAGGACGAGTCGGTCTTCATGTACTTAAGTCGGCATTGTGCCTTTTGTATTTTATTTCGATGCAATTTCTGTGTTTCATCGACAATAAGAAGGTCCAAGGGATACAGTAAACCTGAAGTGAAGCATCAGAATCTATAACTAGTGTCACAGGAATGGTTCAAAACATAGTCAGGAAGAAGAGTGAGTCTTCGTGTACTTAATTCGGCATTGTGCCTTTCGTATTGAATTCCGATGCAATTTCTGTGTTTCACCGTCAATAAGAATGTCAGAGGGATACAGTAAACCTGAAGTGAAGCATCGGAATCTATAACTAGTGTCACAGGAATGGTTCAAACATAGACAGTAAGATGAGTCAGTCTTCATGTACTTAGGTCGGCATTGTGCCTTTTGTATTTAATCCCGATGCAATTTTTGTGTGACATCGTCAATAAGATGGTCAGAGGGATACAGTAAACCGGAAGTGAAGCATCGGAATCTATAACTAGTGTCACAGGAATGGTTCAAAACATAATCAGTAAGAAGAGTCAGTCTTCTTGTCCATAAGTCGGCATTGTGCCTTTTGTATTTAATTCCGATGCAATATTGTGTTTCATCGTCAATAAGAATGTCCAAGGGATACAGTAAACCTGAAGTGAAGCATCGGAATCTATAACTAGTGTCACAGGCATGGTTAAAAACATAGTCAGTAAGAAGTGTCAGTTTTCTTGTACTTAATTGGGCATTGTGCGTTTCGTATGTAATTCCGATGCAATATCTGTGCTTCACCGTCATAAGACGGTCAGAGGGATACAGTAAACCTGAAGTGAAGCATCGGAATCTATAACTAGTGTCACAGGAATGGTTCAAATATAGACAGTAAGAAGAGTCAGTCTTCTTGTACTTAAGTCGGCATTGTGCCGTTTGTATTTAATTCCGATGCAATTTCTGTGTTTCATCGTCAATAAGAAGGTCAGAGGGATACAGTAAACCGGAAGTGAAGCATCGGAACCTATATCTAGTGTCACAGGAATGGTTCAAACATAGTCAGTAAGAAGAGTCAGTCTTCTTGTCCTTAAGTCGGCATTGTGCCTTTTGTATTTAATTCTGATGCAATTTCTGTGTTTCATCGTCAATAAGAAGGTCCAAGGGATACAGTAAACCTGAAGTGAAGCATCGGAATCTATAACTAGTGTCACTGCAATGGTTCGAAATATAGACAGTAAGAAAAGTCAGTCTTCTTGTACTTAAGTCGGCATTGTGCCATTTGTATTTAATTCCGATGCAATTTCTGTGATTCATCGTTAGAAAGAAGGTCCAAGGGATACAGTAAACCAGAAGTGAAGCATCGGAATCTATAACTAGTAGCACAGGAATGGTTAAAGGCATTGTCAATAAGAAGAATCGGTCTTCATGTACTTACGTCGGCATTGTGCCTTTTGTATTTAATTCCGATGCAATTTCTGTGTTTCATCGTCAACAAGAAGGTCCAAGCGATACAGTAAACCAGAAGTGAAGCATCGGAATCTATAACTAGTGTCACACTAATGGTTCAAAGCAAAGTCAGTAAGAAGAGTCAGTCTTCTTATGCTTAAGTCGGCACTGTGCCATTTATATTTAATTCCGATGCAATTTCTGTGTTTCATCGTCAATAAGAAGGTCAGAGGGATACAGTAAACCTGAAGTGAAGTATCGGAATCTATAACTAGTGTCACAGATATGGTTCAAAGCATAGTCAGTAAGAAGAGTCAGTCATCTTGAACTTAATTGGGCATTGTGCCTTTTGTATTTAATTCCGATGCAATTTCTGTGTTTCATCGTCAATAAGAAGGTCAGAGGGATACAGTAAACCTGAAGTGAAGCATCGGAATCTAAAACTAGTGTCACAAGAATGGTTCAAAACATAGACAGTAGGAAGTGTCAGTCTTCATGTACTTAAGTCGGCATTGTGCCTTTTGTATTTAATCCCGATGCAATTTCTGTGTTTCATCGTCAATAAGAAGGTCAGAGGGATACAGTAAATAGGAAGTGAAGCATCGGAATCTATAACTAGTGTCACAGGAATGGTTCAAAACATAGTCAGTAAGAAGAGTCAGTCTTCTTGTCGTTAAGTCGGCATTGTGCCTTTTGCATTTAATTCCGATGCAATTTTGGGTTTCATCGTCAATAAGAATGTCCAAGGGATACAGTAAACGTGTAGTGAAGCATCGGAAACTATAACTAGTGACACAGGAATGGTTCAAATCATTGTCAATAAGAAGAGTCGATCTTCATGTACTTAAGTCGGCATTTTGACTTTTGTATTTAATTCCGATGCAATTTCTGTGTTTCATCGTCAATAAGAAAGTACAAGGGATACAGTAAACCAGAGGTGAAACATCGGAATTTATAACTAGTGTCATAGGAATGGTTCAAAACATAGACAGTAGGAAGAGTCAGTGTTCTTGTACTTAAGTCGGCATTGTGCCTTTTGTATTTAATTCCGATGCAATTTCTGTGTTTCATCGTCAATAAGAAGGTCCAAGGGATACAGTAAACCTTAAGTGAAGCATCTGAATCCACAACTAGTGTCACAGGATTGGTTCAAAACATAGACTGTAAGAAGACTCAGTGTTCTTGTACTTAAGTCGGCATTGTGCCTTTTCTATTTAATACCGATGCAATTTCTGTGTTTCATCGTCAATAAGAAGGTCAGAGGGATACAGTAAACCTGAAGTGAAGCATCGGAATCTATAACTAGTGTCACAGGAATGGTTCAAAACATAGTCAGAAAGAAGAGTCAGTCTTCTTGTACTTAATTGGGCATTGTGCCTTTCGTATTTAATTCCGATGCAATTTCTGTGCTTCACCGTCAATAAGATGGTCAGAGGGATACAGTAAACCTGAAGTGAAGCATCGGAATCGATAACTAGTGTCACAGGAATGGTTCAAACATAGACAGTAAGAAGTGTCAGTCTTCTTGTCCTTAAGTCGGCATTGTGCCTTTTGTATTTAATTCCGATGCAATTTCTGTGTTTGATCGTCAATAAGAAGGTCCAAGGGATACAGTAAACCTGGAGTGAAGCATCGGAATCTATAATTAGAGTCACAGTAATGGTTCAAAACATACACAGATAGATGAGTCAATTCTCTTGTACATAAGTCGGCATTGTGCCTTTTGTATTTAATTCCGATGCAATTTCTGTGTTTCGTCGTCAATAAGAAGGTCAGAGGGATACAGTAAACCTGAAGTGAAGCATCGGAATCTATAACTAGTGTCACAGGAATGGTTCAAAACATAGTCAGGAAGAAGAGTCAGTCTTCTTGTACTTAATTCGGCATTGTGCCTTTCGTATTGAATTCCGATGCAATTTCTGTGTTTCATCGTCAATAAGAATGTCCAAGGGATACAGTAAACCTGAAGTGAGGCATCGGAATCTATAACTAGTAGCACAGGAATGGTTAAAGTCATTGTCAATAAGAAGAATCGGTCTTCATGTACTTAAGTCGGCATTGTGCCTTTTGTATTTAATTCCGATGCAATTTCTGTGTTTCATCGTCAATAAGAATGTCCAAGCGATACAGTAAACCAGAAGTGAAGCATCGGAATCTATAACTAGTGTCACACTAATGGTTCAAAGCAAAGTCAGTAAGAAGAGTCAGTCTTCTTACGCTTAAGTCGGCATTGTGCCATTTATATTTAATTCCGATGCAATTTCTGTGTTTCATCGTCAATAAGAAGGTCAGAGGGATACAGTAAACCTGAAGTGAAGTATCGGAATCTATAACTAGTGTCACAGAAATGGTTCAAAGCATAGTCAGTAAGAAGAGTCAGTCATCTTGAACTTAATTGAGCATTGTGCCTTTTGTATTTAATTCCGATGCAATTTCTGTGTTTCATCGTCAATAAGAAGGTCAGAGGGATACAGTAAACCTGAAGTGAAGCATCGGAATCTAAAACTAGTGTCACAAGAATGGTTCAAAACATAGACAGTAGGAAGAGTCAGTCTTCTTGTTCTTAAGTCGCCATTGTGCCTTTTGTATTTAATTCCGATGCAATTTCTGTGTTTCTTCGTCAATAAGATGGTCCAAGGGATACAGTAAACCTGGAGTGAAGCATCGGAATCTATAAGTAGTGTCACAGGGACGGTTCAAAACATAGACAGTAAGATGAGTCAGTATTCTTGTACTTAAGTCGGCATTGTGCTTTTTGTATTTATTTCCGATGCAATTTCAGTGTTTCATCGTCAATAAGAAGGTCCATGGGATACTGTAAACCTCAAGTGAAGCATCGGAATCTATAACTAGTGTCACAGGAATGGTTCAAATCATTGTCAATAAGAAGAATCAGTCTTCTTGTACTTAAGTCGGCATTGTGCCTTTTCTATTTAATACCGATGCAATTTCTGTGTTTCATCGTCAATAAGAAGGTCAGAGGGATACAGTAAACCTGGAGTGAAGCATCGGAATCTATAACTAGTGTCACAGGAATGGTTCAAACATGGTCAGTAAGAAGAGTCAGTCTTCTTGTACTTAATTCGGCATTGTGCCTTTCGTATTGAATTCCGATGCAATTTCTGTGTTTCACCGTCAATAAGAAGGTCAGAGGGATACAGTAAACCTGAAGTAAAGCATCGGAATCTATAACTAGTGTCACAGGAATGGTTCAAACATAGACAGTAAGAAGAGTCAGTCTTCATGTACTTAAGTCGGCATTGTGCCTTTTGTATTTAATCCCGATGCAATTTCTGTGTTTCATCGTCAATAAGAAGGTCAGAGGGATACAGTAAATAGGAAGTGAAGCATCGGAATCTATAACTAGTGTCACAGGAATGGTTCAAAACATAGTCAGTAAGAAGAGTCAGTCTTCTTGTCCTTAAGTCGGCATTGTGCCTTTTGCATTTAATTCCGATGCAATTTTGGGTTTCATCGTCAATAAGAAAGTCCAAGGGATACAGTAAACCTGTAGTGAAGCATCGGAAACTATAACTAGTGTCACAGGAGTGGTTCAAATCATTGTCAATAAGAAGAGTCGATCTTCATGTACTTAAGTCGGCATTATGACTTTTGTATTTATATCCGATGCAATTTCTGTGTTTCATCGTCAATAAGAAAGTACAAGGGATACAGTAAACCTGAAGTGAAGCATCGGAATTTATAACTAGTGTCACAGGAATGGTTCAAAACATAGACAGTAGGAAGAGTCAGTGTGCTTGTACTTAAGTCGGCATTGTGCCTTTTGTTTTTAATTCCGATGCAATTTATGTGTTTCATCGCCAATAAGATGGTCCAAGGGATACAGTAAACCTGAAGTGAAGCATCTGAATCCACAACTAGTGTCACAGGATTGGTTCAAAACACAGACAGTAAGAAGACTCAGTCGTCTTGTACTTAAGTCGGCATTGTGCCTTTTCTATTTAATACCGATGCAATTTCTGTGTTTCATCGTCAATAAGAAGGTCAGAGGGATACAGTAAACCTGAAGTGAAGCATCGGAATCTATAACTAGTGTCACAGGAATGGTTCAAAACATAGTCAGAAAGAAGAGTCAGTCTTCTTGTACTTAATTGGGCATTGTGCCTTTCGTATTTAATTCCGATGCAATTTCTGTGCTTCACCGTCAATAAGATGGTCAGAGGGATACAGTAAACCTGAAGTGAAGCATCGGAATCTATAACTAGTGTCGCAGGAATGGTTCAAACATAGACAGTAAGAAGAGTCTGTCTTCTTGTCCTTAAGTTGGCATTGTGCATTTTGTATTTAATTCCGATGCAATTTCTGTGTTTGATCGTCAATAAGAAGGTCCAAGGGATACAGTAAACCTGGAGTGAAGCATCGGAATCTATAACTAGAGTCACAGTAATGGTTCAAAACATTCTCAGATAGAAGAGTCAATTCTCTTGTACATAAGTCGGCATTGTGCCTTTTGTATTTAATTCCGATGCAATTTCTGTGTTTCATCGTCAATAAGAAGGTCCAAGGGATTCATTAAACCTGAAGTGAAGCATCGGAATCTATAACTAGTGTCACTGGAATGGTTCAAAGTATAGACAGTAAGAAGAGTCAGTCTTCTTGTACTTAAGACAGCATTGTGTCTTTTGTATTTAATTCCGATGCAATTTCTGTGATTCACCGTCAATAAGAAGTTCCAAGGGATACAGTAAACCTGAAGTGAAGCATCGGACTCTATAACTAGTGTCACAGAAATGGATCAAAACATAGACAGTAGGAAGAGTCAGTCTTCTTATACTTAAGTCGGCATTGTGCCTTTTGTATTTAATTCCGATGCAATTTCTGTGTTTCATCGTCAATAAGTAGGTCGAAGGGATACAGTAAACCTAAAGTGAAGCATCGGAATCTATAATTAGGGACACAGGAATGGTTCAATCATAGTCAGTTCGAAGAGTCCGTCTTCATGTACTTAAGTCGGCATTGTGCCTTTTGTATTTTATTCCGATGCATTTTCTGTGTTTCATCGTCAATAAGAAGATCCAAGGGATACAGTAAACCTGAGGTGAAGCATCAGAATCTATAACTAGTGTCACAGGAATGGTTCAAAACATAGTCAGGAAGAAGAGTCAGTCTTCGTGTACTTAATTCGGCATTGTGCCTTTCGTATTGAATTCCGATGCAATTTCTGTGTTTCACCGTCAATAAGAATGTCAGAGGGATACAGTAAACCTGAAGTGAAGCATCGGAATCTATAACTAGTGTCACAGGAATGGTTCAAACATAGACAGTAAGATGACTCAGTCTTCATGTACTTAAGTCGGCAATGTGCCTTTTGAATTTAATCCCGATGCAATTTCTGTGTGACATCGTCAGTAAGATGGTCAGAGGGATACAGCAAACGGGAAGTGAAGCATCGGAATCTATAACTAGTGTCACAGGAATGGTTCAAAACATAATCAGTAAAAAGAGTCAGTCTTCTTGTCCATAAGACGGCATTGTGCCTTTTGTATTTAATTCCGATGCAATATTGTGTTTCATCGTCAATAAGAATGTCCAAGGGATACAGTAAACCTAAAGTGAAGCATCGGAATCTATAACTAGTGTCACAGGAATGGTTAAAAACATAGTCAGTAAGAAGTGTCAGTCTTCTTGTACTTCATTGGGCATTGTGCGTTTCGTATGTAATTCCGATGCAATATCTGTGTTTCACCGTCATAAGAAGGTCAGAGGGATACAGTAAACCTGAAGTGAAGCATCGAAATCTATAACTAGTGTCACAGGAATGGTTCAAACATAGACAGTAAGAAGAGTCAGTCTTCTAGTACTTAAGTCGCCATTGTGCCGTTTGTATTTAATTCCGATGCAATTTCTGTGATTCATCGTTAGAATTAAGGTCCAAGGGATACAGTAAACCTGAAGTGAAGCATCGGACTCTATAACTAGTGTCACAGAAATGGATCAAAACATAGGCAGTAGGAAGAGTCAGTCTTCTTATACTTAAGTCGGCATTGTGCCTTTTGTATTTAATTCTGATGCAATTTCTGTGTTTCATCGTCAATAAGAAGGTCCAGGGGATACTGTAATCCTGAGGTGAAGCATCGGAATCTATAACAAGCGTCAGAGGAATGGTTCAAAACATAGACAGTATGAAGAGTTAGTCTTCTTGTACTTAAGTCGGCATTGTGCATTTTGTACTTAATTCCGATGCAATTTCTGTGTTTCATCGTCAATAAGATAGTCCAAGGTATACAGTAAACCTGAAGTGAAGCATCGGAATCTATAACTAGTGTCACAGGAATGGTTCAGAACATAGTCAGTTAGAAGAGTCAGTGTTCTTGTACTTAAGTCGGCATTGTGCCTTTTGTATTTAATTCCGATGCAATTTCTGGGTTTCATCGCCAATAAGAAGATCGAAAGGATACAGTAAACCTGAAGTGAATCATTGGGATCTACAACTAGTGTCACAGGATTGGTTCAAAACATAGTCAGTAAGAAGAGTCAGTCTTCTTGTACTTAATTGGGCATTGTGCCTTTCGTATTGAATTCCGATGCAATTTCTGTGTTTCACCGTCAATAAGAAGGTCAGAGTGGTTCAATAACCAGAAGTGAAGCATCGGAATCTACAACTAGTGTCACAGGAATGGTTCAAACATAGACAGTAAGAAGAGTCAGTCTTCTTGTACTTAAGTCGGCATTGTGCCTTTTGTATTTAATTCCGATGCGAGTTCTGTGTTTCATCGTCAATAAGAAGGTCAGAGGGATACAGTAAACCGGAAATGAAGCATCGGAAACTATAACTAGTGTCTTAGGAATGGTTCAAATCGTAGACAGAAGAAAGAGTCAGTCTTCTTGTACTTAAGTCGGCATTGTGCCTTTTGTATTTAATTCCGATGCAATTTCTGTGTTTCATCGTCAATAAGAAGGTCCAAGGGATACAGTAAACCTGAAGTGAAGCATCGGAATCTATAACTAGTGTCACCGGAATGGTTCAAAATATAGACAGTAAGAAGAGTCAGTCTTCTTGTACTTAAGTCGGCATTGTGCCTTTTTATTTCATTCCGATGCAATTTCTGTGATTCATCGTCAATAAGAAGATCCAAGGGATACAGTAAGCCTGAAGTGAAGCATCGGACTCCATAACTAGTGTCACAGAAATGGATCAAAACATAGACAGTAGGAAGAGTCAGTCTTTTTATACGTAAGTCGGCATTGTGCCTTTCATATTTAATTCCGATGCAATTTCTGTGTTTCATCGTCAATATGAATGTCCAAGGGATACAGTAAACCTGAAGTGAGGCATCGGAATCTATAACTAGTAGCACAGGAATGGTTAAAGTCATTGTCAATAAGAAGAATCGGTCTTCATGTACTTAAGTCGGCATTGTGACTTTTGTATTTAATTCCGATGCAATTTCTGTGTTTCATCGTCAATAAGAAGGTCCAAGCGATACAGTAAACCAGAAGTGAAGCATCTTAATCTATAACTAGTGTCACACTAATGGTTCAAAGCAAAGTCAGTAAGAAGAGTCAGTCTTCTTACGCTTAAGTCGGCATTGTGCCATTTATATTTAATTCCGATGCAATTTCTGTGTTTCATCGTCAATAAGAAGGTCAGAGGGATACAGTAAACCTGAAGTGAAGTATCGGAATCTATAACTAGTGTCACAGAAATGGTTCAAAGCATAGTCAGTAAGAAGAGTCATTCATCTTGAACTTAATTGGGCATTGTGCCTTTGGTATTTAATTCCGATGCTATTTCTGTGTTTCATCGTCAATAAGAAGGTCATAGGGATACAGTAAACCTGAAGTGAAGCATCGGAATCTAAAACTAGTGTCACAAGAATGGTTCAAGACATAGACAGTAGGAAGAGTCAGTCTTCTTGTACTTAAGTCGCCATTGTGCCTTTTGTATTTAATTCCGATGCAATTTCTGTGTTTCATCGTCAATAAGATGGTCCAAGGGATACAGTAAACCTGGAGTGAAGCATCGGAATCTATAAGTAGTGTCACAGGGACGGTTCAAATCATAGACAGTAAGATGAGTCAGTATTCTTGTACTTAAGTCGGCATTGTGCTTTTTGTAATTATTTCCGATGCAATTTCTGTGTTTCATCGTCAATAAGAAGGTCCAAGGGATACTGTAAACCTCAAGTGAAGCATCGGAATCTACAACTAGTGTCACAGGAATGGTTCAAATCATTGTCAATAAGAAGAGTCAGTCATCTTGTACTTAAGTCGGCATTGTGCCTTTTCTATTTAATACCGATGCAATTTCTGTGTTTCATCGTCAATAAGAAGGTCAGAGGGATACAGTAAACCTGGAGTGAAGCATCGGAATCTATAACTAAAGTCACAGGAATGGTTCAAACATAGTCAGTAAGAAGAGTCAGTCTTCTTGTACTTAATTCGGCATTGTGCCTTTCGTATTGAATTCCGATGCAATTTCTGTGTTTCACCGTCAATAAGAAGGTCAGAGGGATACAGTAAACCTGAAGTAAAGCATCGGAATCTATAACTAGTGTCACAGGAATGGTTCAAACATAGACAGTAAGAAGAGTCAGTCTTCATGTACTTAAGTCGGCATTGTGCCTTTTGTATTTAATCCCGATGCAATTTCTGTGTTTCATCGTCAATAAGAAGGTCAGAGGGATACAGTAAATAGGAAGTGAAGCATCGGAATCTGTAACTAGTGTCACAGGAATGGTTCAAAACATAGTCAGTAAGAAGTGTCAGTCTTCTTGTCCTTAAGTCGGCATTGTGCGTTTTGCATTTAATTCCGATGCAATTTTGGGTTTCATCGTCAATAAGAATGTCCAAGGGATACAGTAAACCTGTAGTGAAGCATCGGAAACTATAACTAGTGTCACAGGAATGGTTCAAATCATTGTCAATAAGAAGAGTCGATCTTCATGTACTTAAGTCGGCATTATGACTTTTGTATTTAATTCCGATGCAATTTCTGTGTTTCATCGTCAATAAGAAAGTACAAGGGATACAGTAAACCTGAAGTGAAGCATCGGAATTTATAACTAGTGTCACAAGAATGGTTCAAAACATAGACAGTAGGAAGATTCAGTGTGCTTGTACTTAAGTCGGCAATGTGTCTTTTGTATTTAATTCCGATGCAATTTCTGTGTTTCATCGTCAATAAGATGGTCTAAGGGATACAGTAAACCTGAAGTGAAGCATCTGAATCCACAACTAGTGTCACAGGATTGGTTCAAAACATAGACAGTAAGAAGACTCAGTCGTCTTGTACTTAAGTCGGCATTGTGCCTTTTCTATTTAATACCGATGCAATTTATGTGTATCATCGTCAATAAGAAAGTACAAGAGAAACAGTAAACCTGAAGTGAAGCATCGGAATCTATAACTAGTGTCACAGGAATGGTTCAAAACATAGTCAGAAAGAAGAGTCAGTCTTCTTGTACTTAATTGGGAATTGTGCCTTTCGTATTTAATTCCGATGCAATTTCTCTGCTTCACCCTCAATAAGATGGTCAGAGGGATACAGTAAACCTGAAGTGAAGCATCGGAATCTATAACTAATGTCACAGGAATGGTTCAAACATAGACAGTAAGAAGAGTCGCTCTTCTTGTCCTTAAGTTGGCATTGTGCCTTTTGTATTTAATTCCGATGCAATATCTGTGTTTGATCGTCAATAAGAAGGTCCAAGGGATACAGTAAACCTGGAGTGAAGCATCGGAATCTATAACTAGAGTCACACTAATGGTTCAAATCATACACAGATAGAAGAGTCAATTCTCTTGTACATAAGTCGCCATTGTGCCTTTTGTATTTAATTCCGATGCAATTTCTGTGTTTCATCGTCAATAAGAAGGTCCAAGGGATACATTAAACCTGAAGTGAAGCATCGGAATCTATAACTAGTGTCACTGGAATGGTTCAAAGTATAGACAGTAAGAAGAGTCAGCCTTCTTGTACTTAAGTCGGCATTGTGTCTTTTGTATTTAATTCCGATGCAATTTCTGTGATTCACTGTCAATAAGAAGGTCCAAGGGATACAGTAAACCTGAAGTGAAGCATCGGACTCTGTAACTAGTGTCACAGAAATGGAACAAAACATAGACAGTAGGAAGAGTCAGTCTTCTTATACTTAAGTCGGCATTGTGCCTTTTGTATTTAATTCCGATGCAATTTCTGTGTTTCATCGTCAATAAGTAGGTCGAAGGGATACAGTAAACCTAAAGTGAAGCATCGGAATCTATAACTAGTGACACAGGAATGGTTCAATCATAGTCAGTTCGAAGAGTCCGTCTTCATGTACTTAAGTCGGCATTGTGCCTTTTGTATTTTATTCCGATGCAATTTCTGTGTTTCATCGTCAATAAGAAGATCCAAGGGATACAGTAAACCTGAAGTGAAGCATCAGAATCTATAAGTAGTGTCACAGGAATGGTTCAAAACATAGTCAGGAAGAAGAGTCAGTCTTCGTGTACTTAATTCGGCATTGTGCCTTTCGTATTGAATTCCGATGCAATTTCTGTGTTTCACCGTCAATAAGAATGTCAGAGGGATACAGTAAACCTGAAGTGAAGCATCGGAATCTATAACTAGTGTCACAGGAATGGTTCAAACATAGACAGTAAGATGACTCAGTCTTCATGTACTTAAGTCGGCAATGTGCCTTTTGAATTTAATCCCGATGCGATTTCTGTGTGACATCGTCAATAAGATGGTCAGAGGGATACAGCAAACGGGAAGTGAAGCATCGGAATCTATAACTAGTGTCACAGGAATGGTTCAAAGCATAATCAGTAAGAAGAGTCAGTCTTCTTGTCCACAAGTCGGCATTGTGCCTTTTGTATTTAATTCCGATGCAATATTGTGTTTCATCGTCAATAAGAATGTCCAAGGGATACAGTAAACCTGAAGTGAAGCATCGGAATCTATAACTAGTGTCACAGGAATGGTTAAAAACATAGTCAGTAAGAAGTGTCAGTCTTCTTGTACTGAATTGGGCATTGTGCGTTTCGTATGTAATTCCGATGCAATATCTGTGCTTCACCGTCATAAGAAGGTCAGACTGATACAGTAAACCTGAAGTGAAGCATCGAAATCTATAACTAGTGTCACAGGAATGGTTGAAAACATAGACAGTATGAAGAGTCAGTCTTCTTGTACTTAAGTCGGCATTGTGCCTTCTGTATTTAATTCCGATGCAATTTCTGTGTTTCATCGTCAATAAGATAGTCCAAGGTATACAGTAAACCTGAAGTGAAGCATCGGAATCTATAACTAGTGTCACAGGAATGGTTCAAAACATAGTCAGTAAGAAGAGTCAGTCTTCTTGTACTTAATTGGGCATTGTGCCTTTCGTATTGAATTCGGATGCAATTTCTGTGTTTCACCGTCAATAAGAAGGTCAGAGAGATTCAGTAAACCAGAAGTGAAGCATCGGAATCTACAACTAGTGTCACAGGAATGGTTCAAACATAGACAGTAAGAAGAGTCAGTCTTCTTGTACTTAAGTCGGCATTGTGCCTTTTGTATTTAATTCCGATGCAAGTTCTGTGTTTCATCGTCAATAAGAAGGTCGGAGGGATACAGTAAACCGGAAGTGAAGCATCGGAAACTATAACTAGTGTCATAGGAATGGTTCAAATCGTAGACAGTAAAAAGATTTAGTCTTCTTGTACTTAAGTCGGCATTGTGCCTTTTTATTTAATTCCGATGCAATTTCTGTGTTTCATCGTCAATAAGAAGGTCCAAGGGATACAGTAAACCTGAAGTGAAGCATCGGAATCTATAACTAGTGTCACCGGAATGGTTCAAAATATAGACAGTAAGAAGAGTCAGTCTTCTTGTACTTAAGTCGGCATTGTGCCTTTTGTATTTCATTCCTATGCAATTTCTGTGATTCATCGTCAATAAGAAGGTCCAAGGGATACAGTAAGCCTGAAGTGAAGCATCGGACTCCATAACTAGTGTCACAGAAATGGATCAAAACATAGACAGTAGGAAGAGTCAGTCTTTTTACACGTAAGTCGGCATTGTGCCTTTTGTATTTAATTCCGATGCAATTTCTGAGTTTCATCATCAATAAGAATGTCCAAGGGAAACAGTAAACCTGAAGTGAAGCATCGGAATCTATAACTAGTGTCACAGGAATGGTTCAAAGCATAGACAGTATGAAGAGTCAGTCTTCATGTACATAAGACGGCAATGTGGCTTTTCTATTTAATTCCGATGCAATTTCTGTGTTTCATCGTCAATAGGAAGGTCACAGGGATACAGTAAACCTGAAGTGAAGCATCGGAATCTATAACTAGTGTCACAGGAATGGTTCAAATCATAGTCAGTAAGAAGAGTCAGTCTTCCTGTCCTTAAGTCGGCATTGTGCCTTTTTTATTTAATTCCTACGCAATTTCTGTGTTTCATCGGCAATAAGGTCAGAGGGATACAGTAAACCTGAAGTGAAGCATCGGAATCCATAACTAGTTTCACAGGAATGTTTCAAATCATTGTCAATAAGAAGAGTCGGTCTTCATGTACTTAAGTCGGCATTGTGCCTTTTGTATTTAATTCCGATGAGATTTCTGTTTTTCATCGTCAATAAGATGGTTCAAGGGATACAGTAAACCTGAAGTGAAGCATCGGAATCCATAACTAGTGTCACAGGAATTTTTCAAAACATAGACAGTAGGAAGAGTCAGTGTTCTTGTACTTAAGTCGGCATTGTGCCTTTTGTATTTAATTCTGATACAATTTCTGTGTTTCATCGTCAATAAGAAGGTCCAAGGGATACAGTAAACCAGAAGTGAAGCATCGGAATCTACGACTAGTGTCACAGGATTGGTTCAAAACATAGACAGTAAGAAGAGTCAGTCAACTTGTACTTAAGTCGGCATTGTGCATTTTCTATTTAATACCGATGCAATTTCTGTGTTTCATCGTCAATAAGAAGGTCAGAGGGATACAGTAAACCTGGAGTGAAGCATCGGAATCTATAACTAGTGTCACAGGAATGGTTCAAACATAGACAGTAAGAAGAGTCAGTCTTCATGTACTTAAGTCGGCATTGTGCCTTTTGTATTTAATCCCGATGCAATTTCTGTGTTTCATCGTCAATAAGAAGGTCAGAGGGATACAGTAAATAGGAAGTGAAGCATCGGAATCTATAACTAGTGTCACAGGAATGGTTCAAAACATAGTCAGTAAGAAGTGTCAGTCTTCTTGTCCTTAAGTCGGCATTGTGCCTTTTGCATTTAATTCCGATGCAATTTTGGGTTTCATCGTCAATAAGAATGTCCAAGGGATACAGTAAAACTGTAGTGAAGCATCGGAAACTATAACTAGTGTCACAGGAATGGTTCAAATCATTGTCAATAAGAAGAGTCGATCTTCATGTACTTAAGTCGGCATTATGACTTTTGTATTTAATTCCGATGCAATTTCTGTGTTTCATCGTCAATAAGAAAGTACAAGGGATACAGTAAACCTGAAGTGAAGCATCGGAATTTATAACTAGTGTCACAGGAATGGTTCAAAACATAGACAGTAGGAAGATTCAGTGTGCTTGTACTTAAGTCGGCAATGTGTCTTTTGTATTTAATTCCGATGCAATTTCTGTGTTTCATCGTCAATAAGATGGTCTAAGGGATACAGTAAACCTGAAGTGAAGCATCTGAATCCACAACTAGTGTCACAGGATTGGTTCAAAACATAGACAGTAAGAAGACTCAGTCGTCTTGTACTTAAGTCGGCATTGTGCCTTTTCTATTTAATACCGATGCAATTTATGTGTATCATCGTCAATAAGAAAGTACAAGAGAAACAGTAAACCTGAAGTGAAGCATCGGAATCTATAACTAGTGTCACAGGAATGGTTCAAAACATAGTCAGAAAGAAGAGTCAGTCTTCTTGTACTTAATTGGGAATTGTGCCTTTCGTATTTAATTCCGATGCAATTTCTCTGCTTCACCCTCAATAAGATGGTCAGAGGGATACAGTAAACCTGAAGTGAAGCATCGGAATCTATAACTAATGTCACAGGAATGGTTCAAACATAGACAGTAAGAAGAGTCGCTCTTCTTGTCCTTAAGTTGGCATTGTGCCTTTTGTATTTAATTCCGATGCAATATCTGTGTTTGATCGTCAATAAGAAGGTCCAAGGGATACAGTAAACCTGGAGTGAAGCATCGGAATCTATAACTAGAGTCTCACTAATGGTTCAAATCATACACAGATAGAAGAGTCAATTCTCTTGTACATAAGTCGCCATTGTGCCTTTTGTATTTAATTCCGATGCAATTTCTGTGTTTCATCGTCAATAAGAAGGTCCAAGGGATACATTAAACCTGAAGTGAAGCATCGGAATCTATAACTAGTGTCACTGGAATGGTTCAAAGTATAGACAGTAAGAAGAGTCAGTCTTCTTGTACTTAAGTCGGTATTGTGTCTTTTGTATTTAATTCCGATGCAATTTCTGTGATTCACTGTCAATAAGTTGGTCCAAGGGATACAGTAAACCTGAAGTGAAGCATCGGACTCTGTAACTAGTGTCACAGAAATGGAACAAAACATAGACAGTAGGAAGAGTCAGTCTTCTTATACTTAAGTCGGCATTGTGCCTTTTGTATTTAATTCCGATGCAATTTCTGTGTTTCATCGTCAATAAGTAGGTCGAAGGGATACAGTAAACCTAAAGTGAAGCATCGGAATCTATAACTAGTGACACAGGAATGGTTCAATCATAGTCAGTTCGAAGAGTCCGTCTTCATGTACTTAAGTCGGCATTGTGCCTTTTGTATTTTATTCCGATGCAATTTCTGTGTTTCATCGTCAATAAGAAGATCCAAGGGATACAGTAAACCTGAAGTGAAGCATCAGAATCTATAAGTAGTGTCACAGGAATGGTTCAAAACATAGTCAGGAAGAAGAGTCAGTCTTCGTGTACTTAATTCGGCATTGTGCCTTTCGTATTGAATTCCGATGCAATTTCTGTGTTTCACCGTCAATAAGAATGTCAGAGGGATACAGTAAACCTGAAGTGAAGCATCGGAATCTATAACTAGTGTCACAGGAATGGTTCAAACATAGACAGTAAGATGACTCAGTCTTCATGTACTTAAGTCGGCAATGTGCCTTTTGAATTTAATCCCGATGCGATTTCTGTGTGACATCGTCAATAAGATGGTCAGAGGGATACAGCAAACGGGAAGTGAAGCATCGGAATCTATAACTAGTGTCACAGGAATGGTTCAAAGCATAATCAGTAAGAAGAGTCAGTCTTCTTGTCCATAAGTCGGCATTGTGCCTTTTGTATTTAATTCCGATGCAATATTGTGTTTCATCGTCAATAAGAATGTCCAAGGGATACAGTAAACCTGAAGTGAAGCATCGGAATCTATAACTAGTGTCACAGGAATGGTTAAAAACATAGTCAGTAAGAAGTGTCAGTCTTCTTGTACTTAATTGGGCATTGTGCGTTTCGTATGTAATTCCGATGCAATATCTGTGCTTCACCGTCATAAGAAGGTCAGACTGATACAGTAAACCTGAAGTGAAGCATCGAAATCTATAACTAGTGTCACAGGAATGGTTCAAAACATAGACAGTATGAAGAGTCAGTCTTCTTGTACTTAAGTCGGCATTGTGCCTTTTGTATTTAATTCCGATGCAATTTCTGTGTTTCATCGTCAATAAGATAGTCCAAGGTATACAGTAAACCTGAAGTGAAGCATCGGAATCTATAACTAGTGTCACAGGAATGGTTCAAAACATAGTCAGTAAGAAGAGTCAGTCTTCTTGTACTTAATTGGGCATTGTGCCTTTCGTATTGAATTCGGATGCAATTTCTGTGTTTCACCGTCAATAAGAAGGTCAGAGAGATTCAGTAAACCAGAAGTGAAGCATCGGAATCTACAACTAGTGTCACAGGAATGGTTCAAACATAGACAGTAAGAAGAGTCAGTCTTCTTGTACTTAAGTCGGCATTGTGCCTTTTGTATTTAATTCCGATGCAAGTTCTGTGTTTCATCGTCAATAAGAAGGTCGGAGGGATACAGTAAACCGGAAGTGAAGCATCGGAAACTATAACTAGTGTCATAGGAATGGTTCAAATCGTAGACAGTAAAAAGATTTAGTCTTCTTGTACTTAAGTCGGCATTGTGCCTTTTTATTTAATTCCGATGCAATTTCTGTGTTTCATCGTCAATAAGAAGGTCCAAGGGATACAGTAAACCTGAAGTGAAGCATCGGAATCTATAACTAGTGTCACCGGAATGGTTCAAAATATAGACAGTAAGAAGAGTCAGTCTTCTTGTACTTAAGTCGGCATTGTGCCTTTTGTATTTCATTCCGATGCAATTTCTGTGATTCATCGTCAATAAGAAGGTCCAAGGGATACAGTAAGCCTGAAGTGAAGCATCGGACTCCATAACTAGTGTCACAGAAATGGATCAAAACATAGACAGTAGGAAGAGTCAGTCTTTTTACACGTAAGTCGGCATTGTGCCTTTTGTATTTAATTCCGATGCAATTTCTGAGTTTCATCATCAATAAGAAGGTCCAAGGGAACCAGTAAACCTGAAGTGAAGCATCGGAATCTATAACTAGTGTCACAGGAATGGTTCAAAGCATAGACAGTATGAAGAGTCAGTCTTCATGTACATAAGACGGCAATGTGGCTTTTCTATTTAATTCTGATACAATTTCTGTGTTTCATCGTCAATAAGAAGGTCCAAGGGATACAGTAAACCAGAAGTGAAGCATCGGAATCTACGACTAGTGTCACAGGATTGGTTCAAAACATAGACAGTAAGAAGAGTCAGTCATCTTGTACTTAAGTCGGCATTGTGCATTTTCTATTTAATACCGATGCAATTTCTGTGTTTCATCGTCAATAAGAAGGTCAGAGGGATTGAGTAAACCTGAAGTGAAGCATCGGAATCCATAACTAGTTTCACAGGAATGTTTCAAATCATTGTCAATAAGAAGAGTCGGTCTTCATGTACTTAAGTCGGCATTGTGCCTTTTGTATTTAATTCCGATGAAATTTCTGTGTTTCATCGTCAATAAGATGGTTCAAGGGATACAGTAAACCTGAAGTGAAGCATCGGAATCCATAACTAGTGTCACAGGAATTTTTCAAAACATAGACAGTAGGAAGAGTCAGTGTTCTTGTACTTAAGTCGGCATTGTGCCTTTTGTATTTAATTCTGATACAATTTCTGTGTTTCATCGTCAATAAGAAGGTCCAAGGGATACAGTAAACCAGAAGTGAAGCATCGGAAACTACAACTAGTGTCACAGGATTGGTTCAAAACATAGACAGTAAGAAGAGTCAGTCATCTTGTACTTAAGTCGGCATTGTGCCTTTTCTATTTAATACCGATGCAATTTCTGTGTCTCATCGTCAATAAGAAGGTCAGAGGGATACAGTAAACCTGAAGTGAAGCATCGGAATCTATAACTAGTGTCACAGGAATGGTTCAAAACATAGTCAGTAAGAAGAGTTAGTCTTCTTGTACTTAATTCGGCATTACTCTTTCGTATTGAATTCTGATACAATTTATGTGCTTCACCGTCAATAAGAAGGTCAGAGGGATACAGTAAACCTGAAGTGAAGCATCGGAATCTATAACTAGTGGCACAGGAATGGTTCAAACGTAGACAGTAAGAAGAGTCAGTCTTCATGTACCTAAGTCGGCATTGTGCCTTTTGTATATAATTCCGATGCAATTTCTGTGTTTCATCGTCAATATGAAGGTCAGAGGTATACAGTAAACCGGAAGTGAAGCATCGGAATCTATAACTAGTGTCACAGGAATGGTTCAAAACATAGTCAGTAAGAAGAGTCAGTCTTCTTGTCCTTAAGTCGGCATTGTGCATTTAGTATTTAATTCCGATTCAATTTCTGTGTTTGATCGTGAATAAGAAGGTCCAAGGGATACAGTAAACCTGGAGTGAAGCATCGGAATCTATAACTAGAGTCACAGCAGTGGTTCAAAACATAGGCAGTAAGAAGAGTCAGTCATCTTGTACTTATTTCAGGATTGTGCCTTTTGTATGTAGTTCCGATGCGATTTCTGTTTTTCCTCGTCAATAAGATGGTCCAAGGGATACAGTAAACCTGGAGTGAAGCATCGGAATCAATAACTAGTGTCACAGGAATGGTTCAAAACATAGACAGTAAGAAGAGTCAGACTTCTTGTACTTAAGTCGACTTTGTGCATTTTCTTTTTTAATTCCGATGCAATTTCTGTGATGCATCGTCAATAAGAAGGTCAGAGGGATACAATAAACCTGGAGTGAAGCATCGGAATCTATAACTAGTGTCACTGGAATGGTTCAAAGTATAGACAGTAAGATGAGTCAGTCTTCTTGTACTTAAGTCGGCATTGTGCCTTTTGTATTTAATTCCGATGAAATTTCTGTGTTTCATCGTCAATAAGATGGTCCAAGGGATACAGTAAACCTGAAGTGTAGCATCGGAATCTATAACTAGTGTCACAGGAATGGTTCAAAACATAGACAGTAGGAAGGGTCAGTCTTCTTGTACTTAAGTCGGCATTGTGCCTTTCGTATTTAATTCCGATGCACTTTCTGTGTTTTATCGTCAATAAGAAAGTCCAAGGGATACGGCAAACCTGGAGTGAAGCATCGGAATCTATAACTAGTGTCAAAGTAATGGTTCAAAACATAGACAGTAAGAAAAAACAGTCTTCGTTTACTTAAGTCGGCATTTAGCCTTTTGTATTTACTTCCGATGCAATTTCTGTGTTTCATCGTCAATAAGAAATTCCAATGTTTACAGTAAACCTGAGGTGAAGCATCGGAATCTATAACTAGTGTCACAGGAATGGTTCAAAGCATAGTCAGTAAGAAGAGTCAGTCTTCTTGTGCTTAAGTCGGCATTGTACCTTTTCTATTTAATTCTGATGCAATTTCTGTGTTTCATCGTCAATAACAAGATCCAAGGGATACAGTAAACCTGGAGTGAAGCATCGGAATCTATAACTAGTGTAATTGGAGTGGTTCAAAACATAGACAGTAAGAAGAGTCAGTCTACTTGTACTTAAGTCGGCATTTTGCCTTTTGTATTTAATTTCGATGCAATTTCTGTGTTTCATCGTCAATAAGAAGGTCGGAGGGATACAGTAAACCTGAAGTGAAGCATCGGAATCTATAGCTAGTGTCACAGGAATGGTTCAAATCATAGACAGTAGGAAGAGTCAGTCTTCTTGTACTTAAGTCGGCATTGTGTCTGTTGTATTTAATTCTGATGCAATTTCTGTGTTTCGTCATCAATAAGAAGTTCAGAGGGATACAGTAATCCTGAAGTGAGGCATCGGAATCCAAAACCAGTGTCACAGGAATGGTTCAAAACATAGACAGTAGGAAGAGTCAGTCTTCTTGTACGTAAGTCGGCATTGTGCCTTTTGTATTTAATTCCGATGCAATTTCTGTGTTTCATCGTCAAAAAGATGGTCCAAGGTATACAAAAAAACTACAGTAAAGCATCGGAATCTATAACTAGTTTCACAGGAATGGTTCAAAACGTAGACAGTAAAAAGAGTCAGTCTTCGTGTACTTAAGTCGGCATTTTGCCTTTTGTATTTAATTCCGATGCAATTGCTGTGTTTCATCGTCAATAACAAAGTCCATGGGATACAGTAAACCTGAAGTGAAGCATCGGAATCTACAACTAGTGTCACAGGATTGGTTCAAAACATAGACAGTAAGAAGAGTCAGTCTTCTTGTACTTAAGTCGGCATTGTGCCTTTTGTATTTAATTCTGATGCAATTTCTGTGTTTCATCGTCAATAAGAAGGTCCAAGGGATACAGTAAACCAGAAGTGAAGCATCGGAATCTACAACTAGTGTCACAGGATTGGTTCAAAACATAGACAGTAAGAAGAGTCAGTCTTCTTGTACTTAAGTCGGCATTGTGGCTTTTCTATTTAATACCGATGCAATTTCTGTGTTTCATCGTCAATAAGAAGGTCAGAGGGATACAGTAAACCTGAAGTGAAGAATCGGAATCTATAACTAGTGTCACAGGAATGGTTCAAAACATAGTCAGTAAGAAGAGTCAGTCTTCTTGTACTTTACTCGGCATTGTGCCTTTTGTATTTAATTCCGATGCAATTTTTGTGTTTCATCGGCAACAAGGTCAGAGGTATACAGTAAACCTGAAGTGAAGCATCGGAATCTAAAACTAATGTCACAGGAATGGTTCAAAACATAGACAGTAGGAACAGTCAGTCTTCTTGTACTTAAGTCGGCATTGGGCCTTTTGTAATTAATTCCGATGCAATTTCTGTGTTTCATCGTCTGCAAGAAGGTCAGAGGGATTGAGTAAACCTGAAGTGAAGCATCGGAATCCATAACTAGTGTCACAGGAATGTTTCAAATCATTGTCGATAAGAAGAGTCGGTCTTCATGTACTTAAGTCGGCATTGTGCCTTTTGTATTTAATTCCGATGAAATTTCTGTGTTTCATCGTCAATAAGATGGTTCAAGAGATACAGTAAACCTGAAGTGAAGCATCGGAATCCATAACTAGTGTCACAGGAGTTTTTCAAAACATAGACAGTAGGAAGAGTCAGTGTTCTTGTACTTAAGTCGGCATTGTGCCTTTTGTATTTAATTCTGATGCAATTTCTGTGTTTCATCGTCAATAAGAAGGTCCAAGGGATACAGTAAACCAGAAGTGAAGCATCGGAATCTACAACTAGTGTCACAGGATTGGTTCAAAACATAGACAGTAAGAAGAGTCAGTCTTCTTGTACTTAAGTCGGCATTGTGGCTTTTCTATTTAATACCGATGCAATTTCTGTGTTTCATCGTCAATAAGAAGGTCAGAGGGATACAGTAAACCTGAAGTGAAGAATCGGAATCTATAACTAGTGTCACAGGAATGGTTCAAAACATAGTCAGTAAGAAGAGTCAGTCTTCTTGTACTTAATTCGGCATTACCCTTTCGTATTGAATTCCGATGCAATTTATGTGCTTCACCGTCAATAAGAAGGTCATAGGGATACAGTACACCTGCAGTGAAGCAACGGAATCTATAACTAGTGGCACAGGAATGGTTCAAAGGTAGACAGTAAGAAGAGTCAGTCTTCATGAACCTAAGTCGGCATTGTGCCTGTTGTATATAATTCCGATGCAATTTCTGTGTTTCATCGTCAATTTGAAGGTCAGAGGTATACAGTTACCCGGAAATGAAGCATCGGAATCTATAACTAGTGTCACAGGAATGGTTCATAACATAGTCAGTAAGATGAGTCAGTCTTCTTGTCCTTAAGTCGGCATTGTGCCTTTAGTATTTCATTCCGATTCAATTTCTGTGTTTCATCGTCAATATGAAGGTCCAAGGGATACAGTAAACCTGGAGTGAAGCATCGGAATCCATAACTAGAGTCACAGTAGTGATTCAAAACATAGACAGTATGAAGAGTCAGTCATCTTGTACTTATTTCGTGATTGTGCCTTTTGTATTTAGTTCCGATGCAATTTCTGTTTTTCATCGTCAATAAGAAGGTCCAAGGGATACAGTAAACCTTTAGTGAAGCATCGGAATCTATAACTAGTGTCACAGGAATGGTTCAAAACATAGACAGTAAGAAGAGTCAGACTTCTTGTACTTAGTCGACTTTGTGCATTTTCTTATTAATTCCGATGCAATTTCTGTGATGCATCGTCAATAAGAAGGTCAGAGGGATACAATAAACCTGGAGTGAAGCATCGGAATCTATAACTAGCGTCACTGGAATGGTTCAAAGTATAGACAGTAAGAAGAGTCAGTCTTCTTGTACTTAAGTCGGCATTGTGCCTTTTGCATTTAATTCCGATGAAATTTCTGTGTTTCATCGTCAATAAGTAGGTCCAAGGGATACAGTAAACCTGAAGTGAAGCATCGGAATCTATAACTAGCGTCACAGGAATGGTTCAAACATAGACAGTAGGAAGGGTCAGTCTTCTTGTACTTAAGTCGGCATTGTGCCTTTCGTATTTAATTCCGATGTACTTTCTGTGTTTCATCGTCAATAAGAAGGTCCAAGGGATACGGCAAACATGGAGTGAAGCATCGGAATCTATAACTAGTGTCACAGTAATGGTTCAAAACATAGATAGTAAGAAAAGTCAGTCTTCGTTTACTTAAGTCGAGATTTAGCCTTTTGTATTTACTTCCGATGCAATTTCAGTGTTTCATCGTCAATAAGAAATTCCAATGTTTACAGTAAACCTGAGGTGAAGCATCGGAATCTAAAACTAGTGTCACAGGAATGGTTCAAAACATAGTCAGTAAGAAGAGTCAGTCTTCTTGTGCTTAAGTCGGCATTGTACCTTTTCTATTTAATTCTGATGCAATTTCTGTGTTTCATCGTCAATAACAAGATCCAAGGGATACAGTAAACCTGGAGTGCAGCATCGGAATCTGTAACTAGTGTCAATGGAGTGGTTCAAAACATAGACAGTAAGAAGAGTCAGTCTTCTTGTACTTAAGTCGGCATTTAGCCTTTTGTATTTAAAATCGATGCAATTTCTGTGTTTCATCGTCAATAAGAAGGTCGGAGGGATACAGTAAACCTGAAGTGAAGCATCGGAATCTATAGCTAGTGTCACAGGAATGGTTCAAATCATAGACAGTAGGAAGAGTCAGTCTTCTTGTACTTAAGTCGGCATTGTGTCTTTTGTATTTAATTCTGATGCAATTTCTGTGTTTCGTCATCAATAAGAAGGTCAGAGGGATACAGTAAACCTGAAGTGAGGCATCGGAATCCAAAACCAGTGTCACAGGAATGGTTCAAATCATAGACAGTAGGAAGAGTCAGTCTTCTTGTACGTAAGTCGGCATTGTGCCTTTTGTATTTAATTCCGATGCAATTTCTGTGTTTCATCGTCAAAAAGATGGTCCAAGGTATACAAAAAAACTACAATGGACCATCGGAATCTATAACTAGTTTCACAGGAATGGTTCAAAACGTAGACAGTAAAAAGAGTCAGTCTTCGTGTACTTAAGTCGGCATTTTGCCTTTTGTATTTAATTCCGATGCAATTGCTGTGTTTCATCGTCAATAACAAAGTCCATGGGATACAGTAAACCTGAAGTGAAGCATCGGAGTCTATAACTAGTGTCACAGGAATGGTTCAAAACATAGTCAGTAAGAAGAGTCAGTCTTCTTGTACTTTACTCGGCATTGTGCCTTTTGTATTTAATTCCGATGCAATTTTTGTGTTTCATCGGCAACAAGGTCAGAGGTATACAGTAAACCTGATGTGAAGCATCGGAATCTAAAACTAATGTCACAGGAATGGTTCAAAACATAGACAGTAGGAACAGTCAGTCTTCTTGTACTTAAGTCGGCATTGTGCCTTTTGTAATTAATTCCGATGCAATTTCTGTGTTTCATCGTCTGCAAGAAGGTCAGAGGGATTGAGTAAACCTGAAGTGAAGCATCGGAATCCATAACTAGTGTCACAGGAATGTTTCAAATCATTGTCGATAAGAAGAGTCGGTCTTCATGTACTTAAGTCGGCATTGTGCCTTTTGTATTTAATTCCGATGAAATTTCTGTGTTTCATCGTCAATAAGATGGTTCAAGGGATACAGTAAACCTGAAGTGAAGCATCGGAATCCATAACTAGTGTCACAGGAATTTTTCAAAACATAGACAGTAGGAAGAGTCAGTGTTCTTGTACTTAAGTCGGCATTGTGCCTTTTGTATTTAATTCTGATGCAATTTCTGTGTTTCATCGTCAATAAGAAGGCCCAAGGGATACAGTGAACCTGAAGTGAAGAATCGGAATCTATAACTAGTGTCACAGGAATGGTTCAAAACATAATCAGTAAGAAGAGTCAGTCTTCTTGTACTTAATTCGGCATTACCCTTTCGTATTGAATTCCGATGCAATTTATGTGCTTCACCGTCAATAAGAAGGTCAGAGGGATACAGTAAACCAGCAGTGAAGCAACGGAATCTATAACTAGTGGCACAGGAATGGTTCAAACGTTGACAGTAAGAAGAGTCAGTCTTCATGAACCTAAGTCGGCATTGTGCCTTTTGTATATAATTCCGATGCAATTTCTGTGTTTCATCGTCAATATGAAGGTCAGAGGTATACAGTTACCCGGAAGTGAAGCATCGGAATCTATAACTAGTGTCACAGGAATGGTTCATAACATAGTCAGTAAGATGAGTAAGTCTTCTTGTCCTTAAGTCGGCATTGTGCCTTTAGTATTTCATTCCAATTCAATTTCTGTGTTTCATCGTCAATAAGAAGGTCCAAGGGATACAGTAAACCTGGAGTGAAGCATCGGAATCCATGACTAGAGTCACAGTAGTGATTCAAAACATAGACAGTATGAAGAGTCAGTCATCTTGTACTTATTTCGTGATTGTGCCTTTTGTATTTAGTTCCGATGCAATTTCTGTTTTTCATCGTCAATAAGAAGGTCCAAGGGATACAGTAAACCTTTAGTGAAGCATCGGAATCTATAACTAGTGTCACAGGAATGGTTCAAAACATAGACAGTAAGAAGAGTCAGACTTCTTGTACTTAAGTCGACTTTTTGCATTTTCTTATTAATTCCGATGCAATTTCTGTGATGCATCGTCAACAAGAAGGTCAGAGGGATACAATAAACCTGGAGTGAAGCATCGGAATCTATAACTAGTGTCACAGGAATGGTTCAAACATAGACAGTAGGAAGGGTCAGTCTTCTTGTACTTAAGTCGGCATTGTGCCTTTCGTATTTAATTCCGATGCACTTTCTGTGTTTCATCGTCAATAAGAAGGTCGGAGGGATACAGTAAACCTGAAGTGAAGCATCGGAATCTATAGCTAGTGTCACAGGAATGGTTCAAATCATAGACAGTAGGAAGAGTCAGTCTTCTTGTACTTAAGTCGGCATTGTGTCTTTTGTATTTAATTCTGATGCAATTTCTGTGTTTCGTCATCAATAAGAAGGTCAGAGGGATACAGTAAACCTGAAGTGAGGCATCGGAATCCAAAACCAGTGTCACAGGAATGGTTCAAATCATAGACAGTAGGAAGAGTCAGTCTTCTTGTACGTAAGTCGGCATTGTGCCTTTTGTATTTAATTCCGATGCAATTTCTGTGTTTCATCGTCAAAAAGATGGTCCAAGGTATACAAAAAAACTACAATGGACCATCGGAATCTATAACTAGTTTCACAGGAATGGTTCAAAACGTAGACAGTAAAAAGAGTCAGTCTTCGTGTACTTAAGTCGGCATTTTGCCTTTTGTATTTAATTCCGATGCAATTGCTGTGTTTCATCGTCAATAACAAAGTCCATGGGATACAGTAAACCTGAAGTGAAGCATCGGAGTCTATAACTAGTGTCACAGGAATGGTTCAAAACATAGTCAGTAAGAAGAGTCAGTCTTCTTGTACTTTACTCGGCATTGTGCCTTTTGTATTTAATTCCGATGCAATTTTTGTGTTTCATCGGCAACAAGGTCAGAGGTATACAGTAAACCTGATGTGAAGCATCGGAATCTAAAACTAATGTCACAGGAATGGTTCAAAACATAGACAGGAGGAACAGTCAGTCTTCTTGTACTTAAGTCGGCATTGTGCCTTTTGTAATTAATTCCGATGCAATTTCTGTGTTTCATCGTCTGCAAGAAGGTCAGAGGGATTGAGTAAACCTGAAGTGAAGCATCGGAATCCATAACTAGTGTCACAGGAATGTTTCAAATCATTGTCGATAAGAAGAGTCGGTCTTCATGTACTTAAGTCGGCTTTGTGCTTTTTGTATTTAATTCCGATGAAATTTCTGTGTTTCATCGTCAATAAGATGGTTCAAGGGATACAGTAAACCTGAAGTGAAGCATCGGAATCCATAACTAGTGTCACAGGAATTTTTCAAAACATAGACAGTAGGAAGAGTCAGTGTTCTTGTACTTAAGTCGGCATTGTGCCTTTTGTATTTAATTCTGATGCAATTTCTGTGTTTCATCGTCAATAAGAAGGCCCAAGGGATACAGTGAACCTGAAGTGAAGAATCGGAATCTATAACTAGTGTCACAGGAATGGTTCAAAACATAGTCAGTAAGAAGAGTCAGTCTTCTTGTACTTAATTCGGCATTACCCTTTCGTATTGAATTCCGATGCAATTTATGTGCTTCACCGTCAATAAGAAGGTCAGAGGGATACAGTAAACCTGCAGTGAAGCAACGGAATCTATAACTAGTGGCACAGGAATGGTTCAAACGTAGACAGTAAGAAGAGTCAGTCTTCATGAACCTAAGTCGGCATTGTGCCTTTTGTATATAATTCCGATGCAATTTCTGTGTTTCATCGTCAATATGAAGGTCAGAGGTATACAGTTACCCGGAAGTGAAGCATCGGAATCTATAACTAGTGTCACAGGAATGGTTCATAACATAGTCAGTAAGATGAGTAAGTCTTCTTGTCCTTAAGTCGGCATTGTGCCTTTAGTATTTCATTCCAATTCAATTTCTGTGTTTCATCGTCAATAAGAAGGTCCAAGGGATACAGTAAACCTGGAGTGAAGCATCGGAATCCATGACTAGAGTCACAGTAGTGATTCAAAACATAGACAGTATGAAGAGTCAGTCTTCTTGTACTTATTTCGTGATTGTGCCTTTTGTATTTAGTTCCGATGCAATTTCTGTTTTTCATCGTCAATAAGAAGGTCCAAGGGATACAGTAAACCTTTAGTGAAGCATCGGAATCTATAACTAGTGTCACAGGAATGGTTCAAAACATAGACAGTAAGAAGAGTCAGACTTCTTGTACTTAAGTCGACTTTTTGCATTTTCTTATTAATTGCGATGCAATTTCTGTGATGCATCGTCAACAAGAAGGTCAGAGGGATACAATAAACCTGGAGTGAAGCATCGGAATCTATAACTAGTGTCACAGGAATGGTTCAAACATAGACAGTAGGAAGGGTCAGTCTTCTTGTACTTAAGTCGGCAATGTGCCTTTCGTATTTAATTCCGATGCACTTTCTGTGTTTCATCGTCAATAAGAAGGTCCAAGGGATACGGCAAACCTGGAGTGAAGCATCGGAATCTATAACTAGTGTCACAGTAATGGTTCAAAACATAGACAGTAAGAAAAGTCAGTCTTCGTTTACTTAAGTCGGCATTTAGCCTTTTGTATTTACTTCCGATGCAATTTCTGTGTTTCATCGTCAATAAGAAATTCCAAGGTTTACAGTAAACCTGAGGTGAAGCATCGGAATCTATAACTAGTGTCACAGGAATGGTTCAAAGCATAGTCAGTAAGAAGAGTCAGTCTTCTTGTGCTTATGTCGGCATCGTACCTTTTCTATTTAATTCTGACGCAATTTCTGTGTTTCATCGTCAATAACAAGGTCCAAGGGATACAGTAAACCTGGAGTGAAGCATCGGAATCTGTAACTAGTGTCAATGGAGTGGTTCAAAACATAGACAGTAAGAAGAGTCAGTCTTCTTGTACTTAAGTCGGCATTTTGCCTTTTGTATTTAATTTCGATGCAATTTCTGTGTTTCATCGTCAATAAGAAGGTCGGAGAGATGCAGTAAACCTGAAGTGAAGCATCGGAATCTATAGCTAGTGTCACAGGAATGGTTCAAATCATAGACAGTAGGAAGAGTCAGTCTTCTTGTACTTAAGTCGGCATTGAGTCTTTTCTATTTAATTCTGATGCAATTTCTGTGTTTCGTCATCAATAAGAAGGTCAGAGGGATACAGTAAACGTGAAGTGAGGCATCGGAATCCAAAACCAGTGTCACAGGAATGGTTCAAAACATAGACAGTAGGAAGAGTCAGTCTTCTTGTACATAAGTCGGCATTGTGCCTTTTGTATTTAATTCCGATGCATTTTCTGTGTTTCATCGTCAAAAAGATGATCCATGGTATACAAAGAAACTAAAGTGAAGCATCGGAATATATAACTAGTTTCACAGGAATGGTTCAAAACGTAGACAGTAAGAAGAGTCAGACTTCTTGTACTTAAGTCGACATTGTGCCTTTTCTACTTAATTCCGATGCAATTTCTGTGTTTCATTGTCAATAAGAAGGCCAGAGGGATACAATAAACCTGAAGGGAAGCATCGGAATCTATAACTAGTGTCACAGGAATGGTTCAAAAGAAAGTCAGTAAGAAGAGTCAGTCTTCTTGTCCTTAAGTCGGCATTGTGCCATTTGCATTTAATTCCGATGCAATTTCTGTGTTTCATCGCCAATAAGAAGGTCCAAGGGATACAGTAAACCTGGAGTGAAGCATCGGAATCTATAACTAGTGTCACAGGAATGGTTCTAAGCATAGACAGTAAAAAGAGTCAGTCTTCGTGTACTTAAGTCGGCAATTTGCCTTTTGTATTTAATTCCGATGCAATTGCTGTGTTTCATCGTCAATAACAAGGTCCATGGGATACAGTAAACCTGAAGTGAAGCATCGGAATCTATAACTAGTGTCACAGGAATGGTTCAAAGCATAGTCAGTAAGAAGAGTCAGTCTTCTTGTACTTTACTCGGCATTGTGCCTTTTGTATTTAATTCCGATGCAACTTCTGTGTTTCATCGGCAATAAGGTCAGAGGGATACAATGAACCTGAAGTGAAGCATCGGAATCCATAACTAGTGTCACAGGAATTTTTCAAAACATAGACAGTAGGAAGAGTCAGTGTTCTTGTACTTAAGTCGGCATTGTGCCTTTTGTATTTAATTCTGATGCAATTTCTGTGTTTCATCGTCACTAAGAATGTCAGAGGGATACAGTAAACCTGAAGTGAAGAATCGGAATCTATAAGTAGTGTCACAGGAATGGTTCAAAACATAGTTAGTAAGAAGAGTCAGTCTTCTTGTACTTAATTCGGCATTACCTTTTCGTATTGAATTCCGATGCAATTTATGTGCTTCACCGTCAATACGAAGGTCAGAGGGATACAGTAAACCTGAAGTGAGGCATCGGAATCCAAAACTAGTGTCACAGGAATTGTTCAAAACATAGACAGTAGGAAGAGTCAGTCTTCTTGTACGTAAGTCGGCATTGTGCATTTTGTATTTAATTCCGATGCAATTCCTGTGTTTCATTGTCAAAAAGATGGTCCAAGGTATACAGTAAAACTAAAGTGATGCATCGGAATCTATAACTAGTTTCACAGGAATGGTTCAAAACATAGTCAGTAAGAAGAGTCAGTCTTCTTGTACTTAAGTCTTCATTGTGCCTGTTCAATTTAATTCCGATGCTAATTCTGTGATTCATCGTCAATAAGAAGGTCCAAGGGATACAGTAAACCTGGAGAGAATCATCGGAATCTATAACTAGTGTCACAGGAATTGTTCAAAACATAGACTGTAAGAAGAGTCAGTCTTCTAGTACTTACGTCGACATTGTGCCTTTTCTATTTTATTCCGATGCTATTTCTGTGTTTCTTCGTCAATAAGAAGGTCAGAGGGATACAATAAACCTGAAGTGAAGCATCGGAATCTATAACTAGTGTCACAGGAATGGTTCAAAACAAAGTCAGTAAGAAGAGTCAGTCTTCTTGTCCTTAAGTCGGCATTGTGCCTTTTGTATTTAATTCCGATGCAATTTCTGTGTTTCATCGTCAATAAGAAGGTCAGAGGGATACAGTAAACCTTGAAGTGATGCATCGGAATCTATAGCTAGTGTCACAGGAATGGTTCAAACCAAAGTCAGTAAGAAGAGTCAGTCTTCTTGTCCATAAGTCGGCATTGTGCCTTTTGTATTTAATTCCAATGCAATTTCTGTGTTTCATCGTCAATAAGAAGGTCCAAAGGATACAGTAAACATGGAGTGAAGCATCGGAAACTATATCTAGTGTCACAGGAATGGTTCAAAACATAGACAGTAAGAAGAGTCAGTCTTCTTGTACTTAATTCGGCAATGTGCCTTTTGTATTTATTTCCGATGCAATTTCTGTTTTTCATCGTCAATAAGAAGGTCCAAGGGATACAGTAAACCTGAGGTGAAGCATCGGAATCTATAACTAGTGTCACAGGAATGGTTCAAATCATAGTCAGTAAGAAGATTAAGTCTTCTTGTACTTAAGTCGGCATTGTACCTTTTCTATTTAATTCCGATGCAATTTCTGTGTTTCATCGTCAATAACAAGTTCCAAGGCATACAGTAAACCTGAAGTGAAGCATCGGAATCTATAACTAGTGTCAATGGAATGGTTCAAAACATAGACAGTAAGAAGAGTCAGTCTTCTTGTACTTAAGTCGGCATTGTGCCTTTTGTATTTAATTCCGATGCAGTTTCTGTGTTTCATCGTCAATAAGAAGGTCAGAGGGGTACGGTAAACCTGAAGTGAAGCATCGAAATCTATAGCTAGTGTCACAGGAATGGTTCAAAACATAGTCAGTAAGAAGAGTCAGTCTTCTTGTCCTTAAGTCGTCATTGTGCCTTTTGTATTTAATTCCGATGCAATTTCTGTGTTTCATCATCAATAAGAAGGTCCAAGGGATACAGTAAACCTGGAGTGAAGAATCGGAATCTATAACTAGTGTCACAGGAATGGTTCAAAACATAGACAGTAAGAAGAGTCAGTCTCCTTGTACTTAATTCTGCACTGTGCCTTTTGTATTTAATTCCGATGCAATTTCTGTGTTTCATCGTCATTAAGAAGGACCAAGGGATACAGTAAACCTGGAGTGAAAGATCGGAGTCTATAACTAGTGTCACAGGAATGGTTCAAAACATAGTCAGTAAGAAGAGTCAGTCTTCTTGTAGTTAAGTCATCAGTGTGCCTTTTCTATTTCATTCCGATGCAATTTCTGTGTTTCATCGTCAATAAGAAGGTCCCAGGGATACAGTAAAATGGAGTGAAGCATCGGAAACTATAACTAGTGTCACAGGAATGGTTCAAAACATAGACAGTTAGAAGAGTCAGTCTTCTTGTACTTACGTCGGCATAGTGCCTTTTCGATTTAATTCCGATGCAATTTGTGTGTTTCATCGTCAATAAGAAGGTCTAAGGGATACAGTAAACCTGAAGTGAAGCATCGGAATCTATAACTAGTGTCACAGGAATGGTTCAAAAAATAGTCAGTAAGAAGAGTCAGTCTTCTTGTACTTAAGTCGGCATTGTACCTTTTCTATTTAATTCCGATGATATTTCTGTGTTTCATCGTCAATAACAAGGTCTAAGGGATACAGTAAACCTGGAGTGAAGCATCGGAATCTATAACTAGTGTCAATGGAATATTTCAAAACATAGACTGTAAGATGAGTCAGTCTTCTTGTACTTAAGTCGGCATTGTGCCTTTTGTATTTAATTCCGATGCAGTTTCTGTGTTTCATCGTCAATAAGAAGGTCAGATGGGTACTCTAAACCTGAAGTGAAGCATAGAATCTATAGCTAGTGTCACAGGAATGGTTCAAAACATAGTCAGTAAGAGGTGTCAGTCTTCTTCTCCTTAAGTCGGCATTGTGCCTTTTGTATTTAATTCCGATGGAATTTCTGTGTTTCATCATCAATAAGAAGGTCCAAGGGATACAGTAAACCTGGAGTGAAGCATTGGAATCTATAACTAGTGTCACAAGAATGGTCAAAACATAGACAGTAAGAAGAGTCAGTCTCCTTGTACTTAATTCTGCACTGTGCCTTTTGTATTTAATTCCGATGCATATTCTGTGTTTAATCGTCAAGAAGAAGGTCCAAGGGATACAGTAAACCTGAAGTGAAGCATCGGAATCTATAACTAGTGTCACAGGAATGGTTCAAAACATAGTCAGTAAGAAGAGTCAGTCTTCTTGTACTTAAGTCGGCATTGTACCTTTTCTATTTAATACCGATGATATTTCTGTGTTTCATCGTCAATAACAAGGTCTAAGGGATACAGTAAACCTGGAGTGAAGCATCGGAATCTATAACTAGTGTCAATGGAATATTTCAAAACATATACTGTAAGATGAGTCAGTCTTCTTGTACTTAGGTCGACATTGTGCCTTTTGTATTTAATTCCGATGCAGTTTCTGTGTTTCATCGTCAATAAGAAGGTCAGATGGGTACAGTAACCCTGAAGTGAAGCATAGAATCTATAGCTAGTGTCACAGGAATGGTTCAAAACATAGTCAGTAAGAAGAGTCAGTCTTCTCCTTAAGTCGGCATTGTGCCTTTTGTATTTAATTCCGATGGAATTTCTGTGTTTCATCATCAATAAGAAGGTCCAAGGGATACAGTAAACCTGGAGTGAAGCACTGGAATCTATAACTAGTGTCACAATAATGGTTCAAAACATAGACAGTAAGAAGAGTCAGTCTCCTTGTACTTAATTCTGCACTGTGCCTTTTGTATTTAATTCCGATTCAATTTCTGTGTTTCATCGTCAATAAGAATGTCCAAGGGATACAGTAAACCTGAAGTGTAGCATCGGAATTTATAACTAGTGTCACAGGAATAGTTCAAAACATAGTCAGTAAGAAGAGTCAGTCTTCTTGTACTTAAGTCGGCATTGTGCCTTTTCTATTTAATTCCGATGCAATTTCTGTGTTTAATCGTCAATAAGAAGGATCAAGGGATACAGTAAACCTGGAGTGAAGCATCGGAGTCTATAACTAGTGTCAGAGGACTGGTTCAAAAATAGACAGTAAGAAGAGTCAGTCTTCTTGAACTTAATTCGGCATTGTGCCTTTTGTATTCAATTCCGATGCAATTTCTGTGTTTCATGGTCAATAAGAAGGTCAGAGGGATACAGTAAACCTGAAGTGAAGCATTGGAATCCATAACTAGTGTCACAGGATTGGTTCAAAACATAGTCAGTAAGAAGAGTTAGTCTTCTTGTACCTAAGTCGGCATTGTGCCTTTTGTATTTAATTCCGATGCAATTTCTGTGTTTCATCGTCAATAAGAAGGTCCAAGGGATACAGTGAACCTGGAGTGAAGCATCGGAATCTATAACTAGTGTCACAGGAATGGTTCAAATCATAGACTGTAAGAAGAGTCAGTCTTCGTGCACTTCAGTCGGCATTTTGCCTTTTGTATTTAATTCCGATGCAATTTTTGTGTTTCATAGTCAATGAGAAGGTCCAAGGGATACAGTAAACCTGAAGTGAAGCATCGGGATCTATAACTAGTGTCACAGGAATCGTTCAAAACATAGTCAGTAAGAAGAGTCAGTCTTCTTGTACTTAAGTCGGCATAGTGCCTTTCTATTTAATTCCGATGCAATTTGTGTGTTTCATCGTCAATAAGAAGGTCCAAATGATACAGTAAACCCGGAGTGAAGCATCGGAATCTATAACTAGTGTCAATGGTATGGTTCAAAACATGGACGGTAAGAAGAGTCAGTCTTCTTGTACTTAAGTCGGCATTGTGCCTTTTGTATCTAATTACGGTGCAATGTCTGTGTTTCATCGGCATTAAGAAGGTCAGAGGGATACAGTAAACCTGAAGTGAAGCATCGGAATCTATAGCTACTGTCACAGGAATGGTTCAAAGCATAGTCAGTAAGAAGAGTCAATCTTGTTGTCCTTAAGTCGGCATTGTGCCTTTTGTATTTAATTCCGATGCAATTTCTGTGTTTCATCGTCAATAAGAAGGTCCAAGGGATGCAGTAAACCAGGAGTGAAGCATCGGAATCTATAACTAGTGTCACAGAAATGGTTCAAAACATAGACAGTAAGAAGAGTCAGTCTTCTTGCACTTAATTCGGCATTGTGCCTTTTGTATTTAATTCCACTGCAATTTCTGTGTTTCATCGTCAATAACAAGGTCCAAGGGATACAGTAAACCTGAAGTGAAGCATCGAAATCTATAACTAGTGTCACAGGAATGGTTCAAAACATAGACAGTAGGAAGAGTCAGTCTTCTTGTACTTAAGTCGGCATTGTGCCGTTTGTATTTAATTCCGATGCAATTTCTGTGTTTCATCGTCAATAAGAAGGTCCAAAGTATACAGTAAACCTGAAGTGAAGCATCGGATCTATGTCTAGTGTCACAGGAATGGTTCAAAACATAGTCAGTAAGAAGAGTCAGTCTTCTTGTACTTCAGTCGGCATTGTGCCTTTTCTATTTAATTCCGATGCAATTTCTGTGTTTCATCGTCAATAAGAAAGTCCAAGGGATACAGTAAACATGAAGTGAAGCATCGGAATTTATAACTAGTGTCAATGGAATGGTTCAAAACATTGTCAGTAAGAAGAGTCAGTCTTCTTGTACTTAAGTCGGCATTGTGCATTTTCTATTTATTTCCGATGCAATTTCTGTGTTCCATCGTCAATAAGAAGGTCCATGGGATATAGTAAACCTGGAGTGAAGCATCGGAATCTATTACTAGTGTCACAGGAATGTTTCAAAGCATAGACAGTAACCAGAGTCAGTCTTCTTGTACTTACGTCGACATTGTGCCCTTTCTATTTAAATCCGATGCAATTTCTGTGTTTCATCGTCAATATGAAGGTGCAAGGGATACAGTAAACCTGAAGTGAAGCTTCGGAATCTATAGCTAGTGTCACCGGAATGGTTAAAAACATAGACAGTAAAAAGACTCAGTCTTCTTGTACTTAAGTCGGCATTGTGCCTTTTCTTTTTAATTCCGATGCAATTTCTGTGTATCATCGTCAATAAGAAGGTCCAAGGTATACAGTAAACCTGAAGTGAAGCATCGGAATTTATAACTAGTGTCACAGGAATGGTTCAAATCATAGTCAGTAAGGTGAGTCAGTCTTCTTGTACTTAAGTCGGCATTGTGCCTTTTGTATTTAATTCCGATGAAATTTCTGTGTTTCTTCGTCAATAAGAAGGTCAGAGGGGTACAGTAAACCTGAAACTTGAAGTGAAGCATCGTAATCTATAGCTAGTGTCACAGGAATGGTTCAAAACATAGACAGTAAGAAGAGTCAGTCTTCTTGTACTTAATTCTGCTTTGTGCCTATTGTTTTTAATTCCGATGCAATCTCTGTGTTTCATCGTCAATAAGAAGGTCCAAGGGATACAGTAAACCTGAAGTGAAGCATCGGAATTTATAACTTGTGTCACAAGGATGGTTCAAAACATAGACAGTAAGAAGAGTCAGTCTTCTTGTACTTAAGTCGGCATTGTTCCTTTTCTATTTAATTCCGATGCAATTACAGTGTTTCATCGTCAATAAGAAGATCGAAGGGATACAGAAATCCTGAAGTGAAGCATCGGAATCTATAAGTAGCGTCACAGGAATGGTTCAAAACATAGTCAGTAAGAAGAGTCAGTCTACTTGTACTTAAGTAGGCATTGTGCCTTTTCTATTTAATTCCGATATAATTTCTGTGTTTCATCGTCAATAAGATGGTCCAAGGGATACAGTAAACCTGAAGTGAAGCATCGAAATCTATAGCTAGTGTCACAGGAATGGTTCAAACTTAGTCAGTAAGAAGAGTCAGTCTTCTTGTCCTTAAGTCGTTATTGTGCCTTTTGTATTTAATTCCGATGCTGTTTCTGTGTTTCATCATCAATAAGAAGGTCCAAGGGATACAGTAAACCTAGAGTGAAGAATCGGAATCTATAACTAGTGTCACAGGAATGGTTCAAAGCATAGTCAGTAAGAAGATTAAGTCTTCTTGTACTTAAGTCGGCATTGTACTTTTCTATTTAATTCCGATGCAATTTCGGTGTTTCATCGTCAATAACAAGTTCCAAGGGATACAGTAAACCTGGAGTGAAGCGTCGGAATCTATAACTAGTGTCAATGGAATGGTTCAAAACATAGACAGTAAGAAGAGTCAGTCTTCTTGTACTTAAGTCGGCATTGTGCCTTTAGTATTTAATTCCAATGCATTTTCTGTGTTTCATCGTCAATAAGAAGGTCAGAGGGGTACAGTAAACCTGAAGTGAAGCATCGAAATCTATAGCTAGTGTCACAGGAATGGTTCAAAACATAGTCAGTAAGAAGAGTGAGTCTTCTTGTCCTTAAGTCGTCATTGTGCCTTTTGTATTTAATTCCGATGCAATCTCTGTGTTTCATCATCAATAAGAAGGTCCAAGGGATACAGTAAACCTGGAGTGAAGAATCGGAATCTATAACTAGTGTCACAGGAATGGTTCAAAACATAGACAGTAAGAAGAATCAGTCTCCTTGTACTTAATTCAGCACTGTGCCTTTTGTATTTAATTCCGATGCAATTTCTGTGTTTCATCGTCAATAAGAAGGACCAAGGGATACAGTAAACCTGGAGTGAGGGATCGGAGTCTATAACTAGTGTCACAGGAATGGTTCAAAGCATAGTCAGTAAGAAGAGTCAGTCTTCTTGTAGTTATGTCGGCATTGTGCCTTTTCTATTTCATTCCGATGCAATTTCTGTGTTTCATAGTCAATAAGAAGGTCCCAGGGATACAGTAAAATGGAGTGAAGGATCGGAAACTATAACTAGTGTCACAGGAATGGTTCAAAACATAGACAGTAAGAAGAGTCAGTCTTCTAGTACTTACGTCGGCATAGTGCCTTTTCTATTTAATTCCGATGCGATTTGTGTGTTTCATGGTCAATAAGAAGGTCCAACGGATACAGTAAACCTGGAGTGTAGCATCGGAATCTATAATTAGTGTCACAGGAATGGTTCGAAACATAGACAGTAAGAAGAGTCAGTCTTCATGTACTTAAGTCGGCATTTTGCCTTTTGTATTTAATTCCGATGCAATTTCTGTGTTTAATCGTCAATAAGAAGGTCCAAGGGATACAGTAAACCTGAAGTGAAGCATCGGAATCTATAACTAGTGTCACAGGAATGTTTCAAATCATAGTCAGTAAGAAGAGTCAGTCCTCTTGTACTTAAGTCGGCATTGTACCTTTTCTATTTAATTTCGATGATATTTCTGTGTTTCATCGTCAATAACAAGGTCTAAGGGATACAGTAAACCTGGAGTGAGGCATCGGAATCTATAACTAGTGTCAATGGAATATTTCAAAACATAGACTGTAAGATGAGTCAGTCTTCTTGTTGTCGGCATTGTGCCTTTTGTATTTAATTCCGATGCAGTTTCTGTGTTTCATCGTCAATAAGAAGGCCAGATGGGTACAGTAAACCTGAAGTGAAGCATAGAATCTATAGCTAGTGTCACAGGAATGGTTCAAAACATAGTCAGTAGGAAGAGTCAGTCTTCTTGTCCTTAAGTCGTCATTGTGCCTTTTGTATTTAATTCCGATGCAATTTCTGTGTTTCATCATCAATAAGAGGGTCCAAGGGATACAGTAAACCTGGAGTGAAGCATTGGAATCCATAACTAGTGTCACAAGAATGGTTCAAAACATAGACAGTAAGAAGAGTCAGTCTTCTTGAACTTAATTCGGCATTGTACCTTTTGTATTCAATTCCGATGCAATTTCTGTGTTTCATCGTCAATAAGAAGGTCAGAGGGATACAGTAAACCTGAAGTGAAGCATTGGAATCCATAACTAGTGTCACAGGAATGGTTCAAAACATAGTCAGTAGGAAGAGTCGGTCTTCATGTACTTAAGTCGGCATTGTGCCTTTTGTATTTAATTACGGTGCAATGTCTGTGTTTCATCGTCATTAAGAAGGTCAGAGGGATACAGTAAACCTGAAGTGAAGCATCGGAATCTATAGCTACTGTCACAGGAATGGTTCAAAGCATAGTCAGTAAGAAGAGTCAATCTTGTTGTCCTTAAGTCGGCATTGTGCCTTTTGTATTTAATTCCGATGCAATTTCTGTGTTTCATCGTCAATAAGAAGGTCCAAGGGATGCAGTAAACCAGGAGTGAAGCATCGGAATCTATAACTAGTGTCACAGAAATGGTTCAAAACATAGACAGTAAGAAAAGTCAGTCTTCTTGCACTTAATTCGGCATTGTGCCTTTTGTATTTAATTCCGCTGCAATTTCTGTGTTTCATCGTCAATAACAAGGTCCAAGGGATACAGTAAAACTCAAGTGAAGCATCGGAATGTATAACGGGTGTCACAGGAATGGTTCAAAACATAGTCAGTAGGAAGAGTCGGTCTTCATGTACTTAAGTCGGCATTGTGCCTTTTGTATTTAATTCCGATGCATTTTCTGTGTTTCATCGTCAATACGAAGGACCAAGGAATACAGTAAACCTGAAGTGAAGCATCGAAATCTATAACTAGTGTAACAGGAATGGTTCAAAACATAGACAGTAGGAAGAGTCAGTCTTTTTGTACTTAAGACGGCATTGTGCCGTTTGTATTTAATTCCGATGCAATTTCTGTGTTTCATCGTCAATACGAAGGTCCAAGGTATACAGTAAACCTGAAGTGAAGCATCGGATCTATGACTAGTGTCACAGGAATGGTTCAAAACATAGTCAGTAAGAAGTGTCAGTCTTCTTGTACTTCAGTCTGCATTGTGCCTTTTCTATTTAATTCCGATGCAATTTCTGTGTTTCATCGTCAATAAGAAAGTCGAAGGGATACAGTAAACATGAAGTGAAGCATCGGAATTTATAACTAGTGTCAATGGAATGGTTCAAAGCATAGACAGTAAGAAGAGTCAGTCTTCTTGTACTTACGTCGACATTGTGCCCTTTCTATTTAAATCCGATGCAATTTCTGTGTTTCATCGTCAATATGGAGGTCCAAGGGATACAGTAAACCTGAAGTGAAGCTTCGGAATCTATAGCTAGTGTCACAGGAAAGGTTCAAAACATAGACAGTAAGAAGTGTCAGTCTTCTTGTCCTTAAGTCGGCATTGTGCCTTTTGTAATTAATTCCGATGCAATTTCTGTGTTTCATCCTCAATAAGAAGGTCCAAGGGATACAGTAAACCTGAAGTGAAGCATCAGAATTTAAAACTAGTGTCACAGGAATGGTTATCGTATTTAATTCCGACGCAATTTCTGTGTTTCATCGTCAATAAGAAGGTCCAAGGGATACAGTAAACCTGAAGTGAAGCATCGGAATTTATAACTAGTGTCACAGGGATGGTTCAAAACATAGACAGTAAGAAGAGTCAGTCTTCTTGTACTTAAGTCGGCAATGTTCTTTTTCTATTTAATTCCGATGCAATTTCAGTGTTTCATCGTCAACAAGAAGGTCGGAGGGATACAGAAATCCTGAAGTGAAGCATGGAATCTATAAGTAGTGTCACAGGAATGGTTCAAAACATAGTCAGTAAGAAGAGTCAGTCTACTTGTACTTAAGTCGGCATTGTGCCTTTTCTATTTATTTCTGATGCAATTTCTGTGTTTCATCGTCAATAAGAAGGTCCAAGGGATATAGTAAACCTGGAGTGAAGCATCGGAATCTATAACTAGTGTCACAGGAATGGTTCAAATCATAGGCAGTAAGAAGAGTCAGTCTTCTAGTACTTACGTCGACATTGTGCCTTTTCTATTTAATTCCGATTCTATTTCTGTGTTTCTTCGTCAATAAGACGGTCAGAGGGATACAATAAACCTGAAGTGAAGCAACGGAATCTATAACTAGTGTCACAGGAATGGTTTAAAACAAAGTCAGTAAGAAGAGTCAGTCTTCTTGTCCTTATGTCGGCATTGTGCCTTTTGTATTTAATTCAGCTGCAATTTCTGTGTTTCATCGTCAATAAGACGGTCCAAGGGATACAGTAAACCTGGAGTGAAGCATCGGAATCTATAACAAGTGTCAGAGGAATGGTTCAAAACATAGACAGTAAGAAGAGACAGTCTTTTTGTACTTAAGTCGACATTGTGCCTTTTCTATTTAATTCCGATGCAATTTCTATGTTTCATTGTCAATAAGAAGGTCAGAGGGATACAGTAAACCTTGAAGTGAAGCATCGGAATCTATAACTAGTGTCACAGGAATGGTTCAAAGCAAAGTCAGTAAGAAGAGTCAGTCTTCTTGTCCATAAGTCGGCATTGTGCCTTTTGTATTTAATTCCAATGCAATTTCTGTATTTCATCGTCAATAAGAAGGTCCAAGGGATACATTAAACCTGAAGTGAAGCATCGGAAATCATAACTAGTGTCACAGGAATGGTTCAAATGACAGTCAGAAAGGAGAGTCAGTCTTCTTGTACTTAAGTCGGCATTGTGCCTTTTGTATTTAATTCCGATGCAATTTCTGTGTTGCATCGTCAATAACAAGTTCCAAGGGATACAGTAAACCTGGAGTGAAGCATCGGAATCTATAACTAGTGTCAATGGAATGGTTCAAACACAGACAGTAAGAAGAGTCAGTCTTCTTGTACTTAATTCTGCACTGTGCCTTTTGTATTTAATTCCGATGCAATTTCTGTGTTTCATCGTCAATAAGAGGGACCAAGGGATACAGTAAACCTGGAGTGAAGCATTGGAGTCTATAACTAGTGTCACAGGAATGGTTGAAACATAGTCAGTAAGAAGAGTCATTCTGCTTGTAGTTAAGTCGGCATTGTGCCTTTTCTATTTAATTCCGATGCAATTTCTGTGTTTCATCGTCAATAAGAAGGGCCAAGGGATACAGTACAATGGAGTGAAGCATCGGAAACTATAACTAGTGTCACAGGAATGGTTCAAAACATAGACAGTAAGAAGAGTCAGTCTTCTTGTACTTACGTCGGCATAGTGCCTTTTCGATATAATTCCGATGCAATTTGTGTGTTTCATCGTCAATAAGAAGGTCCAACGGATACAGTAAACCTGGAGTGTAGTACGGAATCTATAACTAGTGTCACAGGAATGGTTCAAAACATAGACAGTAAGAAGAGTCAGTCTTCATGTACTTAAGTCGGCATTTTGCCTTTTGTATTTAATTCCGATGCAATTTCTGTGTTTTATCGTCAATAAGATTGTCCAAGGCATACAGTAAACCTGAGGTGAAGCATCGGAATCTATAACTAGTGTCACAGGAATGGTTCAAAACATAGTCAGTAAGAAGAGTCAGTCTTCTTGTACTTAAGTCGGCATTGTAAATTTTCTATTTAATTCCGATGCAATTTCTGTGTTTCATCGTCAATAACAAGGCCAAGGGAAACAGTAAACCTGAAGTGAAGCATCAGAAACCATAACTAGTGTCAATGGAATATTTCAAAACATAGACTGTAAGATGAGTCAGTCTTCTTGTACTTAAGTAGGCAATGTGCCTTTTGTATTTAATTCCGATGCAGTTTCTGTGTTTCATCGTCAATAAGAAGGTCAGATGGGTACAGTAAACCTGAAGTGAAGCATAGAATCTATAGCTAGTGTCACAGTCATGGTTCAAAACATAGTCAGTAAGAAGAGTCAGTCTTCTTGTCCTTAAGTCGGCATTGTACTTTTTGTATTTAATTCCGATGCAATTTCTGTGTTTCATCATCAATAAGAAGGTCCAAGGGATACAGTAAACCTGGAGTGAAGCATTGGAATCTATAACTAGTGTCACAGGAATGGTTCAAAACATAGACAGTAAGAAGAGTCAGTCTACTTGTACTTAATTCTGCACTGTGCATTTTGTATTTAATTCCGATTCAATTTCTGTGTTTCATCGTCAATAAGAATGTCCAAGGGATACAGTGAACCTGAAGTGTAGCATCGGAATTTATAACTAGTGTCACAGGAATGGTTCAAAACATTGTCAGTAAGAAGAGTCAGTCTTCTTGTACTTAAGTCGGCATTGTGCCTTTTCTATTTAATTCCGATGCAATTTCTGTGTTTAATCGTCAATAAGAAGGACCAAGGGATACAGTAAACCTGGAGTGAAGCATCGGAGTCTATAACTAGTGTCACAGGACTAGTTAAAAAATAGACAGTAAGAAGAGTCAGTCTTCTTGAACTTAATTCGGCATTGTGCCTTTTGTATTCAATTCCGATGCAATTTCTGTGTTTCATCGTGAATAAGAAGGTCAGAGGGATACAGTAAACCTGAAGTGAAGCATCGGAATCCATAACTAGTGTCACAGGAATGGTTCAAAACATAGTCAGTAAGAAGAGTTAGTCTTCTTGTACTTAAATCGGCATTGTGCCTTTTGTATTTAATTCCGATGCAATTTCTGTGTTTCATCGTCAATAAGAAGGTCCAAGGGATACAGTGAACCTGGAGTGAAGCATCGGAATTTATAACTAGTGTCACAGGAATGGTTCAAATCATAGACTGTAAGAAGAGTCAGTCTTCGTGCACTTCAGTCGGCATTTTGCCTTTTGTATTTCATTCCGATGCAATTTTTGTGTTTCATAGTCAATAAGAAGGTCCAAGGGATACAGTAAACCTGAAGTGAAGCATCGGGATCTATAACTAGTGTCACAGGAATCGTTCAAAACATAGTCAGTAAGAAGAGTCAGTCTTCTTGTACTTAAGTCGTCATAGTGCCTTTTCTATTTACTTCCGATGCAATTTGTGTGTTTCATCATCAATAAGAAGGTCCAAGGGATACAGTAAACCTGGAGTGAAGCATCGGAGTCTATAACTAGTGTCAATGGTATGGTTCAAAACATGGACGGTAAGAAGAGTCAGTCTTCTTGTACTTAAGTCGGCATTGTCTTTTGTATTTAATTCCGATGCAATTTCTGTGTTTCATCGTCAATTAGAAGGTCCAAGGGATGCAGTAAACCAGGAGTGAAGCATCGAAATCTATAACTAGTGTCACAGAAATGGTTAAAAACATAGACAGTAAGAAGAGTCAGTGTTCTTGTACTTAATTCGGCATTGTGCGTTTTGTATTTAATTCCGATGCAATTTCTGTGTTTCATCGTAAATAAGAAGGTCCAAGGGATACAGTAAATCTCAAGTGAAGCATCGGAATTTATAACGGGTTTCACAGGAATAATTCAAAACATAGCTAGTAGGAAGAGCCGGTCTTCATGTACTTAAGTCGGCATTGTGCCTTTTGTATTTAATTCCGATGCATTTTCTGTGTTTCATCGTCAATAAGAAGGTCCAAGGAATACAGTAAACCTGAAGTGAAGCATCGAAATCTATAACTAGTGTCACAGGAATGGTTCAAAACATAGACAGTTGGAAGAGGCAGTCTTCTTTTACTTAAGTCGGCATTGTGCCGTTTCTATTTAATTCCGATGCAATTTCTGTGTTTCATCGTCAATAAGAAGGTCCAAGGTATACAGTAAACCTGAAGTGAAGCATCGGATCCATGACTAGTGTGACAGGAATGGTTCAAAACATTGTCAGTAAGAAGAGTCAGTCTTCTTGTACTTCAGTTGGCATTGTGCCTTTTCTATTTAATTCCCGATGCAATATCTGTGTTTCATCGTCAATAAGAAAGTCCAAGGGATACAGTAAACATGAAGTGAAGCATCGGAATTTATAACTAGTGTCAATGGAATGGTTCAAAACATTGTCAGTAAGAAGAGTCAGTCTTCTTGTACTTAAGTCGGCATTGTGCCTTTTCTATTTATTTCCGATGCAATTTCTGTGTTTCATCGTCAATAAGAAGGTCCATGGGATATAGTAAACCTGGAGTGAAGCATCGGAATCTATTACTAGTGTCACAGGAATGGTTCAAAACATAGACAGTAAGAAGAGTCAGTCTTCTTTTACTTACGTCGACATTGTGCCCTTTCTATTTAAATCCGATGCAATTTCTGTGTTTCATCGTCAATAAGATGGTCCAAGGTATACAGTAAACCTGAAGTGAAGCATCGGAATGTATAACTAGTGTCACAGGAATGGTTCAAAACATAGTCAGTAAGAAGAGTCAGTCTTCTTGTACTTAAGTCGGCATTGTGCATTTTGTATTTAATTCCGATGAAATTTCTGTGTTTCATCGTCAATAAGAAGGTCAGAGGGGTACAGTAAACCTGAAACCTGAAGTGAAGCATCGTAATCTATAGCTAGTGTCACAGGAATGGTTCAAAACATAGACAGTAAGAAGAGTCAGTCTTCTTGTACTTAATTCTGCTTTGTGCCTATTGTATTTAATCCCGATGCAATTTCTGTGTTTCATCGTCAATAAGAAGGTCCAAGGGATACAGTAAACCTGAAGTGAAGCAACGGAATTTATAACTAGTGTCACAGGAATGGTTATTGTATTTAATTCCGATGCAATTTCTGTGTTTCATCGTCAATAAGAAGGTCCAAGGGATACAGTAAGCCGGAAGTGAAGCATCGGAATTTATAACTAGTGTCACAGGAATGGTTCAAAACATAGACAGTAAGAAGAGTCAGTCCTCTTGTACGTAAATCGGCATTGTTCCTTTTGTATTCAACTCCGATGCAATTTCAGTGTTTCATCGTCAATAAGAAAGTCCAAGGGATACAGTAAACATGAAGTGAAGCATCGGAATTTATAATTAGTGTCAATGGAATGGTTCAAAACATTGTCAGTAAGAAGAGTCAGTCTTCTTGTATTTAAGTCGGCATTGTGATTTTTCTATTTATTTCCGATGCAATTTCTGTGTTTCATCGTCAATAAGATGGTCAGAGCGATACAGTAATCCTGAAGTGAAGCACCGGAATCTATAACTAGTGTCACAGGAATAGTTCAAAGCATAGTCAGTAAGAATAGTCAGTCTTATTGTACTTAAGTTATCATTCTGCATTTTCTATTTAATTCTGATGGAATTTCTGTGTTTCATCGTCAATAAGAATGTCCAAGGGATACACTAAACCTGGAGTGAAGCATCGGAACCTATAACTAGTGTCACAGGAATGGTTCAAACATAGTCAGTAAGAAGAGTTAGCCTTCTTGTACTTAAGTCGGCGTTGTGCCTTTCGTAATTAATTCCGATGCATTTTCTGTGTTTCATCGTCAATAAGAAGGTCCAAGGGATACAGTAAACCTGAAGTGAAGCATCGGAATTTATAACTTGTGTCATAGGAATGGTTATTGTATTTAATTCCGATGCAATTTTTGTGTTTCATCGTCAATAAAAAGGTCCAAGGGATACAGTAAACCTGAAGTGAAGCATCGGAATTTATAACTAGTGTCACAGGAATGGTTCAAAACATAGACAGTAAGAAGAGTCAGTCCTCTTGTACTTAAATCGGCATTGTGCCTTTTGTATTTAACTCCGATGCAATTTCTGTGTTTCATCGTCAAAAGAAAGTCCAAGGGATACAGTAAACATGAAGTGAAGCATCGGAATTTATAACTAGTGTCAGTGGAATGGTTCAAAACATTGTCAGTAAGAAGAGTCAGTCTTCTCGTACTTAACGTGGCATTGTGCCTTTTCTATTTATTTCCGATGCAATTTCTGTGTTTCATCGTCAATAAGAAGGTCAGAGCGATACGGTAATCCTGAAGTGAAGCATCGGAATCTATAACTAGTGTCACAGGAATAGTTCAAAACATAGTCAGTAAGAATACTCAGTCTTATTGTAGTTAAGTCATCATTGTGCATTTTCTATTTAATTCTGATGCAATTTCTGTGTTTCATCGTCAATATGAATGTCAAGGGATACAGTAAACCTGGAGTGAAGCATCGGAATCTATAACTAGTGTCACAGGAATGGTTCAAAACATAGACAGTAAGAAGAGTCAGTCTTCTTGTCCTTTAGTCGGCATTGTGCCTTTTGTATTTAATTCCGATGCAATTTCTGTGTTTCATCGTCAATACGAAGGTCCAAGGGATACAGTAAACCTGGAGTGAAGCATCGGAAGCTATAACTAGTGTCAGAGGAATGGTTCAAAACATAGACAGTAAGAAGAGACAGTCTTTTTGTACTTAAGTCGACATTGTGCCTTTTCTATTTAATTCCGATGCAATTTCTATGTTTCATTGTCAATAAGAAGGTCAGAGGGATACAGTAAACCTTGAAGTGAAGCATCGGAATCTATAACTAGTGTCACAGTAATGGTTCAAAGCAAAGTCAGTAAGAAGAGTCAGTCTTCTTGTCCATAAGTCGGCATTGTGCCTTTTGTATTTAATTCCAATGCAACTTCTGTGTTTCATCGTCAATAAGAAAGTCCAAGGGATACATTAAACCTGAAGTGAAGCATCGGAATTCATAACTAGTGTCACAGGAATGGTTCAAATCACAGGCAGAACGGAGAGTCAGTCTTCTTGTACTTAAGTCGGCATTGTGCCTTTTGTATTTAATTCCGATGCAATTTCTGTTTTTCATCGTCAATAAGAAGGTCCAAGGGATACAGTAAAACTGAGGTGAAGCATCGGAATCTATAACTAGTGTCACAGGAATGGTTCAAATGACAGTCAGAAAGGAGAGTCAGTCTTCTTGTACTTAAGTCGGCATTGTGCCTTTTGTATTTAATTCCGATGCAATTTCTGTGTTGCATCGTCAATAACAAGTTCCAAGGGATACAGTAAACCTGGAGTGAAGCATCGGAATCTATAACTAGTGTCAATGGAATGGTTCAAACATAGACAGTAAGAAGAGTCAGTCTTCTTGTACTTTATTCTGCACTGTGCCTTTTGTATTTAATTCCGATGCAATATCTGTGTTTCATCGTCAATAAGAAAGTCCAAGGGATACAGTAAACATGAAGTGAAGCATCGGAATTTATAACTAGTGTCAATGGAATGGTTCAAAACATTGTCAGTAAGAAGAGTCAGTCTTCTTGTACTTAAGTCGGCATTGTGCCTTTTCTATTTATTTCCGATGCAATTTCTGTGTTTCATCGTCAATAAGAAGGTCCATGGGATATAGTAAACCTGGAGTGAAGCATCGGAATCTATTACTAGTGTCACAGGAATGGTTCAAAACATAGACAGTAAGAAGAGTCAGTCTTCTTGTACTTACGTCGACATTGTGCCCTTTCTATTTAAATCCGATGCAATTTCTGTGTTTCATCGTCAATAAGATGGTCCAAGGTATACAGTAAACCTGAAGTGAAGCATCGGAATTTATAACTAGTGTCACAGGAATGGTTCAAAACATAGTCAGTAAGAAGAGTCAGTCTTCTTGTATTTAAGTCGGCATTGTGATTTTTCTATTTATTTCCGATGCAATTTCTGTGTTTCATCGTCAATAAGATGGTCAGAGTGATACAGTAATCCTGAAGTGAAGCACCGGAATCTATAACTAGTGTCACAGGAATAATTCAAAGCATAGTCAGTAAGAATAGTCAGTCTTATTGTACTTAAGTTATCATTCTGCATTTTCTATTTAATTCTGATGGAATTTCTGTGTTTCATCGTCAATAAGAATGTCCAAGGGATGCACTAAACCTGGAGTGAAGCATCGGAACCTATAACTAGTGTCACAGGAATGGTTCAAACATAGTCAGTAAGAAGAGTTAGCCTTCTTGTACTTAAGTCGGCGTTGTGCCTTTCGTATTTAATTCCGATGCAATTTCTGTGTTTCATCGTCAATAAGAAGGTCCAAGGGATACAGTAAACCTGAAGTGAAGCATCGGAATTTATAACTAGTGTCATAGGAATGGTTATTGTATTTAATTCCGATGCAATTTCTGTGTTTCATCGTCAATAAAAAGGTCCAAGGGATACAGTAAACCTGAAGTGAAGCATCGGAATTTATAACTAGTGTCACAGGAATGGTTCAAAACATAGACAGTAAGAAGAGTCAGTCCTCTTGTACTTAAATCGGCATTGTGCCTTTTGTATTTAACTCCGATGCAATTTCTGTGTTTCATCGTCAAAAGAAAGTCTAAGGGATACAGTAAACATGAAGTGAAGCATCGGAATTTATAACTAGTGTCAGTGGAATGGTTCAAAACATTGTCAGTAAGAAGAGTCAGTCTTCTCGTACTTAACGTGGCATTGTGCCTTTTCTATTTATTTCCGATGCAATTTCTGTGTTTCATCGTCAATAAGAAGGTCAGAGCGATACGGTAATCCTGAAGTGAAGCATCGGAATCTATAACTAGTGTCACAGGAATAGTTCAAAACATAGTCAGTAAGAATAGTCAGTCTTATTGTAGTTAAGTCATCATTGTGCATTTTCTATTTAATTCTGATGCAATTTCTGTGTTTCATCGTCAATATGAATGTCAAGGGATACAGTAAACCTTTAGTGAAGCATCGGAATCTATAACTAGTGTCACTGGAATGGTTCAAAACATAGACAGTAAGAAGAGTCAGTCTTCTTGTCCTTTAGTCGGCATTGTGCCTTTTGTATTTAATTCCGATGCAATTTCTGTGTTTCATCGTCAATACGAAGGTCCAAGGGATACAGTAAACCTGGAGTGAAGCATCGGAAGCTATAACTAGTGTCAGAGGAATGGTTCAAAACATAGACAGTAAGAAGAGACAGTCTTTTTGTACTTAAGTCGACATTGTGCCTTTTCTATTTAATTCCGATGCAATTTCTATGTTTCATTGTCAATAAGAAGGTCAGAGGGATACAGTAAACCTTGAAGTGAAGCATCGGAATCTATAACTAGTGTCACAGGAATGGTTCAAAGCAAAGTCAGTAAGAAGAGTCAGTCTTCTTGTCCATAAGTCGGCATTGTGCCTTTTGTATTTAATTCCAATGCAATTTCTGTATTTCATCGTCAATAAGAAGGTCCAAGGGATACATTAAACCTGAAGTGAAGCATCGGAAATCATAACTAGTGTCACAGGAATGGTTCAAATGACAGTCAGAAAGGAGAGTCAGTCTTCTTGTACTTAAGTCGGCATTGTGCCTTTTGTATTTAATTCCGATGCAATTTCTGTGTTGCATCGTCAATAACAAGTTCCAAGGGATACAGTAAACCTGGAGTGAAGCATCGGAATCTATAACTAGTGTCAATGGAATGGTTCAAACACAGACAGTAAGAAGAGTCAGTCTTCTTGTACTTAATTCTGCACTGTGCCTTTTGTATTTAATTCCGATGCAATTTCTGTGTTTCATCGTCAATAAGAGGGACCAAGGGATACAGTAAACCTGGAGTGAAGCATTGGAGTCTATAACTAGTGTCACAGGAATGGTTGAAACATAGTCAGTAAGAAGAGTCATTCTGCTTGTAGTTAAGTCGGCATTGTGCCTTTTCTATTTAATTCCGATGCAATTTCTGTGTTTCATCGTCAATAAGAAGGGCCAAGGGATACAGTACAATGGAGTGAAGCATCGGAAACTATAACTAGTGTCACAGGAATGGTTCAAAACATAGACAGTAAGAAGAGTCAGTCTTCTTGTACTTACGTCGGCATAGTGCCTTTTCGATATAATTCCGATGCAATTTGTGTGTTTCATCGTCAATAAGAAGGTCCAACGGATACAGTAAACCTGGAGTGTAGTACGGAATCTATAACTAGTGTCACAGGAATGGTTCAAAACATAGACAGTAAGAAGAGTCAGTCTTCATGTACTTAAGTCGGCATTTTGCCTTTTGTATTTAATTCCGATGCAATTTCTGTGTTTTATCGTCAATAAGATTGTCCAAGGCATACAGTAAACCTGAGGTGAAGCATCGGAATCTATAACTAGTGTCACAGGAATGGTTCAAAACATAGTCAGTAAGAAGAGTCAGTCTTCTTGTACTTAAGTCGGCATTGTAAATTTTCTATTTAATTCCGATGCAATTTCTGTGTTTCATCGTCAATAACAAGGCCAAGGGAAACAGTAAACCTGAAGTGAAGCATCAGAAACCATAACTAGTGTCAATGGAATATTTCAAAACATAGACTGTAAGATGAGTCAGTCTTCTTGTACTTAAGTAGGCAATGTGCCTTTTGTATTTAATTCCGATGCAGTTTCTGTGTTTCATCGTCAATAAGAAGGTCAGATGGGTACAGTAAACCTGAAGTGAAGCATAGAATCTATAGCTAGTGTCACAGTCATGGTTCAAAACATAGTCAGTAAGAAGAGTCAGTCTTCTTGTCCTTAAGTCGGCATTGTACTTTTTGTATTTAATTCCGATGCAATTTCTGTGTTTCATCATCAATAAGAAGGTCCAAGGGATACAGTAAACCTGGAGTGAAGCATTGGAATCTATAACTAGTGTCACAGGAATGGTTCAAAACATAGACAGTAAGAAGAGTCAGTCTACTTGTACTTAATTCTGCACTGTGCATTTTGTATTTAATTCCGATTCAATTTCTGTGTTTCATCGTCAATAAGAATGTCCAAGGGATACAGTGAACCTGAAGTGTAGCATCGGAATTTATAACTAGTGTCACAGGAATGGTTCAAAACATTGTCAGTAAGAAGAGTCAGTCTTCTTGTACTTAAGTCGGCATTGTGCCTTTTCTATTTAATTCCGATGCAATTTCTGTGTTTAATCGTCAATAAGAAGGACCAAGGGATACAGTAAACCTGGAGTGAAGCATCGGAGTCTATAACTAGTGTCACAGGACTAGTTAAAAAATAGACAGTAAGAAGAGTCAGTCTTCTTGAACTTAATTCGGCATTGTGCCTTTTGTATTCAATTCCGATGCAATTTCTGTGTTTCATCGTGAATAAGAAGGTCAGAGGGATACAGTAAACCTGAAGTGAAGCATCGGAATCCATAACTAGTGTCACAGGAATGGTTCAAAACATAGTCAGTAAGAAGAGTTAGTCTTCTTGTACTTAAATCGGCATTGTGCCTTTTGTATTTAATTCCGATGCAATTTCTGTGTTTCATCGTCAATAAGAAGGTCCAAGGGATACAGTGAACCTGGAGTGAAGCATCGGAATTTATAACTAGTGTCACAGGAATGGTTCAAATCATAGACTGTAAGAAGAGTCAGTCTTCGTGCACTTCAGTCGGCATTTTGCCTTTTGTATTTCATTCCGATGCAATTTTTGTGTTTCATAGTCAATAAGAAGGTCCAAGGGATACAGTAAACCTGAAGTGAAGCATCGGGATCTATAACTAGTGTCACAGGAATCGTTCAAAACATAGTCAGTAAGAAGAGTCAGTCTTCTTGTACTTAAGTCGTCATAGTGCCTTTTCTATTTACTTCCGATGCAATTTGTGTGTTTCATCATCAATAAGAAGGTCCAAGGGATACAGTAAACCTGGAGTGAAGCATCGGAGTCTATAACTAGTGTCAATGGTATGGTTCAAAACATGGACGGTAAGAAGAGTCAGTCTTCTTGTACTTAAGTCGGCATTGTCTTTTGTATTTAATTCCGATGCAATTTCTGTGTTTCATCGTCAATTAGAAGGTCCAAGGGATGCAGTAAACCAGGAGTGAAGCATCGAAATCTATAACTAGTGTCACAGAAATGGTTAAAAACATAGACAGTAAGAAGAGTCAGTGTTCTTGTACTTAATTCGGCATTGTGCGTTTTGTATTTAATTCCGATGCAATTTCTGTGTTTCATCGTAAATAAGAAGGTCCAAGGGATACAGTAAATCTCAAGTGAAGCATCGGAATTTATGACGGGTTTCACAGGAATAATTCAAAACATAGCTAGTAGGAAGAGCCGGTCTTCATGTACTTAAGTCGGCATTGTGCCTTTTGTATTTAATTCCGATGCATTTTCTGTGTTTCATCGTCAATAAGAAGGTCCAAGGAATACAGTAAACCTGAAGTGAAGCATCGAAATCTATAACTAGTGTCACAGGAATGGTTCAAAACATAGACAGTTGGAAGAGGCAGTCTTCTTTTACTTAAGTCGGCATTGTGCCGTTTCTATTTAATTCCGATGCAATTTCTGTGTTTCATCGTCAATAAGAAGGTCCAAGGTATACAGTAAACCTGAAGTGAAGCATCGGATCCATGACTAGTGTGACAGGAATGGTTCAAAACATTGTCAGTAAGAAGAGTCAGTCTTCTTGTACTTCAGTTGGCATTGTGCCTTTTCTATTTAATTCCCGATGCAATATCTGTGTTTCATCGTCAATAAGAAAGTCCAAGGGATACAGTAAACATGAAGTGAAGCATCGGAATTTATAACTAGTGTCAATGGAATGGTTCAAAACATTGTCAGTAAGAAGAGTCAGTCTTCTTGTACTTAAGTCGGCATTGTGCCTTTTCTATTTATTTCCGATGCAATTTCTGTGTTTCATCGTCAATAAGAAGGTCCATGGGATATAGTAAACCTGGAGTGAAGCATCGGAATCTATTACTAGTGTCACAGGAATGGTTCAAAACATAGACAGTAAGAAGAGTCAGTCTTCTTTTACTTACGTCGACATTGTGCCCTTTCTATTTAAATCCGATGCAATTTCTGTGTTTCATCGTCAATAAGATGGTCCAAGGTATACAGTAAACCTGAAGTGAAGCATCGGAATGTATAACTAGTGTCACAGGAATGGTTCAAAACATAGTCAGTAAGAAGAGTCAGTCTTCTTGTACTTAAGTCGGCATTGTGCATTTTGTATTTAATTCCGATGAAATTTCTGTGTTTCATCGTCAATAAGAAGGTCAGAGGGGTACAGTAAACCTGAAACCTGAAGTGAAGCATCGTAATCTATAGCTAGTGTCACAGGAATGGTTCAAAACATAGACAGTAAGAAGAGTCAGTCTTCTTGTACTTAATTCTGCTTTGTGCCTATTGTATTTAATCCCGATGCAATTTCTGTGTTTCATCGTCAATAAGAAGGTCCAAGGGATACAGTAAACCTGAAGTGAAGCAACGGAATTTATAACTAGTGTCACAGGAATGGTTATTGTATTTAATTCCGATGCAATTTCTGTGTTTCATCGTCAATAAGAAGGTCCAAGGGATACAGTAAGCCGGAAGTGAAGCATCGGAATTTATAACTAGTGTCACAGGAATGGTTCAAAACATAGACAGTAAGAAGAGTCAGTCCTCTTGTACGTAAATCGGCATTGTTCCTTTTGTATTCAACTCCGATGCAATTTCAGTGTTTCATCGTCAATAAGAAAGTCCAAGGGATACAGTAAACATGAAGTGAAGCATCGGAATTTATAATTAGTGTCAATGGAATGGTTCAAAACATTGTCAGTAAGAAGAGTCAGTCTTCTTGTATTTAAGTCGGCATTGTGATTTTTCTATTTATTTCCGATGCAATTTCTGTGTTTCATCGTCAATAAGATGGTCAGAGCGATACAGTAATCCTGAAGTGAAGCACCGGAATCTATAACTAGTGTCACAGGAATAGTTCAAAGCATAGTCAGTAAGAATAGTCAGTCTTATTGTACTTAAGTTATCATTCTGCATTTTCTATTTAATTCTGATGGAATTTCTGTGTTTCATCGTCAATAAGAATGTCCAAGGGATACACTAAACCTGGAGTGAAGCATCGGAACCTATAACTAGTGTCACAGGAATGGTTCAAACATAGTCAGTAAGAAGAGTTAGCCTTCTTGTACTTAAGTCGGCGTTGTGCCTTTCGTAATTAATTCCGATGCATTTTCTGTGTTTCATCGTCAATAAGAAGGTCCAAGGGATACAGTAAACCTGAAGTGAAGCATCGGAATTTATAACTTGTGTCATAGGAATGGTTATTGTATTTAATTCCGATGCAATTTTTGTGTTTCATCGTCAATAAAAAGGTCCAAGGGATACAGTAAACCTGAAGTGAAGCATCGGAATTTATAACTAGTGTCACAGGAATGGTTCAAAACATAGACAGTAAGAAGAGTCAGTCCTCTTGTACTTAAATCGGCATTGTGCCTTTTGTATTTAACTCCGATGCAATTTCTGTGTTTCATCGTCAAAAGAAAGTCCAAGGGATACAGTAAACATGAAGTGAAGCATCGGAATTTATAACTAGTGTCAGTGGAATGGTTCAAAACATTGTCAGTAAGAAGAGTCAGTCTTCTCGTACTTAACGTGGCATTGTGCCTTTTCTATTTATTTCCGATGCAATTTCTGTGTTTCATCGTCAATAAGAAGGTCAGAGCGATACGGTAATCCTGAAGTGAAGCATCGGAATCTATAACTAGTGTCACAGGAATAGTTCAAAACATAGTCAGTAAGAATACTCAGTCTTATTGTAGTTAAGTCATCATTGTGCATTTTCTATTTAATTCTGATGCAATTTCTGTGTTTCATCGTCAATATGAATGTCAAGGGATACAGTAAACCTGGAGTGAAGCATCGGAATCTATAACTAGTGTCACAGGAATGGTTCAAAACATAGACAGTAAGAAGAGTCAGTCTTCTTGTCCTTTAGTCGGCATTGTGCCTTTTGTATTTAATTCCGATGCAATTTCTGTGTTTCATCGTCAATACGAAGGTCCAAGGGATACAGTAAACCTGGAGTGAAGCATCGGAAGCTATAACTAGTGTCAGAGGAATGGTTCAAAACATAGACAGTAAGAAGAGACAGTCTTTTTGTACTTAAGTCGACATTGTGCCTTTTCTATTTAATTCCGATGCAATTTCTATGTTTCATTGTCAATAAGAAGGTCAGAGGGATACAGTAAACCTTGAAGTGAAGCATCGGAATCTATAACTAGTGTCACAGTAATGGTTCAAAGCAAAGTCAGTAAGAAGAGTCAGTCTTCTTGTCCATAAGTCGGCATTGTGCCTTTTGTATTTAATTCCAATGCAACTTCTGTGTTTCATCGTCAATAAGAAAGTCCAAGGGATACATTAAACCTGAAGTGAAGCATCGGAATTCATAACTAGTGTCACAGGAATGGTTCAAATCACAGGCAGAACGGAGAGTCAGTCTTCTTGTACTTAAGTCGGCATTGTGCCTTTTGTATTTAATTCCGATGCAATTTCTGTTTTTCATCGTCAATAAGAAGGTCCAAGGGATACAGTAAAACTGAGGTGAAGCATCGGAATCTATAACTAGTGTCACAGGAATGGTTCAAATGACAGTCAGAAAGGAGAGTCAGTCTTCTTGTACTTAAGTCGGCATTGTGCCTTTTGTATTTAATTCCGATGCAATTTCTGTGTTGCATCGTCAATAACAAGTTCCAAGGGATACAGTAAACCTGGAGTGAAGCATCGGAATCTATAACTAGTGTCAATGGAATGGTTCAAACATAGACAGTAAGAAGAGTCAGTCTTCTTGTACTTTATTCTGCACTGTGCATTTTGTATTTAATTCCGATGCAATATCTGTGTTTCATCGTCAATAAGAAAGTCCAAGGGATACAGTAAACATGAAGTGAAGCATCGGAATTTATAACTAGTGTCAATGGAATGGTTCAAAACATTGTCAGTAAGAAGAGTCAGTCTTCTTGTACTTAAGTCGGCATTGTGCCTTTTCTATTTATTTCCGATGCAATTTCTGTGTTTCATCGTCAATAAGAAGGTCCATGGGATATAGTAAACCTGGAGTGAAGCATCGGAATCTATTACTAGTGTCACAGGAATGGTTCAAAACATAGACAGTAAGAAGAGTCAGTCTTCTTGTACTTACGTCGACATTGTGCCCTTTCTATTTAAATCCGATGCAATTTCTGTGTTTCATCGTCAATAAGATGGTCCAAGGTATACAGTAAACCTGAAGTGAAGCATCGGAATTTATAACTAGTGTCACAGGAATGGTTCAAAACATAGTCAGTAAGAAGAGTCAGTCTTCTTGTATTTAAGTCGGCATTGTGATTTTTCTATTTATTTCCGATGCAATTTCTGTGTTTCATCGTCAATAAGATGGTCAGAGTGATACAGTAATCCTGAAGTGAAGCACCGGAATCTATAACTAGTGTCACAGGAATAATTCAAAGCATAGTCAGTAAGAATAGTCAGTCTTATTGTACTTAAGTTATCATTCTGCATTTTCTATTTAATTCTGATGGAATTTCTGTGTTTCATCGTCAATAAGAATGTCCAAGGGATGCACTAAACCTGGAGTGAAGCATCGGAACCTATAACTAGTGTCACAGGAATGGTTCAAACATAGTCAGTAAGAAGAGTTAGCCTTCTTGTACTTAAGTCGGCGTTGTGCCTTTCGTATTTAATTCCGATGCAATTTCTGTGTTTCATCGTCAATAAGAAGGTCCAAGGGATACAGTAAACCTGAAGTGAAGCATCGGAATTTATAACTAGTGTCATAGGAATGGTTATTGTATTTAATTCCGATGCAATTTCTGTGTTTCATCGTCAATAAAAAGGTCCAAGGGATACAGTAAACCTGAAGTGAAGCATCGGAATTTATAACTAGTGTCACAGGAATGGTTCAAAACATAGACAGTAAGAAGAGTCAGTCCTCTTGTACTTAAATCGGCATTGTGCCTTTTGTATTTAACTCCGATGCAATTTCTGTGTTTCATCGTCAAAAGAAAGTCCAAGGGATACAGTAAACATGAAGTGAAGCATCGGAATTTATAACTAGTGTCAGTGGAATGGTTCAAAACATTGTCAGTAAGAAGAGTCAGTCTTCTCGTACTTAACGTGGCATTGTGCCTTTTCTATTTATTTCCGATGCAATTTCTGTGTTTCATCGTCAATAAGAAGGTCAGAGCGATACGGTAATCCTGAAGTGACGCATCGGAATCTATAACTAGTGTCACAGGAATAGTTCAAAACATAGTCAGTAAGAATAGTCAGTCTTATTGTAGTTAAGTCATCATTGTGCATTTTCTATTTAATTCTGATGCAATTTCTGTGTTTCATCGTCAATATGAATGTCAAGGGATACAGTAAACCTTTAGTGAAGCATCGGAATCTATAACTAGTGTCACTGGAATGGTTCAAAACATAGACAGTAAGAAGAGTCAGTCTTCTTGTCCTTTAGTCGGCATTGTGCCTTTTGTATTTAATTCCGATGCAATTTCTGTGTTTCATCGTCAATACGAAGGTCCAAGGGATACAGTAAACCTGGAGTGAAGCATCGGAAGCTATAACTAGTGTCAGAGGAATGGTTCAAAACATAGACAGTAAGAAGAGACAGTCTTTTTGTACTTAAGTCGACATTGTGCCTTTTCTATTTAATTCCGATGCAATTTCTATGTTTCATTGTCAATAAGAAGGTCAGAGGGATACAGTAAACTTTGAAGTGAAGCATCGGAATCTATAACTAGTGTCACAGTAATGGTTCAAAGCAAAGTCAGTAAGAAGAGTCAGTCTTCTTGTCCATAAGTCGGCATTGTGCCTTTTGTATTTAATTCCAATGCAATTTCTGTGTTTCATCGTCAATAAGAAAGTCCAAGGGATACATTAAACCTGAAGTGAAGCATCGGAATTCATAACTAGTGTCACAGGAATGGTTCAAATCACAGGCAGAACGGAGAGTCAGTCTTCTTGTACTTAAGTCGGCATTGTGCCTTTTGTATTTAATTCCGATGCAATTTCTGTTTTTCATCGTCAATAAGAAGGTCCAAGGGATACAGTAAAACTGAGGTGAAGCATCGGAATCTATAACTAGTGTCACAGGAATGGTTCAAATGACAGTCAGAAAGGAGAGTCAGTCTTCTTGTACTTAAGTCGGCATTGTGCCTTTTGTATTTAATTCCGATGCAATTTCTGTGTTGCATCGTCAATAACAAGTTCCAAGGGATACAGTAAACCTGGATTGAAGCATCGGAATCTATAACTAGTGTCAATGGAATGGCTCAAACATAGACAGTAAGAAGAGTCAGTCTTCTTGTACATTATTCTGCACTGTGCCTTTTGTATTTAATTCCGATGCAATATCTGTGTTTCATCGTCAATAAGAGGGACCAAGGGATACAGTAAACCTGGAGTGAAGCATCGGAGTCTATAACTAGTATCACAGGAATGGTTCAAAACATAGTCAGTAAGAAGAGTCATTCTGCTTGTAGTTAAGTCGGCATTGTGCCTTTTCTATTTAATTCCGATGCAAATTCTGTGTTTCATCGTCAATAAGAAGGGCCAAGGGATACAGTACAATGGAGTGAAGCATCGGAAACTATAACTAGTGTCACAGGAATGGTTCAAAACATAGACAGTAAGAAGAGTCAGTCTTCTTGTACTTACGTCGGCATAGTGCCTTTTCGATATACTTCCGATGCAATTTGTGTGTTTCATCGTCAATAAGAAGTTCCAACGGATACAGTAAACCTGGAGTGTAGTACGGAATCTATAACTAGTGTCACAGGAATGGTTCAAAACATAGACAGTAAGAAGAGTCAGTCTACTTGAACTTAATTCTGCACTGTGCATTTTGTATTTAATTCCGATGCAATTTCTGTGTTTCATCGTCAATAAAAAGGTCCAAGGGATACAGTAAACCTGAAGTGAAGCATCGGAATTTATAACTAGTGTCACAGGAATGGTTCAAAACATAGACAGTAAGAAGAGTCAGTCCTCTTGTACTTAAATCGGCATTGTGCCTTTTGTACTTAACTCCGATGCAATTTCTGTGTTTCATCGTCAAAAGAAAGTCCAAGGGATACAGTAAACATGAAGTGAAGCATCGGAATTTATAACTAGTGTCAGTGGAATGGTTCAAAACATTGTCAGTAAGAAGAGTCAGTCTTCTCGTACTTAACGTGGCATTGTGCCTTTTCTATTTATTTCCGATGCAATTTCTGTGTTTCATCGTCAATAAGAAGGTCAGAGCGATACGGTAATCCTGAAGTGAAGCATCGGAATCTATAACTAGTGTCACAGGAATAGTTCAAAACATAGTCAGTAAGAATACTCAGTCTTATTGTAGTTAAGTCATCATTGTGCATTTTCTATTTAATTCTGATGCAATTTCTGTGTTTCATCGTCAATATGATTGTCAAGGGATACAGTAAACCTGGAGTGAAGCATCGGAATCTATAACTAGTGTCACAGGAATGGTTCAAAACATAGACAGTAAGAAGAGTCAGTCTTCTTGTCCTTTAGTCGGCATTGTGCCTTTTGTATTTAATTCCGATGCAATTTCTGTGTTTCATCGTCAATACGAAGGTCCAAGGGATACAGTAAACCTGGAGTGAAGCATCGGAAGCTATAACTAGTGTCAGAGGAATGGTTCAAAACATAGACAGTAAGAAGAGACAGTCTTTTTGTACTTAAGTCGACATTGTGCCTTTTCTATTTAATTCCGATGCAATTTCTATGTTTCATTGTCAATAAGAAGGTCAGAGGGATACAGTAAACCTTGAAGTGAAGCATCGGAATCTATAACTAGTGTCACAGTAATGGTTCAAAGCAAAGTCAGTAAGAAGAGTCAGTCTTCTTGTCCATAAGTCGGCATTGTGCCTTTTGTATTTAATTCCAATGCAACTTCTGTGTTTCATCGTCAATAAGAAAGTCCAAGGGATACATTAAACCTGAAGTGAAGCATCGGAATTCATAACTAGTGTCACAGGAATGGTTCAAATCACAGGCAGAACGGAGAGTCAGTCTTCTTGTACTTAAGTCGGCATTGTGCCTTTTGTATTTAATTCCGATGCAATTTCTGTTTTTCATCGTCAATAAGAAGGTCCAAGGGATACAGTAAAACTGAGGTGAAGCATCGGAATCTATAACTAGTGTCACAGGAATGGTTCAAATGACAGTCAGAAAGGAGAGTCAGTCTTCTTGTACTTAAGTCGGCATTGTGCCTTTTGTATTTAATTCCGATGCAATTTCTGTGTTGCATCGTCAATAACAAGTTCCAAGGGATACAGTAAACCTGGAGTGAAGCATCGGAATCTATAACTAGTGTCAATGGAATGGTTCAAACATAGACAGTAAGAAGAGTCAGTCTTCTTGTACTTTATTCTGCACTGTGCCTTTTGTATTTAATTCCGATGCAATATCTGTGTTTCATCGTCAATAAGAAAGTCCAAGGGATACAGTAAACATGAAGTGAAGCATCGGAATTTATAACTAGTGTCAATGGAATGGTTCAAAACATTGTCAGTAAGAAGAGTCAGTCTTCTTGTACTTAAGTCGGCATTGTGCCTTTTCTATTTATTTCCGATGCAATTTCTGTGTTTCATCGTCAATAAGAAGGTCCATGGGATATAGTAAACCTGGAGTGAAGCATCGGAATCTATTACTAGTGTCACAGGAATGGTTCAAAACATAGACAGTAAGAAGAGTCAGTCTTCTTGTACTTACGTCGACATTGTGCCCTTTCTATTTAAATCCGATGCAATTTCTGTGTTTCATCGTCAATAAGATGGTCGAAGGTATACAGTAAACCTGAAGTGAAGCATCGGAATTTATAACTAGTGTCACAGGAATGGTTCAAAACATAGTCAGTAAGAAGAGTCAGTCTTCTTGTATTTAAGTCGGCATTGTGATTTTTCTATTTATTTCCGATGCAATTTCTGTGTTTCATCGTCAATAAGATGGTCAGAGTGATACAGTAATCCTGAAGTGAAGCACCGGAATCTATAACTAGTGTCACAGGAATAATTCAAAGCATAGTCAGTAAGAATAGTCAGTCTTATTGTACTTAAGTTATCATTCTGCATTTTCTATTTAATTCTGATGGAATTTCTGTGTTTCATCGTCAATAAGAATGTCCAAGGGATGCACTAAACCTGGAGTGAAGCATCGGAACCTATAACTAGTGTCACAGGTATGGTTCAAACATAGTCAGTAAGAAGAGTTAGCCTTCTTGTACTTAAGTCGGCGTTGTGCCTTTCGTATTTAATTCCGATGCAATTTCTGTGTTTCATCGTCAATAAGAAGGTCCAAGGGATACAGTAAACCTGAAGTGAAGCATCGGAATTTATAACTAGTGTCATAGGAATGGTTATTGTATTTAATTCCGATGCAATTTCTGTGTTTCATCGTCAATAAAAAGGTCCAAGGGATACAGTAAACCTGAAGTGAAGCATCGGAATTTATAACTAGTGTCACAGGAATGGTTCAAAACATAGACAGTAAGAAGAGTCAGTCCTCTTGTACTTAAATCGGCATTGTGCCTTTTGTATTTAACTCCGATGCAATTTCTGTGTTTCATCGTCAAAAGAAAGTCCAAGGGATACAGTAAACATGAAGTGAAGCATCGGAATTTATAACTAGTGTCAGTGGAATGGTTCAAAACATTGTCAGTAAGAAGAGTCAGTCTTCTCGTACTTAACGTGGCATTGTGCCTTTTCTATTTATTTCCGATGCAATTTCTGTGTTTCATCGTCAATAAGAAGGTCAGAGCGATACGGTAATCCTGAAGTGAAGCATCGGAATCTATAACTAGTGTCACAGGAATAGTTCAAAACATAGTCAGTAAGAATAGTCAGTCTTATTGTAGTTAAGTCATCATTGTGCATTTTCTATTTAATTCTGATGCAATTTCTGTGTTTCATCGTCAATATGAATGTCAAGGGATACAGTAAACCTTTAGTGAAGCATCGGAATCTATAACTAGTGTCACTGGAATGGTTCAAAACATAGACAGTAAGAAGAGTCAGTCTTCTTGTCCTTTAGTCGGCATTGTGCCTTTTGTATTTAATTCCGATGCAATTTCTGTGTTTCATCGTCAATACGAAGGTCCAAGGGATACAGTAAACCTGGAGTGAAGCATCGGAAGCTATAACTAGTGTCAGAGGAATGGTTCAAAACATAGACAGTAAGAAGAGACAGTCTTTTTGTACTTAAGTCGACATTGTGCCTTTTCTATTTAATTCCGATGCAATTTCTATGTTTCATTGTCAATAAGAAGGTCAGAGGGATACAGTAAACTTTGAAGTGAAGCATCGGAATCTATAACTAGTGTCACAGTAATGGTTCAAAGCAAAGTCAGTAAGAAGAGTCAGTCTTCTTGTCCATAAGTCGGCATTGTGCCTTTTGTATTTAATTCCAATGCAATTTCTGTGTTTCATCGTCAATAAGAAAGTCCAAGGGATACATTAAACCTGAAGTGAAGCATCGGAATTCATAACTAGTGTCACAGGAATGGTTCAAATCACAGGCAGAACGGAGAGTCAGTCTTCTTGTACTTAAGTCGGCATTGTGCCTTTTGTATTTAATTCCGATGCAATTTCTGTTTTTCATCGTCAATAAGAAGGTCCAAGGGATACAGTAAAACTGAGGTGAAGCATCGGAATCTATAACTAGTGTCACAGGAATGGTTCAAATGACAGTCAGAAAGGAGAGTCAGTCTTCTTGTACTTAAGTCGGCATTGTGCCTTTTGTATTTAATTCCGATGCAATTTCTGTGTTGCATCGTCAATAACAAGTTCCAAGGGATACAGTAAACCTGGATTGAAGCATCGGAATCTATAACTAGTGTCAATGGAATGGTTCAAACATAGACAGTAAGAAGAGTCAGTCTTCTTGTACATTATTCTGCACTGTGCCTTTTGTATTTAATTCCGATGCAATATCTGTGTTTCATCGTCAATAAGAGGGACCAAGGGATACAGTAAACCTGGAGTGAAGCATCGGAGTCTATAACTAGTGTCACAGGAATAATTCAAAACATAGTCAGTAAGAAGAGTCATTCTGCTTGTAGTTAAGTCGGCATTGTGCCTTTTCTATTTAATTCCGATGCAATTTCTGTGTTTCATCGTCAATAAGAAGGGCCAAGGGATACAGTACAATGGAGTGAAGCATCGGAAACTATAACTAGTGTCACAGGAATGGTTCAAAACATAGACAGTAAGAAGAGTCAGTCTTCTTGTACTTACGTCGGCATAGTGCCTTTTCGATATACTTCCGATGCAATTTGTGTGTTTCATCGTCAATAAGAAGTTCCAACGGATACAGTAAACCTGGAGTGTAGTACGGAATCTATAACTAGTGTCACAGGAATGGTTCAAAACATAGACAGTAAGAAGAGTCAGTCTTCATGTACTTAAGTCGGCATTTTGCCTTTTGTATTTAATTCCGATGCAATTTCTGTGTTTTATCGTCAATAAGATTGTCCAAGGCATACAGTAAACCTGAGGTGAAGCATCGGAATCTATAACTAGTGTCACAGGAATGGTTGAAAACATAGTCAGTAAGAAGAGTCAGTCTTCTTGTACTTAAGTCGTCATTGTGCCTTTTGTATTTAATTAAAATGCAATTTCTGTGTTTCATCATCAATAAGAAGGTCCAAGGGATACAGTAAACCTGGAGTGAAGCATTGGAATCTATAACTAGTGTCACAGGAATGGTTCAAAACATAGACAGTAAGAAGAGTCAGTCTACTTGAACTTAATTCTGCACTGTGCATTTTGTATTTAATTCCGATTCAATTTCTGTGTTTCATCGTCAATAAGAATGTCCAAGGGATACAGTAAACCTGAAGTGTAGCATCGGAATTTATAACTAGTGTCACAGGAATGGTTCAAAACATTGTCAGTAAGAAGAGTCAGTCTTCTTGTACTTAAGTCGGCATTGTGCCTTTTCTATTTAACTCCGATGCAATTTCTGTGTTTAATCGTCAATAAGAAGGACCAAGGGATACAGTAAACCTGGAGTGAAGCAACGGAATTTATAACTAGTGTCACAGGAATGGTTATTGTATTTAATTCCGATGCAATTTCTGTGTTTCATCGTCAATAAGAAGGTCCAAGGGATACAGTAAGCCGGAAGTGAAGCATCGGAATTTATAACTAGTGTCACAGGAATGGTTCAAAACATAGACAGTAAGAAGAGTCAGTCCTCTTGTACGTAAATCGGCATTGTTCCTTTTGTATTTAACTCCGATGCAATTTCAGTGTTTCATCGTCAATAAGAAAGTCCAAGGGATACAGTAAACATGAAGTGAAGCATCGGAATTTATAATTAGTGTCAATGGAATGGTTCAAAACATTGTCAGTAAGAAGAGTCAGTCTTCTTGTATTTAAGTCGGCATTGTGATTTTTCTATTTATTTCCGATGCAATTTCTGTGTTTCATCGTCAATAAGATGGTCAGAGTGATACAGTAATCCTGAAGTGAAGCACCGGAATCTATAACTAGTGTCACAGGAATAGTTCAAAGCATAGTCAGTAAGAATAGTCAGTCTTATTGTACTTAAGTTATCATTCTGCATTTTCTATTTAATTCTGATGGAATTTCTGTGTTTCATCGTCAATAAGAATGTCCAAGGGATGCACTAAACCTGGAGTGAAGCATCGGAACCTATAACTAGTGTCACAGGAATGGTTCAAACATAGTCAGTAAGAAGAGTTAGCCTTCTTGTACTTAAGTCGGCGTTGTGCCTTTCGTATTTAATTCCGATGCAATTTCTGTGTTTCATCGTCAATAAGAAGGTCCAAGGGATACAGTAAACCTGAAGTGAAGCATCGGAATTTATAACTAGTGTCATAGGAATGGTTATTGTATTTAATTCCGATGCAATTTCTGTGTTTCATCGTCAATAAAAAGGTCCAAGGGATACAGTAAACCTGAAGTGAAGCATCGGAATTTATAACTAGTGTCACAGGAATGGTTCAAAACATAGACAGTAAGAAGAGTCAGTCCTCTTGTACTTAAATCGGCATTGTGCCTTTTGTATTTAACTCCGATGCAATTTCTGTGTTTCATCGTCAAAAGAAAGTCCAAGGGATACAGTAAACATGAAGTGAAGCATCGGAATTTATAACTAGTGTCAGTGGAATGGTTCAAAACATTGTCAGTAAGAAGAGTCAGTCTTCTCGTACTTAACGTGGCGTTGTGCCTTTTCTATTTATTTCCGATGCAATTTCTGTGTTTCATCGTCAATAAGAAGGTCAGAGCGATACGGTAATCCTGAAGTGAAGCATCGGAATCTATAACTAGTGTCACAGGAATAGTTCAAAACATAGTCAGTAAGAATAGTCAGTCTTATTGTAGTTAAGTCATCATTGTGCATTTTCTATTTAATTCTGATGCAATTTCTGTGTTTCATCGTCAATATGAATGTCAAGGGATACAGTAAACCTTTAGTGAAGCATCGGAATCTATAACTAGTGTCACTGGAATGGTTCAAAACATAGACAGTAAGAAGAGTCAGTCTTCTTGTCCTTTAGTCGGCATTGTGCCTTTTGTATTTAATTCCGATGCAATTTCTGTGTTTCATCGTCAATACGAAGGTCCAAGGGATACAGTAAACCTGGAGTGAAGCATCGGAAGCTATAACTAGTGTCAGAGGAATGGTTCAAAACATAGACAGTAAGAAGAGACAGTCTTTTTGTACTTAAGTCGACATTGTGCCTTTTCTATTTAATTCCGATGCAATTTCTATGTTTCATTGTCAATAAGAAGGTCAGAGGCATACAGTAAACCTTGAAGTGAAGCATCGGAATCTATAACTAGTGTCACAGTAATGGTTCAAAGCAAAGTCAGTAAGAAGAGTCAGTCTTCTTGTCCATAAGTCGGCATTGTGCCTTTTGTATTTAATTCCAATGCAATTTCTGTGTTTCATCGTCAATAAGAAAGTCCAAGGGATACATTAAACCTGAAGTGAAGCATCGGAATTCATAACTAGTGTCACAGGAATGGTTCAAATCACAGGCAGAACGGAGAGTCAGTCTTCTTGTACTTAAGTCGGCATTGTGCCTTTTGTATTTAATTCCGATGCAATTTCTGTTTTCCATCGTCAATAAGAAGGTCCAAGGGATACAGTAAAACTGAGGTGAAGCATCGGAATCTATAACTAGTGTCACAGGAATGGTTCAAATGACAGTCAGAAAGGAGAGTCAGTCTTCTTGTACTTAAGTCGGCATTGTGCCTTTTGTATTTAATTCCGATGCAATTTCTGTGTTTTATCGTCAATAAGATTGTCCAAGGGATACAGTAAACCTGGAGTGAAGCATCGGAGTCTATAACTAGTGTCACAGGAATGGTTCAAAACATAGTCAGTAAGAAGAGTCATTCTGCTTGTAGTTAAGTCGGCATTGTGCCTTTTCTATTTAATTCCGATGCAATTTCTGTGTTTCATCGTCAATAAGAAGGGCCAAGGGATACAGTACAATGGAGTGAAGCATCGGAAACTATAACTAGTGTCACAGGAATGGTTCAAAACATAGACAGTAAGAAGAGTCAGTCTTCTTGTACTTACGTCGGCATAGTGCCTTTTCGATATACTTCCGATGCAATTTGTGTGTTTCATCGTCAATAAGAAGTTCCAACGGATACAGTAAACCTGGAGTGTAGTACGGAATCTATAACTAGTGTCACAGGAATGGTTCAAAACATAGACAGTAAGAAGAGTCAGTCTTCATGTACTTAAGTCGGCATTTTGCCTTTTGTATTTAATTCCGATGCAATTTCTGTGTTTTATCGTCAATAAGATTGTCCAAGGCATACAGTAAACCTGAGGTGAAGCATCGGAATCTATAACTAGTGTCACAGGAATGGTTGAAAACATAGTCAGTAAGAAGAGTCAGTCTTCTTGTACTTAAGTCGTCATTGTGCCTTTTGTATTTAATTAAAATGCAATTTCTGTGTTTCATCATCAATAAGAAGGTCCAAGGGATACAGTAAACCTGGAGTGAAGCATTGGAATCTATAACTAGTGTCACAGGAATGGTTCAAAACATAGACAGTAAGAAGAGTCAGTCTACTTGAACTTAATTCTGCACTGTGCATTTTGTATTTAATTCCGATTCAATTTCTGTGTTTCATCGTCAATAAGAATGTCCAAGGGATACAGTAAACCTGAAGTGTAGCATCGGAATTTATAACTAGTGTCACAGGAATGGTTCAAAACATTGTCAGTAAGAAGAGTCAGTCTTCTTGTACTTAAGTCGGCATTGTGCCTTTTCTATTTAACTCCGATGCAATTTCTGTGTTTAATCGTCAATAAGAAGGACCAAGGGATACAGTAAACCTGGAGTGAAGCAACGGAATTTATAACTAGTGTCACAGGAATGGTTATTGTATTTAATTCCGATGCAATTTCTGTGTTTCATCGTCAATAAGAAGGTCCAAGGGATACAGTAAGCCGGAAGTGAAGCATCGGAATTTATAACTAGTGTCACAGGAATGGTTCAAAACATAGACAGTAAGAAGAGTCAGTCCTCTTGTACGTAAATCGGCATTGTTCCTTTTGTATTTAACTCCGATGCAATTTCAGTGTTTCATCGTCAATAAGAAAGTCCAAGGGATACAGTAAACATGAAGTGAAGCATCGGAATTTATAATTAGTGTCAATGGAATGGTTCAAAACATTGTCAGTAAGAAGAGTCAGTCTTCTTGTATTTAAGTCGGCATTGTGATTTTTCTATTTATTTCCGATGCAATTTCTGTGTTTCATCGTCAATAAGATGGTCAGAGTGATACAGTAATCCTGAAGTGAAGCACCGGAATCTATAACTAGTGTCACAGGAATAGTTCAAAGCATAGTCAGTAAGAATAGTCAGTCTTATTGTACTTAAGTTATCATTCTGCATTTTCTATTTAATTCTGATGGAATTTCTGTGTTTCATCGTCAATAAGAATGTCCAAGGGATGCACTAAACCTGGAGTGAAGCATCGGAACCTATAACTAGTGTCACAGGAATGGTTCAAACATAGTCAGTAAGAAGAGTTAGCCTTCTTGTACTTAAGTCGGCGTTGTGCCTTTCGTATTTAATTCCGATGCAATTTCTGTGTTTCATCGTCAATAAGAAGGTCCAAGGGATACAGTAAACCTGAAGTGAAGCATCGGAATTTATAACTAGTGTCATAGGAATGGTTATTGTATTTAATTCCGATGCAATTTCTGTGTTTCATCGTCAATAAAAAGGTCCAAGGGATACAGTAAACCTGAAGTGAAGCATCGGAATTTATAACTAGTGTCACAGGAATGGTTCAAAACATAGACAGTAAGAAGAGTCAGTCCTCTTGTACTTAAATCGGCATTGTGCCTTTTGTATTTAACTCCGATGCAATTTCTGTGTTTCATCGTCAAAAGATAGTCCAAGGGATACAGTAAACATGAAGTGAAGCATCGGAATTTATAACTAGTGTCAGTGGAATGGTTCAAAACATTGTCAGTAAGAAGAGTCAGTCTTCTCGTACTTAACGTGGCGTTGTGCCTTTTCTATTTATTTCCGATGCAATTTCTGTGTTTCATCGTCAATAAGAAGGTCAGAGCGATACGGTAATCCTGAAGTGAAGCATCGGAATCTATAACTAGTGTCACAGGAATAGTTCAAAACATAGTCAGTAAGAATAGTCAGTCTTATTGTAGTTAAGTCATCATTGTGCATTTTCTATTTAATTCTGATGCAATTTCTGTGTTTCATCGTCAATATGAATGTCAAGGGATACAGTAAACCTTTAGTGGAGCATCGGAATCTATAACTAGTGTCACTGGAATGGTTCAAAACATAGACAGTAAGAAGAGTCAGTCTTCTTGTCCTTTAGTCGGCATTGTGCCTTTTGTATTTAATTCCGATGCAATTTCTGTGTTTCATCGTCAATACGAAGGTCCAAGGGATACAGTAAACCTGGAGTGAAGCATCGGAAGCTATAACTAGTGTCAGAGGAATGGTTCAAAACATAGACAGTAACAAGAGACAGTCTTTTTGTACTTAAGTCGACATTGTGCCTTTTCTATTTAATTCCGATGCAATTTCTATGTTTCATTGTCAATAAGAAGGTCAGAGGGATACAGTAAACCTTGAAGTGAAGCATCGGAATCTATAACTAGTGTCACAGTAATGGTTCAAAGCAAAGTCAGTAAGAAGAGTCAGTCTTCTTGTCCATAAGTCGGCATTGTGCCTTTTGTATTTAATTCCAATGCAATTTCTGTGTTTCATCGTCAATAAGAAAGTCCAAGGGATACATTAAACCTGAAGTGAAGCATCGGAATTCATAACTAGTGTCACAGGAATGGTTCAAATCACAGGCAGAACGGAGAGTCAGTCTTCTTGTACTTAAGTCGGCATTGTGCCTTTTGTATTTAATTCCGATGCAATTTCTGTTTTTCATCGTCAATAAGAAGGTCCAAGGGATACAGTAAAACTGAGGTGAAGCATCGGAATCTATAACTAGTGTCACAGGAATGGTTCAAATGACAGTCAGAAAGGAGAGTCAGTCTTCTTGTACTTAAGTCGGCATTGTGCCTTTTGTATTTAATTCCGATGCAATTTCTGTGTTGCATCGTCAATAACAAGTTCCAAGGGATACAGTAAACATGGATTGAAGCATCAGAATCTATAACTAGTGTCAATGGAATGGTTCAAACATAGACAGTAAGAAGAGTCAGTCTTCTTGTACTTTATTCTGCACTGTGCCTTTTGTATTTAATTCCGATGCAATATCTGTGTTTCATCGTCAATAAGAGGGACCAAGGGATACAGTAAACCTGGAGTGAAGCATCGGAGTCTATAACTAGTGTCACAGGAATGGTTCAAAACATAGTCAGTAAGAAGAGTCATTCTGCTTGTAGTTAAGTCGGCATTGTGCCTTTTCTATTTAATTCCGATGCAATTTCTGTGTTTCATCGTCAATAAGAAGGGCCAAGGGATACAGTACAATGGAGTGAAGCATCGGAAACTATAACTAGTGTCACAGGAATGGTTCAAAACATAGACAGTAAGAAGAGTCAGTCTTCTTGTACTTACGTCGGCATAGTGCCTTTTCGATATACTTCCGATGCAATTTGTGTGTTTCATCGTCAATAAGAAGTTCCAACGGATACAGTAAACCTGGAGTGTAGTACGGAATCTATAACTAGTGTCACAGGAATGGTTCAAAACATAGACAGTAAGAAGAGTCAGTCTTCATGTACTTAAGTCGGCATTTTGCCTTTTGTATTTAATTCCGATGCAATTTCTGTGTTTTATCGTCAATAAGATTGTCCAAGGCATACAGTAAACCTGAGGTGAAGCATCGGAATCTATAACTAGTGTCACAGGAATGGTTGAAAACATAGTCAGTAAGAAGAGTCAGTCTTCTTGTACTTAAGTCGTCATTGTGCCTTTTGTATTTAATTAAAATGCAATTTCTGTGTTTCATCATCAATAAGAAGGTCCAAGGGATACAGTAAACCTGGAGTGAAGCATTGGAATCTATAACTAGTGTCACAGGAATGGTTCAAAACATAGACAGTAAGAAGAGTCAGTCTACTTGAACTTAATTCTGCACTGTGCATTTTGTATTTAATTCCGATTCAATTTCTGTGTTTCATCGTCAATAAGAATGTCCAAGGGATACAGTAAACCTGAAGTGTAGCATCGGAATTTATAACTAGTGTCACAGGAATGGTTCAAAACATTGTCAGTAAGAAGAGTCAGTCTTCTTGTACTTAAGTCGGCATTGTGCCTTTTCTATTTAATTCCGATGCAATTTCTGTGTTTAATCGTCAATAAGAAGGACCAAGGGATACAGTAAACCTGGAGTGAAGCATCGGAGTCTATAACTAGTGTCACAGGACTAGTTCAAAAATAGACAGTAAGAAGAGTCAGTCTTCTTGAACTTAATTCGGCATTGTGCCTTTTGTATTCAATTCCGATGCAATTTCTGTGTTTCATCGTGAATAAGAAGGTCAGAGGGATACAGTAAACCTGAAGTGAAGCATCGGAATCCATAACTAGTGTCACAGGAATGGTTCAAAACATAGTCAGTAAGAAGAGTTAGTCTTCTTGTACTTCAGTCGGCATTGTGCCTTTTGTATTTAATTCCGATGCAATTTCTGTGTTTCATCGTCAATAAGAAGGTCCAAGGGATACAGTGAACCTGGAGTGAAGCATCGGAATTTATAACTAGTGTCACAGGAATGGTTCAAATCATAGACTGTAAGAAGAGTCAGTCTTCGTGCACTTCAGTCGGCATTTTGCCTTTTGTATTTCATTCCGATGCAATTTTTGTGTTTCATAGTCAATAAGAAGGTCCAAGGGATACAGTAAACCTGAAGTGAAGCATCGGGATCTATAACTAGTGTCACAGGAATCGTTCAAAACATAGTCAGTAAGAAGAGTCAGTCTTCTTGTACTTAAGCCGTCATAGTGCCTTTTCTATTTACTTCCGATGCAATTTGTGTGTTTCATCATCAATAAGAAGGTCCAAGGGATACAGTAAACCTGGAGTGAAGCATCGGAGTCTATAACTAGTGTCAATGGTATGGTTCAAAACATGGACGGTAAGAAGAGTCAGTCTTCTTGTACTTAAGTCGGCATTGTGCCTTTTGTATTTAATTACGATGCAATGTCCGTGTTTCATCGTCATTAAGAAGGTCAGAGGGATACAGTAAACCTGATGTGAAGCATCGGAATCTATAGCTACTGTCACAGGAATGGTTCAAAACATAGTAAGAAGAGTCAATCTTGTTGTCCTTAAGTCGGCATTGTCTTTTGTATTTAATTCCGATGCAATTTCTGTGTTTCATCGTCAATTAGAAGGTCCAAGGGATGCAGTAGACCAGAAGTGAAGCATCGAAATCTATAACTAGTGTCACAGAAATGGTTCAAAACATAGACAGTAAGAAGAGTCAGTGTTCTTGTACTTAATTCGGCATTGTGCGTTTTGTATTTAATTCCGATGCAATTTCTGTGTTTCATCGTAAATAAGAAGGTCCAAGGGATACAGTAAATCTCAAGTGAAGCATCGGAATTTATAACGGGTGTCACAGGAATGGTTCAAAACATAGCTAGTAGGAAGAGCCGGTCTTCATGTACTTAAGTCGGCATTGTGCCTTTGTATTTAATTCCGATGCATTTTCTGTGTTTCATCGTCAATAAGAAGGTCCAAGGAATACAGTAAACCTGAAGTGAAGCATCGAAATCTATAACTAGTGTCACAGGAATGGTTCAAAACATAGACAGTTGGAAGAGGCAGTCTTCTTGTACTTAAGTCGGCATTGTGCCGTTTCTATTTAATTCCGATGCAATTTCTGTGTTTCATCGTCAATAAGAAGTTTCAAGGTATACAGTAAACCTGAAGTGAAGCATCGGATCTATGACTAGTGTCACAGGAATGGTTCAAAACATTGTCAGTAAGAAGAGTCAGTCTTCTTGTACTTCAGTCGGCTTTGTGCCTTTTCTATTTAATTCCGATGCAATATCTGTGTTTCATCGTCAATAAGAAAGTCCAAGGGATACAGTAAACATGAAGTGAAGCATCGGAATTTATAACTAGTGTCAATGGAATGGTTCAAAACATTGTCAGTAAGAAGAGTCAGTCTTCTTGTACTTAAGTCGGCATTGTGCCTTTTCTATTTATTTCCGATGCAATTTCTGTGTTTCATCGTCAATAAGAAGGTCCATGGGATATAGTAAACCTGGAGTGAAGCAACGGAATCTATTACTAGTGTCACAGGAATGGTTCAAAACAAAGACAGTAAGAAGAGTCAGTCTTCTTGTACTTACGTCGACATTGTGCCCTTTCTATTTAAATCCGATGCAATTACTGTGTTTCATCGTCAATAAGATGGTCCAAGGTATACAGTAAACCTGAAGTGAAGCATTGAAATTTATAACTAGTGTCACAGGAATGGTTCAAAACATAGTCAGTAAGAAGAGTCAGTCTACTTGTACTTAAGTCGGCATTGTGCATTTTGTATTTAATTCCGATGACATTTCTGTGTTTCATCGTCAATAAGAAGGTCAGAGGGGTACAGTAAACCTGAATCCTGAAGTGAAGCATCGTAATCTATAGCTAGTGTCACAGGAATGGTTCAAAACATAGACAGTAAGAAGAGTCAGTCCTCTTGTACGTAAATCGGCATTGTTCCTTTTGTATTTAACTCCGATGCAATTTCAGTGTTTCATCGTCAATAAGAAAGTCCAAGGGATACAGTAAACATGAAGTGAAGCATCGGAATTTATAATTAGTGTCAATGGAATGGTTCAAAACATTGTCAGTAAGAAGAGTCAGTCTTCTTGTATTTAAGTCGGCATTGTGATTTTTCTATTTATTTCCGATGCAATTTCTGTGTTTCATCGTCAATAAGATGGTCAGAGCGATACAGTAATCCTGAAGTGTAGCACCGGAATCTATAACTAGTGTCACAGGAATAGTTCAAAGCATAGTCAGTAAGAATAGTCAGTCTTATTGTACTTAAGTTATCATTCTGCAATTTCTATTTAATTCTGATGGAATTTCTGTGTTTCATCGTCAATAAGAATGTCCAAGGGATACACTAAACCTGGAGTGAAGCATCGGAATCTATAACTAGTGTCACAGGAATGGTTCAAACATAGTCAGTAAGAAGAGTTAGCCTTCTTGTACTTAAGTCGGCGTTGTGCCTTTTGTATTTAATTCCGATGCAATTTCTGTGTTTCATCGTCAATAAGAAGGTCCAAGGGATACAGTAAACCTGAAGTGAAGCATCGGAATTTATAACTAGTGTCACAGGAATGGTTATTGTATTTAATTCCGATGCAATTTCTGTGTTTCATCGTCAATAAAAAGGTCCAAGGGATACAGTAAACCTGAAGTGAAGCATCGGAATTTATAACTAGTGTCACAGGAATGGTTCAAAACATAGACAGTAAGAAGAGTCAGTCCTCTTGTACTTAAATCGGCATTGTGCCTTTTGTATTTAACTCCGATGCAATTTCTGTGTTTCATCGTCAAAAGAAAGTCCAAGGGATACAGTAAACATGAAGTGAAGCATCGGAATTTATAAGTAGTGTCAGTGGAATGGTTCAAAACATTGTCAGTAAGAAGAGTCAGTCTTCTCGTACTTAACGCGGCATTGTGCCTTTTCTATTTATTTCCGATGCAATTTCTGTGTTTCATCGTCAATAAGAAGGTCAGAGCGATACGGTAATCCTGAAGTGAAGCATCGGAATCTATAACTAGTGTCACAGGAATAGTTCAAAACATAGTCAGTAAGAATAGTCAGTCTTATTGTAGTTAAGTCATCATTGTGCATTTTCTATTTAATTCTGATGCAATTTCTGTGTTTCATCGTCAATATGAATGTCAAGGGATACAGTAAACCTGGAGTGAAGCATCGGAATCTATAACTAGTGTCACAGGAATGGTTCAAACATAGACAGTAAGAAGAGTCAGTCTTCTTGTCCTTAAGTCGGCATTGTGCCTTTTGTATTTAATTCCGATGCAATTTCTGTGTTTCATCGTCAATACGAAGGTCCAAGGGATACAGTAAACCTGGAGTGAAGCATCGGAAGCTATAACTAGTGTCAGAGGAATGGTTCAAAACATAGACAGTAAGAAGTGTCAGTCTTCTTGTACTTAAGTCGACATTGTGCCTTTTCTATTTAATTCCGATGCAATTTCTGTGTTTCATTGTCAATAAGAAGGTCAGAGGGATACAGTAAACCTTGAAGTGAAGCATCGGAATCTATAACAGTGTCACAGGAATGGTTCAAAGCAAAGTCACTAAGAAGAGTCAGTCTTCTTGTCCATAAGTCGGCATTGTGCCTTTTGTATTTAATTCCAATGCAATTTCTGTGTTTCATCGTCAATAAGAAGGTTCAAAGGATACAGTAAACATGGAGTGAAGCATCGGAATCTGTAACTAGTGTCACAGGAATGGTTCAAAACATAGACAGTAAGAAGAGTCAGTCTTCTTGTACTTAATTCTGCATTGTGCCTTTTGTATTTAATTCCGATGGAACTTCTGTGTTTCATCGTCAATCAGAAGATCCAAGGGATACATTAAACCTGAAGTGAGGCATCGGAATTCATAACTAGTGTCACAGGAATGGTTCAAATCACAGTCAGTAAGGAGAGTCAGTCTTCTTGTACTTAAGTCGGCATGGTGCCTTTTGTATTTAATTCCGATGCAATTTCTGTTTTTCATCGTCAATAAGAAGGTCCAAGGGATACAGTGAACCTGAGGTGAAGCATCGGAATCTATAACTAGTGTCACAGGAATGGTTCAAAGCATAGTCAGTAAGAAGAGTCAGTCTTCTTGTACTTAAGTCGGCATTGTGCTTTTTCTATTTAATTCCAATGCAATTTCTGTGTTTCACCGTCAATAAGAAGGTCCAAGGGATACCGTAAACCTGAGGTGAAGCATCGGAATCTATAACTAGTGTCACAGGAATGGTTCAAAACATAGTCAGTAAGAAGATTCAGTCTTCTTGTACTTAAGTCGGCATTGTACCTTTTCTATTTAATTCCGATGCAATTTCTGTGTTTCATCGTCAATAACAAGTTCCAAGGGATACAGTAAACCTGGAGTGAAGCATCGGAATCTATAACTAGTGTCAATGGAATGGTTCAAAACATAGACAGTAAGAAGAGTCAGCCTTCTTGTACTTAAGTCGGCATTGTGCCTTTTGTATTTAATTCCGATGCAGTTTCTGTGTTTCATCGTCAATAAGAAGGTCAGAGGGGTACAGTAAACCTGAAGTGAAGCATCGAAATCTATAGCTAGTGTCACAGGAATGGTTCAAAACATAGTCAGTAAGAAGAGTCAGTCTTCTTGTCCATAAGTCGTCATTGTGCCTTTTGTATTTAATTAGGATGCAATTTCTGTGTTTCATCATCAATAAGAAGGTCCAAGGGATACAGTAAACCTGGAGTGAAGCATCGGAATCTATAACTAGTGTCACAGGAATGGTTGTAAACATAGACAGTAAGAAGAGTCGGTCTCCTTGTACTTAATTCTGCACTGTGCCTTTTGTATTTAATTCCGATGCAATTTCTGTGTTTCATCGTCAATAAGAAGGACCAAGGGATACAGTAAACCTGGAGTGAAGCATCGGAGTCTATAACTAGTGTCACAGGACTGGTTCAAAAATAGACAGTAAGAAGAGTCAGTCTTCTTGAACTTAATTCGGCATTGTGCCATCTGTATTTAATTCCGATGCAATTTCTGTGTTTCATCGTCAATAAGAAGGTCAGAGGGATACAGTAAACCTGAAGTGAAGCATCGGAATCCATAACTAGCGTCACAGGAATGGTTCAAAGCATAGTCAGTAAGAAGAGTTAGTCTTCTTGTACTTAAGTCGGCATTGTGCCTTTTGTATTTAATTCCGATCAATTTCAGTGTTTCATCGTCAATAAGAAGGTCCAAGGGAAACAGTAAACCTGGAGGGAAACATCGGAATCTGTAACTAGTGTCACAGGAATGGTTCAAATCATAGACAGTAAGAAGAGTCAGTCTTCTTGTACTTCCGTCGGCATTTTGCCTTTTGTATTTAATTCCAATGCAATTTCTGTGTTTCATCGTCTAAGAAGTTCCAAGGGATACAGTAAACCTGAAGTGAAGCATCGGGTTCTGTAACTAGTGTCACAGGAATCGTTCAAAACATAGTCAGTAAGAAGAGTCAGTCTTCTTGTACTTAAGTCGGCATAGTGCCTTATCTATTTAATTCCGATGCAATTTGTGTGTTTCATCGTCAATAAGAAGGCCAGAGGGATACACTAAACATTAAGTGAAGCATCGGAAATCATAACTAGTGTCACAGGAATGGTTCAAAGCATAGTCAGAAAGGAGAGTCAGTCTCCTTGTACTTAAGTCGGCATTGTGCCTTTTGAATTTAATTCCGATGCAATTTCTCTGTTTCATCGTCAATAGGAGGGTCCAAGGGATACAGTAAACCTGAGGTGAAGCATCGGAATCTATAACTAGTTTCACAGGAAAGGTTCAAAACATAGTCAGTAAGAAGAGTCAGTCTTCTTGTACCTAAGTCGGCATTGTGCCTTTTCTATTTAATTCCGATGCAATTTCTGTGTTTCATCGTCAATAACAAGTTCCAAGGGATACAGTAATTCTGGAGTGAAGCATCGGAATCTATAACTAGTGTCAATGGAATGGTTCAAAACATAGACAGTAAGAAGAGTCTGTCTTCTTGTACTTAAGTCGGCATTGTGCCTTTTGTATTTAATTCCGATGCAGTTTCTGTGTTTCATCGTCAATAAGAAGGTCAGAGGGGTACAGTAAACCTGAAGTGAAGCATCGAAATCTATAGCTAGTGTCACAGGAATGGTTCAAAACATAGTCAGTAAGAAGAGTCAGTCTTCTTGTCCTTATGTCGTCATTGTGCCTTTTGTATTTAATTAAAATGCAATTTCTGTGTTTCATCATCAATAAGAAGGTCCAAGGGATACAGTAAACCTGGAGTGAAGCATCGGAATCTATAACTAGTGTCACAGGAATGGTTCAAAACATAGACAGTGAGAAGAGTCGGTCTCCTTGTACTTAATTCTGCACTGTGCCTTTTGTATTTAATTCCGATGCAATTTCTGTGTTTCATCGTCAATAAGAAGGACCAAGGGATACAGTAAACCTGGAGTGAAGCATCGGAGTCTATAACTAGTGTCACAGGACTGGTTCAAAAATAGACAGTAAGAAGAGTCAGTCTTCTTGAACTTAAATTCGGCATTGTGCCCTCTGTATTTAATTCCGATGCAATTTCTGTGTTTCATCGTCAATAAGAAGGTCAGAGGGATACAGTAAACCTGGAGGGAAACATCGGAATCTGTAACTAGTGTCACAGGAATGGTTCAAATCATAGACAGTAAGAAGAGTCAGTCTTCTTGTACTTCCGTCGGCATTGTACATTTTCTATTTAATTCCGATGCAATTTCTGCGTTTCATCGTCAATAACAAGTTCCAATGGATACAGTAAACCTGGAGTGAAGCATCGGAATCTATAACTAGCGTCAATGGAATGGTTCAAAACATAGACAGTAAGAAGAGTCAGTCTTCTTGTACTTATGTCGGCATTGTGCCTTTTGTATTTAATTCCGGTGCAATTTCTGTGTTTCATCGTCAATAAGAAGGTCCAAGGGATACAGTAAACCTGGAGGGACACATCGGAATCTGTAACTAGAGTCACAGGAATGGTTCAAATCATAGACAGTAAGAAGAGTCAGTCTTCTTGTACTTCCGTCGGCATTTTGCCTTTTGTATTTAATTCCAATGCAATTTTTGTGTTTCATCGTCTAAGAAGTTCCAAGGGATACAGTAAACCTGAAGTGAAGCATCGGGTTCTGTAACTAGTGTCACAGGAATCGTTCAAAACATAGTCAGTAAGAAGAGTCAGTCTTCTTGTACTTAAGTCGGCATAGTGCCTTATCTATTTAATTCCGTTGCAATTTGTGTGTTTCATCGTCAATAAGAAGGTCAGAGGGATACACTAAACCTGAAGTAAAGCATCGGAATTCATAACTAGTGTCACAGGAATGGTTCAAAGCATAGTCAGAAAGGAGAGTCAGTCTCCTTGTACTTAAGTCGGCATTGTGCCTTTTGAATTTAATTCCGATGCAATTTCTGTGTTTCATCGTCAATAGGAAGGTCCAAGGGATACAGTAAACCTGAGGTGAAGCATCGGAATCTATAACTAGTTTCACAGGAATGGTTCAAAACATAGTCAGTAAGAAGAGTCAGTCTTCTTGTACCTAAGTCGGCATTGTGCCTTTTCTATTTAATTCCGATGCAATTTCTGTGTTTCATCGTCAATAAGAAGGTCAGAAGGATACAGTAATCCTGAAGCGAAGCATCGGAATCTGTAACTAGTGTCACAGGAATGGTTCAAAACATAGTCAGTAAGAAGAGTCAGTCTTCTTGTAGTTAAGTCGGCATTGTGCCTTTTCTATTTAATTCCTATGCAATTTCTATGTTTCATTGTCAATAAGAAGGTCAGAGGGATACAGTAAACCTTGAAGTGAAGCATCGGAATCCATAACTAGTGTCACAGGAATGGTTCAAAGCAAAGTCAGTAAGAAGAGTCAGTCTTCTTGTCCATAAGTTGGCATTGTGCCTTTTGTATCTAATTCCAATGCAATTTCTGTGTTTCATCGTCAATAAGAAGGTCCTAAGGATACAGTAAACATGGAGTGAAGCATCGGAATCTATAACTAGTGTCACAGGAATGGTTCAAAACATAGACAGTAAGAAGAGTCAGTCTTCTTGTACTTAATTCTGCATTGTGACTTTTGTATTTAATTCCGATGCAATTTCTGTGTTTCATCGTCAATAAGAAGGTCCAAGGGATACATTAAACCTGAAGTGAAGCATCGGAATTCATAACTAGTGTCACAGGAATGGTTCAAATCACAGTCAGAAAGGAGAGTCAGTCTTCTTGTACTTATGTCGGCATTGTGCCTTTTGTATTTAATTCCGATGCAATTTCTGTTTTTCATCGTCAATAAGAAGACCCAAGGGATACAGTTAACCTGAGGTGAAGCATCGGAATCTATACCTAGTGTCACAGGAATGGTTCAAAGCATAGTCAGTAAGAAGAGTCAGTCTTCTTGTACTTAAGTCGGCATTGTGCATTTTCTATTTAATTCCAATGCAATTTCTGTGTTTCATCGTCAATAAGAAGGTCCAAGGGATACAGTAAACCTGAGGTGAAGCATCGGAATCTATAACTAGTGTCACAGGAATGGTTCAAAACGTAGTCAGTAAGAAGATTCAGTCTTCTTGTACTTAAGTCGGCATTATACATTTTCTATTTAATTCCGATGCAATTACTGCGTTTCATCGTCAATAACACGTTCCAATGGATACAGTAAACCTGGAGTGAAGCATCGGAATCTATAACTAGTGTCAATGGAATGGTTCAAAACATAGACAGTAAGAAGAGTCAGTCTTCTTGTACTTATGTCGGCATGGTGCCTTTTGTATTTAATTCCGATGCAGTTTCTGTGTTTCATCGTCAATAAGAAGGTCAGAGGGGTACAGTAAACCTGAAGTGGAGCATCGGAATCTATAACTAGTGTCACAGGAATGGTTCAAAACATAGACAGTAAGAAGAGTCAGTCTACTTGTACTTAATTTCGCACTGTGCCTTTTGTATTTAATTCCGATGCAATTTCTGTGTTTCATCGTCAATAAGAAGGACCAAGGGATACAGTAAACCTGGAGTGAAGCATCGGAGTCTATAACTAGTGTCACAGGACTGGTTCAAAAATAGACAGTAAGAAGAGTCAGTCTTCTTGAACTTAATTCGGCATTGTGCCTTCTGTATTTAATTCCGATGCAAATTTCTGTGTTTCATCGTCAACAAGAAGGTCAGAGGGATACAGTAAACCTAAAGTGAAGCATCGGAATCTGTAACTAGTGTCACAGGAATGGTTCAAAACATAGTCAGTAAGAAGAGTTAGTCTTCTTGTACTGAAGTCGACGTTGTGCCTTTTGTATTTAATTCCGATGCAATTTCTGTGTTTCATCGTCAATAAAAAGGTCCAAGGGATACAGTAAACCTGAAGTGAAGCATCGGAATTTGTAACTAGTGTCACAGGAATGGTTCAAAACATAGACAGTAAGAAGAGTCAGTCCTCTTGTACTTAAATCGGCATTGTGCCTTTTGTATTTAACTCCGATGCAATTTCTGTGTTTCATCGTCAATAAGAAAGTCCAAGGGATACAGTAAACATGAAGTGAAGCATCGGAATTTATAACTAGTGTCAATGGAATGGTTCAAAACATTGTCAGTAAGAAGAGTCAGTCTTCTTGTACTTAAGTCGGCATTGTGCCTTTTCTATTTATTTCCGATGCAATTTCTGTGTTTCCTCGTCAATACGAAGGTCCAAGGGATACAGTAAACCTGGAGTGAAGCATCGGAATTTATAGCTAGTGTCAGAGGAATGGTTCAAAATATAGACAGTAAGAAGAGTCAGTCTTCTTGTAGTTAAGTCATCATTGTGCATTTTCTATTTAATTCTGATGCAATTTCTGTGCTTCATCGTCAATATGAATGTCCAAGGGATACAGTAAAGCTGGAGTGAAGCATCGGAATCTATAACTAGTGTCACAGGAATGGTTCAAAACATAGACAGTAAGAAGAGTCAGTCTTCTAGTACTTACGTCGACATTGTGCCTTTTGTATTTAATTCCGATGCAGTTTCTGTGTTTCATCGTCAATAAGAAGGTCAGAGGGGTACAGTAAACCTGAAGTGAAGCATCGAAATCTATAGCTAGTGTCACAGGAATGGTTCAAAACATAGTCAGTAAGAAGAGTCAGTCTTCTTGTCCATAAGTCGTCATTGTGCCTTTTGTATTTAATTAGGATGCAATTTCTGTGTTTCATCATCAATAAGAAGGTCCAAGGGATACAGTAAACCTGGAGTGAAGCATCGGAATCTATAACTAGTGTCACAGGAATGGTTGTAAACATAGACAGTAAGAAGAGTCGGTCTCCTTGTACTTAATTCTGCACTGTGCCTTTTGTATTTAATTCCGATGCAATTTCTGTGTTTCATCGTCAATAAGAAGGACCAAGGGATACAGTAAACCTGGAGTGAAGCATCGGAGTCTATAACTAGTGTCACAGGACTGGTTCAAAAATAGACAGTAAGAAGAGTCAGTCTTCTTGAACTTAATTCGGCATTGTGCCATCTGTATTTAATTCCGATGCAATTTCTGTGTTTCATCGTCAATAAGAAGGTCAGAGGGATACAGTAAACCTGAAGTGAAGCATCGGAATCCATAACTAGCGTCACAGGAATGGTTCAAAGCATAGTCAGTAAGAAGAGTTAGTCTTCTTGTACTTAAGTCGGCATTGTGCCTTTTGTATTTAATTCCGATCAATTTCAGTGTTTCATCGTCAATAAGAAGGTCCAAGGGAAACAGTAAACCTGGAGGGAAACATCGGAATCTGTAACTAGTGTCACAGGAATGGTTCAAATCATAGACAGTAAGAAGAGTCAGTCTTCTTGTACTTCCGTCGGCATTTTGCCTTTTGTATTTAATTCCAATGCAATTTCTGTGTTTCATCGTCTAAGAAGTTCCAAGGGATACAGTAAACCTGAAGTGAAGCATCGGGTTCTGTAACTAGTGTCACAGGAATCGTTCAAAACATAGTCAGTAAGAAGAGTCAGTCTTCTTGTACTTAAGTCGGCATAGTGCCTTATCTATTTAATTCCGATGCAATTTGTGTGTTTCATCGTCAATAAGAAGGCCAGAGGGATACACTAAACATTAAGTGAAGCATCGGAAATCATAACTAGTGTCACAGGAATGGTTCAAAGCATAGTCAGAAAGGAGAGTCAGTCTCCTTGTACTTAAGTCGGCATTGTGCCTTTTGAATTTAATTCCGATGCAATTTCTCTGTTTCATCGTCAATAGGAGGGTCCAAGGGATACAGTAAACCTGAGGTGAAGCATCGGAATCTATAACTAGTTTCACAGGAAAGGTTCAAAACATAGTCAGTAAGAAGAGTCAGTCTTCTTGTACCTAAGTCGGCATTGTGCCTTTTCTATTTAATTCCGATGCAATTTCTGTGTTTCATCGTCAATAACAAGTTCCAAGGGATACAGTAATTCTGGAGTGAAGCATCGGAATCTATAACTAGTGTCAATGGAATGGTTCAAAACATAGACAGTTAGAAGAGTCTGTCTTCTTGTACTTAAGTCGGCATTGTGCCTTTTGTATTTAATTCCGATGCAGTTTCTGTGTTTCATCGTCAATAAGAAGGTCAGAGGGGTACAGTAAACCTGAAGTGAAGCATCGAAATCTATAGCTAGTGTCACAGGAATGGTTCAAAACATAGTCAGTAAGAAGAGTCAGTCTTCTTGTCCTTATGTCGTCATTGTGCCTTTTGTATTTAATTAAAATGCAATTTCTGTGTTTCATCATCAATAAGAAGGTCCAAGGGATACAGTAAACCTGGAGTGAAGCATCGGAATCTATAACTAGTGTCACAGGAATGGTTCAAAACATAGACAGTGAGAAGAGTCGGTCTCCTTGTACTTAATTCTGCACTGTGCCTTTTGTATTTAATTCCGATGCAATTTCTGTGTTTCATCGTCAATAAGAAGGACCAAGGGATACAGTAAACCTGGAGTGAAGCATCGGAGCCTATAACTAGTGTCACAGGACTGGTTCAAAAATAGACAGTAAGAAGAGTCAGTCTTCTTGAACTTAAATTCGGCATTGTGCCCTCTGTATTTAATTCCGATGCAATTTCTGTGTTTCATCGTCAATAAGAAGGTCAGAGGGATACAGTAAACCTGGAGGGAAACATCGGAATCTGTAACTAGTGTCACAGGAATGGTTCAAATCATAGACAGTAAGAAGAGTCAGTCTTCTTGTACTTCCGTCGGCATTGTACATTTTCTATTTAATTCCGATGCAATTTCTGCGTTTCATCGTCAATAACAAGTTCCAATGGATACAGTAAACCTGGAGTGAAGCATCGGAATCTATAACTAGCGTCAATGGAATGGTTCAAAACATAGACAGTAAGAAGAGTCAGTCTTCTTGTACTTATGTCGGCATTGTGCCTTTTGTATTTAATTCCGGTGCAATTTCTGTGTTTCATCGTCAATAAGAAGGTCCAAGGGATACAGTAAACCTGGAGGGACACATCGGAATCTGTAACTAGAGTCACAGGAATGGTTCAAATCATAGACAGTAAGAAGAGTCAGTCTTCTTGTACTTCCGTCGGCATTTTGCCTTTTGTATTTAATTCCAATGCAATTTTTGTGTTTCATCGTCTAAGAAGTTCCAAGGGATACAGTAAACCTGAAGTGAAGCATCGGGTTCTGTAACTAGTGTCACAGGAATCGTTCAAAACATAGTCAGTAAGAAGAGTCAGTCTTCTTGTACTTAAGTCGGCATAGTGCCTTATCTATTTAATTCCGTTGCAATTTGTGTGTTTCATCGTCAATAAGAAGGTCAGAGGGATACACTAAACCTGAAGTAAAGCATCGGAATTCATAACTAGTGTCACAGGAATGGTTCAAAGCATAGTCAGAAAGGAGAGTCAGTCTCCTTGTACTTAAGTCGGCATTGTGCCTTTTGAATTTAATTCCGATGCAATTTCTGTGTTTCATCGTCAATAGGAAGGTCCAAGGGATACAGTAAACCTGAGGTGAAGCATCGGAATCTATAACTAGTTTCACAGGAATGGTTCAAAACATAGTCAGTAAGAAGAGTCAGTCTTCTTGTACCTAAGTCGGCATTGTGCCTTTTCTATTTAATTCCGATGCAATTTCTGTGTTTCATCGTCAATAAGAAGGTCAGAAGGATACAGTAATCCTGAAGCGAAGCATCGGAATCTGTAACTAGTGTCACAGGAATGGTTCAAAACATAGTCAGTAAGAAGAGTCAGTCTTCTTGTAGTTAAGTCGGCATTGTGCCTTTTCTATTTAATTCCTATGCAATTTCTATGTTTCATTGTCAATAAGAAGGTCAGAGGGATACAGTAAACCTTGAAGTGAAGCATCGGAATCCATAACTAGTGTCACAGGAATGGTTCAAAGCAAAGTCAGTAAGAAGAGTCAGTCTTCTTGTCCATAAGTTGGCATTGTGCCTTTTGTATCTAATTCCAATGCAATTTCTGTGTTTCATCGTCAATAAGAAGGTCCTAAGGATACAGTAAACATGGAGTGAAGCATCGGAATCTATAACTAGTGTCACAGGAATGGTTCAAAACATAGACAGTAAGAAGAGTCAGTCTTCTTGTACTTAATTCTGCATTGTGACTTTTGTATTTAATTCCGATGCAATTTCTGTGTTTCATCGTCAATAAGAAGGTCCAAGGGATACATTAAACCTGAAGTGAAGCATCGGAATTCATAACTAGTGTCACAGGAATGGTTCAAATCACAGTCAGAAAGGAGAGTCAGTCTTCTTGTACTTATGTCGGCATTGTGCCTTTTGTATTTAATTCCGATGCAATTTCTGTTTTTCATCGTCAATAAGAAGACCCAAGGGATACAGTTAACCTGAGGTGAAGCATCGGAATCTATACCTAGTGTCACAGGAATGGTTCAAAGCATAGTCAGTAAGAAGAGTCAGTCTTCTTGTACTTAAGTCGGCATTGTGCATTTTCTATTTAATTCCAATGCAATTTCTGTGTTTCATCGTCAATAAGAAGGTCCAAGGGATACAGTAAACCTGAGGTGAAGCATCGGAATCTATAACTAGTGTCACAGGAATGGTTCAAAACGTAGTCAGTAAGAAGATTCAGTCTTCTTGTACTTAAGTCGGCATTATACATTTTCTATTTAATTCCGATGCAATTACTGCGTTTCATCGTCAATAACACGTTCCAATGGATACAGTAAACCTGGAGTGAAGCATCGGAATCTATAACTAGTGTCAATGGAATGGTTCAAAACATAGACAGTAAGAAGAGTCAGTCTTCTTGTACTTATGTCGGCATGGTGCCTTTTGTATTTAATTCCGATGCAGTTTCTGTGTTTCATCGTCAATAAGAAGGTCAGAGGGGTACAGTAAACCTGAAGTGGAGCATCGGAATCTATAACTAGTGTCACAGGAATGGTTCAAAACATAGACAGTAAGAAGAGTCAGTCTACTTGTACTTAATTTCGCACTGTGCCTTTTGTATTTAATTCCGATGCAATTTCTGTGTTTCATCGTCAATAAGAAGGACCAAGGGATACAGTAAACCTGGAGTGAAGCATCGGAGTCTATAACTAGTGTCACAGGACTGGTTCAAAAATAGACAGTAAGAAGAGTCAGTCTTCTTGAACTTAATTCGGCATTGTGCCTTCTGTATTTAATTCCGATGCAAATTTCTGTGTTTCATCGTCAACAAGAAGGTCAGAGGGATACAGTAAACCTAAAGTGAAGCATCGGAATCTGTAACTAGTGTCACAGGAATGGTTCAAAACATAGTCAGTAAGAAGAGTTAGTCTTCTTGTACTGAAGTCGACGTTGTGCCTTTTGTATTTAATTCCGATGCAATTTCTGTGTTTCATCGTCAATAAAAAGGTCCAAGGGATACAGTAAACCTGAAGTGAAGCATCGGAATTTGTAACTAGTGTCACAGGAATGGTTCAAAACATAGACAGTAAGAAGAGTCAGTCCTCTTGTACTTAAATCGGCATTGTGCCTTTTGTATTTAACTCCGATGCAATTTCTGTGTTTCATCGTCAATAAGAAAGTCCAAGGGATACAGTAAACATGAAGTGAAGCATCGGAATTTATAACTAGTGTCAATGGAATGGTTCAAAACATTGTCAGTAAGAAGAGTCAGTCTTCTTGTACTTAAGTCGGCATTGTGCCTTTTCTATTTATTTCCGATGCAATTTCTGTGTTTCCTCGTCAATACGAAGGTCCAAGGGATACAGTAAACCTGGAGTGAAGCATCGGAATTTATAGCTAGTGTCAGAGGAATGGTTCAAAATATAGACAGTAAGAAGAGTCAGTCTTCTTGTAGTTAAGTCATCATTGTGCATTTTCTATTTAATTCTGATGCAATTTCTGTGCTTCATCGTCAATATGAATGTCCAAGGGATACAGTAAAGCTGGAGTGAAGCATCGGAATCTATAACTAGTGTCACAGGAATGGTTCAAAACATAGACAGTAAGAAGAGTCAGTCTTCTAGTACTTACGTCGACATTGTGCCTTTTCTATTTAATTCCGATGCTATTTCTGTGTTTCTTCGTCAATAAGAAGGTCAGAGGGATATAATAAACCTGAAGTGAAGCATCGGAATCTATAACTAGTGTCGCAGGAATGGTTCAAAGCAAAGTCAGTAAGAAGAGTCAGTCTTCTTGTCCTTAAGTCGGCATTGTGCGTTTTGCATTTAATTCCGATGCAATTTCTGTGTTTCATCGTCAATACGAAGGTCCAAGGGATACAGTATACCTGGAGTGAAGCATCGGAATCTATAACTAGTGTCAGAGGAATGGTTCAAAACATAGACAGCAAGAAGAGTCAGCCTTCTTGTACTTAAGTCGACATTGTGCCTTTTCTATTTAATTCCGATGCAGTTTCTATGTTTCATTGTCAATAAGAAGGTCAGAGGGATACAGTAAACCTTGAAGTGAAGCATCGGAATCTATAACTAGTGTCACAGGAATGGTTCAAAGCAAAGTCAGTAGGAAGAGTCAGTCTTCTGGTCCATAAGTCGGCATTGTGCCTTTTGTATTAAATTCCAAAGCAATTACTGTGTTTCATCGTCAATAAGAAGGTCCAAAGGATACAGTAAACATGGAGTGAAGCATCGGAATCTATAACTAGTGTCACAGGAATGGTTCAAAACATAGACAGTAAGAAGAGTCAGTCTTCTTGTACTTAATTCTGCATTGTGCCTTTTGTATTTAATTCCGATGCTATTTCTGTGTTTCATCGTCAATAAGAAGGTCCAAGGCATACATTAAACTTGAAGTGAAGCATCGGAATTCGTAACTAGTGTCACAGGAATGGTTCAAATCACAGTCAGAAAGGAGAGTCAGTCTTCTTGTACTTAAGTCGGCATTGTGACTTTTGTATTTAATTCCGATGCAATTTCTGTTTTTCATCGTCAATAAGAAGGTCCAAGGGATACAGTTAACCTGAGGTGAAGCATCGGAATCTATAACTAGTGTCACAGGAATGGTTCAAAGCGTAGTCAGTAAGAAGAGTCAGTCTTCTTGTACTTAAGTCGGCATTGTGCCTTTTCTATTTAATTCCGATGCAATTTCTGTGTTTCATCGTCAATAAGAGGGTCCAAGGGATACAGTAAACCTGAGGTGAAGCATCGGAATCTATAACTAGTGTCACAGGAATGGTTCAAAACATAGTCAGTAAGAAGATTCAGTCTTCTTGTACTTAAGTCGGCATTGTACATTTTCTATTTAATTCCGATGCAATTTCTGTGTTTCATCGTCAATAACAAGTTCCAAGGGATACAGTAAACCTGGAGTGAAGCATCGGAATCTATAACTAGTGTCAATGGAATGGTTCAAAACATAGACAGTAAGAAGAGTCAGCCTTTTTGTACTTAAGTCGGCATTGTGCCTTTTGTATTTAATTCCGATACAGTTTCTGTGTTTCATCGTCAAAACGAAGGTCAGAGGGGTACAATAAACATGAAGTGAAGCATCGAAATCTATAGCTAGTGTCACAGGAATGGTTCAAATCATAGTCAGTTAGAAGAGTCAGTCTTCCTGTCCTTAAGTCGTCATTGTGCCTTTTGTATTTAATTCCGATGCAGTGTCTGTGTTTCATCATCAATAACAAGGTCCAAGGGATACTGTAAACCTGGAGTGAAGCATCGGAATCTATAACTAGTGCCACAGGAATGGTTCAAAACATAGACAGTAAGAAGAGTCAGTCTCCTTGTACTTAATTCTGCACTGTGCCTTTTGTATTTAATTCCGTTGCAATTTCTGTGTTTCATCGTCAATAGGAAGGGCCAAGGGATACAGTAAACCTGGAGTGAAGCATCGGAGTCTATAACTAGTGTCACAGGACTGGTTCAAAAATAGACAGTAAGAAGACTCAGTCTTCTTGAACTTAATTCGGCATTGTGCCTTCTGTATTTAATTACGATGCAATTTCTGTGTTTCATCGTCAATAAGAAGGTCAGAGGGATACAGTAAACCTGAAGTGAAGCATCGGAATCCATAACTAGCGTCACAGGAAAGGTTCAAAACATAGTCAGTAAGAAGAGTTAGTCTTCTTGTACTTAAGTCGGCATTGTGCCTTTTGTATTTAATTCCGATGCAATTTCTGTGTTTCATCGTCAATAAGAGGGTCCAAGGGATACAGTAAACCTGGAGGGAAACATCGGAATCTGTAACTAGTGTCACTGGAATGGTTCAAATCATAGACAGTAAGAAGAGTCAGTCTTCTTGTACTTCCGTCGGCATTTTGCCTTTTGTATTTAATACCGATGCAATTTTTGTGTTTCATCGTCAATAAGTAGGTCCAAGGGATACAGTAAACCTGAAGTGAAGCATCGGGATCTGTAACTAGTTTCACAGGAATGGTTCAAAACATAGTCAGTAAGAAGAGTCAGTCATCTTGTACCTAAGTCGGCATTGTGCCTTTTCTATTTAATTCCGATGCAATTTCTGTGTTTCATCGTCAATAAGAAGGTCAGAGGGATACAGTAATCCTGAAGCGAAGCATCGGAATCTATAACTAGTGACACAGGAATGGTTCAAAACATAGTCAGTAAGAAGAGTCAGTCCTCTTGTAGTTAAGTCAGCATTGTGCCTTTTCTATTTAATTCCGATGCAATTTCTGTGTTTCATCGTCAATAAGAAGGTCCATAGGTTACAGTAAACCTGGAGTGAAGCATCGGAATCGATAACTAGTGTCAATGGAATATTTCAAAACGTAGACTGTAAGGTGAGTCAGTCTTCTTGTACTTAAGTCGGCGTTGTGCCTTTTGTATTTAATTCCGATGCAGTTCCTGTGTTTCATCGTCAATAAGAAGGTCAGAGGGGTACAGTAAACCTGAAGTGAAGCACAGAATGTATAGCTAGTGTCACAGGAATGGTTCAAAACATAGTCAGTAAGAAGAGTCAGTCTTCTTGTCCTTAAGTCGGCATTGTGCCTTTTGTATTTAATTCCGACGCAATTTCTGTGTTTCATCATCAATAAGAAGGTCCAAGGGATACAGTAAACCTGGAGTGAAGCATTGGAATCTATAACTAGTGTCACAGGAATGGTTCAAAACATAGACAGTAAGAAGAGTCAGTCTCCTTGTACTTAATTCTGCACTGTGACTTTTGTATTTAAATCCGATTCAATTTCTGTGTTTCAGCGTCAATAAGAATGTCCAAGGGATACAGTAAACCTGAAGTGTAGCATCGGAATTTATAACTAGTGTCACAGGACTGGTTCAAAACATAGTCAGTAAGAAGAGTCAGGCTTCTTGTACTTAAGTCGGCATTGTGCCTTTTCTATTTAATTCCGATGCAATTTCTGTGTTTAATCGTCAATTAGAAGGACCAAGGGATACAGTAAACCTGGAGTGAAGGATCGGAGTCTATAACTAGTGTCACAGGACTGGTTCAAAAATAGACAGTAAGAAGAGTCAGTCTTCTTGAACTTAATTCGGCATTGTGCCTTTTGTATTCTATTCCGATGCAATTTCTGTGTTTCATCGTCAATAAGAAGGTCAGAGGGATACAGTAAACCTGAAGTGAAGCATCGGAATCAATAACTAGTGTCACAGGAATGGTTCAAAACATAGTCAGTAAGAAGAGTTAGTCCTCTTGTACTTAAGTCGGCATTGTGCCTTTTGTATTTAATTCCGATACAATTTCTGTGTTTCATCGTCAATAAGAAGGTCCAAGGGATACAGTGAACCTGGAGTGAAGCATCGGAATCTGTAACTAGTGTCACAGGAATGGTTCAAATCATAGACTGTAAGAAGAGTCAGTCTTCGTGCACTTAAGTCGGCATTTTGCCTTTTGTATTTAATACCGATGCAATTTTTGTGTTTCATCGTCAATAAGTAGGTCCAAGGGATACAGTAAACCTGAAGTGAAGCATCGGGATCTGTAACTAGTTTCACAGGAATGGTTCAAAACATAGTCAGTAAGAAGAGTCAGTCATCTTGTACCTAAGTCGGCATTGTGCCTTTTCTATTTAATTCCGATGCAATTTTTGTGTTTCATCGTCAATAAGAAGGTCAGAGGGATACAATAAACCTGAAGTGATGCATCTGAATCAATAACTAGTGTCACAGGAATGGTTCAAAGCAAAGCCAGTAAGAAGAATCAGTCTGCTTGTCCTTAAGTCGGCATTGTGCCTTTTGTATTTAATTCCGATGCAATTTCTGTGTTTCATCGTCAATAAGAAGGTCCAAGGGATACAGTAAACCTGAAGTGAAGCTTCGGAATCTATAGCTAGTGTCACAGGAATGCTTCAAAACATAGTCAGTAAGAAGAGTCAGTCTTCTTGTCCTTATGTCGGCATTGTGCCTTTTGTAATTAATTCCGATGCAATTTCTGTGTTTCATCGTCAATAAGACGGTCCAAGGGATACAGTAAACCTGGAGTGAAGCATCGGAATCTATAACTAGTGTCACAGGAATGGTTCAAAACATAGTCAGTAAGAAGAGTCAGTCTTCTTGTCCTTAAGTCGGCATTGTGCCTTTTCTATTTAATTCCGATGCAATTTCTGTGTTTCATCGTCAATAAGTAGGTCCAAGGAATACAGTGAACCTGAAGTGAAGCATCGGAATCTATGACTAGTGTCACAGGAGTGGTTCAAAACATAGACAGTAAGAAGAGGCAGACTTCTTGTACTTAATTCAGCTTTGTGCATTTTGTATTTAATTCCGATGCATTTTCTGTGTTTCATCGTCAATAAGAAGGTCCAAGGGATACAGTAAACCTGAAGTGAAGCATCGGATCTATAACTAGTGTCACAGGAATGGTTCAAAACATAGTCAGTAAGAAGCGTCAGGTTTTTGTCCTTAAGTCGGCATTGTGCCTTTTGTATTTAATTCCGATGCATTTTCTGTGTTTCATCGTCAATAAGAAGGTCCAAGGGATACAGTAAACCTGAAGTGAAGCATCGGATCTATAACTAGTGTCACAGGAATGGTTCAAAACATAGTCAGTAAGAAGCGTCAGGTTTTTGTCCTTAAGTCGGCATTGTGCCTTTTCTATTTAATTCCGATGCAATTGCTGTGTTTCATCGTCAATAAGAAGGTCCAAGGGATACAGTAAACCTGGAGTGAAGCATCGGAATCTATAACTAGTGACACAGGAATGGTTCAAAACATAGTCAGTAAGAAGACTCAGTCTTCTTGTACTTAAGTCGGCATTGTGCCTTTTCATTTAAGTCCGAAGCAATTTCTGTGATTCATCGTCAATAAGAAGGTCAGAGGGATACAATGAACCTGAATTGAAGCATCGGAATCTGTAACTAGTGTCACAGGAATGGTTCAAAGCAAGGTCAGTAAGAAGAGTCAGTCTTCTTGTCCTTAAGTCGGCTTTGTGCCTTTTGTATTTAATTCCGATGCTATTTCTGTGTTTCATCGTCAATAAGAAGGTCCAAGGGATACAGTAAACATGGAGTGAAGCATCGGAATCTATAACTAGTGTCAATGGAATGGTTCAAAACATAGTCAGTAAGAAGAGTCAGTCTTCTTGTACTTAAGTCGGCATTGTGCCTTTTGTATTTATTTCCGATGAAATTTCTGTGTTTCATCATCAATAAGAAGGTCCATGGGATATAGTAAACCTGGAGTGAAGCATCGGAATCTATAACTAGTGTCACAGGAATGGTTCAAAACATAGACAGTAAGAAGAGTCAGTCTTCTTGTACTAACGTCGACATTGTGCCTTTTCTATTTAATTCCGATGCAATTTCTGTGTTTCATCGTCAATAAGAAGGTCAGATGGATACAATAAACCTGAAGTGAAGCATCGGAATCTATAACTAATGTCACAGGAATGGTTCAAATCAAAGTCAGTAAGAAGAGTCAGTCTTCTTGTCCTTAAGTCGGCATTGTGCCTTTTGTATTTCATTCCGATGCAATTTCTGTGTTTCATCGTCAATAAGAAGGTCCGAGGGATACAGTAAACCTGAAGTGCAGCTTCGGAATCTATAGCTAGTGTCACAGGAATGCTTCAAAACATAGTCAGTAAGAAGAGTCAGTCTTCTTGTCCTTATGTCGGCATTGTGCCTTTTGAAATTATTTCCGATGCAATTTCTGTGTTTCATCGTCAATAAGAAGGTCCAAGGGATACAGTAAACCTGGAGTGAAGCATCGGAATCTATAACTAGTGTCACAGGAATGGTTCAAAGCATAGACAGTAAGAAGAGTCAGTCTTCTTGACCTTAAATTAGCTTTGTGCCTTTTGTATTTAATTCCGATGCAATTTCAGTGTTTCATCGTCAATAAGAAGGTCCAAGGTATACAGTAAGCCTGAAGTGAAGCATCGGATCTATAACTAGTCTCACAGGAATGGTTCAAAACATAGTCAGTAAGAAGAGTCAGGTTTTTGTACTTAAGTCGGCATTGTGCCTTTTCTTTTTAATTCCGATGCAATTTCTGTGTTGCATCGTCAATAAGAAGGTCCAAGGGATATAGTAAAACTGGAGTGAAGCAACGGAATCTATAACTAGTGTCACAGGAATGGTTAAAATCATAGACAGTAAGAAGAGTCAGACTTCTTGTACTTAAGTCGGCATTGTGCCTTTTCTATTTAATTCCGATGCAATTTCTGTGTTTCATCGTCAATAAGAAGGTCAGAGGGATACAGTAAACCTGAAGTGAAGCATCGGAATCAATAACTAGTGTCACAGGAATGGTTCAAAACATAGTCAGAAAGAAGAGTTAGTCTTCTTGTACTTAAGTCGGCATTGTGCCTTTTGTATTTAATTCCGATGCAATTTCTGTGTTTCATCGTCACTAAGAAGGTCCAAGGGATGCAGTAAACCTGGAGTGAAGCATCGGAATCTATAACTAGTGTCACAGGAATGGTTCAAAACATAGTCAGTAAGAGGAGTCAGTCTTCTTGTACTTAAGTCGGCATTGTGCATTTTCTATTTAATTCCGACGCAATTTCTGTGTTTCATCGTCAATAAGAAGGTCAGAGGGATACAATAAACCTGAAGTGAAGCATCGGAATCTATAACTAGTGTCACAGGAATGGTTCAAAGCAAAGTCAATAAGAAGAGTCAGTCTTCTTGTCCTTAAGTCGGCATTGTGCCTCTTGTATTTAATTCCGATGCAATTCCTGTGTTTCATCGTCAATAAGAAGGTCCAAGGGATATAGTAAACTTGGAGTGAAGCATCGGAACCTATAACTAGTGTCAATGGAATGGTTCAAACATAGTCAGCAAGGAGAGTCAGTCTTCTTGTACTTATGTCGGCATTGTGCCTTTTCTATTTAATTCCGATGTAATTTCTGTGTTTCATCGTCAATAAGAAGGTCCAAGGGATATAGTAAACCTGGAGTGAAGCATCGGAATCTATAATTAGTGTCACAGGAATGGTTCAAAACATAGACAGTTAGAAGAGTCAGGCTTCTTGTACTTACGTAGACATTGTGCCTTTTCTATTTAATTCCGATGCAATTTTTGTGTTTCATCGTCAATAAGAAGGTAAGAGGGATACAATAAACCTGAAGTGAAGCATCTGAATCAATAACTAGTGTCACAGGAATGGTTCAAAACAAAGTCAGTAAGAAGAGTCAGTCTGCTTGTCCTTAAGTCGGCATTGTGCCTTTTGTATTTAATTCCGGTGCAATTTCTGTGTTTCATTGTCAATAAGAAGGTCCAAGGGATACAGTAAACCTGAAGTGAAGCTTCGGAACCTATAGCTAGTGTCACAGGAATGCTTCAAAACATAGTCAGTAAGAAGAGTCAGTCTTCTTGTCCTTATGTCGGCATTGTGCCTTTTGTAATTAATTCCGATGCAATTTCTGTGTTTCATCGTCAATAAGAAGGTCCAAGGGATACAGTAAACCTGGAGTGAAGCATCGGAATCTATAACTAGTGTCACAGGAATGGTTCAAAACTTAGACAGTAAGAAGAGTCAGTCTTCTTGTCCTTAAGTCGGCATTGTGCCTTTTTTATTAAATTCTGATGCAATTTCTGTGTTTCATCGTCAATAAGAAGGTCCAAGGGATACAGTGAACCTGGAGTGAAGCATCGGAATCTATAACTAGTGTCACAGGAGTGGTTCAAATCGTAGACAGTAAGAAGAGTCAGACTTCTTGTACTTAATTCTGCTTTGTGCATTTTGTATTTAATTCCGATGCAATTTCTGTGTTTCATCGTCAATAAGAAGGTCCAAGGGATACAGTAAACCTGAAGTGAAGCATCGGAATTTATAACTAGTGTCACAGGAATGGTTCAAAACATAGTCAGTAAGAAGAGTCAGTCTTCTTGTACTTATGTCGGCATTGTGCCTTTTGTATTTAATTCCGATGCATTTTCTGTGTTTCATCGTCAATAAGAAGGTCCAAGGGATAAAGTAAACCTGAAGTGAAGCATCGGATCTATAACTAGTGTCACAGGAATGGTTCAAAACATAGTCAGTAAGAAGCGTCAGGTTTTTGTCCTTAAGTCGGCATTGTGCCTTTTCTATTTAATTCCGATGCAATTTCTGTGTTTCATCGTCATAACAAGGTCCAAGGGATACAGTAACCCTGGAGTGAAGCATCGGAATCTATAACTAGTGTCACAGGAATGGTTCAAAACATAGTCAGTAAGATGAGTCAGTCTTCGTGTACTTAAGTCGGGATTGTGCCTTTTCTTTTTAATTCCGATACAATTTCTGTGTTTCATCGTAAACAAGAAGGTTTAAGGGATACAGTAAACCTGGAGTGAAGCATCGGAATCTATAACTAGTGTCACAGGAATGGTTCAAAGCAAAGTCAGTAGGAAGAGTCAGTCTTCTTGTCCTTAAGTCGGCTTTGTGCCTTTTGTATTTAATTCCGATGCAATTTCTGTGTTTCATCGTCAATAAGAAGGTCCAAGGGATACAGTAAACATGGAGTGAAGCATCGGAATCTATAACTAGTGTCAATGGAATTGTTCAAAACATAGTCAGTAAGAAGAGTCAGTCTTCTTGTACTTAAGTCGGCATTGTGCCTTTTGTATTTAATTCCGATGCAATTTCTGAGTTTCATCATCAATAAGAAGGTAAAAGGGATATAGTAAACCTGGAGTGAAGCATCGGAATCTATAACTAGTGTCACAGGAATGGTTCAAAATATAGACAGTAAGAAGAGTCAGTCTTCTTGTACTTACGTCGACATTGTGCCTTTTTTATTTAATTCCGATGCAATTTCTGTGTTTCATCGTCAATAAGAAGGTCAGAGGGATACAATAAGCCTGAAGTGAAGCATCGGAATCTATAACTAATGTCACAGGAATGGTTCAAAACAAAGTCAATAAGAAGAGTCAGTCTTCTTGTCCTTAAGTCGGCATTGTGCCTTTTGTATTTCATTCCGATGCAATTTCTGTGTTTCATCGTCAATAAGAAGGTCCAAGGGATACAGTAAACCTGAAGTGAAGCTTCGGAATCTATAGCTAGTGTCACAGGAATGCTTTAAACATAGTCAGTAAGAAGAGTCAGTCTTCTTGTCCTTATGTCGGCATTGTGCCTTTTTATATTAATTCCGATGCAATTTCTGTGTTTCATCGTCAATAAGAAGGTCCAAGGGATACAGTAAACCTGGAGTGAAGCATCGGAATCTATAACTAGTGTCACAGGAATGGTTCAAAACATAGACAGTAAGAAGAGTCAGTCTTCTTGACCTTAAATCTGCTTGGTGCCTTTTGTATTTAACTCCGATGCAATTTCTGTGTTTCATCGTCAATAAGAAGGTCCAAGGTATACAGTAAGCCTGAAGTGAAGCATCGGATATATAACTAGTGTCACAGGAATGGTTCAAAACATAGTCAGTAAGAAGAGTCAGGTTTTTGTACTTAAGTCGGCATTGTACCTTTTCTATTTCATTCGGATGCACTTTCTGTGTTTCATCGTCAATAAGAAGGTCCAAGGGATACAGTAAACCTGGAGTGAAGCATCGGAATCTATAACTAGTGTCAATGGAATGGTTCAAGACATAGTCAGTAAGAGGAGTCAGTCATCTTGTACTTAAGTCGGCATTGTGCCTTTTCTTTTTAATTCCGATGCAATTTCTGTGTTGCATCGTCATTAAGAAGGTCCAAGGGATATAGTAAAACTGGAGTGAAGCATCGGAATCTATAACTAGTGTCACAGGAATGGTTCAAAACATAGACAGTAAGAAGAGTCAGACTTCTTGTATTTACGTCGACATTGTGCCTTTTCTATTTAATTCCGATGCAATTTCTGTGTTTCATCGTCAATAAGAAGGTCAGAGAGATACAATAAACATGAAGTGAAGCATCGGAATCTATAGCTAGTGACACAGGAATGGTTCAAAACATAGTCAGTAAGAAGAGTTAGTCTTCTTGTACTTAGGTCGGCATTGTGCCTTTTGTATTTAATTCCGACGCAATTTCTGTGTTTCATCGTCCATAAGAAGGTCCAAGGGATACAGTAAACCTGAAGTGAAGCATCGGAATTGATAACTAGTGTCACAGGAATGGTTCAAACATAGTCAGTAAGAAGAGTCAGTCTTCTTGTACTTAAGTCGGCGATGTGCCTTTTGTATTTAATTCTGATGCAATTTCTGTGTGTCATCGTCATTAAGAAGGACCAAGGGATACAGTAAACTTGGAGTGAAGCATCGGAATCTATAACTAGTGTCACAGGGATGGTTCAAAACATAGGCAGTAAGAAGAGTCAGTCTTCTTGTACTTAAGTCGGCATTGTGCCTTTTCTATTTAATTCCGATGCAATTTCTGTGTTTCATCGTCAATAAGAAGATCAGAGGGATACAGTAAACCTGAAGTGAAGCATCGGAATCAATAACTAGTGTCACAGGAATGGTTCAAAACATAGTCAGAAAGAAGAGTTAGTCTTCATGTACTTAAGTCGGCATTGTGCCTTTTGTATTTAATTCCGATGCAATTTCTGTGTTTCATCGTCACTAAGAAGGTCCAAGGGATGCAGTAAACCTGGAGTGAAGCATCGGAATCTATAACTAGTGTCACAGGAATGGTTCAAAACATAGTCAGTAAGAGGAGTCAGTCCTCTTGTACTTATGTCGGCATTGTGCATTTTCTATTTAATTCCGACGCAATTTCTGTGTTTCATCGTCAATAAGAAGGTCAGAGGGATACAATAAACCTGAAGTGAAGCATCGGAATCTATAACTAGTGTCACAGGAATGGGTCAAAGCAAAGTCAATAATAAGAGTCAGTCTTCTTGTCCTTAAGTCGGCATTGTGCCTTTTGTATTTAATTCCGATGCAATTCCTGTGTTTCATCGTCAATAAGAAGGTCCAAGGGATACAGTGAACCTGGATTGAAGCATCGGAATCTATAACTAGTGTCACAGGAGTGGTTCAAAACATAGACAGTAAGAAGAGTCAGACTTCTTGTACTTAATTCTGCTTTGTGCATTTTGTATTTAATTCCGATGCAATTTCTGTGTTTCATCGTCAATAAGAAGGTCCAAGGGATACAGTAAACCTGAAGTGAAGCATCGGAATTCATAACTAGTGTCACAGGAATGGTTCAAAACATAGTCAGTAAGAAGAGTCAGTCTTCTTGTACTTATGTCGGCATTGTGCCTTTAGTATTTAATTCCGATGCATGTTCTGTGTTTCATCGTCAATAAGAAGGTCCAAGGGATACAGTAAACCTGAAGTGAAGCATCGGATCTATAACAAGTGTCACAGGAATGGTTCAAAACATAGTCAGTAAGAAGCGTCAGGTTTTTGTCCTTAAGTCGGCATTTTGCCTTTTCTATTTAATTCCGATGCAATTTCTGTGTTTCATCGTCAATAAGAAGGTCCAAGGGATACAGTAACCCTGGAGTGAAGCATCGGAATCTATAACTAGTGTCACAGGAATGGTTGAAAACATAGTAAGATGAGTCAGTCTTCGTGTACTTAAGTCGGGATTGTGCCTTTTCTTTTTAATTCCGATGCAATTTCTGTGTTTCATCGTAAACAAGAAGGTTTAAGGGATACAGTAAACCTGGAGTGAAGCATCGGAATCTATAACTAGTGTCACAGGAATGGTTCAAAACATAGTCAGTAAGAAGAGTCAGTCTTCTTGTACTTAAGTCGGCATTGTGCCTTTTCATTTAATTCCGAAGCAATTTCTGTGTTTCATAGTCAATAAGAAGGTCAGAGGGATACAATAAACCTGAAGTGAAGCATCGGAATCTATAACTAATGTCACAGGAATCGTTCAAAACAAAGTCAGTAAGAAGAGTCAGTCTTCTTGTCCTTAAGTCGGCATTGTGCCTTTTGTATTTCATTCCGATGCAATTTCTGTGTTTCATCGTCAATAAGATGGTCCAAGGTATACAGTAAGCCTGAAGTGAAGCATCGGATCTATAACTAGTGTCACAGGAATGGTTCAAAACATAGTCAGTAAGAAGAGTCAGGTTTTTGTACTTAAGGCGGCATTGTGCCTTTTCTATTTAATTCCGATGCAATTTCTGTGTTTCATCGTCAATAAGAAGGTCCAAGGGATACAGTAAACCTGGAGTGAAGCATCGGTACCTATAACTAGTGTCAATGGAATGGTTCAAGACATAGTCAGTAAGAGGAGTCAGTCTTCTTGTACTTAAGTCGGCATTGTGCCTTTTTTTTTTAATTCCGATGCAATTTCTGTGTTGCATCGTCAATAAGAAGGTCCAAGGGATATAGTAAAACTGGAGTGAAGCATCGGAATCTATAACTAGTGTCACAGGAATGGTTCAAAACATAGACAGTAAGAAGAGTCAGACTTCTTGTACTTACGTCGACATTGTTCCTTTTGTATTTAATTCCGATGCAATTTCTGTGTTTCATCGTCAATAAGAAGGACCAAGGGATACAGTAAACTTGGAGTGAAGCATCGGAATCTATAACTAGTGTCACAGGGATGGTTTAAAACATAGACAGTATGAAGAGTCAGTCTTCTTGTACTTAAGTCGGCATTGTGCCTTTTCTATATAATTCCGATGCAATTTCTGTGTTTCATCGTCAATAAGGAGGTCAGAGGGATACAGTAAACCTGAAGTGAAGCATCGGAATCAATAACTAGTGTCACAGGAATGGTTCAAAACATAGTCTGAAAGAAGAGTTAGTCTTCTTGTACTTAACTCGGCATTGTGCCTTTTGTATTTATTTCCGATGCAATTTCTGTGTTTCATCGTCACTAAGAAGGTCCAAGGGATGCAGTAAACCTGGAGTGAAGCATCGGAATCTATAACTAGTGTCACAGGAATGGTTCAAAACATAGTCAGTAAGAGGAGTCAGTCTTCTTGTACTTATGTCGGCATTGTGCATTTTCTATTTAATTCCGACGCAATTTCTGTGTTTCATCGTCAATAAGAAGGTCAGAGGGATACAATAAACCTGAAGTGAAGCATCGGAATCTATAACTTGTGTCACAGGAATGGTTCAAAACAAAGTCAATAATAAGAGTCCGTCTTCTTGTCCTTAAGTCGGCATTGTGCCTTTTGTATTTAATTCCGATGCAATTTCTGTGTTTCATCGTCAATAAGAAGGTCCAAGGGATATAGTAAACCTGGAGTGAAGCATCGGAATCTATAACTAGTGTCACAGGAATGGTTGAAAACATAGACGGTAGGAAGAGTCAGTCTTCTTGTACTTACGTCGACATTGTGATTTTTCTATTTAATTCCGATGCAATTTTTGTGTTTCATCGTCAATAAGAAGGTCAGAGGGATACAATAAACCTGAAGTGAAGCATCTGAATCAATACCTAGTGTCACAGGAATGGTTCAAAACAAAGTCAGTAAGAAGAGTCAGTCTGCTTGTCCTTAAGTCGGCATTGTGCCTTTTGTATTTAATTCCGATGCAATTTCTGTGTTTCATCGTCAATAAGAAGGTCCAAGGGATACAGTAAACCTGAAGTGAAGCTTCGGAATCTATAGCTAGTGTCACAGGAATGCTTCAAACATAGTCAGTAAGAAGAGTCAGTCTTCTTGCTCTTATGTCGGCATTGTGCCTTTTGTAATTAATTCCGATGCAATCTCTGTGTTTCATCGTCAATAAGAAGGTCCAAGGGATACAGTAAACCTGGAGTGAAGCATCGGAATCTATAACTAGTGTCACAGGAATGGTTCAAAACATAGACAGTAAGAAGAGTCAGCCTTCTTGTTCTTAATCGGCATTGTGCCTTTTCTATTTAATTCCGATGCAATTTCTGTGTTTCATCGTCAATAAGAAGGTCCAAGGGATACAGTGAACCTGGAGTGAAGCATCGGAATCTATAACTAGTGTCACAGGAGTGGTTCAAAACATAGACAGTAAGAAGAGTCAGACTTCTTGTACTTAATTCTGCTTTGTGCATTTTGTATTTAATTCCGATGCAATTTCTGTGTTTCATCGTCAATAAGAAGGTCCAAGGGATACAGAAAACCTGAAGTGAAGCATCGGAATTCATAACTAGTGTCACAGGAATGGTTCAAAACATAGTCAGTAAGAAGAGTCAGTCTTCTTGTACTTATGTCGGCATTGTGCCTTTTGTATTTAATTCCGATGCATGTTCTGTGTTTCATCGTCAATAAGAAGGTCCAAGGGATACAGTAAACCTGAAGTGAAGCATCGGATCTATAACAAGTGTCACAGGAATGGATCAAAGCATAGTCAGTAAGAAGCGTCAGGTTTTTGTCCTGAAGTCGGCATTTTGCCTTTTCTATTTAATTCCGATGCAATTTCTGTGTTTCATCGTCAATAAGAAGGTCCAAGGGATACAGTAACCCTGGAGTGAAGCATCGGAATCTATAACTAGTGTCACAGGAATGGTTCAAAACATAGTAAGATGAGTCAGTCTTCGTGTACTTAAGTCGGGATTGTGCCTTTTCTTTTTAATTCCGATGCAATTTCTGTGTTTCATCGTAAACAAGAAGGTTTAAGGGATACAGTAAACCTGGAGTGAAGCATCGGAATCTATAACTAGTGTCACAGGAATGGTTCAAAACATAGTCAGTAAGAAGAGTCAGTCTTCTTGTACTTAAGTCGGCATTGTGCCTTTTCATTTAATTCCGAAGCAATTTCTGTGTTTCATCCTCAATAAGAAGGTCAGAGGGATACAATAAACCTGAAGTGAAGCTTCGGAATCTATAACTAATGTCACAGGAATGGTTCAAAACAAAGTCAGTAAGAAGAGTCAGTCCTCTTGTCCTTAGGTCGGCATTGTGCCTTTTGTATTTCATTCCGATGCAATTTCTGTGTTTCATCGTCAATAAGAAGGTCCAAGGGATACAGTAAACCTGAAGTGAAGCTTCGGTATCTATAGCTAGTGTCACAGGAATGCTTCAAAACATAGTCAGTAAGAAGAGTCAGTCTTCTTGTCCTTATGTCGGCATTGTGCCTTTTGAAATTAATTCCGATGCAATTTCTGTGTTTCATCGTCAATAAGAAGGTCCAAGGGATACAGTAAACCTGGAGTGAAGCATCGGAATCTATAACTAGTGTCACAGGAATGGTTAAAAACATAGACAGTAAGAAGAGTCAGTCTTCTTGACCTTAATTCTGCTTTGTGCCTTTTGTATTTAATTCCGATGCAATTTCTGTGTTTCATCGTCAATAAGAAGGTCCAAGGTATACAGTAAGCCTGAAGTGAAGCATCGGATCTATAACTAGTGTCACAGGAATGGTTCAAAACATAGTCAGTAAGAAGAGTCAGGTTTTTGTACTTAAGGCGGCATTGTGCCTTTTCTATTTAATTCCGATGCAATTTCTGTGTTTTATCGTCAATACGAATGTCCAAGGGATACAGTAAACCTGGAGAGAAGCATCGGTACCTATAACTAGTGTCAATGGAATGGTTCAAGACATAGTCAGTAAGAGGAGTCAGTCTTCTTGTACTTAAGTCGGCATTGTGCCTTTTCTTTTTAATTCCGATGCAATTTCTGTGTTGCATCGTCAATAAGAAGGTCCAAGGGATATAGTAAAACTGGAGTGAAGCATCGGAATCTATAACTAGTGTCACAGGAATGGTTCAAAACATAGACAGTAAGAAAAGTCAGACTTCTTGTACTTACGTCGACATTGTGCCTTTTGTATTTAATTCCGATGCAATTTCTGTGTTTCATCGTCAATAAGAAGGACCAAGGGATACAGTAAACTTGGAGTGAAGCATCGGAATCTATAACTAGTGTCACAGGGATGGTTTAAAACATAGACAGTATGAAGAGTCAGTCTTCTTGTACTTAAGTCGGCATTGTGCCTTTTCTATTTAATTCCGATGCAATTTCTGTGTTTCATCGTCAATAAGAAGGTCAGAGGGATACAGTAAACCTGAAGTGAAGCATCGGAATCAATAACTAGTGTCACAGGAATGGTTCAAAACATAGTCGGAAAGGAGAGTTAGTCTTCTTGTACTTAACTCTGCATTGTGCCTTTTGTATTTATTTCCGATGCAATTCATGTGTTTCATCGTCAATAAGAAGGTCCAAGGGATATAGTAAACCTGGAGTGAAGCATCGGAATCTATAACTAGTGTCAATGGAATGGTTCAAAGCATAGTCAGCAAGGAGGGTCAGTCTTCTTGTACTTATGTCGGCATTGTGCCTTTTCTATTTAATTCAGATGCAATTTCTGTGTTTCATCGTCAATAAGAAGGTCTAAGGGATATAGTAAACCTGGAGTGAAGCATCGGAATTTATAACTAGTGTGACAGGAATGGTTCAAAACATAGACAGTAAGAAGAGTCAGTCTTCTTGTACTTACGTCGACATTGTGCATTTTCTATTTAATTCCGATGCAATTTTTGTGTTTCATCGTCAATAAGAAGGTCAGAGGGATACAATAAACCTGAAGTGAAGCATCTGAATCAATAACTAGTGTCACAGGAATGATCCAAAACAAAGTCAGTAAGAAGAGTCAGTCTGCTTGTCCTTAAGTCGGCATTGTGCCTTTTGTATTTAATTCCGATGCAATTTCTGTGTTTCATCGTCAATAAGAAGGTCCAAGGGATACAGTAAACCTGAAGTGAAGCTTCGGAATCTATAGCTAGTGTCACAGGAATGCTTCAAAACATAGTCAGTAAGAAGAGTCAGTCTTCTTGTGTTTATGTCGGCATTGTGCCTTTTGTAATTAATTCCGATGCAATTTCTGTGTTTCATCGTCAATAAGAAGGTCCAAGGGATACAGTAAACCTGGAGTGAAGCATCGGAATCTATAACTAGTGTCACAGGAATGGTTCAAAACATAGACAGTAAGAAGAGTCAGTCTTCTTGACCTTAATTCTGCTTTGTGCCTTTTGTATTTAATTCCGATGCAATTTCTGTGTTTCATCGTCAATAAGAAGGTCCAAGGTATACAGTAAGCCTGAAGTGAAGCATCGGATCTATAACTAGTGTCACAGGAATGGTTCAAAACATAGTCAGTAAGAAGAGTCAGGTTTTTGTACTTAAGTCGGCATTGTGCCTTTTCTATTTAATTCCGATGCAATTTCTGTGTTTCATCGTCAATAAGAAGGTCCTAGGGATACAGTAAACCTGGAGTGAAGCATCGGAATCTATAACTAGTGTCAATGGAATGGTTCAAGAAATAGTCAGTAAGAGGAGTCAGTCTTCTTGTACTTAAGTCGGCATTGTGCCTTTTCTTTTTAATTCCGATGCAATTTCTGTGTTGCATCGTCAATAAGAAGGTCCAAGGGATATAGTAAAACTAGGGTGAAGCATCTGAATCTATAACTAGTGTCACAGGGATGGTTCAAAACATAGTCAGTAAGAAGAGTTAGTCTTCTTGTACTTAATTCCGCATTGTGCCTTTTCTATTTAATTCCGATGCAATTTCTGTGTTTCATCGTCAATAAGAAGGTCAGGGGGATACAATAAACATGAAGTGAAGCATCGGAATCTATAGCTAGTGTCACAGGAATGGTTCAAAACATAGTCAGTAAGAAGAGTTAGTCTTCTTGTACTTAGGTCGGCATTGTGCCTTTTGTATTTAATTCCGATGCAATTTCTGTGTTTCATCGCCCATACGAAGGGCCAAGGGATACAGTAAACTTGGAGTTGAGCATCGGAATCTATAACTAGTGTCACAGGGATGGTTCAAAACATAGACAGTAAGAAGAGTCAGTCTTCTTGTACTTAAGTCGGCATTGTGCCTTATCTATTTAATTCCGATGCAATTTCTGTGTTTCATCGTCAATAAGAAGGTCAGAGGGATACAGTAAACCTGAAGTGAAGCATCGGAATCAATAACTAGTGTCACAGGATTGGTTCAAAGAAAAGTCAGTAAGAAGAGTCAGTCTTCTTGTCCTTAAGTCGGCATTGTGCCTTTTGTATTTAATTCCGATGCAATTCCTGTGTTTCATCGTCAATAAGAAGGTATAAGGGATATAGTAAACCTGGAGTGAAGCATCGGAATCTATAACTAGTGTCAATGGAATGGATCGAAACATAGTCAGTAAGGAGAGTCTGTCTTCTTGTACTTAAGTCGGCATTGTGCCTTTTGTATTTAATTCCGATTCATTTTCTGTGTTTCATCGTCAATAAGAAGGTCCAAGGGATACAGTAAACCTGAAGTGAAGCATCGGAATTTATAACTAGTGTCACAGGAAGAGTTCAAAACATAGTCAGTAAGGAGAATCAGTCTTCTTGTACTTTAGTCGGCATTGTGCCTTTTGTATTTAATTCCGATGCAATTTCTGTGTTTCATCGTCAATAAGACGGTCCAAGGGATACAGTAACCCTGGAGTGAAGCATCGGAATCTATAACTAGTGTCACAGGAATGGTTCAAAACATAGTCAGTAAGAATAGTCAGTCTTCTTGTCCTTAAGTCGGCATTGTGCCTTTTCATTTAATTCCGAAGCAATTTCTGTGTTTCATCGTCAATAAGAAGGTCAGAGGGATACAATAAACCTGAAGTGAAGCATCGGAATCTATAACTAATGTCACAGGAATGGTTCAAAACAAAGTCAGTAAGAAGAGTCAGTCTTCTTGTCCATAAGTCGGCATTGTGCCTTTTGTATTTCATTCCGATGCAATTTCTGTGTTTCATCGTCAATAAGAAGGTCCAAGGGATACAGTAAACCTGAAGTGAAGCTTCGGAATCTATAGCTAGTGTCACAGGAATGCTTCAAAACATACTCAGTAAGAAGAGTCAGTCTTCTTGTCCTTATGTCGGCATTGTGCCTTTTGAAATTAATTCCGATGCAATTTCTGTGTTTCATCGTCAATAAGAAGGTCCAAGGGATACAGTAAACCTGGAGTGAATCATCGGAATCTATAACTAGTGTCACAGGAATGGTTCAAAACATAGACAGTAAGAAGAGTCAGTCTTCTTGACCTTAATCCTGCTTTGTGCCTTTTGTATTTAATTTCGATGCAATTTCTGTGTTTCATCGTCAATAAGAAGGTCCAAGGTATACAGTAAGCCTGAAGTGAAGCATCGGATCTATAACTAGTGTCACAGGAATGGTTCAAAACATAGTCAGTAAGAAGAGTCAGGTTTTTGTACTTAAGGCGGCATTGTGCCTTTTCTATTTAATTCCGATGCAATTTCTGTGTTTCATCGTCAATAAGAAGGTCCAAGGGATACAGTAAACCTGGAGTGAAGCATCGGTACCTATAACTAGTGTCAATGGAATGGTTCAAGACATAGTCAGTAAGAGGAGTCAGTCTTCTTGTACTTAAGTCGGCATTGTGCCCTTTCTTTTTAATTCCGATGCAATTTCTGTGTTGCATCGTCAATAAGAAGGTCCAAGGGATATAGTAAAACTGGAGTGAAGCATCGGAATCCATAACTAGTGTCACAGGAATGGTTCAAAACATAGACAGTAAGAAGAGTCAGACTTCTTGTACTTACGTCGACATTGTGCCTTTTGTATTTAATTCCGATGCAATTTCTGTGTTTCATCGTCAATACGAAGGACCAAGGGATACAGTGAACTTAGAGTGAAGCATCGGAATCTATAACTAGTGTCACAGGGATGGTTTAAAACATAGACAGTATGAAGAGTCAGTCTTCTTGTACTTAAGTCGGCATTGTGCCTTTTGTATTTAATTCCGATGCAATTTCTGTGTTTCATCGTCAATAAGAAGGTCAGAGGGATACAGTATACCTGAAGTGAAGCATCGGAATCAATAACTAGTGTCACAGGAATGGTTCAAATCATAGTCAGAAAGAAGAGTTAGTCTTCTTGTAGTTAACTCGGCATTGTGCCTTTTGTATTTATTTCCGATGCAATTTCTGTGTTTCATCGTCACTAAGAAGGTCCAAGGGATGCAGTAAACCTGGAGTGAAGCATCGGAATCTATAACTAGTGTCACAGGAATGGTTCAAAACATAGTCAGTAAGTAGAGTCAGTTTTCTTGTCCTTAAGTCGGCATTGTGCCTTTTGTATTTAATTCCGATGCAATTCATGTGTTTCATCGTCAATAAGAGGGTCCAAGGGATATAGTAAACCTGGAGTGAAGCATCGGAATCTATAACTAGTGTCAATGGAATGGTTCAAAACATAGTCAGCAAGGAGGGTCAGTCTTCTTGTACTTATGTCGGCATTGTGCCTTTTCTATTTAATTCCGATGCAATTTCTGTGTTTCATCGTCAATAAGAAGGTCCAAGGGATATAGTAAACCTGGAGTGAAGCATCGGGAACTATAACTAGTGTGACAGGAATGGTTCAAAACATAGACAGTAAGAAGAGTCAGTCTTCTTGTACTTACGTCGACATTGTGCCTTTTCTATTTAATTCCGATGCAATTTTTGTGTTTCATCGTCAATAAGAAGGTCAGAGGGATACAATAAACCTGAAGTGAAGCATCTGAATCAATAACTAGTGTCACAGGAATGATCCAAAACAAAGTCAGTAAGAAGAGTCAGTCTTCTTGTCCTTAAGTCGGCATTGTGCCTTTTGTATTTAATTCCGATGCAATTTCTGTGTTTCATCGTCAATAAGAAGGTCCAAGGGATACAGTAAACCTGAAGTGAAGCTTCGGAATCTATAGCTAGTGTCACAGGTATGCTTCAAAACATAGTCAGTAAGAAGAGTCAGTCTTCTTGACCATAATTCTGCTTTGTGCCTTTTGTATTTAATTCCGATGCAATTTCTGTGTTTCATCGTCAATAAGAAGGTACAAGGTATACAGTAAGCCTGAAGTGAAGCATCGGATCTATAACTAGTGTCACAGGAATGGTTCAAAACATAGTCAGTAAGAAGAGTCAGGTTTTTGTACTTAAGGCGGCATTGTGCCTTTTCTATTTAATTCCGATGCAATTTCTGTGTTTCATCGTCAATAAGAAGGTCCAAGGGATACAGTAAACCTGGAGTGAAGCATCGGTACCTATAACTAGTGTCAATGGAATGGTTCAAGACATAGTCAGTAAGAGGAGTCAGTCTTCTTGTACTTAAGTCGGCATTGTGCCTTTTCTTTTTAATTCCGATGCAATTTCTGTGTTTCATCGTCAATAAGAAGGTCCAAGGGATACAGTAAACCTGGAGTGAAGCAGCGGAATCTATAACTAGTGTCACAGGAATGGTTCAAAACATAGACAGTAAGAAGAGTCAGTCTTCTTGACCTTAATTCTGCTTTGTGCCTTTTGTATTTAATTCCGATGCAATTTCTGTGTTTCATCGTCAATAAGAAGGTCCAAGGTATACAGTAAGCCTGAAGTGAAGCATCGGATCTATAACTAGTGTCACAGGAATGGTTCAAAACATAGTCAGTAAGAAGAGTCAGGTTTTTGTACTTAAGTCGGCATTGTGCCTTTTGTATTTAATTCCGATGCAATTTCTGTGTTTCATCGTCAATAAGAAGGTCCAAGGGATACAGTAAACCTGGAGTGAAGCATCGGAATCTATAACTAGTGTCAATGGAATGGTTCAAGAAATAGTCAGTAAGAGGAGTCAGTCTTCTTGTACTTAAGTCGGCATTGTGCCTTTTCTTTTTAATTCCGATGCAATTTCTTTGTTGCATCGTCAATAAGAAGGTCCAAGGGATATAGTAAAACTAGAGTGAAGCATCTGAATCTATAACTAGTGTCACAGGGATGGTTCAAAACATAGTCAGTAAGAAGAGTTAGTCTTCTTGTACTTAATTCGGCATTGTGCCTTTTCTATTTAATTCCGATGCAATTTCTGTGTTTCATCGTCAATAAGAAGGTCAGAGGGATACAATAAACATGAAGTGAAGCATCGGAATCTATAGCTAGTGTCACAGGAATGGTTCAAAACATAGTCAGTAAGAAGAGTTAGTCTTCTTGTACTTAGGTCGGCATTGTGCCTTTTGTATTTAATTCCGATGCAATTCCTGTGTTTCATCGTCAATAAGAAGGTCCAAGGGATATAGTAAACCTGGAGTGAAGCATCGGAATCTATAACTAGTGTCAATGGAATGGTTCAAAGCATAGTCAGTAAGGAGAGTCTGTCTTCTTGTACTTAAGTCGGCATTGTGCCTTTTGTATTTAATTCCGATTCATTTTCTGTGTTTCATCGTCAATAAGAAGGTCCAAGGGATACAGTAAACCTGAAGTGAAGCATCGGAATTTATAACTAGTGTCACAGGAAGAGTTCAAAACATAGTCAGTAAGGAGAGTCAGTCTTCTTGTACTTTAGTCGGCATTGTGCCTTTTGTATTTAATTCCGATGCAATTTCTGTGTTTCATCGTCAATAAGAAGGTCCAAGGGATACCGTAACCCTGGAGTGAAGCAACGGAATCTATAACTAGTGTCACAGGAACGGTTCAAAACATAGTAAGATGAGTCAGTCTTCGTGTACTTAAGTCGGGATTGTGCCTTTTCTTTTTAATTCCGATGCAATTTCTGTGTTTCATCGTAAACAAGAAGGTTTAAGGGATACAGTAAACCTGGAGTGAAGCATCGGAATCTATAACTAGTGTCACAGGAATGGTTCAAAACATAGTCAGTAAGAAGAGTCAGTCTTCTTGTACTTAAGTCGGCATTGTGCCTTTTCATTTAATTCCGAAGCAAATTCTGTGTTTCATCGTCAATAAGAAGGTCAGAGGGATACAATAAACCTGAAGTGAAGCATCGGAATCTATAACTAATGTCACAGGAATGGTTCAAAACAAAGTCAGTAAGAAGAGTCAGTCTTCTTGTCCTTAAGTCGGCATTGTGCCTTTTGTATTTCATTCCGATGCAATTTCTGTGTTTCATCGTCAATAAGAAGGTCCAAGGGATACAGTAAACCTGAAGTGAAGCTTCGGAATCTATAGCTAGTGTCACAGGAATGCTTCAAAACATAGTCAGTAAGAAGAGTCAGTCTTCTTGTCATTATGTCGGCATTGTGCCTTTTGAAATTAATTCCGATGCAATTTCTGTGTTTCATCGTCAATAAGAAGGTCCAAGGGATACAGTAAACCTGGAGTGAAGCATCGGAATCTTTAACTAGTGTCACAGGAATGGTTCAAAACATAGACAGTAAGAAGAGTCAGTCTTCTTGACCTTAATTCTGCTTTGTGCCTTTTGTATTTAATTCCGATGCAATTTCTGTGTTTCATCGTCAATAAGAAGGTCCAAGGTATACAGTAAGCCTGAAGTGAAGCATCGGATCTATAACTAGTGTCACAGGAATGGTTCAAAGCATAGTCAGTAAGAAGAGTCAGGTTTTTGTACTTAAGGCGGCATTGTGCCTTTTCTATTTAATTCCGATGCAATTTCTGTGTTTCATCGTCAATAAGAAGGTCCAAGGGATACAGTAAACCTGGAGTGAAGCATCGGTACCTATAACTAGTGTCAATGGAATGGTTCAAGACATAGTCAATAAGAGGAGTCAGTGTTCTTGTACTTAAGTCGGCATTGTGCCTTTTCTTTTTAATTCCGATGCAATTTCTGTGTTGCATCGTCAATAAGAAGGTCCAAGGGATATAGTAAAGCTGGAGTGAAGCATCGGAATCTATAACTACTGTCACAGGAATGGTTCAAAACATAGACAGTAAGAAGAGTCAGACTTCTTGTACTTACGTCGACATTGTGCCTTTTGTGTTTAATTCCGATGCAATTTCTGTGTTTCATCGTCAATAAGAAGGACCAAGGGATACAGTAAACTTGGAGTGAAGCATCGGAATCTATAACTAGTGTCACAGGGATGGTTTAAAACATAGACAGTATGAAGAGTCAGTCTTCTTGTACTTAAGTCGGCATTGTGCCTTTTCTATTTAATTCCGATGCAATTTCTGTGTTTCCTCGTCAATAAGAATGTCAGAGGGATACAGTAAACCTGAAGTGAAGCATCGGAATCAATAACTAGTGTCACAGGAATGGTTCAAAGCATAGTCAGAAAGAAGAGTTAGTCTTCTTGTACTTAACTCGGCATTGTGCCCTTTGTATTTATTTCCGATGCAATTTCTGTGTTTCATCGTCACTAAGCAGGTCCAAGGGATGCAGTAAACCTGGAGTGAAGCATCGGAATCTATAACTAGTGTCACAGGAATGGTTCAAAACATAGTCAGTAAGAACAGTCAGTTTTCTTGTCCTTAAGTCGGCATTGTGCCTTTTGTATTTAATTCCGATGCAATTCATGTGTTTCATGGTCAATAAGAAGGTCCAAGGGATATAGTAATCGTGGAGTGAAGCATCGGAATCTATAACTAGTGTCAATGGAATGGTTCAAAACATAGTCAGCAAGGAAGGTCAGTCTTCTTGTACTTATGTCGGCATTGTGCCTTTTCTATTTAATTCCGATGCAATTTCTGTGTTTCATCGTCAATAAGAGGGTCCAAGGGATATAGTAAACCTGGAGTGAAGCATCGGAATCTATAACTAGTGTGACAGGAATGGTTCAAAACATAGACAGTAAAAAGAGTCAGTCTTCTTGTACTTACGTCGACATTGTGCCTTTTCTATTTAATTCCGATGCAATTTTTGTGTTTCATCGTCAATAAGAAGGTCAGAGGGATACAATAAACCAGAAGTGAAGCATCTGAATCAATAAGTAGTGTCACAGGAATGATCCAAAACAAAGTCAGTAAGAAGAGTCAGTCTGCTTGTCCTTAAGCCGGCATTGTGCCTTTTGTAATTAATTCCGATGCAATTTCTGTGTTTCATCGTCAATAAGAAGGTCCAAGGGATACAGTAAACCCGGAGTGAAGCAGCGGAATCTTTAACTAGTGTCACAGGAATGGTTCAAAGCATAGACAGTAAGAAGAGTCAGTCTTCTTGACCTTAATTCTGCTTTGTGCCTTTTGTATTTAATTCCGATGCAATTTCTGTGTTTCATCGTCAATAAGAAGGTCCAAGGTATACAGTAAGCCTGAAGTGAAGCATCGGATCTATAACTAGTGTCACAGGAATGGTTCAAAACATAGTCAGTAAGAAGAGTCAGGTTATTGTACTTATGTCGGCATTGTGCCTTTTCTATTTAATTCCGATGCAATTTCTGTGTTTCATCGTCAATAAGAAGGTCCAAGGGATACAGTAAACCTGGAGTGAAGCATCGGAATCTATAACTAGTGTCAATGGAATGGTTCAAGACATAGTCAGTAAGAGGAGTCAGTCTTCTTGTGCTTAAGTCGGCATTGTGCCTTTTCATTTTAATTCCGATGCAATTTCTGTGTTGCATCGTCAATAAGAAGGTCCAAGGGATATAGTAAAACTGGAGTGAAGCATCTGAATCTATAACTAGTGTCACAGGGATGGTTCAAAACATAGTCAGTAAGAAGAGTTAGTCTTCTTGTACTTAATTCGGCATTGTGCCTTTTCTATTTAATTCCGATGCAATTTCTGTGTTTCATCGTCAATAAGAAGGTCAGAGGGATACAATAAACATGAAGTGAAGCATCGGAATCTATAGCTAGTGTCACAGGAATGGTTCAAACCATAGTCAGTAAGAAGAGTTAGTCTTCTTGTACTTAGGTCGGCATTGTGCCTTTTGTATTTAATTCCGATGCAATTTCTGTGTTTCATCGTCCATACGAAGGGCCAAGGGATACAGTAAACTTGGAGTGAAGAATCGGAATCTATAACTAGTGTCACAGGGATGGTTCAAAACATAGACAGTAAGAAGAGTCAGTCTTCTTGTACTTAAGTCGGCATTGTGCCTTTTCTATTTAATTCCGATGCAATTTCTGTGTTTCATCGTCAATAAGAAGGTCAGAGGTATACAGTAAACCTGAAGTGAAGCATCGGAATCAATAACTAGTGTCACAGGAATGGTTCAAAGCAAAGTCAGTAAGAAGAGTCAGTCTTCTTGTCCTTAAGTCGGCATTGTGCCTTTTGTATTTAATTCCGATGCAATTCCTGTGTTTCATCGTCAATAAGAAGGTCCAAGGGATATAGTAAACCTTGAGTGAAGCATCGGAATCTATAACTAGTGTCACAGGAATGGTTGAAAACATAGACAGTAAGAAGAGTCAGTCTTCTTGTACTTACGTCGACATTGTGATTTTTCAATTTAATTCCGATGCAATGTTTGTGTTTCATCGTCAATAAGAAGGTCAGAGGGATACAATAAACCTGAAGTGAAGCATCTGAATCAATACCTAGTGTCACAGGAATGGTTCAAAACAAAGTCAGTAAGAAGAGTCAGTCTGCTTGACCTTAATTCTGCTTTGTGCCTTTTGTATTTAATTCCGATGCAATTTCTGTGTTTCATCGTCAATAAGAAGGTCCAAGGTATACAGTATGCCTGAAGTGAAGCATCGGATCTATAACTAGTGTCACAGGAATGGTTCAAAACATAGTCAGTAAGAAGAGTCAGGTTTTTGTACTTAAGTCGGCATTGTGCCTTTTCTATTTAATTCCGATGCAATTTCTGTGTTTCATCGTCAATAAGAAGGTCCAAGGGATACAGTAAACCTGGAGTGAAGCATCGGAATCTATAAGTAGTGTCAATGGAATGGTTCAAGAAATAGTCAGTAAGAGGAGTCAGTCTTCTTGTACTTAAGTCGGCATTGTGCCTTTTCTTTTTAATTCCGATGCAATTTCTGTGTTGCATCGTCAATAAGAAGGTCCAAGGGATATAGTAAAACTAGAGTGAAGCGTCAGAATCTATAACTAGTGTCACAGGGATGGTTCAAAACATAGTCAGTAAGACGAGTTAGTCTTCTTGTACTTAATTCGGCCTTGTGCCTTTTCTATTTAATTCCGATGCAATTTCTGTGTTTCATCGTCAATAAGAAGGTCAGAGGGATACAATAAACATGAAGTGAAGCATCGGAATCTATAGCTAGTGTCACAGGAATGGTTCAAAACATAGTCAGTAAGAAGAGTTAGTCTTCTTGTACTTAGGTCGGCATTGTGCCTTTTGTATTTAATTCCGATGCAATTCCTGTGTTTCATCGTCAATAAGAAGGTCCAAGGGATATAGTAAACCTGGAGTGAAGCATCGGAATCTATAACTAGTGTCAATGGAATGGTTCAAAACATAGTAAGGAGAGTCTGTCTTCTTGTACTTAAGTCGGCATTGTGCCTTTTGTATTTAATTCCGATTCATTTTCTGTGTTTCATCGTCAATAAGAAGGTCCAAGGGATACAGTAAACCTGAAGTGAAGCATCGGAATTTATAACTAGTGTCACAGGAAGAGTTCAAAACATAGTCAGTAAGGAGAGTCAGTCTTCTTGTACTTTAGTCGGCATTGTGCCTTTTGTATTTAATTCCGATGCAATTTCTGTGTTTCATCGTCAATAAGAAGGTCCAAGGGATACCGTAACCCTGGAGTGAAGCATCGGAATCTATAACTAGTGTCACAGGAATGGTTCAAAACATAGTAAGATGAGTCAGTCTTCGTGTACTTAAGTCGGGATTGTGCCTTTTCTTTTTAATTCCGATGCAATTTCTGTGTTTCATCGTAAACAAGAAGGTTTAAGGGATACAGTAAACCTGGAGTGAAGCATCGGAATCTATAACTAGTGTCACAGGAATGGTTCAAAACATAGTCAGTAAGAAGAGTCAGTCTTCTTGTACTTAAGTCGGCATTGTGCCTTTTCATTTAATTCCGAAGCAAATTCTGTGTTTCATCGTCAATAAGAAGGTCAGAGGGATACAATAAACCTGAAGTGAAGCATCGGAATCTATAACTAATGTCACAGGAATGGTTCAAAACAAAGTCAGTAAGAAGAGTCAGTCTTCTTGTCCTTAAGTCGGCATTGTGCCTTTTGTATTTCATTCCGATGCAATTTCTGTGTTTCATCGTCAATAAGAAGGTCCAAGGGATACAGTAAACCTGAAGTGAAGCTTCGGAATCTATAGCTAGTGTCACAGGAATGCTTCAAAACATAGTCAGTAAGAAGAGTCAGTCTTCTTGTCATTATGTCGGCATTGTGCCTTTTGAAATTAATTCCGATGCAATTTCTGTGTTTCATCGTCAATAAGAAGGTCCAAGGGATACAGTAAACCTAGAGTGAAGCATCGGAATCTTTAACTAGTGTCACAGGAATGGTTCAAAACATAGACAGTAAGAAGAGTCAGTCTTCTTGACCTTAATTCTGCTTTGTGCCTTTTGTATTTAATTCCGATGCAATTTCTGTGTTTCATCGTCAATGAGATGGTCCAAGGTATACAGTAAGCCTGAAGTGAAGCATCGGATCTATAACTAGTGTCACAGGAATGGTTCAAAGCATAGTCAGTAAGAAGAGTCAGGTTTTTGTACTTAAGGCGGCATTGTGCCTTTTCTATTTAATTCCGATGCAATTTCTGTGTTTCATCGTCAATAAGAAGGTCCAAGGGATACAGTAAACCTGGAGTGAAGCATCGGTACCTATAACTAGTGTCAATGGAATGGTTCAAGACATAGTCAATAAGAGGAGTCAGTGTTCTTGTACTTAAGTCGGCATTGTGCCTTTTCTTTTTAATTCCGATGCAATTTCTGTGTTGCATCGTCAATAAGAAGGTCCAAGGGATATAGTAAAGCTGGAGTGAAGCATCGGAATCTATAACTACTGTCACAGGAATGGTTCAAAACATAGACAGTAAGAAGAGTCAGACTTCTTGTACTTACGTCGACATTGTGCCTTTTGTGTTTAATTCCGATGCAATTTCTGTGTTTCATCGTCAATAAGAAGGACCAAGGGATACAGTAAACTTGGAGTGAAGCATCGGAATCTATAACTAGTGTCACAGGGATGGTTTAAAACATAGACAGTATGAAGAGTCAGTCTTCTTGTACTTAAGTCGGCATTGTGCCTTTTCTATTTAATTCCGATGCAATTTCTGTGTTTCATCGTCAATAAGAATGTCAGAGGGATACAGTAAACCTGAAGTGAAGCATCGGAATCAATAACTAGTGTCACAGGAATGGTTCAAAGCATAGTCAGAAAGAAGAGTTAGTCTTCTTGTACTTAACTCACATTGTGCCCTTTGTATTTATTTCCGATGCAATTTCTGTGTTTCATCGTCACTAAGCAGGTCCAAGGGATGCAGTAAACCTGGAGTGAAGCATCGGAATCTATAACTAGTGTCACAGGAATGGTTCAAAACATAGTCAGTAAGAACAGTCAGTTTTCTTGTCCTTAAGTCGGCATTGTGCCTTTTGTATTTAATTCCGATGCAATTCATGTGTTTCATGGTCAATAAGAAGGTCCAAGGGATATAGTAATCGTGGAGTGAAGCATCGGAATCTATAACTAGTGTCAATGGAATGGTTCAAAACATAGTCAGCAAGGAGGGTCAGTCTTCTTGTACTTATGTCGGCATTGTGCCTTTTCTATTTAATTCCGATGCAATTTCTGTGTTTCATCGTCAATAAGAAGGTCAAAGGGATATAGTAAACCTGGAGTGAAGCATCGGAATCTATAACTAGTGTGACAGGAATGGTTCAAAACATAGACAGTAAAAAGAGTCAGTCTTCTTGTACTTACGTCGACATTGTGCCTTTTCTATTTAATTCCGATGCAATTTTTGTGTTTCATCGTCAATAAGAAGGTCAGAGGGATACAATAAACCAGAAGTGAAGCATCTGAATCAATAAGTAGTGTCACAGGAATGATCCAAAACAAAGTCAGTAAGAAGAGTCAGTCTGCTTGTCCTTAAGCCGGCATTGTGCCTTTTGTATTTAATTCCGATGCAATTTCTGTGTTTCATCGTCAATAAGAAGCTCCAAGGGATACAGTAAACCTGAAGTGAAGCTTCGGAATCTATAGCTAGTGTCACAGGAATGCTTCAAAACATAGTCAGTAAGAAGAGTCAGTCTTCTTGTCCTTATGTCGGCATTGTGCCTTTTGTAATTAATTCCGATGCAATTTCTGTGTTTCATCGTCAATAAGAAGGTCCAAGGGATACAGTAAACCCGGAGTGAAGCAGCGGAATCTATAACTAGTGTCACAGGAATGGTTCAAAACATAGACAGTAAGAAGAGTCAGTCTTCTTGACCTTAATTCTGCTTTGTGCCTTTTGTATTTAATTCCGATGCAATTTCTGTGTTTCATCGTCAATAAGAAGGTCCAAGGTATACAGTAAGCCTGAAGTGAAGCATCGGATCTATAACTAGTGTCACAGGAATGGTTCAAAACATAGTCAGTAAGAAGAGTCAGGTTATTGTACTTAAGTCGGCATTGTGCCTTTTCTATTTAATTCTGATGCAATTTCTGTGTTTCATCGTCAATAAGAAGGTCCAAGGGATAGAGTAAACCTGGAGTGAAGCATCGGAATCTATAACTAGTGTCAATGGAATGGTTCAAGACATAGTCAGTAAGAGGAGTCAGTCTTCTTGTGCTTAAGTCGGCATTGTGCCTTTTCTTTTTAATTCCGATGCAATTTCTGTGTTGCATCGTCAATAAGAAGGTCCAAGGGATATAGTAAAACTGGAGTGAAGCATCTGAATCTATAACTAGTGTCACAGGGATGGTTCAAAACATAGTCAGTAAGAAGAGTTAGTCTTCTTGTACTTAATTCGGCATTGTGCCTTTTCTATTTAATTCCGATGCAATTTCTGTGTTTCATCGTCAATAAGAAGGTCAGAGGGATACAATAAACATGAAGTGAAGCATCGGAATCTATAGCTAGTGTCACAGGAATGGTTCAAACCATAGTCAGTAAGAAGAGTTAGTCTTCTTGTACTTAGGTCGGCATTGTGCCTTTTGTATTTAATTCCGATGCAATTTCTGTGTTTCATCGTCCATACGAAGGGCCAAGGGATACAGTAAACTTGGAGTGAAGAATCGGAATCTATAACTAGTGTCACAGGGATGGTTCAAAACATAGACAGTAAGAAGAGTCAGTCTTCTTGTACTTAAGTCGGCATTGTGCCTTTTCTATTTAATTCCGATGCAATTTCTGTGTTTCATCGTCAATAAGAAGGTCAGAGGTATACAGTAAACCTGAAGTGAAGCATCGGAATCAATAACTAGTGTCACAGGAATGGTTCAAAGCAAAGTCAGTAAGAAGAGTCAGTCTTCTTGTCCTTAAGTCGGCATTGTGCCTTTTGTATTTAATTCCGATGCAATTCCTGTGTTTCATCGTCAATAAGAAGGTCCAAGGGATATAGTAAACCTGGAGTGAAGCATCGGAATCTATAACTAGTGTCACAGGAATGGTTGAAAACATAGACAGTAAGAAGAGTCAGTCTTCTTGTACTTACGTCGACATTGTGATTTTTCAATTTAATTCCGATGCAATGTTTGTGTTTCATCGTCAATAAGAAGGTCAGAGGGATACAATAAACCTGAAGTGAAGCATCTGAATCAATACCTAGTGTCACAGGAATGGTTCAAAACAAAGTCAGTAAGAAGAGTCAGTCTGCTTGACCTTAATTCTGCTTTGTGCCTTTTGTATTTAATTCCGATGCAATTTCTGTGTTTCATCGTCAATAAGAAGGTCCAAGGTATACAGTAAGCCTGAAGTGAAGCATCGGATCTATAACTAGTGTCACAGGAATGGTTCAAAACATAGTCAGTAAGAAGAGTCAGGTTTTTGTACTTAAGTCGGCATTGTGCCTTTTCTATTTAATTCCGATGCAATTTCTGTGTTTCATCGTCAATAAGAAGGTCCAAGGGATACAGTAAACCTGGAGTGAAGCATCGGAATCTATAACTAGTGTCAATGGAATGGTTCAAGAAATAGTCAGTAAGAGGAGTCAGTCTTCTTGTACTTAAGTCGGCATTGTGCCTTTTCTTTTTAATTCCGATGCAATTTCTGTGTTGCATCGTCAATAAGAAGGTCCAAGGGATATAGTAAAACTAGAGTGAAGCGTCTGAATCTATAACTAGTGTCACAGGGATGGTTCAAAACATAGTCAGTAAGAAGAGTTAGTCTTCTTGTACTTAATTCGGCATTGTGCCTTTTCTATTTAATTCCAATGCAATTTCTGTGTTTCATCGTCAATAAGAAGGTCAGAGGGATACAATAAACATGAAGTGAATGCATCGGAATCTATAGCTAGTGTCACAGGAATGGTTCAAAACATAGTCAGTAAGAAGAGTTAGTCTTCTTGTACTTAGGTCGGCATTGTGCCTTTTATATTTAATTCCGATGCAATTCCTGTGTTTCATCGTCAATAAGAAGGTCCAAGGGATATAGTAAACCTGGAGTGAAGCATCGGAATCTATAACTAGTGTCAATGGAATGGTTCAAAACATAGTAAGGAGAGTCTGTCTTCTTGTACTTAAGTCGGCATTGTGCCTTTTGTATTTAATTCCGATTCATTTTCTGTGTTTCATCGTCAATAAGAAGGTCCAAGGGATACAGTAAACCTGAAGTGAAGCATCGGAATTTATAACTAGTGTCACAGGAAGAGTTCAAAACATAGTCAGTAAGGAGAGTCAGTCTTCTTGTACTTTAGTCGGCATTGTGCCTTTTGTATTTAATTCCGATGCAATTTCTGTGTTTCATCGTCAATAAGAAGGTCCAAGGGATACCGTAACCCTGGAGTGAAGCATCGGAATCTATAACTAGTGTCACAGGAATGGTTCAAAACATAGTAAGATGAGTCAGTCTTCGTGTACTTCAGTCGGGATTGTGCCTTTTCTTTTTAATTCCGATGCAATTTCTGTGTTTCATCGTAAACAAGAAGGTTTAAGGGATACAGTAAACCTGGAGTGAAGCATCGGAATCTATAACTAGTGTCACAGGAATGGTTCAAAACATAGTCAGTAAGAAGAGTCAGTCTTCTTGTACTTAAGTCGGCATTGTGCCTTTTCATTTAATTCCGAAGCAAATTCTGTGTTTCATCGTCAATAAGAAGGTCAGAGGGGTACAATAAACCTGAAGTGAAGCATCGGAATCTATAACTAATGTCACAGGAATGGTTCAAAACAAAGTCAGTAAGAAGAGTCAGTCTTCTTGTCCTTAAGTCGGCATTGTGCCTTTTGTATTTCATTCCGGTGCAATTTCTGTGTTTCATCGTCAATAAGATGGTCCAAGGGATACAGTAAACCTGAAGTGAAGCTTCGGAATCTATAGCTAGTGTCACAGGAATGCTTCAAAACATAGTCAGTAAGAAGAGTCAGTCTTCTTGTCCTTATGTCGGCATTGTGCCTTTTGAAATTAATTCCGATGCAATTTCTGTGTTTCATCGTCAATAAGAAGGTCCAAGGGATACAGTAAACCTGGAGTGAAGCATCGGAATCTATAACTAGTGTCACAGGAATGGTTCAAAACATAGACAGTAAGAAGAGTCAGTCTTCTTGACCTTAATTCTGCTTTGTGCCTTTTGTATTTAATTCCGATGCAATTTCTGTGTTTCATCGTCAATAAGAAGGTCCATGGTATACAGTAAGCCTGAAGTGAAGCATCGGATCTATAACTAGTGTCACAGGAATGGTTCAAAACATAGTCAGTAAGACGAGTCAGGTTTTTGTACTTAAGGCGGCATTGTGCCTTTGCTATTTAATTCCGATGCAATTTCTGTGTTTCATCGTCAATAAGAAGGTCCAAGGGATACAGTAAACCTGGAGTGAAGCATCGGTACCTATAACTAGTGTCAATGGAATGGTTCAAGACATAGTCAGTAAGAGGAGTCAGTCTTCTTGTACTTAAGTCGGCATTGTGCCTTTTCTTTTTAATTCCGATGCAATTTCTGTGTTGCATCGTCAATAAGAAGGTCCAAGGGATATAGTAAAACTGGAGTGAAGCATCGGAATCTATAACTAGTGTCACAGGAATGGTTCAAAACATAGACAGTAAGAAGAGTCAGACTTCTTGTACTTACGTCGACATTGTGCCTTTTGTATTTAATTCCGATGCAATTTCTGTGTTTCATCGTCAATAAGAAGGACCAAATGATACAGTAAACTTGGAGTGAAGCATCGGAATCTATAACTAGTGTCACAGGGATGGTTTAAAACATAGACAGTATGAAGAGTCAGTCTTCTTGTACTTAAGTCGGCATTGTGCCTTCTCTATTTAATTCCGATGCAATTTCTGTGTTTCATCGTCAATAAGAATGTCAGAGGGATACAGTTAACCTGAAGTGAAGCACCGGAATCAATAACTAGTGTCACAGGAATGGTTCAAAGCATAGTCAGAAAGAAGAGTTAGTCTTTTTGTACTTAACTCGGCATTGTGCCCTTTGTATTTATTTCCGATTCAATTTCTGTGTTTCATCGTCACTAAGCAGGTCCAAGGGATGCAGTAAACCTGGAGTGAAGCATCGGAATCTATAACTAGTGTCACAGGAATGGTTCAAAACATAGTCAGTAAGAAGAGTCAGTTTTCTTGTCCTTAAGTCGGCATTGTGCCTTTTGTATTTAATTCCGATGCAATTCATGTGTTTCATGGTCAATAAGAAGGTCCAAGGGATATAGTAAACCTGGAGTGAAGCATCAGAATCTATAACTAGTGTCAATGGAATGGTTCAAAACATAGTCAGCAAGGAGGGTCAGTCTTCTTGTAATTATGTCGGCATTGTGCCTTTTCTATTTAATTCCGATGCAATTTCTGTGTTTCATCGTCAATAAGAAGGTCCAAGGGATATAGTAAACTTGGAGTGAAGCATCGGAATCTATAACTAGTGTGACAGGAATGGTTCAAAACATAGACAGTAAGAAGAGTCAGTCTTCTTGTATTTACGTCGACATTGTGCCTTTTCTATTTAATTCCGATGCAATTTTTTGTGTTTCATCGTCAATAAGAAGGTCAGAGGGATACAATAAACCAGAAGTGAAGCATCTGAATCAATAAGTAGTGTCACAGGAATGATCCAAAACAAAGTCAGTAAGAAGAGTCAGTCTGCTTGTCCTTAAGTCGGCATTGTGCCTTTTGTATTTAATTCCGATGCAATTTCTGTGTTTCATCGTCAATAAGAAGGTCCAAGGGATACAGTAAACCTGAAGTGAAGCTTCGGAATCTATAGCTAGTGTCACAGGAATGCTTCAAAACATAGTCAGTAAGAAGAGTCAGTCTTCTTGTCCTTATGTCGGCATTGTGCCTTTTGTAATTAATTCCGATGCAATTTCTGTGTTTCATCGTCAATAAGAAGGTCCAAGGGATACAGTAAACCTGGAGTGAAGCAGCGGAATCTATAACTAGTGTCACAGGAATGGTTCAAAACATAGACAGTAAGAAGAGTCAGTCTTCTTGACCTTAATTCTGCTTTGTGCCTTTTGTATTTAATTCCGATGCAATTTCTGTGTTTCATCGTCAATAAGAAGGTCCAAGGTATACAGTAAGCCTGAAGTGAAGCATCGGATCTATAACTAGTGTCACAGGAATGGTTCAAAACATAGTAAGAAGAGTCAGGTTTTTGTACTTAAGTCGGCATTGTGCCTTTTCTATTTAATTCCGATGCAATTTCTGTGTTTCATCGTCAATAAGAAGGTCCAAGGGATACAGTAAACCTGGAGTGAAGCATCGGAATCTATAACTAGTGTCAATGGAATGGTTCAAGACATAGTCAGTAAGAGGAGTCAGTCTTCTTGTACTTAAGTCGGCATTGTGCCTTTTCTTTTTAATTCCGATGCAATTTCTGTGTTGCATCGTCAATAAGAAGGTATAAGGGATATAGTAAAACTGGAGTGAAGCATCTGAATCTATAACTAGTGTCACAGGGATGGTTCAAAACATAGTCAGTAAGAAGAGTTAGTCTTCTTGTACTTATTTCGGCATTGTGCCTTTTCTATTTAATTCCGATGCAATTTCTGTGTTTCATCGTCAATAAGAAGGTCAGAGGGATACAATAAACATGAAGTGAAGCATCTGAATCAATAAGTAGTGTCACAGGAATGATCCAAAACAAAGTCAGTAAGAAGAGTCAGTCTGCTTGTCCTTAAGTCGGCATTGTGCCTTTTGTATTTAATTCCGATGCAATTTCTGTGTTTCATCGTCAATAAGAAGGTCCAAGGGATACAGTAAACCTGAAGTGAAGCTTCGGAATCTATATAGCTAGTGTCACAGGAATGCTTCAAACATAGTCAGTAAGAAGAGTCAGTCTTCTTGTCCTTATGTCGGCATTGTGCCTTTTGTAATTAATTCCGATGCAATTTCTGTGTTTCATCGTCAATAAGAAGGTCCAAGGGATACAGTAAACCTGGAGTGAAGCAGCGGAATCTATAACTAGTGTCACAGGAATGGTTCAAAACATAGACAGTAAGAAGAGTCAGTCTTCTTGACCTTAATTCTGCTTTGTGCCTTTTGTATTTAATTCCGATGCAATTTCTGTGTTTCATCGTCAATAAGAAGGTCCAAGGTATACAGTAAGCCTGAAGTGAAGCATCGGATCTATAACTAGTGTCACAGGAATGGTTCAAAACATAGTAAGAAGAGTCAGGTTTTTGTACTTAAGTCGGCATTGTGCCTTTTCTTTTTAATTCCGATGCAATTTCTGTGTTGCATCGTCAATAAGAAGGTATAAGGGATATAGTAAACCTGGAGTGAAGCATCTGAATCTATAACTAGTGTCACAGGGATGGTTCAAAACATAGTCAGTAAGAAGAGTCAGTCTTCTTGTACTTAGGTCGGCATTGTGCCTTTTGTATTTAATTCCGATGCAATTTCTGTGTTTCATCGTCCATACGAAGGGCCAAGGGATACAGTAAACTTGGAGTGAAGCATCGGAATCTATAACTAGTGTCACAGGGATGGTTCAAAACATAGACAGTAAGAAGAGTCAGTCTTCTTGTACTTAAGTCGGCATTCTGCCTTTTCTATTTAATTCCGATGCAATTTCTGTGTTACATCGTCAATAAGAAGGTCAGAGGTATACAGGAAACCTGAAGTGAAGCATCGGAATCAATAACTAGTGTCACAGGAATGGTTCAAAGCAAAGTCAGCAAGAAGAGTCAGTCTTCTTGTCCTTAAGTCGGCATTGTGCCTTTTGTATTTAATTCCGATGCAATTCCTGTGTTTCATCGTCAATAAGAAGGTCCAAGGGATATAGTAAACCTGGAGTGAAGCATCGGAATCTATAACTAGTGTCACAGGAATGGTTGAAAACATAGACAGTAAGAAGAGTCAGTCTTCTTGTACTTACGTCGACATTGTGATTTTTCAATTTAATTCCGATGCAATTTTTTTGTTTCATCGTCAATAAGAAGGTCAGAGGGATACAATAAACCTGAAGTGAAGCATCTGAATCAATACCTAGTGTCACAGGAATGGTTCAAAACAAAGTCAGTAAGAAGAGTCAGTCTGCTTGTACTTTAGTCGGCATTGTGCCTTTTATATTTAATTCCGATGCAATTTCTGTGATTCATCGTCAATAAGAAGGACCAAGGGATACAGTAAACCTGGAGTGAAGCATCGGAATCTGTAACTAGTGTCACAGGGATGGTTGAAAACATAGACAGTAAGAAGAGTCAGTCTTCATGTACTTAAGTCGGCATTGTGCCTTTTCTATTTAATTCCGATGCAATTTCTATGTTTCATCGTCAATAAGAAGGTCAGAGGGATACAGTAATCCTTAAGTGGAGCATCGGAATCTGTAACTAGTGTCACAGGAATGGTTCAAAACATGGTCTGTAAGAAGAGTCAGTCTTCTTGTTCTTAAGTCGGCATTGTGCCTTTTCTATTTAATTCCGATGCAATTTCTGTGTTTCATCGTCAATAAGAAGGTCCAAGGGATACAGTAAACCTGGAGTGAAGCATCGGAATCTATAACTAGTGTCACAGGAATGGTTCAAATCATAGACAGTAAGAAGAATCAGACTTCTTGTACTTAATTCTGCTTTGTGCATTTTGTATTTAATTCCGATGCAATTTCTGTGTTTCATCGTCAATAAGAAGGTCCAAGGGATACAGTAAACCTGCAGTGTAGCATCGAAATTTATAACTAGTGTCACAGGAATGGTTCAAAACATAGTCAGTAAGAAGAGTCAGTCTTCTTGTACTTAAGTCGGCATTGTGCCTTTTGTATTTAATTCCAATGCATTTTCTGTGTTTCATCGTCAAAAAGAAGGTCCAAAGGATACAGTAAACCTGAAGTGAAGCATCGGAATTAATAACTAGTGTCACAGGAAGGGTTCAAAACATAGTCAGTAAAGAGTGTCAGTCTTCTTGTACTTTAGTCGTCATTGTGCCTTTTGTATTTAATTCCGATGCAATTTCTGTGTTTCATCGTCAATAAGAAGTTCCAAGGTATACAGTAAACCTGAAGTGAAGCATCGGAATCTATAACTAGTGTCACAGGAATGGTTCAAAACATAGTCAGTAAGATGAGTCAGTCTTCTTGTACTTAAGTCGGCATTGTGCCTTTTCTTTTTAATTCCGATGCAATTTCTGTGTTTCATCGTCAACAAGAAGGTTTAAGGGATACAGTAAACCTGGAGTGAAGCATCGGAATCTATAACTAGTGTCACAGGAATGGTTCAAAGCAAAGTCAGTAAGAAGAGTCAGTCTTCTTGTCCTTAAGTCGGCTTTGTGCCTTTTGTATTTAATTCCGATGCAATTTCTGTGTTTCATCGTCAATAAGAAGGTCCAAGGGATACAGTAAACATGGAGTGAAGCATCGGAATCTATAACTAGTGTCAATGGAATGGTTCAAAACATAGTCAGTAAGAAAAGTCAGTCTTCTTGTACTTAAGTCGGCATTGTGCGTTTTGTATTTAATTCCGATGCAATTTCTGTGTTTCATCAACAATAAGAAGGTCCAAGGGATATAGTAAACTTGGAGTGAAGCATCGGAATCTATAACTAGTGTCACAGGAATGGTTCAAAGCATAGACAGTAAGAGGAGTCAGTCTTCTTGTACTTACGTCGACATTGTGCCTTTTCAATTTAATTCCTATGCAATTTCTGTGTTTCATCGTCAATAAGAAGGTCCAAGGGAACAGTAAACCTGAAGTGAAGCTTCGGAATCTATAGCTAGTGTCACAGGAATGCTTCAAAACATAGTCAGTAAGAAGAGTCGGTCTTCTTGTCCTTATGTCGGCATTGTGCCTTTTGAAATTAATTCCGATGCAATTTCTGTGCTTCATCGTCAATAAGAAAGTCCAAGGGATACAGTAAACATGGAGTGAAGCATCGGAATGTATAACTAGTGTCACAGGAATGGTTCAAAACATAGACAGTAAGAAGAGTCAGTCTTCTTGACCTTAATTCTGCTTTGTGCCTTTTGTATTTAATTCCGATGCAATTTCTGTGTTTCATCGTCATTAAGAAGGTCCAAGGTATACAGTAAGCCTGAAGTGAAGCATCGGATCTAAACTAGTGCACAGGAATGGTTCAAAACCTTGTCAGTATGAAGAGTCTGGTTTTTGTACTTAAGTCGGCATTGTGCCTTTTCTATTTAATTCCGATGCAATTTCTGTGTTTCATCGTCAATAAGAAGGTCCAAGGGATACAGTAAACCTGGAGTGAAGAATCGGAATCTATAACTAGTGTCAATGGAATGGTTCAAGACACAGTCAGTAAGAGGAGTCAGTCTTCTTGTACTTAATTCGGCATTGTGCCTTTTCTTTTTAATTCCGATGCAATTTCTGTGTTGCATCGTCAACAAGAAGGTCCAAGGGATATAGTAAACCTGGAGTGAAGCATCGGAATCCATAACTAGTGTCACAGGAATGGTTCAAAAATAGACAGTAAGAAGAGTCAGACTTCCTGTACTTACGTCGAAATTGTGCCTTTTCTATTTAATTCCGATGCAATTTCTGTGTTTCATTGTCAATAAGACGGTCAGAGGGATACAATAAACATGAAGTGAAGCATCGGAATCTATAGCTAGTGTCACAGGAATGGTTCAAAACATAGTCAGTAAGAAGAGTTAGTCTTCTTGTACTTAGGTCGGCATTGTGCCCTTTGTATATATTTCCGATGCAATTTCTGTGTATCATCGTCCATAAGAAGGTCCAAGGGATACAGTAAACCTGAAGTGAAGCTTCGGAATTGATAACTAGTGTCACAGGAATGGTTCAAAACATAGTCAGTAAGAGGAGTCAGTCTTCTTGTACTTAAGTCGGCGATGTGCATTTTGTATTTAATTCCGATGCAATTTATGTGTTTCATCGTCAATAAGAAGGACCAAGGGATACAGTAAACTTGGAGTGAAGCATCGGAATCTATAACTAGTGTCAAAGGGATGGTTCAAAACATAGACAGTAAGAAGAGTCAGTCTTCTTGTACTTAAGTCGGCATTGTGCCTTTTCTATTTAATTCCGATGCAATTTCTGTGTTTCATCGTCACTAAGAGCTTCCAAGGGATGCAGTAAACCTGGAGTGAAGCATCGGAATCTATAACTAGTGTCACAGGAATGGTTCAAAACATAGTCAGTAAGAAGAGTCAGTCTTCTTGTACTTAAGTCGGCATTGTGCCTTTGTAATTAATTCCGATGCAATTTTTGTGTTTCATCGTCAATAAGAAAGTCACAGGGATACAATAAACCTGAAGTGAAGCATCTGAATCAATAACTAGTGTCACAGGAATAGTTCAAAACAAAGTCAGTAAGAAGAGTCAGTCTGCTTGTCCTTAAGTCGGCATTGTGCCTTTTATATTTAATTCCGATGCAATTTCTGTGTTGCATCGTCAATAAGAAGGTCCAAGGGATACAGTAAACCTGAAGTGAGGCTTCGGAATCTATAGCTAGTGTCACAGGAATGCTTCAAAACATAGTCAGTAAGAAGAGTCAGTCTTCTTGTCCTTTGTCGGCATTGTGCCATTTGTAATTAATTCCGATTCAATTTCTGTGTTTCATCGTCAATAAGAAGGTCCAAGGGATACTGTAAACCTGGAGTGAAGCATCGGAATCTATAACTAGTGTCACAGGAATGGTTCAAAACATAGACAGTAAGAACAGTCAGTCTTCTTGACCTTAATTCTGCTTTGTGCCTTTTGTATTTAATTCCGATGCAATATCTGTGATTCATCGTCAATAAGAAGGTCCAAGGTATACAGTAAACCTGAAGTGAAGCATCGGATCTATAACTAGTGTCACAGGAATGGTTCAAAACATAGTCAGTAAGAAGCGTGAGGTTTTTGTCCTTAAGTCGGCATTGTGCCTTTTCTATTTAATTCCGATGCAATTTCTGTGTTTCATCGCCAATAACAAGGTCAAAGGGATACAGTAAACCTGAAGTGAAGCATCGGAATCCATAACTAGTGTCACAGGAATGGTTCAAAACATAGTCAGTAAGAAGAGTTAGTCTTCTTGTACTTAAGTCGGCATTGTGCCTTTTGTATTTAATTCCGATGCAATTTCTGTGTTTCATCGTCACTAAGAAGGTCCAAGGGATGCAGTAAACCTGGAGGGAAGCATCGGAATCTATATCTAGTGTCACAGGAATGGTTCCAAACATAGTCAGTAAGAAGAGTCAGTCTTCTTGTACTTAAGTCGGCATTGTGCCTTTTCTATTTAATTCCGACGCAATTTCTGTGTTTCATCGTCAATAAGACAGTCAGAGGGATACAATAAACCTGAAGTGAAGCATCGGAATCTATAACTAGTGTCACAGGAATGGTTCAAAGCAAAGTCAGTAAGAAGAGTCAGTCTTCTTGTCCTTAAGTCGGCATTGTGCCTTTTGTATTTAATTCCGATGCAATTCCTGTGTTTCATCGTCAATAAGAAGGCCCAAGGAATATAGTAAACCTGAAGTGAAGCATCGGAATCTATAACTAGTGTCAATAGAATGGTTCAAAACATAGTCAGCAAGGAGAGTCAGTCTTCTTGTACTTATGTCGGCATTGTGCCTTTTCTATTTAATTCCGACGCAATTTCTGTGTTTCATCGTCAATAAGACAGTCAGAGGGACACAATAAACCTGAAGTGAAGCATCGGAATCTATAACTAGTGTCACAGGAATGGTTCAAAGCAAAATCAGTAAGAAGAGTCAGTCTTCTTGTCCTTAAGTCGGCATTGTGCCTTTTGTATTTAATTCCGATGCAATTCCTGTGTTTCATCGTCAATAAGAAGGTCCAAGGAATATAGTAAACCTGGAGTGAAGCATCGGAATCTATAACTAGTGTCAATGGAATGGTTCAGAACATAGTCAGCAAGGAGAGTCAGTCTTCTTGACCCTAATTCTGCTTTGTGCCTTTTGTATTTAATTCCGATGCAATTTCTGTGTTTCATCGTCAATAAGAAGGTCCAAGGTATACAGTAAACCTAAAGTGAAGCATCGGATCTATAACTAGTGTCACAGGAATGGTTCAAAACATAGTCAGTAAGAAGAGTCAGGTTTTTGTCCTTAAGTCGGCATTGTGCCTTTTCTACTTAATTCCGATGCAATATCTATGTTTCATCGTATAAGAAGGTCCAAGGGATACAGTAAACCTGGAGTGAAGCATCGGAATCTATAATTAGTGTCACAGGAATGGTTCAAAACATAGTCAGTAAGAAGAGTCAGTCTTCTTGTACTTAAGTCGGCGATGTGCATTTTGTATTTAATTCCGATGCAATTTATGTGTTTCATCGTCAATAAGAAGGACCAAGGGATACAGTAAACTTGGAGTGAAGCATCGGAATCTATAACTAGTGTCAAAGGGATGGTTCAAAACATAGACAGTAAGAAGAGTCAGTCTTCTTGTACTTAAGTCGGCATTGTGCCTTTTCTATTTAATTCCGATGCAATTTCTGTGTTTCATCGTCACTAAGAGCTTCCAAGGGATGCAGTAAACCTGGAGTGAAGCATCGGAATCTATAACTAGTGTCACAGGAATGGTTCAAAACATAGTCAGTAAGAAGAGTCAGTCTTCTTGTACTTAAGTCGGCATTGTGCCTTTGTAATTAATTCCGATGCAATTTTTGTGTTTCATCGTCAATAAGAAAGTCACAGGGATACAATAAACCTGAAGTGAAGCATCTGAATCAATAACTAGTGTCACAGGAATAGTTCAAAACAAAGTCAGTAAGAAGAGTCAGTCTGCTTGTCCTTAAGTCGGCATTGTGCCTTTTATATTTAATTCCGATGCAATTTCTGTGTTGCATCGTCAATAAGAAGGTCCAAGGGATACAGTAAACCTAAAAGTGAGGCTTCGGAATCTATAGCTAGTGTCACAGGAATGCTTCAAAACATAGTCAGTAAGAAGAGTCAGTCTTCTTGTCCTTATGTCGGCATTGTGCCATTTGTAATTAATTCCGATTCAATTTCTGTGTTTCATCGTCAATAAGAAGGTCCAAGGGATACTGTAAACCTGAAGTGAAGCATCGGAATCTATAACTAGTGTCACAGGAATGGTTCAAAACATAGACAGTAAGAACAGTCAGTCTTCTTGACCTTAATTCTGCTTTGTGCCTTTTGTATTTAATTCCGATGCAATATCTGTGATTCATCGTCAATAAGAAGGTCCAAGGTATACAGTAAACCTGAAGTGAAGCATCGGATCTATAACTAGTGTCACAGGAATGGTTCAAAACATAGTCAGTAAGAAGCGTGAGGTTTTTGTCCTTAAGTCGGCATTGTGCCTTTTCTATTTAATTCCGATGCAATTTCTGTGTTTCATCGCCAATAACAAGGTCAAAGGTATACAGTAAACCTGAAGTGAAGCATCGGAATCCATAACTAGTGTCACAGGAATGGTTCAAAACATAGTCAGTAAGAAGAGTTAGTCTTCTTGTACTTAAGTCGGCATTGTGCCTTTTGTATTTAATTCCGATGCAATTTCTGTGTTTCATCGTCACTAAGAAGGTCCAAGGGATGCAGTAAACCTGGAGGGAAGCATCGGAATCTATATCTAGTGTCACAGGAATGGTTCCAAACATAGTCAGTAAGAAGAGTCAGTCTTCTTGTACTTAAGTCGGCATTGTGCCTTTTCTATTTAATTCCGACGCAATTTCTGTGTTTCATCGTCAATAAGACAGTCAGAGGGATACATTAACCTGAAGTGAAGCATCGGAATCTATAACTAGTGTCACAGGAATGGTTCAAAGCAAAGTCAGTAAGAAGAGTCAGTCTTCTTGTCCTTAAGTCGGCATTGTGCCTTTTGTATTTAATTCCGATGCAATTCCTGTGTTTCATCGTCAATAAGAAGGCCCAAGGAATATAGTAAACCTGAAGTGAAGCATCGGAATCTATAACTAGTGTCAATAGAATGGTTCAAAACATAGTCAGCAAGGAGAGTCAGTCTTCTTGTACTTATGTCGGCATTGTGCCTTTTCTATTTAATTCCGACGCAATTTCTGTGTTTCATCGTCAATAAGACAGTCAGAGGGACACAATAAACCTGAAGTGAAGCATCGGAATCTATAACTAGTGTCACAGGAATGGTTCAAAGCAAAATCAGTAAGAAGAGTCAGTCTTCTTGTCCTTAAGTCGGCATTGTGCCTTTTGTATTTAATTCCGATGCAATTCCTGTGTTTCATCGTCAATAAGAAGGTCCAAGGAATATAGTAAACCTGGAGTGAAGCATCGGAATCTATAACTAGTGTCAATGGAATGGTTCAAAACATAGTCAGCAAGGAGAGTCAGTCTTCTTGACCCTAATTCTGCTTTGTGCCTTTTGTATTTAATTCCGATGCAATTTCTGTGTTTCATCGTCAATATGAAGGTCCAAGGTATACAGTAAACCTAAAGTGAAGCATCGGATCTATAACTAGTGTCACAGGAATGGTTCAAAACATAGTCAGTAAGAAGAGTCAGGTTTTTGTCCTTAAGTCGGCATTGTGCCTTTTCTACTTAATTCCGATGCAATATCTATGTTTCATCGTATAAGAAGGTCCAAGGGATACAGTAAACCTGGAGTGAAGCATCGGAATCTATAATTAGTGTCACAGGAATGGTTCATAACATAGTCAGTAAGAAGAGTCAGTCTTCTTGTACTTAAGTCGGCATTGTGCCGTTTCTTTTTAATTCCGATGCCATTTCTGTGTTTCATCGTCAACAAGAAGGTCCAAGGGATACAGTAAACCTGGAGTGAAGTATCGGAATCTATAACTAGTGTCACAGGAATGGTTCAAAACATAGTCAGTAAGAAGAGTCAGTCTTCTTGTACTTAAGTCGGCATTGTGCCATTTTATTTAATACCGATGCAATTTCTGTGTTTCATCGTCAATAAGAAGGTCCAAGGGATACAGTAAACCTGAAGTGAAGCTTCGAAATCTATAGCTAGTGTCACAGGAATGCTTCAAAACATAGTCAGTAAGAAGAGTCAGTCTTCTTGTCCTTGTGTCGGCATTGTGCCTTTTGTAATTAATTCCGATGCAAATTCTGTGTTTCATCGTCAATAAGAAGGTCCAAGGGATACAGTAAACCTGGAGTGAAGCATCGGAATCTATAACTAGTGTCACAGGAATGGTTCAAAACATAGACAGTAAGAAGAGTCAGTCTTCTTGACCTTAATTCTGCTTTGTGACTTTTGTATTTAATTCCGATGCAATATCTGTGTTTCATCGTCAATAAGAAGGTCCAAGGTATACAGTAAGCCTGAAGGGAACCATCGGATCTATAACTAGTGTCACAGGAATGGTTCAAAACATAGACAGTAAGAAGAGTCAGACTTCTTGTACTTACGTCGACATTGTGCCTTTTCTATTTAATTCCGATGCAATTTCTGTGTTTCATCGTCAATAAGATGGTCTGAGGGATACAATAAACATGAAGTGAAGCATCGGAATCTATAGCTAGTGTCACAGGAATGGTTCAAAACATAGTCAGTAAGATGAGTCAGTCTTCTTGTCCTTAAGTCGGCATTGTGCCTTTTGTAATTAATTGCGATGCAATTTCTGTGTTTCATCGTCAATAAGAAGGTCCAAGGTATACAGTAAACCTAAAGTGAAGCATCGGATCTATAACTAGTGTCACAGGAATGGTTCAAAACATAGTCTGTAAGAAGAGTCGGATTTTTGTACTTAAGTCGGCATTGTGCCTTTTCTATTTAATTCCCATGCAATTTCTGTGTTTTATCGTCAATAAGAAGCTGCAAGGGATACAGTAAACCTGGAGTGAAGCATCGGAATCTATAACTAGTGTCAATGGAATGGTTCAAGACATAGTCAGTAAGAGGAGTCAGTCTTGTTGTACATAAGTCGGCATTGTGCCTTTTCTTTTCAAGTCCGATGCAATTTCTGTGTTTCATCGTCAATAAGAAGGTTCAAGGGATACAGTAAACCTGGACTGAAGCATCGGAATCTATAACTAGTGTCACAGGAATGGTTCAAATCATAGACTGTAAGAAGAGTCAGACTTCCTTTACTTATGTCGTCATTGTGCCTGTTGTATATAATTCCGATGCAATTTCTGTGTTTCATCGTCAATAAGAAGGACCAAGGGATACAGTAAACTTGGAGTGAAGCATCGGAATCTATAACTAGTGTCACAGGGATGGTTCAAAACATAGACAGTAAGAAGAGTCAGTCTTCTTGTACTTAAGTCGACATTGTGCCTTTTCTATTTAATTTCGATGCAATTTCTGTGTTTTATCGTCAATAAGAAGGTCAGAGGGATACAGTAAACCTGAAGTGAAGCATCGGAATCAATAACTAGTGTCACAGGAATGGTTCAAAGCATAGTCAATAAGAAGAGTTAGTCTTCTTGTACTTAAGTCGGCATTGTGTCTTTTGTATTTAATTCCGATGCAATTTCTGTGTTTCATCGTCACTAAGAAGGTGCAAGGGATGCAGTAAACCTGGAGTGAAGCATCGGAATCTATAACTAGTGTCACAGGAATGGTTCAAAACTTAGTCAGTAAGAAGAGTCAGTCTTCTTGTACTTAAGTCGGCATTGTGCATTTTCTATTTAATTCCGACGCAATTTCTGTGTTTCATCGTCAATAAGAAGGTCAGAGGGATACAATAAACATGAAGTGAAGCATCGGAATCTATAACTAGTGTCACAGGAATGGTTCAAAGCAAAGTCAGTAAGAAGAGTCAGTCTTCTTGTCCTTAAGTCGGCATTGTGCCTTTTGTATTTAATTCCGATGCAATTCCTGTGTTTCATCGTCAATAAGAAGGTCCAAGGGATATAGTAAACCTGGAGTGAAGCATCGGAATCTATAACTAGTGTCAATGGAATGGTTCAAACATAGTCAGCAAGGAGAGTCAGTCTTCTTGTACTTATGTCGGCGTTGTGCCATTTCTATTTCATTCCGATGCAATTTCTGTGATTCATCGTCAATAAGAAGGTCCAAGGGATACAGTAAACCTGAAGTGAAGCATCGGAATTTATAACTAGTGTCACAGGAAGGGTTCAAAACATAGTCAGTAAGGAGAGTCAGTCTACTTGAACTTCAGTCGGCATTGTGCCTTTTGTATTTAATTCCGATGCAATTTCTGTGATTCATCGTCAATAAGAAGGACCAAGGGGTACAGTAAACCTGGAGTGAAGCATCGGAATCTATAACTAGTGTCACAGGGATGGTTCAAATCATAGACAGTAAGAAGAGGCAGTCTTCTTGTACTTAAGTCGGCATTGTGCCTTTTCTATTTAATTCCGATGCAATTTCTGTGTTTCATCGTCAATAAGATGGTCAGAGGGATACAGTAATCCTTAAGTGGAGCATCGGAATCTATAACTAGTGTCACAGGAATGATTCAAAACGTGGTCAGTAAGAAGAGTCAGTCTTCTTGTCCTTAAGTCGGCATTGTGCCTTTTCTATTTAATTCCGATGCAATTTCTGTGTTTCATCGTCAATAAGAAGGTCCAAGGGATACAGTAAACCTGGAGTGAAGCATCGGAATCTATAACTAGTGTCACAGGAATGGTTCAAAACATAGACAGTAAGAAGAGTCTGACTTCTTGTACTTAATTCTGCTTTGTGCATTTTGTATTTAATTACGATGCAATTTCTGTGTTTCATCGTCAATAAGAAGGTCCAGGGATACAGTAAACCTGAAGTGAAGCATCGGAATTTATAACTAGTGTCACAGGAATGGCTCAAAACATAGTCAGTAAGAACAGTCAGTCTTCTTGTACATTAGTCGGCATTGTGCCTTTTGTATTTAATTCCGATGCATTTTCTGTGTTTCATCGTCAATAAGAAGGTCCAAGGGATACAGTAAACCTGAAGTGAAGCATCGGAATTTATAACTAGTGTCACAGGAACGGTTCAAAACATAGTCAGTAAAGAGTGTCAGTCTTCTTGTACTTTAGTCGGCATTGTGCCTTTTGTATTTAATTCCGATGTAATTTCTGTGTTTCATCGTCAATAAGAAGGTCCAAGGTATACAGCAAACCTGAAGTGAAACTTCGGAATCTATAGCTAGTGTCACAGGAATGCTTCAAAACATAGTCAGTAAGAAGAGTCAGTCTTCTTGTCCTTATGTCGGCATTGTGCCTTTTGTAATTAATTCCGATGCAATTTCTGTGTCATCGTCAATAAGAAGGTCCAAGGGATACAGTAAACCTGGAGTGAAGCATCGGAATCTATAACTAGTGTCACAGGAATGGTTCAAAACATAGACAGTAAGAAGAGTCAATCTTCTTGACCTTAATTCTGCTTTGTGCCTTTTGTATTTAATTCCGATGCAATTTCTGTGTTTCATCGTCAATAAGAAGGTCCAAGGTATACAGTAAACCTGAAGTGAAGCATCGGATCTATAACTAGTGTCACAGGAATGGTTCAAAACATAGTCAGTAAGAAGAGTCAGGTTTTTGTCCTTAAGTCGGCATTGTGCCTTTTATATTTAATTCCGATGCAATTTCTGTGTTTCATCGTCAATAAGAAGGTCCAAGGGATACAGTAAACCTGGAGTGAAGCATCGGAATCTATAACTAGTGTCACAGGAATGGTTCAAAACATAGTCAGTAAGATGAGTCAGTCTTCTTGTACTTAAGTCGGCATTGTGCCTTTTCTTTTTAATTCCGATTCAATTTCTGTGTTTCTTCGTCAACAAGAAGGTTTAAGGGATACAGTAAACCTGGAGTGAAGCATCGGAATCTATAACTAGTGTCACAGGAATGGTTCAAAACATAGTCAGTAAGAAGAGTCAGTCTTCTTGTACTTAAGTCGGCATTGTGCCTTTTCGTTTAATTCCGAAGCAATTTCTGTGTTTCATCGTCAATAAGAAGGTCAGAGGGATACAATGAACCTGAAGTGAAGCATCGGAATCTATAACTAGTGTCACAGGAATGGTTCAAAGCAAAGTCAGTAAGAAGATCAGTCTTCTTGTCCTTAAGCCGGCTTTGTGTCTTTTGTATTTAATTCCGATGCAATTTCTGTGTTTCATCGTCAATAAGAAGGTCCAAGGGATACAGTAAACATGGAGTGAAGCATCGGGATCTATAACTAGTGTCACAGGAATGGTTCAAAACATAGACAGTAAGAAGAGTCAGTCTTCTTGTACTTACGTCGACATTGTGCCTTTTCAATTCAATTCCGATGCAATTTCTGTGTTTCATCGTCAATAACAATAAACCTGAAGTGAAGCATCGGAATCTATAACTAATATCACAGGAATGGTTCAAAACAAAGTCAGTAAGAAGAGTCAGTTTTCTTGTCCATAAGTCGGTATTCTGCCTTTTGTATTTAATTCCGATGCAATTACTGTGTTTCATCGTCAATAAGAAGGTCCAAGGGATACAGTAAACCTGAAGCTTCGGAATCTATAGCTAGTGTCACAGGAATGCTTCAAAACATAGTCAGTAAGAAGAGTCAGTCTTCTTGTCCTTATGTCGGCATTGTGCCATTTGTAATTTATTCCGATGCAATTTCTGTGTTTCATCGTCAATAAGAAGGTCCAAGGGATACAGTAAACCTGGAGTGAAGCATCGGAATCTATAACTAGTGTCACAGGAATGGTTCAAAACATAGACAGTAAGAAGAGTCAGTCTTCTTGATCTTAATTCTGCTTTGTGCCTTTTGTATTTAATTCCGATGCAATTTCTGTGTTTCATCGTTAATAAGAAGGTCCAAGGTATACAGTAAACCTGAAGTGAAGCATCGGATCTATAACTAGTGTCACAGGAATGGTTTAAAACATAGTCAGTAAGAAGAGTCAGGTTTTTGTCCTTAAGTCGGCATTGTGCCTTTTCTATTTAATTCCGATGCAATTTCTGTGTTTCATCGTCAATAAGAAGGTCAGAGGGATACAGTAAACCTGAAGTGAAGCATCGGAATCCATAACTAGTGTCACAGGAATGGTTCAAAACATTGTCAGTAAGAAGAGTTAGTCTTCTTGTACTTAAGTCGGCATTGTGCCTTTTGTATATAATTCCGATGCAATTTCTGTGTTTCATCGTCACTAAGAAGGTCCAAGGGATGCAGTAAACCTGGAGTGAAGCATCGGAATCTATAACTAGTGTCACAGGAATGGTTCAAAACATAGTCAGCAAGAAGAGTCAGTCTTCTTGTACTTATGTCGGCATTGTGCCTTGTCTATTTAATTCCGACGCAATTTCTGTGTTTCATCGTCAATAAGAAGGTCAGAGGGATACAATAAACCTGAAGTGAAGCATCGGAATCTATAACTAGTGTCACAGGAATGGTTCAAAACATAGACAGTAAGAAGAGTCAGACTTCTTGTACTTACGTCGACATTGTGCCTTTTGTATTTAATTCCGATGCAATTTCTGTGTTTCATCGTCAATAAGAAGGACCAACGGATACAGTAAACTTGGAGTGAAGAATCGGAATCTATAACTAGTGTCACAGGGATGGTTTAAAACATAGACAGTATGAAGAGTCAGTCTTCTTGTACTTAAGTCGGCATTGTGCCTTTTCTATTTAATTCCGATGCAATTTCTGGGTTACATCGTCAATAAGAATGTCAGAGGGATACAGTAAACCTGAAGTGAAGCATCGGAATCAATAACTAGTGTCACAGGAATGGTTCAAAGCATAGTCAGAAAGAAGAGTTAGTCTTCTTGTACTTAACTCGGCATTGTGCCTTTTGTATTTATTTCCGATGCAATTTCTGTGTTTCATCGTCACTAAGCAGGTCCAAGGGATGCAGTAAACCTGGAGTGAAGCATCGGAATCTATAACTAGTGTCACAGGAATGGTTCAAAACATAGTCAGTAAGAAGAGTCAGTTTTCTTGTCCTTAAGTCGGCATTGTGCCTTTTGTATTTAATTCCGATGCAATTCATGTGTTTCATGGTCAATAAGAAGGTCCAAGGGATATAGTAAACCTGGAGTGAAGCATCGGAATCTATAACTAGTGTCAATGGAATGGTTCAAAACATAGTCAGCAAGGAGGGTCAGTCTTCTTGTACTTATGTCGGCATCGTGCCTTTTCTATTTAATTCCGATGCAATTTCTTAGTTTCATCGTCAATAAGAAGGTCCAAGGGATATAGTAAACCTGGAGTGAAGCATCGGAATCTATAACTAGTGTGACAGGAATGGTTCAAAACATAGACAGTAAGAAGAGTCAGTCTTCTTGTACTTACGTCGACATTGTGCCTTTTCTATTTAATTCCGATGCAATTTTTGTGTTTCATCGTCAATAAGAAGGTCAGAGGGATACAATAAACCAGAAGTGAAGCATCTGAATCAATAAGTAGTGTCACAGGAATGATCCAAAACAAAGTCAGTAAGAAGAGTCAGTCTGCTTGTCCTTAAGTCGGCATTGTGCCTTTTGTATTTAATTCCGATGCAATTTCTGTGTTTCATCGTCAATAAGAAGGTCCAAGGGATACAGTAAACCTGAAGTGAAGCTTCGGAATCTATAGCTAGTGTCACAGGAATCCTTCAAAACATAGTCAGTAAGAAGAGTCAGTCTTCTTGTCCTTATGTCGGCATTGTGCCTTTTGTAATTAATTCCGATGCAATTTCTGTGTTTCATCGTCAATAAGAAGGTCCAAGGGATACAGTAAACCTGGAGTGAAGCAGCGGAATCTATAACTAGTGTCACAGGAATGGTTCAAAACACAGACAGTAAGAAGAGTCAGTCTTCTTGACCTTAATTCTGCTTTGTGCCTTTTGTATTTAATTCCGATGCAATTTCTGTGTTTCATCGTCAATAAGAAGGTCCAAGGTATACAGTAAGCCTGAAGTGATGCATCGGATCTATAACTAGTGTCACAGGAATGGTTCAAAACATAGTCAGTAAGAAGAGTCAGTTTTTGTACTTAAGTCGGCATTGTGCCTTTTCTATTTAATTCCGATGCAATTTCTGTGTTTCATCGTCAATAAGAAGGTCCAAGGGATACAGCAGACCTGGAGTGAAGCATCGGAATCTATAACTAGTGTCAATGGAATGGTTCAAGACATAGTCAGTAAGAGGAGTCAGTCTTCTCGTACTTAAGTCGGCATTGTGCCTTTTCTTTTTAATTCCGATGCAATTTCTGTGTTGCATCGTCAATAAGAAGGTCTAAGGGATATAGTAAAACTGGAGTGAAGCATCTGAATCTATAACTAGTGTCACAGGGATGGTTCAAAACATAGTCAGTAAGAAGAGTTAGTCTTCTTGTACTTAAATCGGCATTGTGCCTTTTCTATTTAATTCCGATGCAATTTCTGTGTTTCATCGTCAATAAGAAGGTCAGAGGGATACAATAAACATGAAGTGAAGCATCGGAATCTATAGCTAGTGTCACAGGAATGGTTCAAACCATTGTCAGTAAGAAGAGTTAGTCTTCTTGTACTTAGGTCGGCATTGTGCCTTTTGTATTTAATTCCGATACAATTTCTGTGTTTCATCGTCCATACGAAGGGCCAAGGGATACAGTAAACTTGGAGTGAAGCATCGGAATCTATAACTAGTGTCACAGGGATGGTTCAAAACATAGACAGTAAGAAGAGTCAGTCTTCTTGTACTTAAGTCGGCATTGTGCCTTTTCTATTTAATTCCGATGCAATTTCTGTGTTTCATCGTCAATAAGAAGGTCAGAGGGATACAATAAACCTGAAGTGAAGCATCTGAATCAATACCAAGTGTCACAGGAATGGTTCAAAACAAAGTCAGTAAGAAGAGTCAGTCTGCTTGTACTTTAGTCGGCATTGTGCCTTTTGTATTTAATTCCGATGCAATTGCTGTGATTCATCGTCAATAAGAAGGACCAAGGGATACAGTAAACCTGGAGAGAAGCATCGGAATCAGTAACTAGTGTCACAGGGATGGTTGAAATCATAGACAGTAAGAAGAGTCAGTCTTCATGTACTTAAGTCTTCATTGTGCCTTTTCTATTTAATTCCGATGCAATTTCTATGTTTCATCGCCAATAAGAAGGTCAGAGGGATACAGTAATCCTTAAGTGGAGCATCGGAATCTGTAACTAGTGTCACAGGAATGGTTCAAAACATGGTCTGTAAGAAGAGTCAGTCTTCTTGTTCTTAAGTCGGCATTGTGCCTTTTCTATTTAATTCCGATGCAATTTCCGTGTTTCATCGTCAATAAGAAGGTCCAAGGGATAGAGTAAACTTGGAGTGAAGCATCGGAATCTATAACTAGTGTCACAGGAATGGTTCAAATCATAGACAGTAAGAAGAGCCAGACTTCTTGTACTTAATTCTGCTTTGTGCATTTTGTATTTAATTCCGATGCAATTTCTGTGTTTCATCGTCAATAAGAAGGTCCAAGGGATACAGTATACCTGAAGTGAAGCATCGGAATTTATAACTAGTGTCACAGGAATGGTTCAAAACATAGTCAGTAAGAAGAGTCAGTCTTCTTGTACTTAAGTCGGCATTGTGCCTTTTGTATTTAATTCCAATGCATTTTCTGTGTTTCATCGTCAAAAAGAAGGTCCAAAGGATACAGTAAACCTGAAGTGAAGCATCGGAATTTATAACTAGTGTCACAGGAAGGGTTCAAAACATAGTCAGTAAAGAGTGTCAGTCTTCTTGTACTTTAGTCGTCATTGTGCCTTTTGTATTTAATTCCGATGCAATATCTGTCTTTCATCGTCAATAAGAAGGTCCAAGGTATACAGTAAACCTGAAGTGAAGCATCGGAATCTATAACTAGTGTCACAGGAATGGTTCAAAACATAGTCAGTAAGATGAGTCAGTCTTCTTGTACTTAAGTCAGCATTGTGCCTTTTCTTTTTAATTCCGATGCTATTTCTGTGTTTCATCGTCAACAAGAAGCTTTAAGGGATACAGTAAACCTGGAGTGAAGCATCGGAATCTATAACTAGTGTCACAGGAATGGTTCTAAGCAAAGTCAGTAAGAAGAGTCAGTCTTCTTGTCCTTAAATCGGCTTTGTGCCTTTTGTATTTAAATCCGATGCAATTTCTGTGTTTCATCGTCAATAAGAAGGTCCAAGGGATACAGTAAACATGGAGTGAAGCATCGGAATCTATAACTAATGTCAATGGAATGGTTCAAAACATAGTCAGTAAGAAAAGTCAGTCTTCTTGTACTTAAGTCGGCATTGTGCGTTTTGTATTTAATTCCGATGCAATTTCTGTGTTTCATCATCAATAAGAAGGTCCAAGGGATATAGTAAACCTGGAGTGAAGCATCGGAATCTATAACTAGTGTCACAGGAATGGTTCAAAGCATAGACAGTAAGAGGAGTCAGTCTTCTTGTACTTACGTCGACATTGTGCCTTTTCAATTTAATTCCAATGCAATTTCTGTGTTTCATCGTCAATAAGAAGGTCAGAGGGATACAATAAACCTGAAGTGAAGCATCGGAATCTATAACTAATGTCACAGGAATGGTTCAAAACAAAGTCAGTAAGAAGAGTTAGTCTTCTTGTACTTAGGTCGGCATTGTGCCTTTTGTATTTAATTCCGATGCAATTTCTGTGTTTCATCGTCCATACGAAGGGCCAAGGGATACAGTAAACTTGGAGTGAAGCATCGGAATCTATAACTAGTGTCACAGGGATGGTTCAAAACATAGACAGTAAGAAGAGTCAGTCTTCTTGTACTTAAGTCGGCATTGTGCCTTTTCTATTTAATTCCGATGCAATTTCTGTGTTTCATCGTCAATAAGAAGCTCAGAGGTATACAGTAAACCTGAAGTGAAGCATCGGAATCAATAACTAGTGTCACAGGAATGGTTTAAAGCAAAGTCAGTAAGAAGAGTCAGTCTTCTTGTCCTTAAGTCGGCATTGTGCCTTTTGTATTTAATTCCGATGCAATTCCTGTGTTTCATCGTCAATAAGAAGGTCCAAGGGATATAGTAAACCTGGAGTGAAGCATCGGAATCTATAACTAGTGTCACAGGAATGGTTGAAAACATAGACAGTAAGAAGAGTCAGTCTTCTTGTACTTACGTCGACATTGTGATATTTCAATTTAATTCCGATGCAATTTTTGTGTTTCATCGTCAATAAGAAGGTAAGAGGGATACAATAAACCTGAAGTGAAGCATCTGAATCAAAACCTAGTGTCACAGGAATGGTTCAAAACAAAGTCAGTAAGAAGAGTCAGTCTGCTTGTACTTTAGTCGGCATTGTGCCTTTTGTATTTAATTCCGATGCAATTTCTGTGATTCATCGTCAATAAGAAGGTCCAAGGGATACAGTAAACCTGGAGAGAAGCATCGGAATCTGTAACTAGTGTCACAGGGATGGTTGAAAACATAGACAGTAAGAAGAGTCAGTCTTCATGTACTTAAGTCGGCATTGTGCCTTTTCTATTTAATTCCGATGCAATTTCTATGTTTCATCGTCAATAAGAAGGTCAGAGGGATACAGTAATCCTTAAGTGGAGCATCGGAATCTGTAACTAGTGTCACAGGAATGGTTCAAAACATGGTCTGTAAGAAGAGTCAGTCTTCTTGTTCTTAAGTCGGCATTGTGCCTGTTCTATTTAATTCCGATGCAATTTCCGTGTTTCATCGTCAATAAGAAGGTCCAAGGGATACAGTAAACCTGGAGTGAAGCATCGGAATCTATAACTAGTGTCACAGGAATGGTTCAAATCATAGACAGTAAGAAGAGTCAGACTTCTTGTACTTAATTCTGCTTTGTGCATTTTGTATTTAATTCCGATGCAATTTCTGTGTTTCATCGTCAATAAGAAGGTCCAAGGGATACAGTAAACCTGAAGTGAAGCATCGGAATTTATAACTAGTGTCACAGGAATGGTTCAAAACATAGTCAGTAAGAAGAGTCAGTCTTCTTGTACTTAAGTCGGCATTGTGCCTTTTGTATTTAATTCCAATGCATTTTCTGTGTTTCATCGTCAAAAAGAAGGTCCAAAGGATACAGTAAACCTGAAGTGAAGCATCGGAATTTATAACTAGTGGCACAGGAAGGGTTCAAAACATAGTCAGTAAAGAGTGTCAGTCTTCTTCTACTTTAGTCGTCATTGTGCCTTTTGTATTTAATTCCGATGCAATTTCTGTCTTTCATCGTCAATAAGAAGGTCCAAGGTATACAGTAAACCTGAAGTGAAGCATCGGAATCTATAACTAGTGTCACAGGAATGGTTCAAAACATAGTCAGTAAGATGAGTCAGTCTTCTTGTACTTAAGTCAGCATTGTGCCTTTTCTTTTTAATTCCGATGCAATTTCTGTGTTTCATCGTCAACAAGAAGGTTTAAGGGATACAGTAAACCTGGAGTGAAGCATCGGAATCTATAACTAGTGTCACAGGAATGGTTCAAAGCAAAGTCAGCAAGAAGAGTCAGTCTTCTTGTCCTTAAGTCGGCTTTGTGCCTTTTGTATTTAATTCCGATGCAATTTCTGTGTTTCATCGTCAATAAGAAGGTCCAAGGGATACAGTAAACATGGAGTGAAGCATCGGAATCTATAACTAGTGTCAATGGAATGGTTCAAAACATAGTCAGTAAGAAAAGTCAGTCTTCTTGTACTTAAGTCGGCATTGTGCGTTTTGTATTTAATTCCGATGCAATTTCTGTGTTTCATCATCAATAAGAAGGTCCATGGGATATAGTAAACCTGGAGTGAAGCATCGGAATCTATAACTAGTGTCACAGGAATGGTTCAAAGCATAGACAGTAAGAGGAGTCAGTCTTCTTGTACTTACGTCGACATTGTGCCTTTTCAATTTAATTCCGATGCAATTTCTGTGTTTCATCGTCAATAAGAAGGTCAGAGGGATACAATAAACCTGAAGTGAAGCATCGGAATCTATAACTAATGTCACAGGAATGGTTCAAAACAAAGTCAGTAAGAAGAGTCAGTCTTCTTGTCCTTAAGTCGGCATTGTGCCTTTTGTATTTAATTCCGATGCAATTTCTGTGTTTCATCGTCAATAAGAAGGTCCAAGGGAACAGTAAACCTGAAGTGAAGCTTCGGAATCTATAGCTAGTGTCACAGGAATGCTTCAAAACATAGTCAGTAAGAAGAGTCAGTCTTCTTGTCCTTATGTCGGCATTGTGCATTTTGAAATTAATTCCGATGCAATTTCTGTGTTTCATCGTCAATAAGAAAGTCCAAGGGATACAGTAAACCTGGAGTGAAGCATCGGAATCTATAACTAGTGTCACAGGAATGGTTCAAAACATAGACAGTAAGAAGAGTCAGTCTTCTTGACCTTAATACTGCTTTGTGCCTTTTGTATTTAATTCCGATGCAATTTCTGTGTTTCATCGTCAATAAGAAGGTCCAAAGTATACAGTAAGCCTGAAGTGAAGCATCGGATCTATAACTAGTGCACAGGAATGGTTCAAAACCTTGTCAGTATGAAGAGTCAGGTTTTTGTACTTAAGTCGGCATTGTGCCTTTTCTATTTAATTCCGATGCAATTTCTGTGTTTCATCGTCAATAAGAAGGTCCAAGGGATACAGTAAACCTGGAGTGAAGCATCGCAATCTATAACTAGTGTCAATGGAATGGTTCAAGACACAGTCAGTAAGAGGAGTCAGTCTTCTTGTACTTAAGTCGGCATTGTGCCTTTTCTTTTTAATTCCGATGCAATTTCTGTGTTGCATCGTCAACAAGAAGGTCCAAGGGATACAGTAAACCTGGAGTGAAGCATCGGAATCTATAACTAGTGTCAAGGGAATGGTTCAAGACACAGTCAGTAAGAGGAGTCAGTCTTCTTGTACTTAAGTCGGCATTATGCCTTTTCTATTTAATTCCGATGCAATTTCTGTGTTTCATCGTCAATAAGAAGGTCAGAGGGATACAGTAAACCTGAAGTGAAGCATCGGAATCAACAACTAGTGTCACAGGAATGGTTTAAATCATAGTCAGGAAGGAGAGTTAGTCTTCTTGTACTTAAGTCGGCATTGTGCCTTTTGTATTTATTTCCGATGCAATTTCTGTGTTTCATCGTCACTAAGAACGTCCAAGGGATGCAGTAAACCTGGAGTGAAGCATCGGAATCTATAACTAGTGTCACAGGAATGGTTCAAAACACAGTCAGTAAGAAGAGTCAGCCTTCTTGTCCTTAAGTCGGCATTGTGCCTTTTGTATTTAATTCCGATGCAATTCCTGTGTTTCATCGTCAATAAGAAGGTAGAAGGGATATAGTAAACCTGGAGTGAAGCATCGGAATCTATAACTAGTGTCAATGGAATGGTTCAAAACATAGTCAGCAAGGAGAGTCAGTCTTCTTGTACTTATGTCGGCATTGTGCCTTTTCTATTTAATTCCTATGCAACTTCTGTGTTTCATCGTCAATAAGGAGGTCCAAGGGATATAGTAAACCTGGAGTGAAGCATCGTAATCTACAACTAGTGTCACAGGAATGGTTTAAACATAGACAGTAAGAAGAGTCAGTCTTCTTGTACTTACGTCGACATTGTGCCTTTTCTATTTAATTCCGATGCAATTTTTGTGTTTCATCGTCAATAAGAAAGTCAGAGGGATACAATAAACCTGAAGTGAAGCATCTGAATCAATAACTAGTGTCACAGGAATAGTTCAAAACAAAGTCAGTAAGAAGAGTCAGTCTGCTTGTCCTTAAGTCGGCATTGTGCCTTTTATATTTAATTCCGATGCAATTTCTGTGTTGCATCGTCAATAAGAAGGTCCAAGGGATACAGTAAACCTGAAGTGAAGCTTCGGAATCTATAGCTAGTGTCACAGGAATGCTTCAAAACATAGTCAGTAAGAAGAGTCAGTCTTCTTGTCCTTATGTCGGCATTGTGCCATTTGTAATTAATTCCGATTCAATTTCTGTGTTTCATCGTCAATAAGAAGGTCCAAGGGATACAGTAAACCTGGAGTGAAGCATCGGAATCTATAACTAGTGTCACAGGAATAGTTCAAAACATAGACAGTAAGAACAGTCAGTCTTCTTGACCTTAATTCTGCTTTGTGCCTTTTGTATTTAATTCCGATGCAATTTCTGTGTTTCATCGTCAATAAGAAGGTCCACGGTATACAGTAAACCTGAAGTGAAGCATCGGGTCTATAACTAGTGCCACAGGAATGGTTCAAAACATAGTCAGTAAGAAGCGTGAGGTTTTTGTCCTTAAGTCGGCATTGTGCCTTTTCTATTTAATTCCGATGCAATTTCTGTGTTTCATCGCCAATAACAAGGTCAGAGGGATACAGTAAACCTGAAGTGAAGCATCGGAATCCATAACTAGTGTCACAGGAATGGTTCAAAACATAGTCAGTAAGAAGAGTTAGTCTTCTTGTACTTAAGTCGGCATTGTGCCTTTTGTATTTAATTCCGATGCAATTTCTGTGTTTCATCGTCACTAAGAAGGTCCAAGGGATGCAGTAAACCTGGAGTGAAGCATCGGAATCTATAACTAGTGTCACAGGAATGGTTCCAAACATAGTCAGTAAGAAGAGTCAGTCTTCTTGTACTTAAGTCGGCATTGTGCCTTTTCTATTTAATTCCGACCCAATTTCTGTGTTTCATCGTCAATAAGACAGTCAGAGGGATACAGTAAACCTGAAGTGAAGCATCGGAATCTATAACTAGTGTCACAGGAATGGTTCAAAGCAAAGTCAGTAATAAGAGTCAGTCTTCTTGTCCTTAAGTCGGCATTGTGCCTTTTGTATTTAATTCCGATGCAATTCCTGTGTTTCATCGTCAATAAGAGGGTCCAAGGAATATAGTAAACCTGGAGTGAAGCATCGGAAACTATAACTAGTGTCAATAGAATGGTTCAAAACATAGTCAGCAAGGAGAGTCAGTCTTCTTGTACTTATGTCGGCATTGTGCCTTTTCTATTTAATTCCGACGCAATTTCTGTGTTTCATCGTCAATAAGACAGTCAGAGGGACACAATAAACCTGAAGTGAAGCATCGGAATCTATAACTAGTGTCACAGGAATGGTTCAAAGCAAAGTCAGTAAGAAGAGTCAGTCTTCTTGTCCTTAAGTCGGCATTGTGCCTTTTGTATATAATTCCGATGCAATTCCTGTGTTTCATCGTCAATAAGAAGGTCCAAGGAATATAGAAAACCTGGAGTGAAGCATCGGAATCTATAACTAGTGTCAATGGAATGGTTCAAAACATAGTCAGCAAGGAGAGTCAGTCTTCTTGACCCTAATTCTGCTTTGTGCCTTTTGTATTTAATTCCGATGCAATTTCTGTCTTTCATCGTCAATAAGGAGGTCCAAGGTATACAGTAAACCTAAAGTGAAGCATCGGATGTATAACTAGTGTCACAGGAATGGTTCAAAACATAGTCAGTAAGAAGAGTCAGGTTTTTGTCCTTAAGTCGGCATTGTGCCTTTTCTACTTAATTCCGATGCAATATCTATGTTTCATCGTATAAGAAGGTCCAAGGGATACAGTATACCTGGAGTGAAGCATCGGAATCTATAATTAGTGTCACAGGAATGGTTCAAAACATAGTCAGTAAGAAGAGTCAGTCTTCTTGTACTTAAGTCGGCATTGTGCCGTTTCTTTTTAATTCCGATGTCATTTCTGTGTTTCATCGTCAACAAGAAGGTCCAAGGGATACAGTAAACCTGGAGTGAAGTATCGGAATCTATAACTAGTGTCACAGGAATGGTTCAAAACACAGTCAGTAAGAAGAGTCAGTCTTCTTGTCCTTAAGTCGGCATTGTGCCTTTTGTATTTAATTCCGATGCAATTCCTGTGTTTCATCGTCAATAAGAAGGTAGAAGGGATATAGTAAACCTGGAGTGAAGCATCGGAATCTATAACTAGTGTCAATGGAATGGTTCAAAACATAGTCAGCAAGGAGAGTCAGTCTTCTTGTACTTATGTCGGCATTGTGCCTTTTCTATTTAATTCCTATGCAATTTCTGTGTTTCATCGTCAATAAGGAGGTCCAAGGGATATAGTAAACCTGGAGTGAAGCATCGTAATCTACAACTAGTGTCACAGGAATGGTTTAAACATAGACAGTAAGAAGAGTCAGTCTTCTTGTACTTACGTCGACATTGTGCCTTTTCTATTTAATTCCGATGCAATTTTTGGGTTTCATCGTCAATAAGAAAGTCAGAGGGATACAATAAACCTGAAGTGAAGCATCTGAATCAATAACTAGTGTCACAGGAATAGTTCAAAACAAAGTCAGTAAGAAGAGTCAGTCTGCTTGTCCTTAAGTCGGCATTGTGCCTTTTATATTTAATTCCGATGCAATTTCTGTGTTGCATCGTCAATAAGAAGGTCCAAGGGATACAGTAAACCTGAAGTGAAGCTTCGGAATCTATAGCTAGTGTCACAGGAATGCTTCAAAACATAGTCAGTAAGAAGAGTCAGTCTTCTTGTCCTTATGTCGGCATTGTGCCATTTGTAATTAATTCCGATTCAATTTCTGTGTTTCATCGTCAATAAGAAGGTCCAAGGGATACAGTAAACCTGGAGTGAAGCATCGGAGTCTATAACTAGTGTCACAGGAATAGTTCAAAACATAGACAGTAAGAACAGTCAGTCTTCTTGACCTTAATTCTGCTTTGTGCCTTTTGTATTTAATTCCGATGCAATTTCTGTGTTTCATCGTCAATAAGAAGGTCCACGGTATACAGTAAACCTGAAGTGAAGCATCGGGTCTATAACTAGTGTCACAGGAATGGTTCAAAACATAGTCAGTAAGAAGCGTGAGGTTTTTGTCCTTAAGTCGGCATTGTGCCTTTTCTAATTAATTCCGATGCAATTTCTGTGTTTCATCGCCAATAACAAGGTCAGAGGGATACAGTAAACCTGAAGTGAAGCATCGGAATCCATAACTAGTGTCACAGGAATGGTTCAAAACATAGTCAGTAAGAAGAGTTAGTCTTCTTGTACTTAAGTCGGCATTGTGCCTTTTGTATTTAATTCCGATGCAATTTCTGTGTTTCATCGTCACTAAGAAGGTCCAAGGGATGCAGTAAACCTGGAGTGAAGCATCGGAATCTATAACTAGTGTCACAGCAATGGTTCCAAACATAGTCAGTAAGAAGAGTCAGTCTTCTTGTACTTAAGTCGGCATTGTGCCTTTTCTATTTAATTCCGACCCAATTTCTGTGTTTCATCGTCAATAAGACAGTCAGAGGGATACAGTAAACCTGAAGTGAAGCATCGGAATCTATAACTAGTGTCACAGGAATGGTTCAAAGCAAAGTCAGTAATAAGAGTCAGTCTTCTTGTCCTTAAGTCGGCATTGTGCCTTTTGTATTTAATTCCGATGCAATTCCTGTGTTTCATCGTCAATAAGAAGGTCCAAGGAATATAGTAAACCTGGAGTGAAGCATCGGAATCTATAACTAGTGTCAATAGAATGGTTCAAAACATAGTCAGCAAGGAGAGTCAGTCTTCTTGTACTTATGTCGGCATTGTGCCTTTTCTATTTAATTCCGACGCAATTTCTGTGTTTCATCGTCAATAAGACAGTCAGAGGGACACAATAAACCTGAAGTGAAGCATCGGAATCTATAACTAGTGTCACAGGAATGGTTCAAAGCAAAGTCAGTAAGAAGAGTCAGTCTTCTTGTCCTTAAGTCGGCATTGTGCCTTTTGTATATAATTCCGATGCAATTCCTGTGTTTCATCGTCAATAAGAAGGTCCAAGGAATATAGAAAACCTGGAGTGAAGCATCGGAATCTATAACTAGTGTCAATGGAATGGTTCAAAACATAGTCAGCAAGGAGAGTCAGTCTTCTTGACCCTAATTCTGCTTTGTGCCTTTTGTATTTAATTCCGATGCAATTTCTGTCTTTCATCGTCAATAAGGAGGTCCAAGGTATACAGTAAACCTAAAGTGAAGCATCGGATGTATAACTAGTGTCACAGGAATGGTTCAAAACATAGTCAGTAAGAAGAGTCAGGTTTTTGTCCTTAAGTCGGCATTGTGCCTTTTCTACTTAATTCCGATGCAATATCTATGTTTCATCGTATAAGAAGGTCCAAGGGATACAGTATACCTGGAGTGAAGCATCGGAATCTATAATTAGTGTCACAGGAATGGTTCAAAACATAGTCAGTAAGAAGAGTCAGTCTTCTTGTACTTAAGTCGGCATTGTGCCGTTTCTTTTTAATTCCGATGTCATTTCTGTGTTTCATCGTCAACAAGAAGGTCCAAGGGATACAGTAAACCTGGAGTGAAGTATCGGAATCTATAACTAGTGTCACAGGAATGGTTCAAAACGTAGTCAGTAAGAAGAGTCAGTCTTCTTGTACTTAAGTCGGCATTGTGCCATTTTATTTAATTCCGATGCAATTTCTGTGTTTCATCGTCAATAAGAAGGTCCAAGGGATACAGTAAACCTGAAGTGAAGCTTCGGAATCTATAGCTAGTGTCACAGGAACGCTTCAAAACATAGTCAGTAAGAAGAGTCAGTCTTCTTGTCCTTGTGTCGGCATTGTGCCTTTTGTAATTAATTCCGATGCAAATTCTGTGTTTCATCGTCAATAAGAAGGTCCAAGGGATACAGTAAACCTGGAGTGAAGCATCGGAATCTATAACTAGTGTCACAGGAATGGTTCAAAACATAGACAGTAAGAAGAGTCAGTCTTCTTGACCTTAATTCTGCTTTGTGCCTTTTGTATTTAATTCCGATGCAATTTCTGTGTTTCATCGTCAATAAGAAGGTCCAAGGTATACAGTAAGCCTGAAGTGAAGCATCGGATCTATAACTAGTCTCACAGGAATGGTTCAAAACATAGACAGTAAGAAGAGTCAGACTTCTTGAACTTACGTCGACATTGTGCCTTTTCTATTTAATTCCGATGCAATTTCTGTGTTTCATCGTCAATAAGAAGGTCTGAGGGATACAATAAACATGAAGTGAAGCATCGGAATCTATAGCTAGTGTCACAGGAATGGTTCAAAACATAGTCAGTAAGATGAGTCAGTCTTCTTGTCCTTAAGTCGGCATTGTGCCTTTTGTAATGAATAGCGATGCAATTTCTGTGTTTCATCGTCAATAAGAAGGTCCAAGGGATACAGTAAGCCTGAAGTGAAGCATCGGATCTATAACTAGGGTCACAGGAATGGTTCAAAACATAGTCAGTAAGAAGAGTCGGATTTTTGTTTTTAAGTCGGCATTGTGCCTTTTCTATTTAATTCCCATGCAATTTCTGTGTTTTATCGTCAATAAGAAGCTGCAAGGGATACAGTAAACCTGGAGTGAAGCATCGGAATCTATAACTAGTGTCAACGGAATGGTTCAAGACATAGTCAGTAAGAGGAGTCAGTCTTGTTGTACATAAGTCGGCATTGTGCCTTTTCTTTTCAATTCCGATGCAATTTCTGTGTTTCATCGTCAATAAGAAGGTTCAAGGGATACAGTAAACCTGGACTGAAGCATCGGAATCTATAACTAGAGTCACAGGAATGGTTCAAATCATAGACTGTAAGAAGAGTCAGACTTCCTTTACTTATGTCGTCATTGTGCCTGTTGTATTTAATTCCGATGCAATTTCTGTGTTTCTTCGTCACTAAGAAGGTCCAAGGGATACAGTAAACCTGGAGTGAAGCATCGGAGTCTATAACTAGTGTCACAGGAGTGGTTCAAAGACAGACAGTAAGAGGAGTCAGTCTTCTTGAACTTAATTCGGCATTGTGCCTTTTGTATTTAATTCCGATGCAATTTCTGTGTTTCATCGTCAAAATGAAGGTCAGAGGGATACAGTAAAAATGAAGTGAAGCATCGGAATTTATAACTAGTGTCAGAGGAATGGTTCAAAACATAGTCAGTAAGAAGAGTCAGTCTTCTTGTACTTAAGTCGGCATTGTGCCTTTTGTATTTATTTCCGATGCAATTTCTGTGTTTCATCGTCAATAAGAATGTCAGAGGGATACAATAAACATGAAGTGAAGCATCGGAATCTATAGCTAGTGTCACAGGAATGATTCAAAACATAGTCAGTAAGAAGAGTTTGTCTTCTTGTACTTAAGTCGGCGATGTGCCTTTTGTATTTAATTCCGATGCAATTTCTGTGTTTCATCGTCAATAAGAAGGACCAAGGGATACAGTAAACTTGGAGTGAAGCATCGGAATCTATAACTAGTGTCACAGGGATAGTTCAAAACATAGACAGTAAGAAGAGTCAGTCTTCTTGTACTTAAGTTGGCATTGTGCCTTTTCTATTTAATTCCGATGCAATTTCTGTGTTTCATCGTCCATAAGAAGGTCCAAGGGATACTGTAAACCTGAAGTGAAGCATCGGAATTGATAACTAGTGTCACAGGAATGGTTCAAAACATAGTCAGTAAGAAGAGTCAGTCTTCTTGTACTTAAGTCGGCGATGTGCCTTTTGTATTTAATTCCCATGCAATTTCTGTGTTTCATCGTCAATAAGAAGGACCAAGGGATACAGTAAACTTGGAGTGATGCATCGGAATCTATAACTAGTGTCACAGGGATGGTTCAAAACATAGACAGTAAGAAGAGTCAGTCTTCTTGTACTTAAGTCGGCATTGTGCCTTTTCTATTTAATTTCGATGCAATTTCTGTGTTTCATCGTCAATAAGAAGGTCCAAGGGATACAGTAAACATGGAGTGAAGCATCGGAATCAATAACTAGTGTCACAGGAATGGTTCAAAACATAGTCAATAATAAGAGTTAGTCTTCTTGTACTTAAGTCGGCATTGTGCCTTTTGTATTTAATTCCGATGCAATTTCTGTGTTTCATCGTCACTAAGAACGTGCAAGGGATGCAGTAAACCTGGAGTGAAGCATCGGAATCTATAACTAGTGTCACAGGAATGGTTCAAACCTTAGTCAGTAAGAAGAGTCAGTCTTCTTGTACTTAAGTCGGCATTGTGAATTTTCTATTTAATTCCGACGCAATTTCTGTGTTTCATCGTCAATAAGAAGGTCAGAGGGATACAATAAACATGAAGTGAAGCATCGGAATCTATAACTAGTGTCACAGGAATGGTTCAAAACAAAGTCAGTAAGAAGAGTCAGTCTTCTTGTCCTTAAGTCGGCATTGTGCCTTTTGTATTTAATTCCGATGCAATTCCTGTGTTTCATCGTCAATAAGAAGGTCCAAGGGATATAGTAAACCTGGAGTGAAGCATCGGAATCTATAACTAGTGTCAATGGAATGGTTCAAACATAGTCAGCAAGGAGAGTCAGTCTTCTTGTACTTATGTCGGCATTGTGCCTTTTCTATTTAATTCCGATGCAATTTCTGTGTTTCATCGTCAATAAGAAGGTCAGAGGGATACAATTAAATTGAAGTGAAGCATCTGAATCAATAAATAGTGTCACAGGAATGGATCAAAACAAAGTCAGTAAGAAGAGTCAGTCTGCTTGTCCTTAAGTCGGCATTGTGCCTTTTGTATTTAATTCCGATGCAATTTCTGTGTTTCATCGTCAATAAGAATGTCCAATTGATACAGTAAACCTGAAGTGATGCATCGGAATCTATAACTTGTGTCACAGGAATGGTTCAAAACATAGTCAGTAAGGAGAGTCAGTCTTCTTGTACTTAAGTCGGCATTGTGGCTTTTGTATTTAATTCCGATGCATTTTCTGTGTTTCATCGTCAATAAGAAGGTCCAAGGGATCCAGTAAACCTGAAGTGAAGCATCGGAATTTATAACTAGTGTCACAGGAAGGGTTCAAAACATAGTCAGTAAGGAGAGTCAGTCTTCTTGAACTTCAGTCGGCATTGTGCCTTTTGTATTTAATTCCGATGCAATTTCTGTGATTCATCGTCAATAAGAAGGACCAAGGGATACAGTAAACCTGGAGTGAAGCATCGGAATCTATAACTAGTGTCACAGGGATTGTTCAAATCATAGACAGTAAGAAGAGTCAGTCTTCTTGTACTTAAGTGGGCATTGTGCCTTTTCTATTTAATTCCGATGCAATTTCTGTGTTTCATCGTCAATAAGAAGGTCAGAGGGATACAGTAATCTTTAAGTGGAGCATCGGAATCTATAACTAGTGTCACAGGAATGGTTCAAAACGTGGTCAGTAAGAAGAGTCAGTCTTCTTGTCCTTAAGTCGGCATTGTGCCTTTTGTATTTAATTCCGATGCAATTTCTGTGTTTCATCGTCAATAAGAAGGTCCAAGGGATACAGTAAACCTGGAGTGAAGCATCGGACTCTATAACTAGTGTCACAGGAATGGTTCAAAACATAGACAGTAAGAAGAGTCAGACTTCTTGTACTTAAATCTGCTTTGTGCATTTTGTATTTAATTACGATGCAATTTCTGTGTTTCATCGTCAATAAGAAGGTCCAAGGGATACAGTAAACCTGAAGTGAAGCATCGAAATTTATAACTAGTTTCACAGGAATGGTTCAAAACATAGTCAGTAAGAACAGTCAGTCTTTTTGTACATTAGTCGGCATTGTGCCTTTTGTATTTAATTCCGATGCATTTTCTGTGTTTCATCGTCAATAAGAAGGTCCAAGGGATACAGTAAACCTGAAGTGAAGCATCGGAATTTATAACTAGTGTCACAGGAAGGGTTCAAAACATAGTCAGTAAAGAGTGTCAGTCTTCTTGTACTTTAGTCGGCATTGTGCCTTTTGTATTTAATTCCGATGCAATTTCTGTGTTTCATCGTCAATAAGAAGGTCCAAGGTATACAGTAAACCTGAAGTGAAGCTTCGGAATCTATAGCTAGTGTCACAGGAATGCTTCAAAACATAGTCAGTAAGAAGAGTCAGTCTTCTTGTCCTTATGTCGGCATTGTGCCTTTTGTAATTAATTCCGATGCAATTTCTGTGTCATCGTCAATAAGAAGGTCCAAGGGATACAGTAAACCTGGAGTGAAGCATCGGAATCTATAACTAGTGTCACAGGAATGGTTCAAAACATAGACAGTAAGAAGAGTCAATCTTCTTGACCTTAATTCTGCTTTGTGCCTTTTGTATTTAATTCCGATGCAATTTCTGTGTTTCATCGTCAATAAGAAGGTCCAAGGTATACAGTAAACCTGAAGTGAAGCATCGGATCTATAACTAGTGTCACAGGAATGGTTCAAAACATAGTCAGTAAGAAGAGTCAGGTTTTTGTCCTTAAGTCGGCATTGTGCCTTTTCTATCTAATTCCGATGCAATTTCTGTGTTTCATCGTCAATAAGAAGGTCCAAGGGATACAGTAAACATGGAGTGAAGCATCGGAATCTATAACTAGTGTCAATGGAATGGTTCAAAACATAGTCAGTAAGAAAACTCAGTCTTCTTGTACTTAAGTCGGCATTGTGCCTTTTGTATCTAATTCCGATGCAATTTCTGTGTTTCATCATCAATAGGAAGGTCCAAGGGATATAGTAAACCTGGAGTGAAGCATCGGAATCTATAACTAGTGTCACAGGAATGGTTCAAAACATAGACAGTAAGAAGAGTCAGTCTTCTTGTACTTACGTCGACATTGTGCCTTTTCAATTCAATTCCGATGCAATTTCTGTGTTTCATCGTCAATAACAATAAACCTGAAGTGAAGCATCGGAATCTATAACTAATGCCACAGGAATGGTTCAAAACAAAGTCAGTAAGAAGAGTCAGTCTTCTTGTCCATAAGTCGGCATTGTGCCTTTTGTATTTAATTCCGATGCAATTACTGTGTTTCATCGTCAATAAGAAGGTCCAAGGGATATAGTAAACCTGGAGTGAAGCATCGGAATCTATAACTAGTGTCACAGGAATGGTTCAAAACATAGACAGTAAGAAGAGTCAGTCTTCTTGACCTTAATTCTGCTTTGTGCCTTTTGTATTTACTTCCGATGCAATTTCTGTGTTTCATCGTCAATAAGAAGGTCCAAGGTATACAGTAAGCCTGAAGTGAAGCATCCGATCTATAACTTGTGTCACAGGAATGGTTCAAAACATAGTCAGTAAGAAGAGTCAGGTTTTTGTACTTAAGCCGGCATTGTGCATTTTCTATTTAATTCCGATGCAATTTCTGTGTTTCATCGTCAATAAGAAGGTCCAAGGGATACAGTAAACCAGGAGTGAAGCATCGGAATCTATAACTAGTGTCAATGGAATGGTTCAAGACATAGTCAGTAAGAGGAGTCAGTCTTCTTGTACTTAAGTCGTCATTGTGCCTTTTCTTTTTAATTCCGATGCAATTTCTGTGTTGCATCGTCAATAAGAAGGTCCAAGGGATATAGTAAAAGTGGAGTGAAGCATCGGAATCTATAACTAGTGTCACAGGAATGGTTCAAAACATAGTCAGCAAGAAGAGTCAGACTTCTTGTACTTACGTCGACATTGTGCCTTTTCAATTTAATTCCGATGCAATTTCTGTGTTTCATCGTCAATAAGAAGGTAAGAGGGATACAATAAACATTAAGTGAAGCATCGGAATCTATAACTAGTGTCGCAGGAATGGTTCAAAACATAGTCAGTAAGAAGAGTTAGTCTTCTTGTACTTAGGTCGGCATTGTGCCCTTTGTATTTAATTCCGATGCAATTTCTGTCTTTCATCGTCCATAAGAAGGTCCAAGGGATACAGTAAACCTGAAGTGAAGCATCGGAATTGATAACTAGTGTCACAGGAATGGTTCAAAACATAGTCAGTAAGAAGAGTCAGTCTTCTTGTCCTTATGTCGGCATTGTGCCTTTTGTAATTTATTCCGATGCAATATCTGTGTTTCATCGTCAATACGAAGGTCCAAGGGATACAGTAAACATGGAGTGAAGCATCGGAATCTATAACTAGTGTCACAGGAATGGTTCAAAACATAGACAGTAAGAAGAGTCAGTCTACTTGACCTTAATTCTGCTTTGTGCCTTTTGTATTTAATTCCGATGCAATTTCTGTGTTTCATCGTCAATAAGAAGGTCCAAGGTATACAGTAAACCTGAAGTGAAGCATCGGATCTATAACTAGTGTCACAGGAATGGTTCAAAACATAGTCAGTAAGAAGAGTCAGGTTTTTGTCCTTAAGTCGGCATTGTGCCTTTTCTATTTAATTCCGATGCAATTTCTGTGTTTCATCGTCAATAAGAAGGTCAGAGGGATACAGTAAACCTGAAGTGAAGCATCGGAATCCATAACTAGTGTCTCAGGAATGGTTCAAATCATAGTCAGTAAGAAGAGTTAGTCTTCTTGCACTTAAGTCGGCATTGTGCCTTTTGTATTTAATTCCGATGCAATTTCTGTGTTTCATCGTCACTTAGAAGGTCCAAGGGATGCAGTAAACCTGGAGTGAAGCATCGGAATCTATAACTAGTGTCACAGGAATGGTTCAAAACATAGTCAGCAAGAAGAGTCAGTCTTCTTGTACTTATGTCGGCATTGTGCCTTTTCTATTTAATTCCGACCCAATTTCTGTGTTTCATCGTCAATAAGAAGGTCAGAGGGATACAATAAACCTGAAGTGAAGCATCGGAATCTATAACTAGTGTCACAGGAATGGTTCAAAGCAAAGTCAGTAAGAAGAGTCAGTCTTCTTGTCCTTAAGTCGGCATTGTGCCTTTTGTATTTAATTCCGATGCAATTCCTGTGTTTCATCGTCAATAAGAAGGTCCAAGGGATATAGTAAACCTGGAGTGAAGCATCGGAATCTATAACTAGTGTCAATGGAATGGTTCAAAACATAGTCAGGAAGGAGAGTCAGTCTTCTTGTACTTATGTCGGCATTGAGCCTTTTCTATTTAATTCCGATGCAATTTCTGTGTTTCATCGTCAATAAGAAGGTCCCAGGGATATAGTAAACCTGGAGTGAAGCATCGGAATCTATAACTAGTGTCACAGGAATGGTTCAAAACATAGTCATTAAGAAGAGTCAGTCTTCTTGTACTTAAGTCGGCATTGTGCCTTTTCTATTTCATTCCGATGCAATTTCTGTGTTTCATCGTCAATAGGAAGGTCCAAGGGATACAGTAAACATGGAGTGAAGCATCGGAATCTATATCTAGTGTCAATGGAATTGTTCAAAACATAGTCAGTAAGAAGAGTCAGTCTTCTTGTACTTAAGTCGGCATTGTGCCTTTTCTATTTAATTCCGATGCAATTTCTGTGTTTCATCGTCAATAAGAAGGTCCAAGGGATATAGTAAACCTGGAGTGAAGCATCGGAATCTATTACTAGTGTCACAGGAATGGTTCAAATCATAGACAGTAAGAAGAGTCAGTCTTCTTGTACTTACGTCGACATTGTGCCCTTTCTATTTAAATCCCATGCAATTTCTGTAATTCATCGTCTATAAGAAGGTCCTAGGGATACAGTAAACCTGAAGTGAAGCTTCGGAATCTATAGCTAGTGTCACAGGAATGGTTCAAATCATAGACGGTAAGAAGAGTCAGTCTTCTTGTACTTAATTCTGTTTTGTGCCTTTTGTATTTAATTCCGATGCAATTTCTGTGTTTCATCGTCAATAAGAAGGTCAGAGGGGTACAGTAAACCTGAAACCTGAAGTGAAGCATCGGAATAGATAGCTAGTGACACAGGAATGGTTCAAAACATAGACAGTAAGAACAGTCAGTCTTCTTGTACTTAATTCTGCTTTGTGCCTTTTGTATTTAATTCCGATGCAATTTCTGTGTTTCATCGTCAATAAGAAGGTCCAAGGGATACAGTAAACCTGCAGTGAAGCATCGGGGTCTATAACTAGTGTCACAGGAATCGTTCAAAACATAGTCAGAAAGGAGAGTCAGTCTTCTTGTACTTAAGTCGGCATTGTGCCTTTTGTATTTAATTCCGATCCAATTTCTGTGTTTCATCGTCCTTAAGAAGGTCCAAGGGATACAGTTAACCTGAGGTGAAGCATCGGAATCTATAACTAGTGTCACATAAATGGTTCAAAACATAGTCAGTAAGAAGAGTCAGTCTTCTTGTACTTAAGCCGGCATTGTGCCTTTTCTATTTAATTCCTTGCAATTTCTGTGTTTCATCGTCAATAAGAAGGTCAGAGGGATACAGTAATCCTGAAGTGAAGCATCGGAATCTATAACTAGTGTCACAGGAATGGTTCAAAACATAGTCAGTAAGAAGAGTCAGTCTTCTTGTACTTAAGTCGGCATTGTGCCTTGTCTATTTAATTCCGATGCAATTTCTGTGTTTCATCGTCAATAAGAAGGTCCCAGGGATATAGTAAACCTGGAGTGAAGCATCGGAATCTATATCTAGTGTCACAGGAGTGGTTCAAAACAAAGTCAGTTAGAAGAGTCAGTCTGCTTGTCCTTAAGTCGGCATTGTGCCTTTTGTATTTAATTCCGATGCAATTTCTGTGTTCCATCGTCAATAAGAAGGTCCAAGGGATACAGTAAACCTGAAGTGAAGCTTCGGAATCTATAGCTAGTGTCACAGGAATGCTTCAAAACATAGTCGGTAAGAAGAGTCAGTCTTCTTGTCCTTATGTCGGCATTGTGCCTTTTGTAATTAATTCCGATGCAATTTCTGTGTTTCATCGTCAATAAAAAGGTTCAAGGGATAGAGTAAACCTGGAGTGAAGCATCGGAATCTATATCTAGTGTCACAGGAATGGTTCAAAACATGGACAGTAAGAAGAGTCAGCCTTCTTGACCCTAATTCTGCTTTGTGCCTTTTGTATTTAATTCCGATGCAATTTCTGTGTTTCATCGTCAATAAGAAGGTCCAAGGTATACAGTAAACCTGATGTGGAGCATCGGATCTATAACTAGTGTCACAGGAATGGTTCAAAACATAGACAGTAAGAAGAGTCAGTCTTCTTGTACTTTCGTCGACATTGTGCCCTTTCTATTTAAATCGCATGCAATTTCTGTAATTCATCGTCTATAAGAAGGTCCTAGGGATACAGTAAACCTGAAGTGAAGCTTCGGAATCTATAGCTAGCGTCACAGGAATGGTTCAAAACATAGACAGTAAGAAGAGTCAGACTTCTTGGACTTACGTCGACATTGTGCCTTTTCTATAAAATTCCTTTGCAATTTCTGTGTTTCATCGTCAATAAGAAGGTCAGAGGGATACTATAAACATTAAGTGAAGCATCGGAATCTATAGCTAGTGTCACAGGAATGGTTCAAAACACAGTCAGTAAGAAGAGTTGGTCTTCTTGTACTTAAGTCGGCGTTGTGCCTTTTGTATTTAATTCCGATGCAATTTCTGTGTCTCATCGTCAATAAGAAGGTCCAAAGGATTCAGTAAACCTGGAGTGAAGCATCAGAATCTGTAACTAGTGTCACAGGAATGGTTCAAATCATAGACAGTAAGAAGAGTCAGTCTTCGTGTACTTCAGTCGGCATTTTGCCTTTTGTATATAATTCCGATGCAATTTTTGTCTTTCATCGTCAATGAGAAGGTCCAAGGGATACATTAAACCTGAAGTGAAGCATCGGAATCTATAACTAGTGTCACAGGAATGGTTGAAAACATAGTCAGTAAGAAGAGTCAGACTTCTTGTACTTAAGTCGGCATTGTGCCTTTTCTATTTAATTCCGATGCAATTTCTGTGTTTCACCGTCAATAAGAGGGGCCAAGGGATACAGTAAACCTGGAGTGAAGCATCGGAAACTATAACTAGTGTCACAGGAATGGTTCAAATTATAGTAAGAAGAGTCAGTCTTCTTGTACTTACGTCGGCATAGTGCCTTTTCTATTTAATTCGGATGTAATTTGTGTGTTTCATCGTCAATAAGAAGTTCCAAGGGATACAGTAAACCTGGAGTGTAGCATTGGAATCTATAACTAGTGACACAGGAATGGTTCAAAACATAGACAGTAAGAAGAGTCAGTCTTCGTGTACTTAAGTCGGCATTTTGCCTTTTGTATTTAATTCCGATGCAATTTCTGTGTTTCATCGTCAATAAGAAGGTCACAGGGGTACAGTAAACCTGAAGTGAAGCATCGGAATCTATAACTAGTGTCAATGAAATATTTCAAAACATAGACAGTAAGATGAGTCAGACTTCTTGTACTTAAGTCGGCATTGTGCCTTTTGTATTTAATTCCGATGCAATTTCTGTGTTTCATCGTCAATAAGAAGGTCAGAGGGGTACAGTAAACCTGAAACCTGAAGTCAAGCATCGGAAACTATAGCTAGTGTCACAGGAATGGTTCAAAATATAGACAGTAAGAAGAGTCAGTCTTCTTGTAGTTCATTCTGCTTTGTGCCTTTTGTATTTAATTCCGATGCAATTTCTGTGTTTCATCGTCAATAAGAAGGTCCAAGGGATACAGTAAACCTGATGTGAAGCATCGGGGTCTATAACTAGTGTCACAGGAATCGTTCAAATCATAGTCAGAAAGGAGAGTCAGTCTTCTTGTACTTAAGTTGGCATTGTGTCTTTTGTATTTAATTCCGATGCAATTTCTGTGTTTCATCGTCAATAAGAAGGTCAGAGGGATACAGTAATCCTGAAGTGAAGCATCGGAATCTATAACTAGTGTCACAGGAATGGTTCAAAACATAGTCAGTAAGAAGAGTCAGTCTTCTTGTACTGAAGTCGGCATTGTGCCTTGTCTATTTAATTCCGATGCAATTTCTGTGTTTCATCGTCACTAAGAAGGTACAAGGTATACAGTAAACCTGATGTGAAGCTTCGGAATCTATAGCTAGTGTCACAGGAATGCTTCAAAACATAGTCAGTAAGAAGAGTCAGTCTTCTTGTCCTTATGTCGGCATTGTGCCTTTTGTAATTAATTCCGATGCAATTTCTGTGTCATCGTCAATAAGAAGGTCCAAGGGATACAGTAAACCTGGAGTGAAGCATCGGAATCTATAACTAGTGTCACAGGAATGGTTCAAAACATAGACAGTAAGAAGAGTCAATCTTCTTGACCTTAATTCTGCTTTGTGCCTTTTGTATTTAATTCCGATGCAATTTCTGTGTTTCATCGTCAATAAGAATGTCCAAGGTATACAGTAAACCTGAAGTGAAGCATCGGATCTATAACTAGTGTCACAGGAATGGTTCAAAACATAGTCAGTAAGAAGAGTCAGGTTTTTGTCCTTAAGTCGGCATTGTGCCTTTTCTATTTAATTCCGATGCAATTTCTGTGTTTCATCGTCAATAAGAAGGTCCAAGGGATACAGTAAACCTGGAGTGAAGCATCGGAATCTATAACTAGTGTCACAGGAATGGTTCAAAACATAGTCAGTAAGAAGAGTCAGTCTTCTTGTACTTAAGTCGGCATTGTGCCTTTTCATTTAATTCCGAAGCAATTTCTGTGTTTCATCGTCAATAAGAAGGTCAGAGGGATACAATGAACCTGAAGTGAAGCATCGGAATCTATAACTAGTGTCACAGGAATGGTTCAAAGCAAAGTCAGTAAGAAGAGTCAGTCTTCTTGTCCTTAAGCCGGCTTTGTGCATTTTGTACTTAATTCCGATGCAATTTCTGTGTTTCATCGTCAATAAGAAGGTCCAAGGGATACAGTAAACATGGAGTGAAGCATCGGAATCTATAACTAGTGTCAATGGAATGGTTCAAAACATAGTCAGTAAGAAAACTCAGTCTTCTTGTACTGAAGTCGGCATTGTGCCTTTTGTATTTAATTCCGATGCAATTTCTGTGTTTCATCATCAATAAGAAGGTCCAAGGGATATAGTAAACCTGGAGTGAAGCATCGGAATCTGTAACTAGTGTCACAGGAATGGTTCAAAACATAGACAGTAAGAAGAGTCAGTCTTCTTGTACTTACGTCGACATTGTGCCTTTTCAATTCAATTCCGATGCAATTTCTGTGTTTCATCGTCAATAACAATAAACCTGAAGTGAAGCATCGGAATCTATAACTAATGTCACAGGAATGGTTCAAAACAAAGTCCGTAAGAATAGTCCGTCTTCTTGTCCATAAGTCGGCATTGTGCCTTTTGTATTTAATTCCGATGCAATTACTGTGTTTCATCGTCAATAAGAAGGTCCAAGGGATACAGTAAACCTGAAGTGAAGCTTCGGAATCTATAGCTAGTGTCACAGGAATGCTTCAAAACATAGTCAGTAAGAAGCGTCAGTCTTCTTGTCCTTATGTCGGCATTGTGCCTTTTGAAATTAATTCCGATGCAATTTCTGTGTTTCATCGTCAATAAGAAGGTCCAAGGGATACAGTAAACCTGGAGTGACGCATCGGAATCTTAACTAGTGTCACAGGAATGGTTCAAAACATAGACAGTAAGAAGAGTCAGTCTTCTTGACCTTAATTCTGCTTTGTGCCTTTTGTATTTACTTCCGATGCAATTTCTGTGTTTCATCGTCAATAAGAAGGTCAGAGGGGTACAGTAAACCTGAAACCTGAAGTGAAGCATCGGAAACTATAGCTAATGTCACAGGAATGGTTCAAAACATAGACAGTAAGAAGGGTCAGTCTTCTTGTACTTAATTCTGCTTTGTGATTTTTGTTTTTAATTCCGATGCAATTTCTGTGTTTCATCGTCAATAAGAAGGTCCAAGGGATACAGTAAACCTGCATTGAAGCATCGGGGTCTATAACTAGTGTCACAGGAATCGTTCAAATCATAGTCAGAAAGGAGAGGCAGTCTTCTTGTACTTAAGTTGGCATTGTGCCTTTTGTATTTAATTCCGATGCAATTTCTGTGTTTCATCGTCAATAAGAAGGTCAGAGGGGTACAGTAAACCTGAAACCTGAAGTGAAGCATCGGAAACTATAGCTAGTGTCACAGGAATGGTTCAAAACATAGACAGTAAGAAGAGTCAGTCTTCTTGTAGTTAATTCTGCTTTGTGCCTTTTGTATTTAATTCCGATGCAATTTCTGTGTTTCATCGTCAATAAGAAGGTCCAAGGGATACAGTAAACCTGAAGTGAAGCATCGGGGTCTATAACTAGTGTCACAGGAATCGTTCAAATCATAGTCAGAAAGGAGAGTCAGTCTTCTTGTACTTAAGTTGGCATTGTGCCTTTTGTATTTAATTGCGATGCAATTTCTGTGTTTCATCGTCAATAAGAAGGTCAGAGGGATACAGTAATCCTGAAGTGAAGCATCGGAATCTATAACTAGTGTCACAGGAATGGTTCAAAGCATAGTCAGTAAGAAGAGTCAGTCTTCTTGTACTTAAGTCGGCATTGTGCCTTGTCTATTTAATTCCGATGCAATTTCTGTGTTTCATCGTCACTAAGAAGGTACAAGGTATACAGTAAACCTGATGTGAAGCTTCGGAATCTATAGCTAGTGTCAGAGGAATGCTTCAAAACATAGTCAGTAAGAAGAGTCAGTCTTCTTGTCCTTATGTCGGCATTGTGCCTTTTGTAATTAATTCCGATGCAATTTCTGTGTCATCGTCAATAAGAAGGTCCAAGGGATACAGTAAACCTGGAGTGAAGCATCGGAATCTATAACTAGTGTCACAGGAATGGTTCAAAACATAGACAGTAAGAAGAGTCAATCTTCTTGACCTTAATTCTGCTTTGTGCCTTTTGTATTTAATTCCGATGCAATTTCTGTGTTTCATCGTCAATAAGAATGTCCAAGGTATACAGTAAACCTGAAGTGAAGCATCGGATCTATAACTAGTGTCACAGGAATGGTTCAAAACATAGTCAGTAAGAAGAGTCAGGTTTTTGTCCTTAAGTCGGCATTGTGCGTTTTCTATTTAATTCCGATGCAATTTCTGTGTTTCATCGTCAATAAGAAGGTCCAAGGGATACAGTAAACCTGGAGTGAAGCATCGGAATCTATAACTAGTGTCACAGGAATGGTTCAAAACATAGTCAGTAAGATGAGTCAGTCTTCTTGTACTTAAGTCGGCATTGTGCCTTTTCTTTTTAATTCCGATGCAATTTCTGTGTTTCATCGTCAATAAGAAGGTCAGAGGGATACAATGAACCTGAAGTGAAGCATCGGAATCTATAACTAGTGTCACAGGAATGGTTCAAAGCAAAGTCAGTAAGAAGAGTCAGTCTTCTTGTCCTTAAGCCGGCTTTGTGCCTTTTGTACTTAATTCCGATGCAATTTCTGTGTTTCATCGTCAATAAGAAGGTCCAAGGGATACAGTAAACATGGAGTGAAGCATCGGAATCTATAACTAGTGTCAATGGAATGGTTCAAAACATAGTCAGTAAGAAAACTGAGTCTTCTTGTACTGAAGTCGGCATTGTGCCTTTTGTATTTAATTCCGATGCAATTTCTGTGTTTCATCATCAATAAGAAGGTCCAAGGGATATAGTAAACCTGGAGTGAAGCATCGGAATCTGTAACTAGTGTCACAGGAATGGTTCAAAACATAGACAGTAAGAAGAGTCAGTCTTCTTGTACTTACGTCGACATTGTGCCTTTTCAATTCAATTCCGATGCAATTTCTGTGTTTCATCGTCAATACCAATAAACCTGAAGCGAAGCATCGGAATCTATAACTAATGTCACAGGAATGGTTCAAAACAAAGTCCGTAAGAATAGTCCGTCTTCTTGTCCATAAGTCGGCATTGTGCCTTTTGTATTTAATTCCGATGCCATTACTGTGTTTCATCGTCAATAAGAAGGTCCAAGGGATACAGTAAACCTGAAGTGAAGCTTCGGAATCTATAGCTAGTGTCACAGGAATGCTTCAAAACATAGTCAGTAAGAAGCGTCAGTCTTCTTGTCCTTATGTCGGCATTGTGCCTTTTGAAATTAATTCCGATGCAATTTCTGTGTTTCATCGTCAATAAGAAGGTCCAAGGGATACAGTAAACCTGGAGTGAAGCATCGGAATCTTAACTAGTGTCACAGGAATGGTTCAAAACATAGACAGTAAGAAGAGTCAGTCTTCTTGACCTTAATTCTGCTTTGTGCCTTTTGCATTTACTTCCGATGCAATTTCTGTGTTTCATCGTCAATAATAAGGTCCAAGGGATACAGTAAACATGGAGTGAAGCATCGGAATCTATACCTAGTGTCAATGGAATGGTTCAAAACATAGTCAGTAAGAAAACTCAGTCTTCTTGTACTTAAGTCGGCATTATGCCTTTTGTATTTAATTCCGATGCAATTTCTGTGTTTCATCATCAATAAGAAGGTCCAAGGGATATAGTAAACCTGGAGTGAAGCATCGGAATCTGTAACTAGTGTCACAGGAATGGCTCAAAACATAGACAGTAAGAAGAGTCAGTCTTCTTGTACTTACGTCGACATTGTGCCTTTTCAATTCAATTCCGATGCCATTTCTGTGTTTCATCGTCAATAACAATATACCTTAAGTGAAGCATCGGAATCTATAACTAATGTCACAGGAATGGTTCAAAACAGAGTCAGTAAGAAGAGTCAGTCTTCTTGTCCATAAGTCGGCGTTGTGCCTTTTGTATTTAATTCCGATGCAATTACTGTGTTTCATCGTCAATAAGAAGGTCCAAGGGATACAGTAAACCTGAAGTGAAGCTTCGGAATCTATAGCTAGTGTCACAGGAATGCTTCAAAACATAGTCAGTAAGAAGAGTCAGTCTTCTTGTCCTTATGTCGGCATTGTGCCTTTTGAAATTAATTCCGATGCAATTTCTGTGTTTCATCGTCAATAAGGAGGTCCAAGGGATACAGAAAACCTGGAGTGAAGCATCGGAATCTATAACTAGTGTCACAGGAATGGTTCAAAACATAGACAGTAAGAAGAGTCAGTCTTCTTGACCTTAATTCTGCTTTGTGCCTTTTGTATTTACTTCCGATGCAATTTCTGTGTTTCATCGTCAATAAGAAGGTCCAAGGTATACAGTAAGCCTGAAGTGAAGCATCGGATCTATAACTAGTGTCACAGGAATGGTTCAAAACATAGTCAGTAAAAAGAGTCAGGTTTTTGTACTTAAGTCGGCATTATGCCTTTTCTATTTAATTCCGATGCAATTTCTGTGTTTCATCGTCAATAAGAAGGTCCAAGGGATACAGTAAACCTGGAGTGAAGCATCGGAATCTATAACTAGTGTCAATGGAATGGTTCAAGACATAGTCGGTAAGAGGAGTCAGTCTTCTTGTACTTAAGTCGGCATTGTGCCTTTTCTTTTTAATTCCGTTTCAATTTCTTTGTTGCATCGTCAATAAGAAGGTCCAAGGGATATAGTAAAAGTGGAGTGAAGCATCGGAATCTATTACTAGTGTCACAGGAATGGTTCAAAACATAGACAGTAAGAAGAGTCAGAATTCTTGTACTTACGTCGACATTGTGCCTTTTCTATTTAATTCCGATGCAATTTCTGTGTTTCATCGTCAATAAGAAGGTCAGAGGGATACAATAAACATGAAGTGAAGCATCGGAATCTTTAGCTAGTGTCACAGGAATGGTGCAAAACATAGTCAGTAAGAAGAGTTAGTCTTCTTGTACTTAGGTCGGCATTGTGCCCTTTGTATTTAATTCCGATGCAATTTCTGTCTTTCATCGTCCATAAGAATGTCCAAGGGATACAGTAAACCTGAAGTGAAGCATCGGAATTGATAACTAGTGTCACAGGAATGGTTCAAAACATAGTCAGTAAGAAGAGTCAGTCTTCTTGTCCTTATGTCGGCATTGTGCCTTTTGTAATTTATTCCGATGCAATTTCTGTGTTTCATCGTCAATAAGAAGGTCCAAGGGATACAGTAAACCTGAAGTGAAGCATCGGGGTCTATAACTAGTGTCACAGGAATCGTTGAAAACATAGTCAGAAAGGAGAGTCAGTCTTCTTGTACTTAAGTCGGCATTGTGCCTTTTGTATTTAATTCCGATGCAATTTCTGTGTTTCATCGTCCTTAAGAAGGTCCAAGGGATACAGTAAACCTGAGGTGAAGCATCGGAATCTATAACTAGTGTCACATCAATGGTTCAAAACATAGTCAGTAAGAAGAGTCAGTCCTCTTGTACTTAAGCCGGCATTGTGCCTTGTCTATTTAATTCCGATGCAATTTCTGTGTTTCATCGTCAATAAGAAGGTCCCAGGGATATAGTAAACCTGGAGTGAAGCATCGGAATCTATAACTAGTGTCACCGGAATGGTTCAAAACAAAGTCAGTAAGAAGAGTCAGTCTGCTTGTCCTTAAGTCGGCATTGTGCCTTTTGTATTTAATTCCGATGCAATTTCTGTGTTCCACCGTCAATAAGAAGGTCCAAGGGATACAGTAAACCTGAAGTGAAGCTTCGGAATCTATAGCTAGTGTCACAGGAATGCTTCAAAACATAGTCGGTAAGAAGAGTCAGTCTTCTTGTCCTTATGTCGGCATTGGGCCTTTTGTAATTAATTCCGATGCAATTTCTGTGTTTCATCGTCAACAAAAAGGTCCAAGGGATAGAGTAAACCTGGAGTGAAGCATCGGAATCTATAACTAGTGTCAATGGAATGGTTCAAAACATAGACAGTAAGAAGAGTCAGCCTTCTTGACCCTAATTCTGCTTTGTGCCTTTTGTATTTAATTCCGATGCAATTTCTGTGTTTCATCGTCAATAAGAAAGTCCAAGGTATACAGTAAACCTGATGTGAAGCATCGGATCTATAACTGGTGTCACAGGAATGGTTCAAAACATAGTCAGTAAGAAGAGTCAGGTTTTTGTCCTTAAGTCGGCATTCTGCCTTTTCTACTTAATTCCGATGCAATTTCTATGTTTCATCGTCAATAAGAAGGTCCAAGGGATACAGTAAACCTGGAGTGAAGTATCGGAATCTATAACTAGTGTCACAGGAATGGTTCAAAGCATAGTAAGTAAGAAGAGTCATTCTTCTTGTACTTAAGTCGGCATTGTGCCTTTTTTTTTAATTCCGATGCAATTTCTGTGTTTCATCGTCAATAAGAAGGTCCAAGGGATACAGTAAACCTGGAGTGAAGCATCGGAATCTATAACTAGTGTCACAGGAATGGTTCAAAACATAGACAGTAAGAAGAGTCAGTCTTCTTGACCTTAATTCTGCTTTGTGCCTTTTGTATTTACTTCCGATGCAATTTCTGTGTTTCATCGTCAATAAGAAGGTCAGAGGGGTACAGTAAACCTGAAACCTGAAGTGAAGCATCGGAAACTATAGCTAGTGTCACAGGAATGGTTCAAAACATAGACAGTAAGAAGAGTCAGTCTTCTTGTACTTAATTCTGCTTTGTGCCTTTTGTTTTTAATTCCGATGCAATTTCTGTGTTTTATCGTCAATAAGAAGGTCCAAGGGATCCAGTAAACCTGAAGTGAACCATGGGGGTCTATAACTAGTGTCACAGGAATCGTTCAAATCATAGTCAGAAAGGAGAGTCAGTCTTCTTGTACTTAAGTCGGCATTGTGCCTTTTGTATTTAATTCCGATGCAATTTCTGTGTTTCATCGTCAATAAGAAGGTCAGAGGGATACAGTAATCCTGAAGTGAAGCATCGGAATCTATAACTAGTGTCACAGGAATGGTTCAAAACATAGTCAGTAAGAAGAGTCAGTCTTCTTGTATTTAAGTCGGCATTGTGCCTTGTCTATTTAATTCCGATGCAATTTCTGTGTTTCATCGTCACTAAGAAGGTCCAAGGTATACAGTAAACCTGAAGTGAAGCTTCGGAATCTGTAGCTAGTGTCACAGGAATGCTTCAGAACATAGTCAGTAAGAAGAGTCAGTCTTCTTGTCCTTATGTCAGCATTGTGCCTTTTGTAATTAATTCCGATGCAATTTCTGTGTCATCGTCAATAAGAAGGTCCAAGGGATACAGTAAACCTGGATTGAAGCATCGGAATCTATAACTAGTGTCACAGGAATGGTTCAAAACATAGACAGTAGGAAGAGTCAATCTTCTTGACCTTAATCTGCTTTGTGCCTTTTGTATTTAATTCCGATGCAATTTCTGTGTTTCATCGTCAATAAGAATGTCCAAGGTATACAGTAAACCTGAAGTGAAGCATCGGAATCTATAACTAGTGTCACAGGAATGGTTGAAAACATAGTCAGTAAGATGAGTCAGTCTTCTTGTACTTAAGTCGGCATTGTGCCTTTTCTTTTTAATTCCGATGCAATTTCTGTGTTTCATCGTCAACAAGAAAGTTTAAGGGATACTGTAAACCTGGAGTGAAGCATCGGAATCTATAACTAGTGTCACAGGAATGGTTCAAACATAGTCAGTAAGAAGAGTCAGTCTTCTTGTACTTAAGTCGGCATTGTGCCTTTTCATTTAATTCCGAAGCAATTTCTGTGTTTCATCGTCAATAAGAAGGTCAGAGGGATTCAATGAACCTGAAGTGAAGCATCGGAATCTATAACTAGTGTCACAGGAATGGTTCAAAGCAAAGTTAGTAAGAAGAGTCAGTCTTCTTGTCCTTAAGCCGGCTTTGTGCCTTTTGTATTTAATTCCGATGCAATTTCTGTGTTTCATCGACAATAAGAAGGTCCAAGGGATACAGTAAACATGGAGTGAAGCATCGGAATCTATAACTAGTGTCAATGGAATGGTTCAAAACATAGTCAGTAAGAAAACTCAGTCTTCTTGTACTTAAGTCGGCATTATGCCTTTTGTATTTAATTCCGATGCAATTTCTGTGTTTCATCATCAATAAGAAGGTCCAAGGGATATAGTAAACCTGGAGTGAAGCATCGGAATCTGTAACTAGTGTCACAGGAATGGTTCAAAACATAGACAGTAAGAAGAGTCAGTCTTCTTGCACTTACGTCGACATTGTGCCTTTTCAATTCAATTCCGATGCAATTTCTGTGTTTTATCGTCAATAACAATAAACCTGAAGTGAAGCATCGGAATCTATAACTAATGTCACAGGAATGGTTCAAAACAAAGTCAGTAACAAGAGTCAGTCTTCTTGTCCATAAGTCGGCATTGTGCCTTTTGTATTTAATTCCGATGCAATTACTGTGTTTCATCGTCAATAAGAATGTCCAAGGTATACAGTAAACCTGAAGTGAAGCATCGGATCTATAACTAGTGTCACAGGAATGGTTCAAAACATAGTCAGTAAGATGAGTCTGTCTTCTTGTACTTAAGTCGGCATTGTGCCTTTTCTTTTTAATTCCGATGCAATTTCTGTGTTTCATCGTCAACAAGAAAGTTTAAGGGATACAGTAAACCTGGAGTGAAGCATCGGAATCTATAACTAGTGTCACAGGAATGGTTCAAAACATAGTCAGTAAGAAGAGTCAGTCTTCTTGTACTTAAGTCGGCATTGTGCCTTTTCATTTAATTCCGAAGCAATTTCTGTGTTTCATCGTCAATAAGAAGGTCAGAGGGATTCAATGAACCTGAAGTGTAGCATCGGAATCTATAACTAGTGTCACAGGAATGGTTCAAAGCAAAGTCAGTAAGAAGAGTCAGTCTTCTTGTCCTTAAGCCGGCTTTGTGCCTTTTGTATTTAATTCCGATGCAATTTCTGTGTTTCATCGACAATAAGAAGGTCCAAGGGATACAGTAAACATGGAGTGAAGCATCGGAATCTATAACTAGTGTCAATGGAATGGTTCAAAACATAGTCAGTAAGAAAACTCAGTCTTCTTGTACTTAAGTCGGCATTATGCCTTTTGTATTTAATTCCGATGCAATTTCTGTGTTTCATCGTCAATAAGAAGGTCCAAGGGATACAGTAAACCTGGAGTGAAGCATCGGAATCTATAACTAGTGTCAATGGAATGGTTCAAGACATAGTCGGTAAGAGGAGTCAGTCTTCTTGTACTTAAGTCGGCATTGTGCCTTTTCTTTTTAATTCCGTTTCAATTTCTTTGTTGCATCGTCAATAAGAAGGTCCAAGGGATATAGTAAAAGTGGAGTGAAGCATCGGAATCTATTACTAGTGTCACAGGAATGGTTCAAAACATAGAGAGTAAGAAGAGTCAGAATTCTTGTACTTACGTCGACATTGTGCCTTTTCTATTTAATTCCGATGCAATTTCTGTGTTTCATCGTCAATAAGAAGGTCAGAGGGATACAATAAACATGAAGTGAAGCATCGGAATCTATAACTAGTGTCACATAAATGGTTCAAAACATTGTCAGTAAGAAGAGTCAGTCTTCTTGTACTTAAGCCGGCATTGTGCCTTTTCTATTTAATTCCGATGCAATTTCTGTGTTTCATCGTCAATAAGAAGGTCAGAGGGATACAGTAATCCTGAAGTGAAGCATCGGAATCTATAACTAGTGTCACAGGAATGGTTCAAAACATAGTCAGTAAGAAGAGTCAGTCTTCTTGTACTTAAGTCGGCATTGTGCCTTGTCTATTTAATTCCGATGCAATTTCTGTGTTTCATCGTCAATAAGAAGGTCCCAGGGATATAGTAAACCTGGAGTGAAGCATCGGAATCTATAACTAGTGTCACCGGAATGGTTCAAAACAAAGTCAGTAAGAAGAGTCAGTCTGCCTGTCCTTAAGTCGGCATTGTGCCTTTTGTATTTAATTCCGATGCAATTTCTGTGTTCCACCGTCAATAAGAAGGTCCAAGGGATACAGTAAACCTGAAGTGAAGCTTCGGAATCTATAGCTAGTGTCACAGGAATGCTTCAAAACATAGTCGGTAAGAAGAGTCAGTCTTCTTGTCCTTATGTCGGCATTGGGCCTTTTGTAATTAATTCCGATGCAATTTCTGTGTTTCATCGTCAACAAAAAGGTCCAAGGGATAGAGTAAACCTGGAGTGAAGCATCGGAATCTATAACTAGTGTCAATGGAATGGTTCAAAACATAGACAGTAAGAAGAGTCAGCCTTCTTGACCCTAATTCTGCTTTGTGCCTTTTGTATTTAATTCCGATGCAATTTCTGTGTTTCATCGTCAATAAGAAAGTCCAAGGTATACAGTAAACCTGATGTGAAGCATCGGATCTATAACTGGTGTCACAGGAATGGTTCAAAACATAGTCAGTAAGAAGAGTCAGGTTTTTGTCCTTAAGTCGGCATTCTGCCTTTTCTACTTAATTCCGATGCAATTTCTATGTTTCATCGTCAATAAGAAGGTCCAAGGGATACAGCAAACCTGGAGTGAAGCATCGGAATCTATAACTAGTGTCAATGGAATGGTTCAAGACATAGTCGGTAAGAGGAGTCAGTCTTCTTGTACTTAAGTCGGCATTGTGCCTATTCTTTTTAATTCCGATGCAATTTCTGTGTTTCATCGTCAACAAGAAGGTCCAAGGGATACAGTAAACCTGGAGTGAAGTATCGGAATCTATAACTAGTGTCACAGGAATGGTTCAAAACATAGTAAGTAAGAAGAGTCATTCTTCTTGTACTTAAGTCGGCATTGTGCCTTTTTTTTTTAATTCCGATGCAATTTCTGTGTTTCATCGTCAATAAGAAGGTCCAAGGGATACAGTAAACCTGGAGTGAAGCATCGGAATCTATAACTAGTGTCACAGGAATGGTTCAAAACATAGACAGTAAGAAGAGTCAGTCTTCTTGACCTTAATTCTGCTTTGTGCCTTTTGTATTTACTTCCGATGCAATTTCTGTGTTTCATCGTCAATAAGGAGGTCAGAGGGGTACAGTAAACCTGAAACCTGAAGTGAAGCATCGGAAACTATAGCTAGTGTCACAGGAATGGTTCAAAACATAGACAGTAAGAAGAGTCAGTCTTCTTGTACTTAATTCTGCTTTGTGCCTTTTGTTTTTAATTCCGATGCAATTTCTGTGTTTCATCGTCAATAAGAAGGTCCAAGGGATCCAGTAAACCTGAAGTGAACCATGGGGGTCTATAACTAGTGTCACAGGAATCGTTAAAATCATAGTCAGAAAGGAGAGTCAGTCTTCTTGTACTTAAGTCGGCATTGTGCCTTTTGTATTTAATTCCGATGCAATTTCTGTGTTTCATCGTCAATAAGAAGGTCAGAGGGATACAGTAATCCTGAAGTGAAGCATCGGAATCTATAACTAGTGTCACAGGAATGGTTCAAAACATAGTCAGTAAGAAGAGTCAGTCTTCTTGTATTTAAGTCGGCATTGTGCCTTGTCTATTTAATTCCGATGCAATTTCTGTGTTTCATCGTCACTAAGAAGGTCCAAGGTATACAGTAAACCTGAAGTGAAGCTTCGGAATCTGTAGCTAGTGTCACAGGAATGCTTCAGAACATAGTCAGTAAGAAGAGTCAGTCTTCTTGTCCTTATGTCGGCATTGTGCCTTTTGTAATTAATTCCGATGCATTTTCTGTGTCATCGTCAATAAGAAGGTCCAAGGGATACAGTAAACCTGGATTGAAGCATCGGAATCTATAACTAGTGTCACAGGAATGGTTCAAAACATAGACAGTAGGAAGAGTCAATCTTCTTGACCTTAATCTGCTTTGTGCCTTTTGTTTTTAATTCCGATGCAATTTCTGTGTTTCATCGTCAATAAGAATGTCCAAGGTATACAGTAAACCTGAAGTGAAGCATCGGAATCTATAACTAGTGTCACAGGAATGGTTGAAAACATAGTCAGTAAGATGAGTCAGTCTTCTTGTACTTAAGTCGGCATTGTGCCTTTTCTTTTTAATTCCGATGCAATTTCTGTGTTTCATCGTCAACAAGAAAGTTTAAGGGATACTGTAAACCTGGAGTGAAGCATCGGAATCTATAACTCGTGTCACAGGAATGGTTCAAAACATAGTCAGTAAGAAGAGTCAGTCTTCTTGTACTTAAGTCGGCATTGTGCCTTTTCATTTAATTCCGAAGCAATTTCTGTGTTTCATCGTCAATAAGAAGGTCAGAGGGATTCAATGAACCTGAAGTGAAGCATCGGAATCTATAACTAGTGTCACAGGAATGGTTCAAAGCAAAGTCAGTAAGAAGAGTCAGTCTTCTTGTCCTTAAGCCGGCTTTGTGCCTTTTGTATTTAATTCCGATGCAATTTCTGTGTTTCATCGACAATAAGAAGGTCCAAGGGATACAGTAAACATGGAGTGAAGCATCGGAATCTATAACTAGTGTCAATGGAATGGTTCAAAACATAGTCAGTAAGAAAACTCAGTCTTCTTGTACTTAAGTCGGCATTATGCCTTTTGTATTTAATTCCGATGCAATTTCTGTGTTTCATCATCAATAAGAAGGTCCAAGGGATATAGTAAACCTGGAGTGAAGCATCGGAATCTGTAACTAGTGTCACAGGAATGGTTCAAAGCATAAACAGTAAGAAGAGTCAGTCTTCTTGCACTTACGTCGACATTGTGCCTTTTCAATTCAATTCCGATGCAATTTCTGTGTTTTATCGTCAATAACAATAAACCTGAAGTGAAGCATCGGAATCTATAACTAATGTCACAGGAATGGTTCAAAACAAAGTCAGTAAGAAGAGTCAGTCTTCTTGTCCATAAGTCGGCATTATGCCTTTTGTATTTAATTCCGATGCAATTACTGTGTTTCATCGTCAATAAGAATGTCCAAGGTATACAGTAAACCTGAAGTGAAGCATCGGATCTATAACTAGTGTCACAGGAATGGTTCAAAACATAGTCAGTAAGAAGAGTCAGGTTTTTGTCCTTAAGTCGGCATTGTGCCTTTTCTATTTAATTCCGATGCAATTTCTGTGTTTCATCGTCAATAAGAAGGTCCAAGGGATACAGTAAACCTGGAGTGAAGCATCGGAATCTATAACTAGTGTCACAGGAATGGTTCAAAACATAGTCAGTAAGATGAGTCAGTCTTCTTGTACTTAAGTCGGCATTGTGCCTTTTCTTTTTAATTCCGATGCAATTTCTGTGTTTCATCGTCAACAAGAAAGTTTAAGGGATACAGTAAACCTGGAGTGAAGCATCGGAATCTATAACTAGTGTCACAGGAATGGTTCAAATCATAGTCAGTAAGAAGAGTCAGTCTTCTTGTACTTAAGTCGGCATTGTGCCTTTTCATTTAATTCCGAAGCAATTTCTGTGTTTCATCGTCAATAAGAAGGTCAGAGGGATTCAATGAACCTGAAGTGAAGCATCGGAATCTATAACTAGTGTCACAGGAATGGTTCAAAGCAAAGTCAGTAAGAAGAGTCAGTCTTCTTGTCCTTAAGCCGGCTTTGTGCCTTTTGTATTTAATTCCGATGCAATTTCTGTGTTTCATCGACAATAAGAAGGTCCAAGGGATACAGTAAACATGGAGTGAAGCATCGGAATCTATAACTAGTGTCAATGGAATGGTTCAAAACATAGTCAGTAAGAAAACTCAGTCTTCTTGTACTTAAGTCGGCATTATGCCTTTTGTATTTAATTCCGATGCAATTTCTGTGTTTCATCGTCAATAAGAAGGTCCAAGGGATACAGTAAACCTGGAGTGAAGCATCGGAATCTATAACTAGTGTCAATGGAATGGTTCAAGACATAGTCGGTAAGAGGAGTCAGTCTTCTTGTACTTAAGACGGCATTGTGCCTTTTCTTTTGAATTCCGATGCAATTTCTATGTTGCATCGTCAATAAGAAGGTCCAAGGGATATAGTAAAAGTGGAGTGAAGCATCGGAATCTATAACTAGTGTCACAGGAATGGTTCAAAACATAGACAGTAAGAAGAGTCAGACTTCTTGTACTTACGTCTACATTGTGCCTTTTCTATTTAATTCCGATGCAATTTCTGTGTTTCATCGTCAATAAGAAGGTCAGAGGGATACAATAAACATGAAGTGAAGCATCGGACCTCTTTAGCTAGTGTCACAGGAATGGTGCAAAACATAGTCAGTAAGAAGAGTTAGTCTTCTTGTACTTAGGTCGGCATTGTGCCCTTTGTATTTAATTCCGATGCAATTTCTGTCTTTCATCGTCCATAAGAAGGTCCAAGGGATACAGTAAACCTGAAGTGAAGCATCGGAATTGATAACTAGTGTCACAGGAATGGTTCGAAACATAGTCAGTAAGAAGAGTCAGTCTTCTTGTCCTTATGTCGGCATTGTGCCTTTTGTATTTAATTCCGATGCAATTTCTGTGTTTCATCGTCAACAAGAAGGTCCAAGGTATACAGTAAACCTGAAGTGAAGCATCGGATCTATAACTAGTGTCACAGGAATGGTTCAAAACATAGTCAGTAAGAAGAGTCAGGTTTTTGTACTTAAGTCGGCATTGTGCCTTTTCTATTTAATTCCGATTTAATTTCTGTGTTTCATCGTCAATAAGAAGGTCAGAGGGATACAGTAAACCTGAAGTGAAGCATCGGAATCCATATCTGGTGTCACAGGAATGGTTCAAAACATAGTCAGTAAGAAGAGTTAGTCTTCTTGTACTTAAGTCGGCATTGTGCCTTTTGTATTTAATTCCGATGCAATTTCTGTGTTTCATCGTCACTAAGAAGGTCCAAGGGATGCAGTAAACCTGGAGTGAAGCATCGGAATCTATAACTAGTGTCACAGGAATGGTACAAAACATAGTCAGCAAGAAGAGTCAGTCTTCTTCTACTTATGTCGGCATTGTGCCTTTTCTATTTAATTCCGACGCAATTTCTGTGTTTCATCGTCAATAAGAAGGTCAGAGGGATACAATAAACCTGAAGTGAGCATCGGAATCTATAACTAGTGTCACAGGAATGGTTAAAAGCAAAGTCAGTAAGAAGAGTCAGTCTTCTTGTCCTTATGTCGGCATTGTGCCTTTTGTAATTTATTCCGATGCAATTTCTGTGTTTCATCGTCAATAAGAAGGTCCAAGGGATACAGTAAACCTGGAGTGAAGCATCGGAATCTATAACTAGTGTCACAGGAATGGTACAAAACATAGTCAGCAAGAAGAGTCAGTCTTCTTGTACTTATGTCGGCATTCTGCCTTTTGTAATTAATTCCGATGCAATTCCTGTGTTTCATCGTCAATAAGAAGGTCCAAGGGATATAGTAAACCTGGAGTGAAGCTTCGGAATCTACAACTAGTGTCAATGGAATGGTTCAAAACATAGTCACCAAGGAGAGTCAGTCTTCTTGTACTTATGTCGGCATTGTGCCTTTTCTATTTAATTCCGATGCAATTTCTGTGTTTCATCGTCAAAAAGAAGGTCCCAGGGATATAGTAAACCTGGAGTGAAGCATCGGAATCTATAACTAGTGTCACAGGAATGGTTCAAAACATAGTCAGTAAGAAGAGTCAGTCTTCTTGTACTTAAGTCGGCATTGTGCCTTTTCTATTTCATTTAGATGCAATTTCTGTGTTTCATCGTCAATAAGAAGGTCCAAGGGATACAGTAAACATGGAGTGAAGCATCGGAAACTATATCTAGTGTCAATGGAATGGTTCAAAACATAGTCAGTAAGAAGAGTCAGTCTTCTTGTACTTAAGTCGGCATTGTGCCTTTTCTATTTAATTCCGATGCAATTTCTGTGTTTCATCGTCAATAAGATGGTCCAAGGGATATAGTAAACCTGGAGTGAAGCATCGGAATCTATAACTAGTGTCACAGGAATGGTTCAAAACATAGACAGTAAGAAGAGTCAGTCTTCTTGTACTTACGTCGACATTGTGCCCTTTCAATTTAAATCCCATGCAATTTCTGTAATTCATCGTCTATAAGAAGGTCCTAGGGATACAGTAAACCTGAAGTGAAGCTTCGGAATCTATAGCTAGTGTCACAGGAATGGTTCAAATCATAGACAGTAAGAAGAGTCAGTCTTCTTGTACTTAATTCTGCTTTGTGCCTTTTGTATTTAATTCCGATGCATTTTCTGTGTTTCATCGTCAATAAGAAGGTCCAAGGGATACAGTAAACCTGAAGTGAAGCATCGGGGTCTATAACTAGTGTTACAGGAATCGTTCAAAGCATAGTCAGAAAGGAGAGTCAGTCTTCTTGTACTTAAGTCGGCATTGTGCCTTTTGTATTTAATTCCGATGCAATTTCTGTGTTTCATCGTCCTTAAGAAGGTCCAAGGGATACAGTAAACCTGAGGTGAAGCATCGGAAGCTATAACTAGTGTCACATAAATGGTTCAAAACATAGTCAGTAAGAAGAGTCAGTCTTCTTGTACTTAAGCCGGCATTGTGCCTTTTCTATTTAATTCCAATGCAATTTCTGTGTTTCATCGTCAATAAGAAGGTCAGAGGGATACAGTAATCCTGAAGTGAAGCATCGGAATCTATAACTAGTGTCACAGGAATGGTTCAAAACATAGTCAGTAAGAAGAGTCAGTCTTCTTGTACTTAAGTCGGCATTGTGCCTTGTCTATTTAATTCCGATGCAATTTCTGTGTTTCATCGTCAATAAGAAGGTCCCAGGGATATAGTAAACATGGAGTGAAGCATCGGAATCTATAACTAGTGTCACAGGAATGGTTCAAAACAAAGTCAGTAAGAAGAGTCAGTCTGCTTGTCCTTAAGTCGGCATTGTGCCTTTTGTATTTAATTCCGATCCAATTTCTGTGTTCCATCGTCAATAAGAAGGTCCAAGGGATACAGTAAACCTGAAGTGAAGCTTCGGAATCTATAGCTAGTGTCACAGGAATGCTTCAAAACATAGTCGGTAAGAAGAGTCAGTCTTCTTGTCCTTATGTCGGCATTGTGCCCTTTGTAATTAATTCCGATGCAATTTCTGTGTTTCATCGTCAACAAAAAGGTCCAAGGGATAGAGTAAACCTGGAGTGAAGCATCGGAATCTATAACTAGTGTCACAGGAATGGTTCAAAACATAGACAGTAAGAAGAGTCAGCCTTCTTGACCCTAATTCTGCTTTGTGCCTTTTGTATTTAATTCCGATGCAATTTCTGTGTTTCATCGTCAATAAGAAAGTCCAAGGTATACAGTAAACCTAATGTGAAGCATCGGATCTATAACTAGTGTCACAGGAATGGTTCAAAGCATAGTCAGTAAGAAGAGTCAGGTTTTTGTCCTTAAGTCGGCATTGTGCCTTTTCTACTTAATTCCGATGCAATTTCTATGTTTCATCGTCAATAAGAAGGTCCAAGGGATACAGTAAACCGGGAGTGAAACATCGGAATCTATAACTAGTGTCACAGGAAAAGGTTCAAAACATAGGCAGTAAGAAGAGTCAGTCTTCTTGAACTTAAGTCGGCATTGTGCCTATTCTTTTTAATTCCGATGCAATTTCTGTGTTTCATCCTCAACAAGAAGGTCCAAATGATACAGTAAACCTGGAGTGAAGTATCGGAATCTATAACTAGTGTCACAGGAATGGTTCAAAACATAGTCAGTAAGAAGAGTCAGTCTTCTTGTACTTAAGTCGGCATTGTGCCTTTTTTTTTAATTCCGATGCAATTTCTGTGATTCATCGTCAATAAGAAGGTCCAAGGGATACAGTAAACCTGAAGTGAAGCTTCGGAATCTATAGCTAGTGTCACAGGAATGCATCAAAACATAGTCAGTAAGAAGAGTCAGTCTTCTAGTCCTTGTGTCATCATTGTGCCTTTTGTAATTAATTCCGATGCAATTTCTGTGTTTCATCGTCAATAAGAAGGTCCAAGGGATACAGTAAACCTGGAGTGAAGCATCGGAATCTATAACTAGTGTCACAGGAATGGTTCAAAACATAGACAGTAAGAAGAGTCAGTCTTCTTGACCTTAATTCTGCTTTGTGCCTTTTGTATTTAATTCCGATGCAATTTCTGTGTTTCATCGTCAATAAGAAGGTCCAAGGTATACTGTAAGCCTGAAGTGAAGCATCGGATCTATAACTAGTGTCACAGGAATGGTTCAAAACATAGTCAGTAAGAAGAGTCAGGTTTTTTTACTTAAGTCGGCATTGTGCCTTTTCTATTTAATTCCGATGCAATTTCTGTGTTTCATCGTCAATACGAAGGTCCAAGGGATACAGTAAACCTGGAGTGAAGCATCGGAATCTATAACTAGTGTCAATGGAATGGTTCAAGTCATAGTCAGTAAGAGGAGTCAGTCTTCTTGTACTTAAGTCGGCATTCTGCCTTTTCTTTTTAATTCCGATGCAATTTCTGTGTTTCATCGTCAATAAGAAGGTCCAAGGGATATAGTAAAACTGGAGTGAAGCATCGGAATCTATAACTAGTGGCACAGGAATGGTTAAAAACATAGACAGTAAGAAGAGTCAGACTTCTTGTACTATCGTCGACATTGTGCCTTTTCTATTTAATTCCGATGCAATTTCTGTGTTTCATCGTCAATAAGAGGGGCCAAGGGATACAGTAAACCTGGAGTGAAGCATCGGAAACTATAACTAGTGTCACAGGAATGGTTCAAATTATAGTAAGAAGAGTCAGTCTTCTTGTACTTACGTCGGCATAGTGCCTTTTCTATTCAATTCCGATGTAATTTGTGTGTTTCATCGTCAATAAGAAGGTCCAAGGGATACAGTAAACCTGGAGTGTAGCATTGGAATTTATAACTAGTGACATAGGAATGGTTCAAAACATAGACAGTAAGAAGAGTCAGTCTTCGTGTACTTAAGTCGGCATTTTGCCTTTTGTATTTAATTCCGATGCAATTTCTGTGTCTCCTCGTCAATAAGAAGGTCACAGGGGTACAGTAAACCTGAAGTGAAGCATCGGAATCTATAAATAGTGTCAATGAAATATTTCAAAACATAGACAGTAAGATGAGTCAGTCTTCTTGTACTTAAGTCGGCATTGTGCCTTTTGTATTTAATTCCGATGCAGTTTCTGTGTTTCATCGTCAATAAGAAGGTCAGAGGGGTACAGAAAACCTGAAGTGAAGCATCGGAATCTATAGCTAGTGTCACAGGAATGGTTCAAAACAAAGTCAGTAAGAAGAGTCAGTCATCTTGTTCTTAAGTCGGCATTGTGCATTTGTATTTAATTCCGATGCAATTTCTGTGTTTCATCATCAATAAGACGGTACAAGGGATACAGTAAGCCTGGAGTGAAGCATCGGAATTTATAACTAGTGTCACAGGAATGGTGCAAAACATAGACAGTAAGAAGAGTCAGTCTCCTTGTACTTAATTCTGCGCTGTGCCTATATTATTTAATTCCGATGCAATTTCTGTGTTTCATCGTCAATAAGAATGTCCAAGGGATACAGTAAACCTGAAGTGTAGCATCGGAGTTTATAACTAGTGTCATAGGAATGGTTCAAAACATTGTCAGTAAGAAGAGTCAGTCTTCTTGTACTTAAGTCAGCATTGGGCCTTTTCTATTTAATTCCGATGCAATTTCTGTGTTTCCTCGTCAATAAGTAGGACCAAGGGATACAGTAAACCTGGAGTGAAGCATCGGAGTCTATAACTAGTGTCACAGGACTGGTTCAAAAATAGACAGTAAGAAGAGTCAGTCTTCTTGAACTTAATTCGGCATTGTGCCTTTTGTATTTAATTCCGATGCAATTTCTGTGCTTCATCGTCAATAAGAAGGTCAGAGGTACACAGTAAACCTGAAGTGAAGCATCGGAATCCATAACTAGTGTCACAGGAATGGTTCAAAACATAGTCAGTAAGAAGAGTTAGTCTTCTTGTACTTAAGTCGGCATTGTGCCTTCTGTATTTAATTGCGATGCAATTTCTGTGTTTCATCGTCAATGAGAAGGTCCAAGGGAAACAGTAAACCTGGAGTAAAGCATCGGAATCTATAACTAGTGTCACAGGAATATTTCAAAACATAGACAGTAGGAAGAGTCAGTCTTCTTGTACTTAAGTCGGCATTGTGTAGTTTCTATTTAATTCCGATGCAATTTCTGTGATTCATCGTCTATAAGAAGGTCCTAGGGATACAGTAAACCTGAAGTGAAGCTTCGGAATCTATAGCTAGTGTCACAGGAATGGTTCAAAACATAGTCAGAAAGAGAAGTCAGTCTTCTTGTACTTAATTCTGCTTTGTGCCTTTTGTATTTAATTCCGATGCAATTTCTGTGTTTCATCGTCAATAAGAAGGTCTGAGGGGTACAGTAAACCTGAAACCTGAAGTGAAGCATCGGAATCTATAGCTAGTGTCACAGGACTGTTTCAAAACATAGACAGTAAGAAGAGTCAGTCTTCTTGAACTTAATTCGGCATTGTGCCTTTTGTATTTAATTCCGATGCAATTTCAGTGCTTCATCGTCAATAAGAAGGTCAGAGGGACACAGTAAACCTGAAGTGAAGCATCGGAATCCATAACTAGTGTCACAGGAATGGTTCAAAACATAGTCAGTAAGAAGAGTTAGTCTTCTTGTACTTAAGTCGGCGTTGTGCCTCTTGTATTTAATTCCGATGCAATTTCTGTGTCTCATCGTCAATAAGAAGGTCCAAGGGATACAGTAAACCTGGAGTGAAGCATCTGAATCTGTAACTAGTGTCACAGGAATGGTTCAAATCATAGACAGTAAGAAGAGTCAGTCTTCGTGTACTTCAGTCGGCATTTTGCCTTTTGTATTTAAATCCGATCCAATTTTTGTGTTTCATCGTCAATGAGAAGGTCCAAGGGATACATTAAACCTGAAGTAAAGCATCGGGGTCTATAACTAGTGTCACAGGAATCGTTCAAAACATAGTCAGAAAGGAGAGTCAGTCTTCTTGTACTTAAGTCGGCATTGTGCCTTTTGTATTTAATTCCGATGCAATTTCTGTGTTTCATCGTCAATAAGAAGGTCCAAGGTATACAGTAAACCTGAAGTGAAGCATCGGATCTATAACTAGTGTCACATAAATGGTTCAAAACATAGACAGTGAGAAGAGTCAGTCTTCTTGACCTTATTTTTGCTTTGTGCCTTTTGTATTTAATTCCGATGCAATTTCTGTGTTTCATCGTCAATAAGAAGGTCCAAGGTATACAGTAAGCCTGAAGTGAAGCATCGGGGTCTATAACTAGTGTCACAGGAATGGTTCAAAACATAGTCAGTAAGAAGAGTCAGGTTCTTGTACTTAAGTCGGCATTGTGCCTTTTCTATTTAATTCCGATGCAATTTCTGTGTTTCATCGTCAATACGATGGTCCAAGGGATACAGTAAACCTGGAGTGAAGAATCGGAATCTATAACTAGTGTCAATGCATTGGTTCAAGACATAGTCAGTAAGAGGAGTCAGTCTTCTTGTACTTAAGTCGGCATTGTGCCTTTTCTTTTTAATTCCGATGCAATTTCTGTGTTTCATCGTCTATAAGAAGGTCCAAGGGATATAGTAAAACTGGAGTGAAGCATCGGAATCTATTACTAGTGTCACAGGAATGGTTCAAAACATAGACAGTAAGAAGAGTCAGACTTCTTGTACTTACGTCGACATTGTGCCTTTTCTATTTAATTCCGATGCAATTTCTGTGTTTCATCGTCAATATAAAGGTCAGAGGGATACAATAAACATGAAGTGAAGCATCGGAATCTGTAGCTAGTGTCACAGGAATGGTTCAAAACATAGTCAGTACGCAGAGTCAGTCTTCTTGTCCTTAAGTCGGCATTGTGCCTTTTGTAATTAATTCCGATGCAATTTCTGTGTTTCATCGTCAATAAGAAGGTCCAAGGGATACAGTAAGCCTGAAGTGAAGCATCGGATCTATAACAAGTGTCACAGGAATGGTTCAAAACATAGTCAGTAAGAAGAGTCGGGTTTTTGTACTTAAGTCGGCATTGTGCCTTTTCTATTTAATTCCCATGCAATTTCTGTGTTTCATCGTCAATAAGAAGGTCCAAGGGATACAGTAAACCTGGAGTGAAGCATCAGAAACTATAACTAGTGTCAATGGAATGGTTCAAGACATAGTCAGTAAGAGGAGTCAGTCTTGTTGTACTTAAGTCGGCAAGGTGCCTTTTCTATTTAATTCCGATGTAATTTGTGTGTTTCATCGTCAATAAGAAGGTCCAAGGGATACAGTAAACCTGGAGTGTAGCATTGGAATCTATAACTAGTGACACAGGAATGGTTCAAATTATAGTAAGAAGAGTCAGTCTTCTTGTACTTACGTCGGCATAGTGCCTTTTCATTTAATTCCGAAGCAATTTCTGTGTTTCATCGTCAATAAGAAGGTCAGAGGGATTCAATGAACCTGAAGTGAAGCATCGGAATCTATAACTAGTGTCACAGGAATGGTTCAAAGCAAAGTCAGTAAGAAGAGTTAGTCTTCTTGTCCTTAAGCCGGCTTTGTGCCTTTTGTATTTAATTCCGATGCAATTTCTGTGTTTCATCGACAATAAGAAGGTCCAAGGGATACAGTAAACATGGAGTGAAGCATCGGAATCTATAACTAGTGTCAATGGAATGGTTCAAAACATAGTCAGTAAGAAAACTCAGTCTTCTTGTACTTAAGTCGGCATTATGCCTTTTGTATTTAATTCCGATGCAATTTCTGTGTTTCATCATCAATAAGAAGGTCCAAGGGATATAGTAAACCTGGAGTGAAGCATCGGAATCTGTAACTAGTGTCACAGGAATGGTTCAAAACATAGACAGTAAGAAGAGTCAGTCTTCTTGCACTTACGTCGACATTGTGCCTTTTCAATTCAATTCCGATGCAATTTCTGTGTTTTATCGTCAATAACAATAAACCTGAAGTGAAGCATCGGAATCTATAACTAATGTCACAGGAATGGTTCAAAACAAAGTCAGTAACAAGAGTCAGTCTTCTTGTCCATAAGTCGGCATTGTGCCTTTTGTATTTAATTCCATTGCAATTACTGTGTTTCATCGTCAATAAGAATGTCCAAGGTATACAGTAAACCTGAAGTGAAGCATCGGATCTATAACTAGTGTCACAGGAATGGTTCAAAACATAGTCAGTAAGATGAGTCTGTCTTCTTGTACTTAAGTCGGCATTGTGCCTTTTCTTTTTAATTCCGATGCAATTTCTGTGTTTCATCGTCAACAAGAAAGTTTAAGGGATACAGTAAACCTGGAGTGAAGCATCGGAATCTATAACTAGTGTCACAGGAATGGTTCAAAACATAGTCAGTAAGAAGAGTCAGTCTTCTTGTACTTAAGTCGGCATTGTGCCTTTTCATTTAATTCCGAAGCAATTTCTGTGTTTCATCGTCAATAAGAAGGTCAGAGGGATTCAATGAACCTGAAGTGAAGCATCGGAATCTATAACTAGTGTCACAGGAATGGTTCAAAGCAAAGTCAGTAAGAAGAGTCAGTCTTCTTGTCCTTAAGCCGGCTTTGTGCCTTTTGTATTTAATTCCGATGCAATTTCTGTGTTTCATCGACAATAAGAAGGTCCAAGGGATACAGTAAACATGGAGTGAAGCATCGGAATCTATAACTAGTGTCAATGGAATGGTTCAAAACATAGTCAGTAAGAAAACTCAGTCTTCTTGTACTTAAGTCGGCATTATGCCTTTTGTATTTAATTCCGATGCAATTTCTGTGATTCATCGTCAATAAGAAGGTCCAAGGGATACAGTAAACCTGGAGTGAAGCATCGGAATCTATAACTAGTGTCAATGGAATGGTTCAAGACATAGTCGGTAAGAGGAGTCAGTCTTCTTGTACTTAAGTCGGCATTGTGCCTTTTCTTTTTAATTCCGTCTCAATTTCTTTGTTGCATCGTCAATAAGAAGGTCCAAGGGATATAGTAAAAGTGGAGTGAAGCATCGGAATCTATTACTAGTGTCACAGGAATGGTTCAAAACATAGACAGTAAGAAGAGTCAGAATTCTTGTACTTACGTCGACATTGTGCCTTTTCTATTTAATTCCGATGCAATTTCTGTGTTTCATCGTCAATAAGAAGGTCAGAGGGATACAATAAACATGAAGTGAAGCATCGGAATCTATAACTAGTGTCACATAAATGGTTCAAAACATAGTCAGTAAGAAGAGTCAGTCTTCTTGTACTTAAGCCGGCATTGTGCCTTTTCTATTTAATTCCGATGCAATTTCTGTGTTTCATCGTCAATAAGAAGGTCAGAGGGATACAGTAATCCTGAAGTGAAGCATCGGAATCTATAACTAGTGTCACAGGAATGGTTCAAAACATAGTCAGTAAGAAGAGTCAGTCTTCTTGTACTTAAGTCGGCATTGTGCCTTGTCTATTTAATTCCGATGCAATTTCTGTGTTTCATCGTCAATAAGAAGGTCCCAGGGATATAGTAAACCTGGAGTGAAGCATCGGAATCTATAACTAGTGTCACCGGAATGGTTCAAAGCAAAGTCAGTAAGAAGAGTCAGTCTGCCTGTCCTTAAGTCGGCATTGTGCCTTTTGTATTTAATTCCGATGCAATTTCTGTGTTCCACCGTCAATAAGAAGGTCCAAGGGATACAGTAAACCTGAAGTGAAGCTTCGGAATCTATAGCTAGTGTCACAGGAATGCTTCAAAACATAGTCGGTAAGAAGAGTCAGTCTTCTTGTCCTTATGTCGGCATTGGGCCTTTTGTAATTAATTCCGATGCAATTTCTGTGTTTCATCGTCAACAAAAAGGTCCAAGGGATAGAGTAAACCTGGAGTGAAGCATCGGAATCTATAACTAGTGTCAATGGAATGGTTCAAAACATAGACAGTAAGAAGAGTCAGCCTTCTTGACCCTAATTCTGCTTTGTGCCTTTTGTATTTAATTCCGATGCAATTTCTGTGTTTCATCGTCAATAAGAAAGTCCAAGGTGTACAGTAAACCTGATGTGAAGCATCGGATCTATAACTGGTGTCACAGGAATGGTTCAAAACATAGTCAGTAAGAAGAGTCAGGTTTTTGTCCTTAAGTCGGCATTCTGCCTTTTCTACTTAATTCCGATGCAATTTCTATGTTTCATCGTCAATAAGAAGGTCCAAGGGATACAGCAAACCTGGAGTGAAGCATCGGAATCTATAACTAGTGTCAATGGAATGGTTCAAGACATAGTCGGTAAGAGGAGTCAGTCTTCTTGTACTTAAGTCGGCATTGTGCCTATTCTTTTTAATTCCGATGCAATTTCTGTGTTTCATCGTCAACAAGAAGGTCCAAGGGATACAGTACACCTGGAGTGAAGTATCGGAATCTATAACTAGTGTCACAGGAATGGTTCAATACATAGTAAGTAAGAAGAGTCATTCTTCTTGTACTTAAGTCGGCATTGTGCCTTTTTTTTTTAATTCCGATGCAATTTCTGTGTTTCATCGTCAATAAGAAGGTCCAAGGGATACAGTAAACCTGGAGTGAAGCATCGGAATCTATAACTAGTGTCACAGGAATGGTTCAAAACATAGACAGTAAGAAGAGTCAGTCTTCTTGACCTTAATTCTGCTTTGTGCCTTTTGTATTTACTTCCGATGCAATTTCTGTGTTTCATCGTCAATAAGAAGGTCAGAGGGGTACAGTAAACCTGAAACCTGAAGTGAAGCATCGGAAACTATAGCTAGTGTCACAGGAATGGTTCAAAACATACACAGTAAGAAGAGTCAGTCTTCTTGTACTTAATTCTGCTTTGTGCCTTTTGTTTTTAATTCCGATGCAATTTCTGTGTTTCATCGTCAATAAGAAGGTCCAAGGGATCCAGTAAACCTGAAGTGAACCATGGGGGTCTATAACTAGTGTCACAGGAATCGTTCAAATCATAGTCAGAAAGGAGAGTCAGTCTTCTTGTACTTAAGTCGGCATTGTGCCTTTTGTATTTAATTCCGATGCAATTTCTGTGTTTCATCGTCAATAAGAAGGTCAGAGGGATACAGTAATCCTGAAGTGAAGCATCGGAATCTATAACTAGTGTCACAGGAATGGTTCAAAACATAGTCAGTAAGAAGAGTCAGTCTTCTTGTATTTAAGTCGGCATTGTGCCTTGTCTATTTAATTCCGATGCAATTTCTGTGTTTCATCGTCACTAAGAAGGTCCAAGGTATACAGTAAACCTGAAGTGAAGCTTCGGAATCTGTAGCTAGTGTCACAGGAATGCTTCAGAACATAGTCAGTAAGAAGAGTCAGTCTTCTTGTCCTTATGTCGGCATTGTGCCTTTTGTAATTAATTCCGATGCAATTTCTGTGTCATCGTCAATAAGAAGGTCCAAGGGATACAGTAAACCTGGATTGAAGCATCGGAATCTATAACTAGTGTCACAGGAATGGTTCAAAACATAGACAGTAGGAAGAGTCAATCTTCTTGACCTTAATCTGCTTTGTGCCTTTTGTTTTTAATTCCGATGCAATTTCTGTGTTTCATCGTCAATACGAATGTCCAAGGTATACAGTAAACCTGAAGTGAAGCATCGGAATCTATAACTAGTGTCACAGGAATGGTTGAAAACATAGTCAGTAAGATGAGTCAGTCTTCTTGTACTTAAGTCGGCATTGTGCCTTTTCTTTTTAATTCCGATGCAATTTCTGTGTTTCATCGTCAACAAGAAAGTTTAAGGGATACTGTAAACCTGGAGTGAAGCATCGGAATCTATAACTAGTGTCACAGGAATGGTTCAAAACATAGTCAGTAAGAAGAGTCAGTCTTCTTGTACTTAAGTCGGCATTGTGCCTTTTCATTTAATTCCGAAGCAATTTCTGTGTTTCATCGTCAATAAGAAGGTCAGAGGGATTCAATGAACCTGAAGTGAAGCATCGGAATCTATAACTAGTGTCACAGGAATGGTTCAAAGCAAAGTCAGTAAGAAGAGTCAGTCTTCTTGTCCTTAAGCCGGCTTTGTGCCTTTTGTATTTAATTCCGATGCAATTTCTGTGTTTCATCGACAATAAGAAGGTCCAAGGGATACAGTAAACATGGAGTGAAGCATCGGAATCTATAACTAGTGTCAATGGAATGGTTCAAAACATAGTCAGTAAGAAAACTCAGTCTTCTTGTACTTAAGTCGGCATTATGCCTTTTGTATTTAATTCCGATGCAATTTCTGTGTTTCATCATCAATAAGAAGGTCCAAGGGATATAGTAAACCTGGAGTGAAGCATCGGAATCTGTAACTAGTGTCACAGGAATGGTTCAAAACATAAACAGTAAGAAGAGTCAGTCTTCTTGCACTTACGTCGACATTGTGCCTTTTCAATTCAATTCCGATGCAATTTCTGTGTTTTATCGTCAATAACAATAAACCTGAAGTGAAGCATCGGAATCTATAACTAATGTCACAGGAATGGTTCAAAACAAAGTCAGTAAGAAGAGTCAGTCTTCTTGTCCATAAGTCGGCATTATGCCTTTTGTATTTAATTCCGATGCAATTACTGTGTTTCATCGTCAATAAGAATGTCCAAGTTATACAGTAAACCTTAAGTGAAGCATCGGATCTATAACTAGTGTCACAGGAATGGTTCAAAACATAGTCAGTAAGAAGAGTCAGGTTTTTGTCCTTAAGTCGGCATTGTGCCTTTTCTATTTAATTCCGATGCAATTTCTGTGTTTCATCGTCAATAAGAAGGTCCAAGGGATACAGTAAACCTGGAGTGAAGCATCGGAATCTATAACTAGTGTCACAGGAATGGTTCAAAACATAGTCAGTAAGATGAGTCAGTCTTCTTGTACTTAAGTCGGCATTGTGCCTTTTCTTTTTAATTCCGATGCAATTTCTGTGTTTCATCGTCAACAAGAAAGTTTAAGGGATACAGTAAACCTGGAGTGAAGCATCGGAATCTATAACTAGTGTCACAGGAATGGTTCAAAACATAGTCAGTAAGAAGAGTCAGTCTTCTTGTACTTAAGTCGGCATTGTGCCTTTTCATTTAATTCCGAAGCAATTTCTGTGTTTCATCGTCAATAAGAAGGTCAGAGGGATTCAATGAACCTGAAGTGAAGCATCGGAATCTATAACTAGTGTCACAGGAATGGTTCAAAGCAAAGTCAGTAAGAAGAGTCAGTCTTCTTGTCCTTAAGCCGGCTTTGTGCCTTTTGTATTTAATTCCGATGCAATTTCTGTGTTTCATCGACAATAAGAAGGTCCAAGGGATACAGTAAACATGGAGTGAAGCATCGGAATCTATAACTAGTGTCAATGGAATGGTTCAAAACATAGTCAGTAAGAAAACTCAGTCTTCTTGTACTTAAGTCGGCATTATGCCTTTTGTATTTAATTCCGATGCAATTTCTGTGTTTCATCGTCAATAAGAAGGTCCAAGGGATACAGTAAACCTGGAGTGAAGCATCGGAATCTATAACTAGTGTCAATGGAATGGTTCAAGACATAGTCGGTAAGAGGAGTCAGTCTTCTTGTACTTAAGACGGCATTGTGCCTTTTCTTTTGAATTCCGATGCAATTTCTTTGTTGCATCGTCAATAAGAAGGTCCAAGGGATATAGTAAAAGTGGAGTGAAGCATCGGAATCTATAACTAGTGTCACAGGAATGGTTCAAAACATAGACAGTAAGAAGAGTCAGACTTCTTGTACTTACGTCTACATTGTGCCTTTTCTATTTAATTCCGATGCAATTTCTGTGTTTCATCGTCAATAAGAAGGTCAGAGGGATACAATAAACATGAAGTGAAGCATCGGAATCTTTAGCTAGTGTCACAGGAATGGTGCAAAACATAGTCAGTAAGAAGAGTCAGTCTTCTTGACCTTAATTCTGCTTTGTGCCTTTTGTATTTAATTCCGATGCAATTTCTGTGTTTCATCGTCAACAAGAAGGTCCAAGGTATACAGTAAACCTGAAGTGAAGCATCGGATCTATAACTAGTGTCACAGGAATGGTTCAAAACATAGTCAGTAAGAAGAGTCAGGTTTTTGTACTTAAGTCGGCATTGTGCCTTTTCTATTTAATTCCGATTTAATTTCTGTGTTTCATCGTCAATAAGAAGGTCAGAGGGATACAGTAAACCTGAAGTGAAGCATCGGAATCCATATCTGGTGTCACAGGAATGGTTCAAAACATAGTCAGTAAGAAGAGTTAGTCTTCTTGTACTTAAGTCGGCATTGTGCCTTTTGTATTTAATTCCGATGCAATTTCTGTGTTTCATCGTCACTAAGAAGGTCCAAGGGATGCAGTAAACCTGGAGTGAAGCATCGGAATCTATAACTAGTGTCACAGGAATGGTACAAAACATAGTCAGCAAGAAGAGTCAGTCTTCTTCTACTTATGTCGGCATTGTGCCTTTTCTATTTAATTCCGACGCAATTTCTGTGTTTCATCGTCAATAAGAAGGTCAGAGGGATACAATAAACCTGAAGTGAGCATCGGAATCTATAACTAGTGTCACAGGAATGGTTAAAAGCAAAGTCAGTAAGAAGAGTCAGTCTTCTTGTCCTTATGTCGGCATTGTGCCTTTTGTAATTTATTCCGATGCAATTTCTGTGTTTCATCGTCAATAAGAAGGTCCAAGGGATACAGTAAACCTGGAGTGAAGCATCGGAATCTATAACTAGTGTCACAGGAATGGTACAAAACATAGTCAGCAAGAAGAGTCAGTCTTCTTGTACTTATGTCGGCATTCTGCCTTTTGTAATTAATTCCGATGCAATTCCTGTGTTTCATCGTCAATAAGAAGGTCCAAGGGATATAGTAAACCTGGAGTGAAGCATCGGAATCTACAACTAGTGTCAATGGAATGGTTCAAAACATAGTCACCAAGGAGAGTCAGTCTTCTTGTACTTATGTCGGCATTGTGCCTTTTCTATTTAATTCCGATGCAATTTCTGTGTTTCATCGTCAAAAAGAAGGTCCCAGGGATATAGTAAACCTGGAGTGAAGCATCGGAATCTATAACTAGTGTCACAGGAATGGTTCAAAACATAGTCAGTAAGAAGAGTCAGTCTTCTTGTACTTAAGTCGGCATTGTGCCTTTTCTATTTCATTTAGATGCAATTTCTGTGTTTCATCGTCAATAAGAAGGTCCAAGGGATACAGTAAACATGGAGTGAAGCATCGGAAACTATATCTAGTGTCAATGGAATGGTTCAAAACATAGTCAGTAAGAAGAGTGAGTCTTCTTGTACTTAAGTCGGCATTGTGCCTTTTCTATTTAATTCCGATGCAATTTCTGTGTTTCATCGTCAATAAGATGGTCCAAGGGATATAGTAAACCTGGAGTGAAGCATCGGAATCTATAACTAGTGTCACAGGAATGGTTCAAAACATAGACAGTAAGAAGAGTCAGTCTTCTTGTACTTACGTCGACATTGTGCCCTTTCAATTTAAATCCCATGCAATTTCTGTAATTCATCGTCTATAAGAAGGTCCTAGGGATACAGTAAACCTGAAGTGAAGCTTCGGAATCTATAGCTAGTGTCACAGGAATGGTTCAAATCATAGACAGTAAGAAGAGTCAGTCTTCTTGTACTTAATTCTGCTTTGTGCCTTTTGTATTTAATTCCGATGCAATTTCTGTGTTTCATCGTCAATAAGAAGGTCCAAGGGATACAGTAAACCTGAAGTGAAGCATCGGGGTCTATAACTAGTGTTACAGGAATCGTTCAAAACATAGTCAGAAAGGAGAGTCAGTCTTCTTGTACTTAAGTCGGCATTGTGCCTTTTGTATTTAATTCCGATGCAATTTCTGTGTTTCATCGTCCTTAAGAAGGTCCAAGGGATACAGTAAACCTGGAGTGTAGCATTGGAATCTATAACTAGTGACACAGGAATGGTTCAAATTATAGTAAGAAGAGTCAGTCTTCTTGTACTTACGTCGGCATAGTGCCTTTTCATTTAATTCCGAAGCAATTTCTGTGTTTCATCGTCAATAAGAAGGTCAGAGGGATTCAATGAACCTGAAGTGAAGCATCGGAATCTATAACTAGTGTCACAGGAATGGTTCAAAGCAAAGTCAGTAAGAAGAGTCAGTCTTCTTGTCCTTAAGCCGGCTTTGTGCCTTTTGTATTTAATTCCGATGCAATTTCTGTGTTTCATCGACAATAAGAAGGTCCAAGGGATACAGTAAACATGGAGTGAAGCATCGGAATCTATAACTAGTGTCAATGGAATGGTTCAAAACATAGTCAGTAAGAAAACTCAGTCTTCTTGTACTTAAGTCGGCATTATGCCTTTTGTATTTAATTCCGATGCAATTTCTGTGTTTCATCATCAATAAGAAGGTCCAAGGGATATAGTAAACCTGGAGTGAAGCATCGGAATCTGTAACTAGTGTCACAGGAATGGTTCAAAACATAGACAGTAAGAAGAGTCAGTCTTCTTGCACTTACGTCGACATTGTGCCTTTTCAATTCAATTCCGATGCAATTTCTGTGTTTTATCGTCAATAACAATAAACCTGAAGTGAAGCATCGGAATCTATAACTAATGTCACAGGAATGGTTCAAAACAAAGTCAGTAACAAGAGTCAGTCTTCTTGTCCATAAGTCGGCATTGTGCCTTTTGTATTTAATTCCGATGCAATTACTGTGTTTCATCGTCAATAAGAATGTCCAAGGTATACAGTAAACCTGAAGTGAAGCATCGGATCTATAACTAGTGTCACAGGAATGGTTCAAAACATAGTCAGTAAGATGAGTCTGTCTTCTTGTACTTAAGTCGGCATTGTGCCTTTTCTTTTTAATTCCGATTCAATTTCTGTGTTTCATCGTCAACAAGAAAGTTTAAGGGATACAGTAAACCTGGAGTGAAGCATCGGAATCTATAACTAGTGTCACAGGAATGGTTCAAAACATAGTCAGTAAGAAGAGTCAGTCTTCTTGTACTTAAGTCGGCATTGTGCCTTTTCATTTAATTCCGAAGCAATTTCTGTGTTTCATCGTCAATAAGAAGGTCAGAGGGATTCAATGAACCTGAAGTGAAGCATCGGAATCTATAACTAGTGTCACAGGAATGGTTCAAAGCAAAGTCAGTAAGAAGAGTCAGTCTTCTTGTCCTTAAGCCGGCTTTGTGCCTTTTGTATTTAATTCCGATGCAATTTCTGTGTTTCATCGACAATAAGAAGGTCCAAGGGATACAGTAAACATGGAGTGAAGCATCGGAATCT